>NC_052061.1:30107935-30707935 GCF_903992535.2 Arvicola amphibius | reverse complement strand
CCATTGTTTGATTACTCCATTTATATTGTTTTCACTTATGAATACACACACGCACACACACTCACACATACAACTACACACATACTCTCACACACATTCTCTCACACACACTACATATACTCACACACTCACACACACAACTACACACATACTCTCACACACTATACACACTCACACACGCACTTGTTTTTCTGAGATAGGGTTTCTCTGTCTAACAGTCTTAGCTGTCCTGGAACTCGCTCTGTAGACCAGGCTGGCCTCGAACTCACAGAGATCCACCTGCCTCTGCCTCCTGAGTTTTGGGATTAAAGGTGTGTGCCACCACAGCCCAACTCATTTATGAATATATTTTAAGAAGTGTCTACTGGAGAATATTTCCATATGGCCCCTCAGATGGTCCTTAGTCTTAGCTGCCCCTCCTCGTGTTCCCTCCCTCAGCTCTCCCTTTCCTCTCCTTCTCTGTTTAATCTTCCCAATCTAGTCTCCCTGATCCATCTCTCTATAACTATGTATTTTATTTCTCCTCCTCAGGAAATGTCCCTCCATTCCCTTACTTTATACCTAACTTCTGTAATTACATAGACCGTGGTATGCCTACCAAAGGCTTAACAGCTAACACCCGCATATAAGTGAATACATAACATATTTATTATCTTCTGAGATCTGGGTTACTTCACTCGGGATATTTTTTTTCTAGCTTCAACCATTTACCTGAGAATTTCATTGTTTTTTTTTAAACAGCTGAGTAATACTCCATTGTGTAAATGTACCACATTCTCTTTATTCATTAATCCTCTGACAGACTCCTAGACTGTTTCCAGTTTCTGACAAGTATGAACAGAGCAGCAATAAAAATGGATGAGCAAGTGTCTCTATAGTAGGGTGTAGCATCTTTTGTGTATGTGTCCTTCACTTGCTTGGTTAGAGTCACCCCAAGATTTTCTGAAGCTGTTGTGAAAGGCATTGCTTCCCTGATTTCTTTCTCAGTCCACTTGTTATTTCTATGCAGAAAGGCTACTTTTGCGTGCTTGTATAAACTTTGTATCCTAATGTTTTGCAGGAAGTATTTAACAGGTGTTGAAGTTTCTGGGGAGTATTTAGAGTCTTATGCATATTATCATATTATAGAAGATACTTTGACTTCTTCCTTTCCAATTTGTATGCCCTTGATCTCCTTGTGTTGTCTGATTGCTGTAGTTAAGACTTCAAGCATAGGAATGGAGAGAGGGGACATCTTGGTCTTTTTCCTGATTTTAGTAGAAATACTTTGAATTTCTCTCTGTTTAGGTTCCTGTTGGCTGTGGACTTGCTGTAAGTCACCTTTATTGCGTTGAGGTATGTCCCTTGTACCCCTTGCCTCTCCAGAACTTTTATCATGAAGGGGTGTTGGGTTTTTGTCAATGGCCTTTTTGTGTCTAATGAGATGATCATGTGATTTTTGTCTTTCAGCCTGTTCATACGGTGGGTCGCATGTACTGATTTTCATATTTGGAGCAGCCCAGGATTTCTGGGATAAAGCCTCCTTGATCATGGTCCATGATCTTTTTGGTGTGTTCTTGGATTCCATTTGTGTTTTGTTGAGATTTTTGCATCTGTGTTCATAAGGGAATTTGCCTATATTTTTCTTTCTTTGTTGGGTCTTTATATGGTCTAGGCATCAGGGTAATTGTGGCATGGCTTTGTAAAAAGAATTGGTAACGTTATTTTCTGTTTCTGTTTTGTGGGATAGTTGGGGGAGTATTGGTATTAATATTGGCACTAATTCTTTGAAGGTCTGGTAGAATTCCTCACTGAATCCATCTGTCCCTGGGCTTGCTTGTTTTTTTTTTTTTGTTGTTGTTGTTTTGTTTTGTTTTTGGTTGAGAGACTTTTAATTAGTGCTTTTACTTCACTAGGGATTTTGGGTCTGTTTATGTTGCTTATCTGGTCATTGAAACTGTATGAAAGTCCCCAACTAAATGCTTTTTTATATAAAAAATAAACTTCTTAAAAATATTATATAACTGAATACACACACACACACACACACACACACACATATATATATATATATATATATATATATATAAATAATAAGATTTGCCTTGGTCATGCCTTGCTCCTCATAGCAACAGGACGGTGACTAAGACAAGTTGCTTTCAGGGACTGGAGAGTATTGTTGTGACGGGCCTGCCCCTTCTGTTTGTTGGAGGAGTGGAGACTTTGGGACTTTGGACTACAAAAACCATTGGGCTCTGTAAGCAGGGATCAGTGGGTCATCCAAGTAGGTGCTTGGAAAACAGCGGGGAGGTGTTTTGAACTGTGGGGGCCAAAACTCAACTACCTGGAAGAGACATAAAATCAGAATCTCAGGGGTCAAATACAAGATGGAAGAAATGGATACCTTGGTTGAAGAAAACGTTAAATCTAAAACATTCAGTCCCAAAACACCCACAACATCTGGGGTATAATAGGGGTCTCATTCACAGATGAGGTAAGTTGAGTGACTTAGAGGGATTGGAAGCACCTCTGCTAGAGAGCGGTTCACTGAGTCACACTCGGAGCTGCTGACTTCCGACTCTCACCAGCTCACCCGGCCTGGGGCCAAGGCCTTTTCCAGACACAGGCTCCTGGAGCTAAAATGAAAGAAGGCCTGTCAAACCAGGAAGAGTTTGTCACCTCACAAAGCTGTATCCTGTTGGGCTCATAGAACGGGCTGGGCTGGCCTAGCTACAGATGGCCCGAGCTGTGGTATGTGGTACCCTAGGCGGCATATTGCCTAATTACCACCCAGAGCTATGTACCTATAGGTTATATACACTGTTCAGAGGCCCTTCCTTCCTTAAGTTCTGCAGTTGTATTTGTTTTCTTTGTATAGACTCATATCCTGTGCAGTGCCTCACACGGAAACAAACCCCGTGTTCAGCACAGCTTCCGGGGTAACGTGTTAACCATCTCCCGGTGTCATGACTCATGCACATTGTAAGTGAACTGCACCAGAGTCCGAGTTACACATGAGCATTGCAAAAAAGGCTGGTGCACCCACAGGTTTCCCAGACAACGCAGGTGTCTGAGGGAGACTCACCCCAATTGTTTCTTTTATATCCCCAGACAAAGGGGAACATTAGGCATTATTCGGGGTGAAGGGTATTGCCTCCTTGGAAAGCCAGCTTTCTCCTCCCATCGGCCCTGAAGATTTCTGGGAATTCAGGGGTAAAGAACTCCAGACAGGAAGAGATTGAAGCCCCACAGATAAAATTCAAAGAAATTTTCGTAAGTGAACAAGGAGTTGACCCTCCAGAAACAGTTTGTCTGGGGTCCAAAGTACTGACTTCAAAAGCAGTTAGCAGAGAACAGGGGCTCGCCTGTGATACCAGCACTCAGGAGGGAGGTAGAGGCTGGAGGGTCTGAAATTTGTACCTGGGCTACTTGGTGAGATCTTGTCTTAAAACAAAAACAAACAGGCAGGCAAAGTACAGGCATATTCTTTGGGACCGAGATGTCTGTCCATCTGCCCAGGAAAGAGCCCACTTCTTTGCTGAATGCAAATGATGTTGAATAGACTCTATCCTTCCAAAACAAAAAGAAAGCCCACACAACTTAGTTTACTTTAAAAATTCTGTTGCATCAGTAGCAAAGTCAGAAAAAAGAGCTTTGAAACAAAGTCTTTCAATATTTAAAAACGATGGAGAAAACTGACCGATTCACGGCTTTGCGGTTACTTGATGAACTAACATGAAAATGTTTCTCTGATTCTAAGAATACACGTTGATAATAGAAAACTTGGAAATTGCTTGGAATGCTTGAAATGTCCTAACCTGGGGGGTGGATGCTTACCAGGAAAACCATGGGGCCTGAATATACTTCATTTTGAATTCAATTTAAGTTCATCTCATTGTTTGTAACGGCTGCTGTTTTCCTGTTTTGTTTTGTTAAAGATATATTTATTTTAATCTTATGTGTATAAACCTTTATTCCACATGTATGTATATGCAACATGGTATGTGCCTGATGCCCACAGAGATCAGAAGAAGATGTCAGATCTCCTGGAATTGGAGTGACAGACAGTGGTGAGCTGCCAGGTGGGACCCAAAGCCGGGTCCTCTGAAAGGGTGACGGGTACTTTTAACTGCTGACCCATCTCACCAACCTCTGCTCACGTGGTTCTAGGGCTCCTCCATAGCCTACCTAACCAACCTCTTAGAGCTGAACAGTCACTCTGTTTCCAGTTTTGCTTTGTAAATGGTGCTGCGTGTAGTATCCACTCTGTTTCCAGTTTTGCTTTGTAAATGGTGCTGTGCGGAGTATTGATACAATATCTATACATCCGGTACATGTCTCTTGGGCTGATCCTGAGAAGGGACATTTGCTGGATGGCTTGGGACTTTGGTTGTGGGAGTCAGAGGCTCCATGTGCCACCTGGAGGACAGCAGGATTTGTAAGGAATTTTGATCTGCAAGGTCATAGAACAAGGACCTGCAAGAACTTTACTATTTCTGGGCCCAGTGGAACCCTCCAGACTCACTTGGGCGCACAAGTGTGTGTGTGTGTGTGTATGTGTGTGTGTGTATGTGTGTGTGTGTGTGTTGGGTGTGGGGCACACTGACACACATTCACCAAGGGTTGGGGAGAGATGTTAGGGTAGATTAGGGTGAGGGGTACACTGAGATACACATAAACTCAAGGACATTGGGTTGCCGGAAACTGCAGGTACCCTAACTTAGAGCATGGAGCCTTTCCAGATGAGAGCTTATCGAGGTTGTTCTGCTAGACCTGGAGTTCATTCTTTTAAATACAACATCTCGGTCAAAGCAAGGAACTCCCAGGGCCTGCCATCTGCATGAGGGTGGCTGAAGTTGGGATACTGGTTAGGACCTAGCATTTGTAAATGCAGTGCGCCCCCTAGTGGTAATTTCCTGATTTCCCAATGGCCAGAGCAGCGGTGCTTCCTGGCACAGCCTCCAGCTCCAGGGTAGGAAAGAAATCAGAAGGCAGGCTCTAGCCCCAACTTCTGGCCTCATCATACTGCCCTCTGGGTCTCACCTTAGTCTTCGGTGAAATGAAGGTCGCGGAGCCATCATCATTTGGTCCTGGAGAGTAGCTAGGCTGAGATGTCGCTCCTTTATACTCAGATTAGGAGTCCAGAGTCCCCTGAGGAGGCAGTCAGCCAACTCCAGAGAGCACTGGGTTTGTATCCTACCATGACATCCAACAAATCTTGGCCCTCAAAGTGGGCCTTTGGCCTTCATAGCGGTCACTTGTGACTTAGGGTGAATAGGAACCAAGCAAAGGAGTTGACTGGAATAGCCAAGAGAGTCAGACCCTGGTGGAGGGTCAGGACTTCAGCCAGAGGAGACTGGGGACGAGGGGGACTTTAGGGAGAGTAGTTCTTCTCCTCCTCTTCATCTTCCTCCTCCTCCTTCCTTCTCCTCCTTACTTCTTCCCCTTCTCCCCACTCCTCCTTCTTTTTTCTCTGTGTAACAGCTCTAGTTGTCCTTGGTTTGTAGACCAGGCTGGCCTTGAACCCACAGAGATCTGCCTGTCTCTACCTCCCAGGTGCTGGGATTAAAGGTGTGTGCCACCACTGCCTGGCTGGGAGAACTTCTTGGAAAAGAAGGTAGGGACAGATCTCATGGAAGACTGGTTTGGAGCGAAGGCACTATCCTGACAGGTAGGAACACTGCGCCAGAGGAGGTGACATCCACGGGGGCAGCAGAATGCAGAGCACCTCTCCTGGGAAAGCAGTGAGGTTACCGGCAATCCTGGAAGTAAATGCCAACCTCACAGCAACCAGGGACTAGCTAGTCAAGAGGAATAGATAAGAAGGCTGAGTTTTGTAAGGACGGTGAACGTTGTGGCGTTGCAACTTGGCTCCTTGAACCTTGGGGCACTGTTTCTAACAGCACCACCTCTGGGAGAACACTGGAAGCCACTGGAGAGAGCAGCCTGGGGGACTTGCCTCTCCAAAGCCTGTTCTCTGGGGACTCACTGAGCTCTCTGGGAGTTCTCTGGACAGCCTCTCTTGCAAGGCCTTGTTCATCTGACATGATTTGGAGAAATTCACGAACAGCTTTCTGCTCTTTGAGCTTGTTAGAGACAGTTCCTACCAGCTGTAGCTGTTTAACATGAAAGATGTCTTGGCCAAAGCTAGCACGGAGCTGACCAATCCTGCAGAAGTTGAGGAGGAAGCTTTTCTGCGAGGATTTTGACGAGTGCAGGCATATTCTTTGGAACTGAGATGCCCCATGTGCTCAGAGCTGTCCATCTGCCCAGGGAAGAGCCTGGTTCTTTTTTGAATGCAAATGGTGTTGAAGTCCCCGGTCCCCAGCCAAGCAGCAACCCTGACTGCTGCAGACTGGAGGTATAAGGATAGGGCATGCACAGAGCATGGGGGTTGGGGTGGGGCTGAGTGATAGAAAGCCAAACTGATCTCCTTCACTTTCTATCACAGTTAATTTTCTTTTTAAAGGAGCAGACTTACTTTAATTTTGTATGCACAGACACATGCACACTTGAGGGCAGGTACTCTTCAAGGCCAGAAGAGGGTATCAGGTGCCCTGGAGCTGGAGTAGTTGTGAGCTGCCCAACATGGATGCTGGAAACAGAATTTGGGTCCTGTGCAAGAATAGTATACCCCTTTAACCAATGAGCCACTTATCTGGGCCCATAACTCACTTTCTTTATTACTCAGAGGTCCCCTTGCCCTCTGAGGTCCTCTGATGAGGCTGGTAGCAGGTATATATGTGTATGCATGTGTGTGTATGTGACTGTGTGTGCATTTGCATGCATGCATATGTATGTGTTTTATATGTGCTCGCTTGGCTCTAGACGTGGAAGAGTTTCAAGATGTCTTTATTTAGTTATAAAAAGATACAGTACATCTCATGCACCGGGGTGACTAGTACATAGTCACCATCAATCCTTACAGCAATTACTACAACAGGAAATAAAAACTTACAGGGATTGTTCATCCAACTAAAAAAAAAACCTGAATTAAAATTGCTAACCTAAATAGCAACTTGCTTATTATGCAAAAACCCTTATTCTATATTTGTGAGAACTAGAAACTAGTAAGTATTATTAGTAAAAAAATTAAGAAAAATGAATTATTGGTTAAACAAACATCGTGCTATCTACAATCCCCTTGTTGGTGAAGGGATTCACAGTGGAGGGTGAGCTGAAGTTACATTTCTTCCTTGCCTGGACCTCTTCGTGTCTGGACGCCCCCTCCTCCAGCTGTGACTTCAGTGGGAAGTTACTCACATCCCTCCAAGGGAGAAATGCAGGGATGCAGAGATGCCACTGGCCCTGGGCAAGCCAGGAGCCTTGCATTCTGCAGGATGTGCTCGGGCGTCGTTCCCTGAGATGTGGCGACTGTAGGAAAAGGCAAATGGCACAGCGGCTCTGCGACACGGTTGTGCTTCAGTTGGGGCACTAGCCAGGCTGCGTCTTGGATGCCTCCGAGAGAAAAGCCGATAGCAAGAGAAAAGGGGTGCTGTGACCAGGCAAACGGCTGCCTCCCACAGGCAAGCTGGGCAGGGTTGACTCTCAGGCGGGCGCCTCAGCTTTTCCAGGATCCTTCTGGTGAGTGGGCTGGAAGCTCTCCTTGCTCTGTGACCTGCCACCCTTGGTCTCCACAGTCCTTCCTGGGTGAATTCACAGTTGCTTCAAATTAAACAAGCCATTTCCCTGAAGCTGACGGAGTGTATCATTGCTCAGTAAAGCAGTTAATGGGGTTGCAAGCCTGCTGGGGCACCTCAGTACCCAAGGTCAGGAGCTGCCAACAGTCTCCTTCCTCCCTGGTCGAGCCTGAGGGACTGGGGGGTGTATTTAGGCACTGGGGAGGTGTCAGGGAGACACACAGTGCTAGGACTCCTGAGAAGAGGCATGACGGATGAGTCAGCCTCCCTCAGGACCAGGCTTCAGAGTTCTGTCCCATAGCTCATGCCATCCAGTCTTCTGCCTTCAGACAGACAGCCCTACCGAGGGCTCAGGGTCCCCTTAGGGAAGACTCCTCAAAGTTCAGCATAGGCAGCTTTGCTTGGCAGTTTTGAAGGGACAGGAGAAATCTAGAATAGATTGGGAGTGTGTTTTGGGGTTGGGAGGAGGGACAGGACAGAATGGGAGCCCAGACAGAACCCTGGTCTCATTTTCACAATATTTGGAGTGGTCATCAACAAAATAAATCTCTGTCCCTGGCTATTTATGGGACCTGGAATTTGCTACCCTGGGGATGGAAAGATCTTTTGTATCCAGTGGCAAGGGATACTGGGCTGGAGAGTCTGTGCCACTCCTTGGAAATCAGGGAAGGTGATGGCAGGTGTGTCTGATCTAGGCTGCAGTGACTTTAGTCCCCTGGCCCAGAGACTGGCAACCTTAGATAATCATCTCATCGCGGGGATCGGAGCCATACAGCTCCGCCAGCATCTTGAACCTGGGTCCCCAGTCGTTGAGGAAGTCATAGTCGATGTCAGAATCGGAGGAGTTGGTGGTTAAGGAGCTGAGCGACTCTGCGATGGACTCGGAGCCCTCGTAGCCATAGATGTGCAGCGTGTCGTAGGGGGGGCCGCCACCGTCATTGTCTGCCTCGTCTTTCTTCACCTCGATCATGGTGGCCATCTCCGAGGGCCCGCCGTGTGCCGGGGGCACCATCCGAGGTGGTTTCTGCACCTGAGAGTACACTGCTGGCCGGGCGTCCATTGTGGACCGCAGGGGCTTGGTGGCGCCACCGCGCACAGAGTTGAGCACGGACACATCGTAACTGGTGGTGTCCATCTCACCGCCGCCCTCCTCGTCGTAGGTGACCAGCTGCTCGTGAATCTCAAGCGCGCTCTTGCTATGTGCACGTGCCTGCTTCCGGAGCTGCCTCCTCAGGAAGATGAGTAGGGTGATCACTGCCAGGCAGGGAGCCAGAGCAACAGATGTGGGTCAGACAGGGTGTGTGGGTGGGGTGCCCGTCCCCTCCTCCCTACAAATACCTGGAGCCAGCCCAGACTCCCAGGACCACCACCATAATAATCTGTTACATACATAAAGAGAGGATGTCCTGATGAAGTCCTTCCCCATGCCTCAGTTTCCCTGACTGCAAAGTGGATACAATGACTGCTCTGTGACACTAGTTTTGGGGGGGATGATAATGGGATTCTGGGGTGACGTTAATTCTTTTATCATCATCATTCATTCTTATGAAAGAGAAGTCTGTCTCTAACGTCTCTGGCACAGAGGGTCCAGGAAATGGACACACACAGTGGGAAGCTCAGAGCCTGGGGCAGTTGCTGTCTGTGCCTCTCAGCATCCTAGTTCTCCAGTGTATGCAAGGGCTGGTGCAGCTGGAGAAAGAACTTTCTGGCAGGAGCCTTCACCCCTGTATTGAATGTGCTGGAGAAGCCCCACTCCGCTGGTTGCTAATGCTGAGGATGGAACTTCCTGGTGCTTCAGGGTGATGAGGTTAGCTAACAAGGTCAAATCTTTTTCCTGTGCTTCATAAATCTTTGTCTGAGGTCTGGCTCCTGACAATGCAAAACCTAGGTGAAGCCTACAGTGCCCTGAAAGTGGCAAGGCTCAAAAAAACAAAGGAAAAATAAAAGCCCCCCAAAAAATCCAAAGCTAGAGGAAGTCTACAAAAGCAAAGAAATCCCTTGGTGAAGTTCCAAGCTAGAAGTCTCCAGTATAAAGGAGTTTTAGAAACAGTCAAAGCTGGGAGTGGTGGTACACACCTTTAATCCCAGCATCTGGAGGCAAACGTGAGCTAGTTCCAGGCAAGCCTGCTCTCTGTAGAGAATTCCAGGCCAGTCAGGGCTATACAGTGAGACCTTGTCTCAAAATAAATGAATAAACTAAATAAATAATAGTTTTTAATGTAAATCAATGCCCCAAATGACACCTGGAATATAGTATGCACTCAAAATACATGAATATAGGTAGTGAATGAATGAATGTCAAGTGTATGTTTCCTTCCTTCCCTCTGTCCCTCCGTCCCTCCCTCCCTCCCTTCCTTCCTTGAAATGGTAAAGATGGAAACTCCTGCTTGGCACATGATCTACCACTGAGCTACACCCCTGGCCCCCAGTTATTTTGAAATGGAGTTAGCTTGAAGAACGGTCTTGGGTCTCCTCTCTCCTCTCTCCTACCCCTTAAGAACCAGGTTGGTGGAATTCTACATCTGTATCTCTGTATCCTATACAAGGAAGCATGGGGTCCGGGGAGGACTGGGCCGGGACCCCGCCTCGTCTGTGAAGCCTTCTCAGAGTCTCCGCCCCGTCCCGCGAGACACTGACCTGTGATGGTGAGGATGCAGAGGAAGATGGCTACCAGAGCCTGGATGCTGACGCCCGCCTGGGCGGCCATCTCCTCGCAGAAGGTGAACTCGCCGTGCTCGTTGCATTTGCACACGGCCACTGTTAGCGTGCCGGTTCCCGTCAGGCTGGGCACCCCGTTGTCTGAGATGAGCACGGGTAGGTAGTGGAACTTGGTGTGCTCCCGATCAAACTGCCCGTACTTGACCGTGATGTTGGCGGTGTTATCTGGAAACATCAAGACCGCAAAGTGAGGTTCTGCCAGGAGCGTCGGCCCTCTGGCACCATGGGGGGGGGGGGGGAGAGAGTGTGTGTGAAGGCGAAACTGCCTCTTCCTGGGTGATTTCTCCGCCCTCTTGCTCCCGGCCTCATGTGTCAGTCCCTTGAGCATAGGCCTGTCCCTTTGCAGAGGATGTGGTGTGAGCAGCTGGAAGAATGGCTCAGTCAGAATATAAAGCCCTAAAGGTCTGTTTCTGTGGCCAATGGATGCACCTGTCCCCTTCTCCAATCTCATCCTGGTAACAACCTTTTCTCCTGTGCTCAGCTCGTTACTGCATGATTTCAAGCTTCTGCACACAATTGGGAAGAGAAAATGCTTTTTCTTTAGCACCGGGCTAACATCTTTATGCTACCTTGGAATCACTGGGAAGGAGGTTTATAACCATAAACACAAGCCTGGGTTCCCAGTGACCCTAAGGCACTGACACTTGCCATTGGGAGAGGGTGACCCTGGGCATTCTGCAACCAAGAGCCAGCTTCCGTGACAAAAGCCCCCAGCCCCAGCGCACAGGAGCATCCTCTGGGGAACTTTTTGAACATCCTGAGTTTCAGATCCCACCTTTCCTTTAAATGTCCATTCCCTGTGCACATGCATGCATGCACACACACACACATGCACACATGCACATGCATGCGCACATACATGCACACACACGTATGCGTGTGCGCACACACACTTCTGCTGCTTCTGTTCAGTGGCTGTGGGCAAAGCACAGATGGTCTGCCTTCTGTTGGTTTCTGGGAGGTTGTAACACCAGCGGTCAGAGGACTTACTAACCATGCAGGGTGGGCACATACACAACCAGCCAAAAGCCAAGAATTTAAAATGAAAGCCAATTTCATCTCATTATTCATAATTTACATTACATTCCAGTTTTAAGGCTATTATAGCTGTGAACAAATGACAGGGCACTGACACGTGATGGGATTGAAATGAGAAACTCTGATATGTAGGACATTCGTGTGCAAATGAGACCAAGAGGCTTGCCTTCTGTTGTAAACAGGATGTGTGTTTAGGGTGGCTTCTAAATTTTCTATTCTGTTGTAGGACCCCAATTCTACTTAGTTCATTTGAGCTATATATTTGGAATGGGGTGACAGGTATCTTTGCAATGCTACTTTCTGAATGTTGGATTGTGTCATTAAGTGTCAGCATAGCATGGCTACCTTCATCTTTGGTTGGCTGTGATATTCACCTTGTTTGATCCCTTGTACCTGCCCCTTGCTCCCAGGGACCCTCTTCCCTAGTCTTCCCCAAAGATGACAATGGGCTGTTTTAGGTAGGGGCTCTCATGATGTCATCAGTCAAAGACAGAAAGATTTCCTCCCATATTTGGGCGAACAGTCGGTATATTCATACCCAAGAGTGTCTATCTTTCCTAGAGTGTTGCAGAAGCCATAGAAACCTGGGCCCTCTCAGATGGAACTAAATCATCCCAGGATCATCGCTCTAATATAGACATCTTCACTAGAGCTCTGACTGGGCGCTACTGACCTCACAAGACTCTCTGGGCTTTGATTGGCTGAACAGATGTGCAATGATATCCTGTGATTGGTGAGCCAGATCCAGTTCAGGGACCGCTTTATGGTAGCTGCCCAGTCTGACTGAACTGCAACAAAACCCAACTGCATTGTTGGGATTCATGACTTCCAAATTTTCAGGTTGGACTCTTTGGAATGATATGGAAATTTGTAGTGTTGTTGCAACTGAGATCGCAGTGTTAGAAGGGGCCTTTCCATAGTTGGGACTGGGCTGGCTGCCTGCATCCCTGAATCCATCTTGTGTTCCTTTACAGTAAAGCCTCTTTAGGATTATGTTAACCCTACAGACTCTGTTCTGTGGCCGATGAAGCCTGGCCAGCTGGCTTTGACCATAGCATCAACCAACTATACAATGTATATGGTGAAAGTCGTATAAAATGACACATAACTTGAAAGACCCTATGGAGACCTGTCACCCCATGTTGGTCTAGTCCTCGATCCTAGTGCTTCAAGATTCTTAACTGACACCCCTGACCTTCTAAGAGCCAACTGACTGCTCTGATGCTCACCATGGTTGTTTATAAGACTGAAGTTGCTGTCCTGGGTCTTCAGGGCGAACTTAAACTTGGCGTTTGGTGGCGTCACATCCTTGTCTGTTGCAGAGATCCGTACCACCAGCTGGATGTGAGAGATGGGCAATAACATGATCAGTGTGGTTTGGGGGTGGTATCTTGGGGCTCAAGGATGGGTTTAGACATGACCATGGCTGCCTGCCACCTGCAGCATCCTGAATAGTCTTCCCAAAGTCACTTTGTCTACTACCATCCCCCACCCACGTATCCCCGAGGCTTCCAGGGGTTTTGTTTCTTCGCCTGTAAGACATGAATAGCATTTTATTCAGGCTGTTATGTAGTTACTGTAAGCTGAGGGAACTCTAGGTGGGCAGGAAGGTTTGCTCCTCAGCCCTCTGCCTAAAAGCGTACTGCCCTCCCGCTGCCTCGCCAACTTGAGGCTAACTCACCTTGCCCTGGACAGCATTCTCACACACTTTAGGTTCATAGGGCTCGGCAAATTCCGGGGGGTTGTCATTCTCATCCAAAACTTCAATGTGGACCTGCACAATGGATTCTTTACCTACGGGGTTACCTGCAGGAGAGACAGCTTGTCACCACAGTGGGCCCAGCTGATGCTGGCCGCTGGAGCTGGAAGATGTTTGGATGGATAGTCATGAGGCTCTGTGTGGGGGAATCCACTTTTTTTTTTTTGCAGAAGGAAAGGCCAAGGATTGTGTCATGAATGGATGGAGTGTGGAGGAGAACAAGGGGGTAGACCTTCATATGTGAACAAGTTTGCTTGTAAGAATTCAAGAGCTAAACACCCTCAGTGCATCTTAAAGGTTGTAATTAAATCAGTAAGTAAATCAAGCAAATAATAAGTGATTAAAATAATACAATTGAACAAATAATCACGCACTCATTTAAATAATGCTATCTCCTCTCAGGAGCCCCCTTGGGACCTGGGTACAGTGGGAAAGTGAACGCTTCTTTGCCGGGTGATTGTCACAGCTCCCCTGGCATCTGTCAGAATTTACACAAGTTGTTGCAGACCCTAACAGTCTCTAGTTGAGGAAGCAGAATGAGCGATACAGAGTAAAGGTGAATGAGCCATGTAGTGGATAAAAAGATACGGGTTAATTTAAGTTATAAGAGCTAGTTAGAAAAAGCCCAGGCCCACAGTTCCATGAATCTAAGTAGCAAAATTTGGAAATTTGACTATATATATATATATATATATATATATATATATATATAGAGAGAGAGAGAGAGAGAGAGAGAGAGAGAGAGAGAGAGAGAGAGAGAGAGAGAGAGAAAAACAGACCAGTTAGTGCTTAGAGAAAGTGGATCTAGGAGAAGTTTAGGGAGAGGTGAATATTGTCAGAATTCATTGTATGAAATTAACTAAGAACTAATAAAAATGGCATCTCCTTGTATTGTGTAACCTAAAGGCAAGAAAGGAAAAGAAACAAGCCTAAGCTAAAGCTAAGCTTTCATAATTAACAGTAAATCTCCATGTTTGTTGTTGTTGTTGTTGTTGTTGTTGTGTGTGTGTGTGTGTGTGTGTGCTGATGGCTCAAAGAAAAATCTGTCTACAGCTTTTTATTTTGAAACTGGTTCTTCAACTGGTGCAGATATAACTGTCCACACACTAAGGAGTGTTTGCTAAATGCATTTAACACTAAGAATCATGCAGCATTTGGTCCACGTACAGCCTTTGCCCAATCGCTGTTCACTGGACCAAACCCTCAGAAACTGTGTAGTGTGTGCCTTCGGTGAGCCTCATCACAGAGGCACCTGAATAGCATGCTTTTAGCTCGGTACTTCTTAATCTATGATGTACATGGGGTTCTTGTTCTGTCTATGATGCTACCCTATTATTCTGTATGCCCAACAAGGTTGTAGGTGTTCTGTATGATGCTGGTCCAAGCAGCACTTTCTGAAATGGAAATTCAACATACCCCAGACAGAGAATGCTTCCCCGGGCACTTGCAATACCTTCAGAGGTTCAAAATAACGAACCATGTCAGTTCTGAAAGGATGAGGGAAAAGAGGAACCCAGGTGACCTGGAAGATGAAGGCGCTCACCTCTAGAGTCCAGTTCATTGGCCTCCACAGTCAGGTTGTACCAGGCGAGGGTTTCTCTATCCAGTTCTTTCTCGTTATAGATGTCCCCCTGTTTGGTTATTCGGAAGAATTGCCCTCTGTCACTGGTCTTGCGAATGGAATATCTGTCCAGGAGAAAGAGGTTCATGGCTTTCCTTGTCTGCTGCTGATCCCAAAGTCCTCAGCATGACAGAGAAGGCACCTCAGGATTCTTCCCTTGCATCCTTCCCCAAGCCTCTTCCCAGTGTTCACTGTTCTTACCGCCCAGAGCGAGTGAACTTACACATGCACACATCAACCGGATGATGCTTGACCTGCATGGCGTGGTTATCTTACAATTGGATGGGGTACCTGAGACCCTACCCAGCCATAAATCAAACTAAGTAGGTGAGTCTAAAATCCATTACACTGCAGCTAGAGAGTGTGTGTGTGTGTGTGTGTGTATGTGTGTGTATGTGTGTGTGTGTGTGTGAGAGAGAGAGAGAGAGAGAGAGAGAGAGAGAGAGAGAGAGAGAGAGAGAGAGAGAGAGACCAGGGAGAGAGAAACAAACAAAAGCAAGATCTGGAAGAAATAAGAACTAGCTGAAAATACATGAAGTGAAAATCTGAAAAGTTCTCAGTAAACCAGGAAAATGATGATGAAGAGATGCATATGTGTGTATGTGTGTGAAGATAGTTGCTATTCCTGAGAAACCATGACAAATAAAGCAGAAGTAATGTAAAATAGAATAATAGATTTTTTCTGATAAGAAGAAGGCTTGAGTCTACAGTGGTGATTGATAGTTGGGCATAACTATAAAAATTAAACAATAGTTAAGTGTATGCTGATAGTCCTTTGACTGTCCCAACTGTGTAAGGAAACTGAAGAGTTCAGAGTTGGGGGAACAAAAAAGTAGATTCCTTAAGAAGAAAGGGACATCCTCTAGATGTTTGCAGAAAGGTGAACGCTATGAATACATTGGTGAGACTTCTGAAGAGAAGTGTCTATGATCTGAAGATTATACATTAAAATAAGAAGGCAAAGAATGATTTTACACACACACACACAAATTTTGTGTGTGTGTGTAAGTGTGTGTGTGTATATATATACACATACATATATATATTCATTCCCAAAGTTCATATATATACATATATATGAACTTAGGAAATATATCATTCATAAAGATAGGTCCTGTTCCTGCAAAGAAGAGAAAATTATCTTGAAAACTTTAAGAGATTTCTCAATCAAAAGTCAGAACCTGGTTTGGAAGGAATTGAAATGAAGTTCTTGGCTCATTGTGTGCATGATGCATTTAGCTAGGAAACATTGAAGATTTTGTAGAAAGAAGTAAGTCTCCCGTCAAATATTTATGAGAAAAAAGAAGGGTTATAGCAAAGATAAGCAGCCAAAGGAAACCGATTCCACTTGAGAAACAGGAAATACAAAGCAAGAAACAAGAAAGGGAAGATCAGTCGTGGCACAGATGATGGGAACACTAACCAGGTTGAATGCAAACTGTCTCTGCTGAGATGACAGAGCCAGGCTGACTGCCCGCTCCTTTAGAGCATCAGATAATCTAGAAAAGTTAGGAGCAAAAGTTGGAGAATTTATCAAACAGAAATAACATGTAAACAGGATGGGCAAGCTTAATATCAGATGGCACGGCACCGAGGGCTGAAAGGGTAAGTAGAACACGCCGGCTAATTTCACAGGATTTAAAATTACAGGTCCTGAGCTCAGCCGTGGAGCACTGGTTTAGCGTGCACAGACCCTGGCTTCTCTCCCTTGTACTAGAAAAAAGAAGTTATAGGACATAATGAAGGTAAAATAGTCGTGGATCTTAGTTAACTGGACAGAAAAAAATTAAAAAACATAAGACTATTGATATTTATTGATTTAAGGAAAAAAAGAAACTGGACACAACACGACTGTATTATATCACAGAACATATTATGCCATTACCCTCCAATCCTTCCACCACTAGTAAAAGAAAAACAAAATAAATCAGTATCAAGTCAATCTCTCAGATAAAGTCTATGACCAAAGAAACAGCCAAAAATATAATTATGAACATGTGGAATAGAATGACAGCAACATAGTAGTCCCCAGATGCATGCATGCATGCATGCATGAGATGTACCAAACCCAGACACGCTTGCTTTGTTCTCAAAAAGAAAACCTAATACTGCTAGGTCTGGTGAGGCAGGCCTACAGTTTCAGAAAACTGAGGCAGAGCTTCAAGGTCAACCAGGGCTATAGAGTGAGTTCATGACTAGATTGGCGACTTTAGTGGTACTCTGAACATGAAAATAAATACATGAATAAACGAGGCCTGGGGATGTGGCTCAGTAGAAAGAGTGCTTGTGAAGCCATAGATCAACCCAGTATTGTAAACAAACAAAGCTGATTTTCCAAGATTGATAAAATCAATTCTTGGGCTGTCAAAATGGCTCAGGGGGTGAAGGTACCTATGGCCAATCTTGATGGTCTGAGTTGTAATCTCTGGGTCCCACGAGGTAGAAGAAGCTGAGTTGACTTCTATAGGTTATCTCTGGCCTTCATATTTGTGCTATGGTGTGCACCACCCCAACACATGGAATAAATAAATAAATAAATAAATAAAAGTGTAATAAAGTAAAAAGATTTCATTAGAATATAAACATTTTAAGAAACCATATTAAAATTCATGTGAAGCCAGGCGTGGTGGAAAGCACCCTGTAGTTCCAGTGCTCAAGAGGCGGAGATGGGAGGATTACTGCAGTTCAAGGGCAGCCCGGGCTACGTAAGAGAAGCAAGAAAATGTTCCTATGTAAGAATGGTCATTTCCGATTGGATAGAAAACAGAGCTTGTGTTAGACAGGCAGAGAGTTGTTCCATTAAAGCAGAATGCCACAGAGCAGCTAGAGTGGGCTGTTCCGAAGTAGAGCCAAGTCTGTGTGAGAACTTAAACGTGTAACAAGTGGTGGGGAAATCACGATGTTTGGTCAACAAGGCTGACACAGCTGGCTACATGTGTGTGGTCAAATAAGATTGGATTGAATTCATGCTTACTACCAAGTATTATGTGACTCCAAGAAATCTGAGCAGATCTATATATTCCTTTTGTCCCAGAGAGTAGAGGAGGGACACCTAGTTAGGGTAGATGAGCAAGGACACTAGGTCATGTGTTAGAAACTGTATCCACAAATTCATATATTTGTGGTGTTTGGAGATAATGTTTTTGGGAGGTAGTAATGATTAGATTAGGTCATGAGGGCGGGGCTCACACAGTGGATTTGTGGCTTTCTGAGAAGACAAAGAGAGACATATGCTGGCAAGCTCATTGCGTCTCACCGTGCTGCAGCAAGAGAGACCCTCCTAAATGGCAATCACATCCTGGCACTATGCTCTTGGATTTCCAAGCCTTTAGATCCTTAAAATAAAGAGATCTCTGATATTCATAAATTATCCAGCCCATGGTATGAAGTTATAGCCATGGAAAATGAACAAGGAACAAGTATGGATAAAATGTGCAGGACATGATCCAAAACAAATGGCAGCAAAAATACAACACAAACGCAACATCCGTGTATTGGTTTGTGATTGTGTGGTCATGAAGGCTTGTGTACTGAGACCACCCATGAACTCGGTGGGTACAGGAACAACCACAGATTTCTTGATAGGCCACGTGAAAGCAACACTTCTGGCTTTGTGTTTTGGGAGACTAATTTCTCAACTATTTTTGGTGATGGGACTGCAGATGCGCCATCGCTGATGGCTGATTGCTCTTTTGACTCTCAGGCCTCATCAGATGGTACCTATGTGAGTCATGGTCTTAAGTCCTTCAAAGAGCAGAGGATGACCTTGACCAGACAAGATGGACATACTAGGAGCTGGTAGGACAAGGGTGTTAGTGAAAAGAGCCGGGACCAGCCTCTGCATTTTTCCATGAAGATGCTGGGAGAAGCCAGTATCCTTCTCTGATCTTTGGTCTCAGACCACTAGACATAAGAATGCCCGTGCCAGGGCCATCGTACCGTTAGCACTTCACGCCCACCCCCTCTTTACCCAATGTTACGCTGAGCCTTGTCCGGGTCTTTGGCCACCACAGTGCCTATCAGAGGTTTCTTCTGGTTTTCCAGCAGCTGGAAGTGATAGAAGCGTCGCTGGAAGACAGGCGGCTCATCCACGTCCAGGACATTGATGGTGATCTTGGCTTTGTTTTTGCCTGCGGTGCTGCTCAGGTACCCGAGTCTGACAGTGGGGTCCGTGGCCTCAATGTAGAATGTGTACTGCTGGATGAGTTCATAGTCCAGGGGCTGCATGGGTAGCAAGGATTGGGGACTGTTTGTAGCCCATTTTATTCTACTGCCCCCATCTCTGTACCCCGCCCTGTTCTAAGCAATAAGGACACACACGGCCCCAGTCCTCGCAGGATCGTAGCCTAGTGGTTCCGTTCAAAGGAACACCTTTCATGGTTTTGCTTAGGATGCTTCTCCTTTGTCTGCCTAGTAACTTCCTTCCTATTTGCTAGTAAGGTAGGTAGCAAGAGACAACCTCTCAGAAGCTGCTCTGGACAGAGGCAACAGCTTCCTGACTGGCACTGTTGATCAGTCCTGAACAGACCAGCGACATTTTTTCTGCTTGTCTATCTTTCCCACCATCTGAGAACTTTGTGGCTTCTGGTGGCTATGCGTGTGTTCCCAGTCCTCTCCCTGAACATTCTGAAAATATGAAAGCTCCTTCCTCTCCTCTTCTGGATGCAGTCAGTCTGATTTTGCTTGCTGCCAGCAGCAGCCACTGTCCGTGGCCACTTGTGCCCTCTGGTACACATTCTTTACATATATGCTGGGGGATTTCTACTGGCTGGGACACAGGGAGCTAATGCTGGTGGGGGTGGGGACACTGTGAGTATTACATACCAATTTTCCATATAGCCTGAAACCACTGAGAAGGGAACCTCAGGTGAGGAATCGCCTCGATCAGGTTACCTGTGGCCCTTTCTGTTGGAATTGTCTTGACTGTTAATTAGTGTAGAAAGACTCAGCCCATTGTGGACAGCGCCACTCCCTAGGCTTGGTCCTGAACTGTGCAGGAGGAAAAGGCTAGCAGAGAGCTGAAGCCACAGGCAGGAAGTATGGGTGCATTCATTTTCCTCTGCTTTGAACTGTTGATGTGATGTGACAAGCCACCTCAAGTTCCTTTGCCGCTGTGACTGCCCCTTAAGAATGGACTCGACTTGGAACTGTAAGCCAAATACACCCTGTTCCAAAGTTGCTTTAGGCCAAGGTTATTTCATCCTCACAGCAGAAATGATACTAGAACAAGTAATCTCTGTCAGCACGGCAGGGTTTGTGGCTGCTTATGCCAGCCCCTGACCTTCAGGCTGTAGCTCTGAGTTGTGCTCTATGTTACCCCTGTGGGACTGGGCCCCCACTTGTACCTGCTCATTAGTGAGCTCTGCCTTCTTGCCACTTGTCACTGCTCTTAAGGCTTCCAGGAATTACTTCCCAAATAACACCCAAATTGCCCCTTGCCCCTGGTCTATGTCTGGAAGAACTCAGTCTGAGATGGTGAATTAGTCTCTATGAGCACATGACCAGCTCTGAGCTGTACAAGAACGTTCTCATTAAATAGCCTATGGCTCAGAAGCAGTCCCCAAGTGTGTCCTTTGGATGCTGTAAACTCCACAGCCCATGAATGGATTCAGTACTGCAGATCCACATACCTTTGTGGGCTTGATGATACCCTCATTACGGTTGGGGTCTGTCTCAATGGTGAAGGTGTCCCTGTACTCGCCCTGCATGATGCTGTACTTGGTCATCCTGTTCTGAGGCTCATCTGGGTCCTCGACAGACAGAAAGCCCAAGGGGTTGCCCACACGGATGTCTTCAGGCACCGTAAATGTATATGAGGCTGATATGCATAGAAAACCACAAAGAGTTAATGAGAGGGGTAAGATAATTGCCCCTTCATATTATCACAGACGTAGACCATAGACACACACAGACACACAGGCACACACAGACATACACACAGACACACACATACACAGACACACAGGCACACACAGATATACACAAAGACACACAGGCACACATACACAGACACACAGGCACACACAGGCACACACAGACATACACACAGACACACACAGACACACAGGCGCACACACAGGCACACACATATACACACAGACACACACACAAGCACACAGGCACACACAGTTACACATAGACACACAGGCACACACAGACACACAGGAACACACTCAGACACACAGGCACACACACACACAGACACACAGGAACACACTCAGACACACAGACACACACACACACACACACACACACACACACACACACACAGAGTGGGGTAAACACTTTACCATTGGAATGCATCCCTACCCTTTGGACTTTTGAGATAGAGGCTTGCTCTATAGCCCAGGCTGGATTGAACTTTCAATTCTCATGCCTGTCTCTTGTTGCTGGGGCTACTGGTATGTGCTGGCCTTATCTGGGTGTCATACAATATTTTGCTACAGAAAGCAGGCAAGAAACTTATAACCAGGGGATTCTAGATCCCAAAACAAGATAGCCTGCTTTGTCTTCTGTCTGTCTCTCCTTCTGTCAACCCTCCAAGCAATTACTAAGCTCATTCTGTACTTTGGAATATCAATAGAAAAGAAAGACAAACCTTGCCTTCAGGAAGTTTATGCCATATACAAAAAGCTACTTCAGAACTAGATAATTTGAGGGGCAACTGAGGGCAGCTTTACAGCAGAACAAGGGGGTGGCATGAACATCTGCACTTACTTTTCCTGCCGAGTCTCACCCGGAGCTCAGGAAAAGCTCTTGGTAGTTTTTAAAGGGAAAATCGATTTGTGGGTAGGTTTATGCCAGGCTTTGTTTGTATGCCCATTTCCTGGGATTTTATAGCTGGGCCCTCAGTCTCAGAGGCCAGGTTTCCTAAGCCTATGGGATCTGGGTGAAATCGCTGGCACCTTACAGTGAGACTTGAAACACTGTAGTGGCCCAGGAGAGAGTGATTTTTGTTTGGTCTGTGATGGGACCCATCAATCATCATCAATGGGTAGCAATGATTAAGGATGGAGTAGGGTCTCCATAATTTGGCTTCAGAAGCACCCTGGGATATGGGTAGATATAGAGAGGTTTGGGGTACTTTTTTGAGAGCCCCCCAAATCACGAGTCCAGATTGTCCCAACCCCTGTCTACTAAGGCTCGATGGGAGGAGCTTACACTGAGTAAAGATGGGGAAGTTGTCGTTGATGTCTTCCAGTGTGATCAGCACAGTGGCTGTGCCTGACTCTCCCCGAAGGCCCTGGGCATCTCGTGCCTCCACCACGATCTTGTACTCAGCCTTTGTCTCTCTGTCCAAGTTTTTATCCTTTGTGAAAATAAATCCTGAAAAATAATTGTCCCAACAGGTGACTCCACAGTATACCTGAGATTGAATACCTCAGGACAATAGCCCACTACCTCTGTACCTTGCCCTGTATGGCTAAAAGCTGGTGAAATGTATGGTTCAACGTACTTTCTAGCCAGGGAGAGCCTTATGTTGAGAAATACCATAAGGCCAGTTCCAGGCTCAGAGTGAGCATGCCTTGATGGATTAGTGATGTCTGCCTTGCCATGGTTTAGTACTGAGAGTACTGTACTTGATTAATGATGTCTGTCTTGACATATACAGAAGTGGCTACAAATTTTAGTGCCAGGAGAGCTGTGATGGTTTAGTGACGTCTATCTTGGTGCACATAGAAGTGTTAGTTGCACTGTGTCTTTGCTCATCTTCTGGAAGACGGTGTGCCTAGCTTGACTAACTGACCTTTTTCTTTCTTGCTTCCAAGACTCAATACTTACAGTTTTCCATATGGGTTAAATTGAACCAAATTTGGCCAGAGAAACCTTCTGTACTTTTTAGACTTGAACCGTTCTGTGATGAATGGCAACCTAGTAGGGTGTAAATACACCAAACCCCTAACTTAGGCGTATGCTCAGCCAATCACAGCGGCTGCGCTTTAGTTAATCATAGGCAGCCCCTGTTCAAAGCTGTTCAACTAAGGCAGACACCCCAGCTGTAACCAACTGAGCTGTTTCCAGACTGCAGGGTGTTTTTTTTCTTTCCTACACTATAAATATCACCCGACAATGTGGCAGCCCTGGGGTTTCTCTGAACTTGTTTGGCTTCTGGGGTGTCCCAATTTGTGAGCTGTTCTTTGCAAAATTAAACTTGATAAAATTTAATTGGTCTAAAGTTTTTCTCTTAACAAGGCACAAAAACCCCTATGTGGCGTGGCTGTGTCTGTGCATGATCGAATTCAAACTTCACAGCTACGGCACAAAGGACTAAGCGCATTCCTATTTTATGGACAAAGGAAGTGAAGGCTCATAGATATGGATTGACTTGGCCAAGGACTGTAGAGCTGAGTAGCTGTGTAGGGTTCGAATCTGATGTTCCTGAACATGTAAAAAGACCTTCCAATCAGCATTTTTTTGTTGAGTACTGGTCTTCTCTTGGGTGAAGAGACCCTGATTTTCTTTCTGGACTTTAATGCGTGCCTTGGGCAGCTGTTTGCTTCCTCCCCTAACCTGTCCCAATATGTCTTTTGTGTATTATGTATTCCTTCCCTGGACCAATGGCTGGTGACCCCTGTCAGGTTAGACTTCCCTCTGCATTGGCACCTGCAATATTCGCGTCCCCAAATCCCTCCAATAGGTACCCTCCCAAGAGGGTTAGTCATACAGACCAGAATTATCAATGGCGAAGTACTCATTTCCTTTTACGATTTGGTACATGACAGTGGCGTGGCCGGCCACAGTGGGGTCGTCTGCGTCTACCGCTGTCATACGGATGATAGAGGTCCCTGTGGAGAGAGAGTTCTGGTGTGTCTGCTCACAGGTGGCCCTCACCGCGTTCCCTAGTGGGAGTGGATGGGATTCTGCTGCTCCAACCACCCAGGCTGAGGGAAGAAAGGTTGCTTTATGCCAGAGGGGCCATCATAAGGGTGAAGTGGCAGCAATGGTAGGCCTAGCCAGATCAGCCACGAAGGCTGCAAAGAGAACAGGCCGTTTGTACCTTGTGGGAGAAAGGAAGAGTGGAAGATGTTTGGGCTTGAGAGAGAAACTTAGGAGGGTTCTGGATGATTTCGCCCCTTCCGAAGGTGAGAGATCGAGGGACTGGAAATGGTATTGTAAAGCCTCCAGATGGGTGAGGATCACATTTCTCATCCTTTGGAGTTCTAGAGTTCCCTCAAAAGAGTCTGGTGGCAGGGCCCTAAGCAGTTTTCGTATACCTTCTGGAGACAGGATGAATACAGGCTAGTCTATAAGCCAGAGTGTGATGACACCCTCCGGAGTCAGGCTCATAGCCCAGACTATAACGAGGGTCAGTGCTTAACACGTTATGAAGATCAGAATCCATCTGTGACTAGGGACAAGGTTTAGTGTGGGGCTAGATCAGAGGTTAACCTTTAGGGACAAGTTTTGAAATCACGTAAAGAGGCACCATAGTATCCCACCACTTCCTTGAACTTGCTGGAGCCTGACCCTGAGTGGTGAGGTGGCTGATGTCTTCAGGCTGGTCTGAGGAGAGGAGGAGAGAGGGCAGACGAGGTACATACATACCCACAGCCGACATCTCAGGCACAGACGCGTTGAATACCTGGTGTTCAAACACAGGCCAGTTGTCGTTTACGTCGTGAACCTTGACGGTGAAGTTGGAAGGTTGCTCCAGGTTGACGTTAGTCTCCTTGTCCACAATGAGGGCAGTAAGGAAGTACTCAACCTTCTTTTCCCGGTCTAATCTCTCAAAGGCAAACACATCCCCTGTGTCGGCATCGACCCGGAAGATCGTGCCGGCATACTTTCCCTGGAGCACGTACTTGGCATTCTTACGGTTCACGCTGGACTTGATCTGGGAAAGGACAGACAACAGGAGTTGGGAATGGGAAGTAGAGCTGCCTGCGCTTGTGTGCGAACACACAATTATGGATGCTTGTGTGTGTGCATGCACGTGGGGATGTCTGTATGCATGTGTGCGTGTATGTGCACATGTGCGTAGTGCTGAGTAGGGATTCTAACTGTGATGATGAGGTTTTAGACAGGAACTTCTGACTGGTCACCAGTGAGCTCTTCTTCACCAGGTCACGGCAAGCAGTGTTTAGCGTTTCTTAGCTGTGCACAATGCCTAGGATGATACCCGGAGTCTAGCAAGGCACTTGCCACTGGAGAATGAAGATTTTCATTGCCCCTTAGATGACAAAGATTGTGACTGCCTCATCTGTAAAATGGAGCTAATTGAATTTCTAAGTTTGATTTGAACTAATGAGTAGAGCCAACCATTTGGAAATGAGTGCCAGGAAACTTTGGCTTCTTTTGTTGTCCCATGCAAATAAACGGGATACATGCCAGTGAAATACTGGAGCTGGCTGATATCAATATGGCTTTGAAGACTTGGCTAGGATTGGGGAATATCTGCGATCTGGCTATTAAATGTGACCATATTAACAATTGAATTATCTGAACATACAATGAAATAAATCTTTGTTATGAATGGTTTGTCAACCTAGGAGACATGCCTCTGGATGTGTCTGCTATGGCTTTTCTAGAGAGCATTAACAGAAATAGGAAGACCCACCTGAATGTGGGTGCCGTCACCCTAGGGACTAGGGTCCTGAACTGTAGAAAAAGGTGACAGTAAGTGAAGCAGCTGCACCCATCTCTGTTTCCTGACTGTGGCTGCTGCTGCTGTCCCCACCCCTTGCCATGATGGACTGCACCTTCAAACCAGGAGCCCAGGGAAGGCCTCCATTCCAGAAGCTGCTCTTGTGACAGCAACAGAAATGTAACTAGTGAAGACACATTAGAAGCAAAGATTGCAGATACTCAGAATTTGTGTTTCTAACTGTGTTTCTGCATGTAACCACTTCCTTGAGGTTCCTGTGTCTTCTGTGTGAGCATCGGGGCGATACTAAATGGCGAGTGGTCTTGCGCCTCTTGTACTAACTCTGCCTGCAGGGGCGCACATCATCAGCTGGAAGGCTGAGTATGTACACTACAGAAATTGGCCAGTTCTACACATCTGCGCTTTTCCTGCAAAGCCAGTTGTCAGACATTTATCAACACGGCAAGCATCGGTCCCAGGAAATTTGCTTCTGGAATACGATGTGTGAAATACTCTATTCTTGGTGATTTACAGTGTCTAATCTGCAGAACAGAACCCCAGTGAGCTTTGTTTAACTCAGGGTGTCCTGTGCTGAGACCAATGAGCCAGTTGTCTGGATAACACATGCTATTAGTAACTTAAGGGAAGCCAATGTATGCCCAGCCTCTTGCTCTGGACAGTACTGAAGTGAACGACAGTGATTGTGAATGATAGACCACAAATCAAAAGATACTAGAGAGTTCTAGTTTACAACTAGAGGATATGAGGAGAGAGGATATAGATATTATAATCTGTAAGATTACAATACTTCATGAGCTCAAAATAGTACTTTTCTAGAAGGCTAGAATGTCAAAAACTAGAATTCCACTTGAACACTTGAAAAAGCAGAAATTGGACGCTCGCAAGGTATCCCGTGTATCAGGCATACTATGGAACCCATAGATTGCACAGGCTCTCAGAACTGAGGCTGACAGTAGGGGGCTGGCATCTCAGGAGGGCAGCGCTTAGGAGACAGATGGAGCAAAGCCTTTGTGTGCAGGTGTCCAGTAAAGATCTATTAAGGTGGGAGGAGAAGGGAGAGTGGTCAGGAGGTCAAGAACGTTAGCCTCAGGGGAGAAGGAGATTTCAGAAGGGTGTGGACCAATCCCACGAGCTCTAGGGCTCAGCAGTTGTTTAATAATTGGAGCACTTAGTGCGGTGGGGTGGGTGACAGCTGGGTAGAAGGCCGTGAAGCCAGATGGTGGAGCCCAGAGACGATCCTGGAAGGTGAAAGGGTAGAGGCACAGAGGGATGACCCCTTCCCTCGAGCAGGCACTGGAGGAGGGAGGCCAGCAGCAGGGAGGACTAGCAGAGATCCTGGAGCAGGGACGGAGGCGCACAGGGGCCAGGTGGGCCCAATGAGCAGGACAGATAATGAACAGCTAGACAGGGGCAAAGAGCCATGTTCCAGCTTTGTAACCTGTGGCATGTGGGGACAGTAGGGGAAGAAGGAGAGGGACAGTTTGACACCTCGGGCAGGGCCCAGGTTAAGCTGGGACACTGGTCTTAATGGGAACCTGTGGATCTTCGCAAAGGAGCAGAGTAGAAGCAAGTCAACTTGGAAACGGACTGGGACAGTGCAGATCCCTCCCTTCTTTCTCTCCCTCCCTCCTTTCCTCTTTTCCTCCCTTCCTCCCTCCCTCCCATCTTCCTGGCTATATAACCCAGGCTGGCACTGATCTCTCCATCTTGCCTTGGTCTCCAGAGCACTGGAATTATAGCCTGCACCCCCATGCTTGACTCATTTTGTTTAAACAAACATGAGTTTTACAACTCTTCTTAAAGAAAATGAGACACCAGTACCCCGAGTTCCTGAGCACCTGCTCCCCTCCTCCTCAGTACCGCATCTTACATTAGTGTGGCCCTTGTTACAAAGGGAGCCAAAACAGAAGAAGCATTATTGATTAACATAGATAGCTTATATACATCCCCTTACTTTTTACCTAATATCTATGTCCGTCCATCACTCTCCTTCCCCCCCCCCGCCGCCCCAGCTGCCCCAAGATGCCTTTCAGGACACCACACAGCATCTTGTTACCGTGTTTTCACAGCTTATTTTGGTTGTGACTGTTTCTAAGAATTTTATTGTTTTTGATGATCTTGACAGTTTGGAGGAGCACCGGTCAGTTGTCTCAATGGACATCCTTCCATTTGAATTTCTCTGTTTTCCTCACCGCTCAACTGGGGTTGTGGATTTTGCTCCTCCCCCTTTCTAATATCATTGTGCTTGGATGGAACAATGCCAATGGCTGCCCTACCCTGGCAGGCTGCTCCCAGCTGCCTTCCATTGTTCAGCAAGGTTTACAAACCAAAGCTCCAGATTCTGACCTCCATAAACACACACTTCCTTCAGATTGTGTCTTCAGAGTCACAGGAGGACCGATGGGTCCTGCGTTTGTGTCTCCTACAGACTCTTGTCTTAATGAGGATGGGGGACCACACGTGGTTCCTCTGTTCCTCTGTCTCTGTGCTGGGTACCAAGTCAGTTCCGTCATCACAAGACACGGACCATCAGTCACCCCATGTCCCCAAGCCTTGTGCTGTTTGGCATTGGCCTCCATCTTCCGATAGCCTTTCCTGAGTCATCCTTCCGACTCCGCTCAGCGCTAGCCATTCTCCTTGGAGGGTGATTCATGGCCAGTTATCCCATTGGGAAAGTCACAATTGGGTTATGGCATTTCCCTCAGTGACACAGGGCTTGCTGTGTAATTCTCGACGTGCGTGCGTCTTTCCTTCTGGTCAGGTGGCAGTACTTACATCACCCGGGGGGGGGGGGGGAGCCATTCTTGGAAGCCTGACCAGCCAGGTGCCCAGTCAGCTGCTGTGGGTGGAGCTGTGAGCAGATACTTCCTGTATGACTCCACCTATTTCCTTTAGCTGGAGTTCTGGTGCCCTGTCCAGACTTGTGCCTCACGGCAAAAGGTTCTCTTTGGTCTGTCTCTCCCTTGCCAGAACACCCCCATCCCCATCGTTTATGGGGTTCTTTGTCTGATACACTGTTTCTCTATATCTCAGTTTTTTAAACCCCGGTCTTCAACTTCCCGTGAGGTCTTATGCCTAAACGTGGGAGGTAGGAAAAACCGGCAACGCTGAATGACTTTTTGAGGCACAATGACCAGAGAGTAATCCGCCATCCAGCGCGTGATGGGTTTCCTAGCAGCACTTGCCTGTGCTGCATCATGGAATTCACGGCTGCCTTGGTTCTCAACACACACCACATGCACTGGGCATTGTGCGTTGTGCATGTCATCTGTCACACAACACCAGTGAGTGACATCTGGAGCACGTGGCTCGGATGTGAGACTACTGTACAGGCCACATTGGTTTTACCATGACACAAAGTCTTTTGCTCTTACAGAAACAACGATAAAAAGGAGACCTTTATATCCTTATATGATATGATTATATATGTGTGTATAAATAGGAGTTTCATATATATATATATATATATATTTGTAAGTATATATTCTTACAAAATAAATTATTTTTATTTTATCTTTGAGACATGGTCTCAAAGTGTAGCCATGACTGCCCTGGACCTCATATTGTAGACCAGGTTGCCCCGAACTCACAGAGATTCACTTACTTCTGCCTCCTGAGCACTAGGATTAAGGGTGTGTGCCACCAGGCCTTGTAAAATAGGCGAACACTTTCCTGCCGTCACTCCTCAGCTTGTGAGAGTCACATTAAAGTATATTTTAATTAGGTTGTGTCAGAATCGTTGATTTTAAATTTTCTTTTTGAGCTGTTGGCTTGAGTTTCGTTAAAAAGTAGTTAAATTAATTTTGTCTTTGAATTAGATCAGAATTTCCAAAATGGTACTAAACATAATTCTGCCTTTTTGTGCTATGTTTTTATGCAAAGCAGTGACTATTATAGAATCAAAATATTGAGCCAGGGTAGCCCACACCTTTAACACCAGATCTCTGGAAATAAAGGCAGGCAAATGTCTTGAGGTTGAGGGCATCCTGATCTACATAGAGAGTTCCAGGGAAGTCTGGGCTAAAAGTGAGACCCTGTTACAAACAGATAGATAGACAATAGACCACACATCTGTTCTGAAAAACACTGAATCCAATATGTTTTATGGCTAGAGAATTAAATATTCAGTATCAATATTATTATGTAATTTTTAAATACCTCATAAAGTTATATGTATACCAAAGAATTGTCTAAAAATTAATTTCTTTATGATTTATTACCAATAAATGTTTGATTTGTATTCTTATTTTATATATCTTTATAACCTGTTGCATAACTTTAGGCATAGAGAGAGTGGAGAGAGTGACCTGCTCTAGACCTAGATAGAGGGTGGTAAGTGAGTTCTGTAAAAAGCCAAAGAGAAAACAGTTTTGGCTCTTTGGATTATATAGTCTTGGTCACAGCTACTCCATGCTGCCATTAAAACATGAAAGCAGCCATGGACAATTAGTAAATTAATTAATGTGACTGTGTTCCAATAAAACTTTATTTATAAGACCAGGCAGAGGGCCATATTTGGTCTGTAGGCAGATATTTGTACAGCCCTACTGTCCATGAGAGTGGTGAGCACATTTTTGCCCAGTGCTGTTTTCCTAGCACCCAGTCTAGGATGTGGAGCTGTTTATTCTCCCTCCAGTGCATTTGTTTGGTCTGTCTCAGAGCCGGTGTGTAGATTCAAAGAGGTTGACGTGGTGAGATTTCACGTCAGAGCTTTCTTTTCACAGACAGATCTTAAAATGCTTAAGTCTGTGACGTCTTATTGCGTGTGAAATCCCACGATGAGGGCCAATCATTTGAATTAGAGTGGGTGAGTTTGATGCCTATGACGATTTGACATTGTGAGAACAGTCATCACTCATTTAGATTGTCTCTAAATCTCTCGGAGGGTGAGCTTGTGTGGGACAGTGAAGTTACAGGCCTTGACACTGGCCTCCCCAGAGGATAGTCCTGGGTCAAACACCTCATGATAGGGGATTAGTTCAGGCTAGTCTTGAACCCTTGATCTTTCTGCTTTGGCCTCCTGAATGCTGGGATTACAGGTTTATACAACTATGCTTGATGAAAATGTTTTTTTTGAGGAGACTCAGAGCCCAAGACCAGGGTTGGCAAACCATGACCTGGGTGATCAGCATTGTCACCTGTGTGACGTTGTAGATAGCTGCTCAGACCTTTCCTGATTTCTCAAGTGGGGACATTGAATGCAGCTTTTTAGTTGTTCCCTTAGTTCCGAACCCTCAGGACAGGCTGATCTCAGCCTTGGCACAGGGTGGCCTTCTTACTGATTTCTACTCTGCAGGGAAACATGTGAGAGAGAATGAGCCGTGCTCATTGCTGCTGCTTCTACCACAGATGCATCCCTCACCACAACCGTCATTATTCTCCTTCATCCGGGCTACCCACCGCCATCACTATCACCACGTTTCCATAACCACCACCATTACCACCTTCCTCACCTCCTTCACTGTTGCCATCACCACCATCACCACCTCTACCACCTACTCCCTTGCCAATCATCACATCCACCTCGACCACTGAATCAACATGACCACCGCCATCTCTGTAACGGCCTTTACTCTTGCGGTGGTTTGAATAGGAACGGCCCCCAGAGGATCATCTATCTGAATACTTGGAGCAACTTTAGGAAGTGTGGCATTCTTGGAGTAGCTGTGGCCTCGCTGTAGGAAGTATGTCATTGGGGTGGTCTTTGGGGTTTCAGATAGTCAAGCCAGGCCCAGTCTCTCTCTCTCTCTCTCTCTCTCTCTCTCTCTCTCTCTCTCTCTCTCTCTCTCTCTCTCTCTCTCTCTCTCTCTCTCTCTCTCTCCCCTCTCTTCCTGCTGTCTGCAGGTCCAGATGTAGAACTCTCAGCTGCCTCTCCAGCACCATGTCTGCCGGTGTGCTTCCCGCCATGACAGTAGTGGCAAGAACAGTAAGAAAACCAATCAAAGGTTTTCTTTTATTAGAGTTGCTGTGGTCATGATGTCTCTTCACGGCAATAGAACATTAAACAGGACAACTCTCGACTCTCCTCATTCCCTTCACTAATAGTGAGGCTTGAAAATGAAGTGACTCCCGTAGGCTCATGGATTTGGACCCTTACTTCTCAGCTGATGGCATTGTTTTAGAAGACTGTAAAATCTTTAGGAATTTCCTTGCTGGAGGAAGTGGATGGCCCTTGAGGTTTTACAGCGGGTCCCTACATCCTGTCCTTTTCTGCTTCCTGACTTGAGAACACATTGTAGACGTCTTCCTCACACTTGAGCCGCAATGCCTTCGCTGATGTGATGGACTGTATTCCTGCTTATTCTGTTAGCCAAGGTTAATCCTTCCTCCTTGGAGATGCTCCACGTGGGGTGTGTTAAGGAAAGGATACTCACACTATAACCCACCAGCCCTGCGAAGTTAGATAAAGAGGAGAGGTCTATGGGGGAATGCACAGATCTCTCTGGGAAGGGGAAATAGAATAGATTTGGTGCGTGGACTGGGGGCAAATGTGTGGGGACCCATGCATGTGAGTATAGGAACAGGTGGGATTAGGTTGGGGAGGGAAGTATGGAGGAAGAGAGTACTGTGAGAGATGGCTGTGGAAATTTCCTGGAAGCTATGAGGGTGACCCTAGCAAGGACTCCTAGTTATGAAGGATATGGAACTTGAACTGGCCATGTTTCATAACCAGGCTAGGTTCTCAGTGGTGGGACGCTTACACCCACACAACCACAAAACCCATGACCCCAAACCTGTCCTGCCTGCAAGATGCACTGGGGCAATGGTGGCCCGAAGCTTGTGGGAGTGGCCAACCAATGACTGGTCAAATTGAGGCCCAAGCCACAAGAGGGAGCCCATGCCTGACACGCTGCCTGGAAGCTGGACGACTCAGAGACAATAGGGTAAAACTAAACAAGACTGACAAAATAAATAAATAAAATAAAATAAATAAAAAGTCAGTGAAATGATTCCTAATGATATTCTGTTATGCTCATAGTTCAGGGCTTAGCCTGATAGACAACAGAGAAGCATCATCCATCAGCTGATGGGAGCATATAATACAGACACCCAAAGCCAAATACTAGGCAGATCTCAGGGAACCCCACAGAAGACGGAGAGAAAGGACTGTAGAAGCCAGAGGGTTGAGGACACCAGGAGAACAAGGTTCACAGAATCAACTAAGCAGGGCTCCCATGGGCTCCCAGAGACTGAAGCGGCAATCATGGAACCTGCATGGCTCGGCACTAGGCTATCTGCATACATGCTGCGGTTGTGTAGCTTGGTGATCTTGTGGGGCTCCTGACAGTGGGAGTGGAGGCATGCCTGACTATTTGCCTGCTTGTGGGACCCATTCTGTCCTTCTGAGTTGCCTCATCCAGCCCTGATATAAAGGTTTATGCCCAGTCTTATTGCGTCTTGTTATGCCATGTTTGGTTGATATCCCTGGGAGGCCTGCTCTTTTCGGAAAGACAATGGAGGAGCAGTGGATCTGGGGAAGAGAGGGTGGGGGAGAGAAGGGTGTCGTCAGGATGTATTGTATGAGAGAGGAATAAAGAAAAAGAAGAAAAGGAGAAAGAAATGTGAAAGTAATACAATTGTCATAGCCATTGCCACAGTGACCCCACCCATGACCACTGCCACCACCTGGGGTCTGGGGTCGTTCAGACGCTGCGCTTATTCTGGAGAAGTATGTGGCAGGGGAGTTGGTTCACCAATGACATTTAGGAAGAAAAGGGAGAGAAGAGAGGCCATGGTGCCCCTATCTCCTTCTAAGGAATATCCCTAATGACCTAACTTTCTTCTCCTAGGTTTTTCTCTGAAATATTTCACCATTTTCACTGGGGCCACAACCTTTAGTAGATGACCTTAAACTATAACACTGTTTTAATTAATCACTTAATGTGTGTGTGTGTGTGTGTGTGTGTGTCAGCACATGTCTGCCCATGTATCAACCTCAGAGACAATTGTGAGAGTTGTTTATTTCTCTCATTCTACCCCATAGGGTTGTGGGGACTGAGCTCAGGTGGTCAGACTTGATGACGAGTGCCTTTGCCCACTGAGTCATCTTTCTGGGCCATAAACAAGCAAACAAAACAAGCAAATAAATTTTGTGCGCAAATATGGAAGGGCAGATGTGTGTGTGTGTTCTCTCCTGCCACCTTTGAGCTCAAGTTGTCAGGCTCGTACAGAGGTACCATCATCTGTTGAATCATCTCTCCAGCCCTGAATGATAGCATTCTGGCTCTCACTACCAAGGGCTCGTGTTTGTCTCAAAACACTATGGACTCACCCCAACTGCAAGAGTCCCCGCAGTAGCTGCAGTTCCTACAGTATTCACAAGAGTGTCTTCTGAGACTCAAGGAAGCTTCTGAGCCTTTGTAAAAGAAAAGCCACACTACATACTCCAAGATACAATGGTACAGGACAAACATTCCTGTCTCACAAGGGAGAAAGTGTGATGTGTTTATTGCCAACTTGTCTGGATCCACACTCCCTCATGAGACAAACCTCTGGACTCACTTGTTAGGGACTGTCCGTGTCAGGAGGGCCTTTGGGCTTGCCTTTGATGGATTTCCTTGTTTTTAACTGACAGGGGACTAGCCGCCCATTGTGACTGGTACAGTCCCTGGGCAGAGGTCCAGGACTGTATACAGAAGAGAAAGTGAGTGGAATAAGCATCCATTGCTTAGTTCTTGATTGTGAACGTGATATAACCAGCTGCTTTAGCCTCCCGCTGCCTGGACTTCCCCTCCATGATGGACTGCAAGCCAGAATAAACCTTTTCTCCCTGACGTTGCTTTTGTCAGGATATTTTATCACAGAACATATAAAATAAACTAAGAGAGAGAGAAAAGGAAGAATTGGACTCAAGAATGATAGAATTCTAGCATGGAAAAAAAATCGAATCTTATAGCTTCATTTCTAGCATCTAGGGTACAAGGCGTAATGATGTGAGATCCGAAGGGCTTAGGCAGTCTGTCCCCTGTGCTCTATCTCTTTGCAGCCTCTATGGCTTCTTCCTTGACCTGGCTGTCCTTCTGCGTTGCTGGCATATCTCACGTTTTGGATTCTCTGTTAGAGATTCACCTTCATTCTCCCAGATTCATAGACCATTTTCTCGGGGGATGTTTTCACAGACTCCAAACCTACCATGCTATCTGACCTTCCAGGTTTTCCTTAGAAACTTTTGTAGAAGTCTCCCTGACCCCACAACTGTTTCATCTGCATGCCCACACACCAACTAATGAGAATGATACCCAGGTACAGCACTGGCTCCAAAAACAGACAGGCCATCTCAGATCATGAGCACAGTGGCCTCTGAGTGCCTAATGGGTCAAACACGGGGGGTGGGGGGGAGTGAGAGGAGCATCCCAATCCCAGGGAAATGACTTCATAGTCAGTCCTGGGAGTGGAGGGTGCTCTGGAGCCCTCTCCTCACGCTAGTCTTTGGACCTGAGGTGGGCGGCGTCTTGCTGATTCGTGGGATGCCCTAAAGGCCTCTTTCCTATCACCCTGTTGTAAAGTATTTGGCTTATTTTTAATTCACTAATTTGAAGGCTCACAACTAAGAGCACGCCTTTCGTTTCAAAAGGCAGTGCGGCTTTAGTGTTGAGCCTGTGGAAAGGGAGAACAACATAGTGGAAAACCCAAGGCAGAGCCAGTCTGTTCACCTCATGGCATCTGGGAAGCAGAGCATGCGCGGTGGGGCATTGGAGCCCCAGTATCACCTTTGAGGGCACACTGCTACCCACCTCCCACTAGGCCCTACTCCCTGTAGCACCACAGGCTGACAACAAATTTAGCAGACCTTCGGGAGACTTCTGAAGATCCAAATCATAAAGTCTATCACCTCCTCATTGAGATATTACCTTCTCCTCCTCTATTACCACCATGGTCATTATCACCGCCACCACTGCCACCATCATTACTGCTATTCCTACCACCATTAACTTCCTCACCTTCCCCTTTACTATCGCGGCCATGGTCACCGTATGGTATCATCATGACCATCATCACCATTACAACTCTCATTGCCACCACAGCCTCCCTCAGCTTCCCTTTCACCATAACCACAACGGCTATCATTACGGCCACCACCACCTTCACTCACCGTCGTCCCTGCTACCATCATTACCACCACCAGCAGCAGCATTAACTCCCTCACTTTCCCCTTCACCATTACCATGACGATTACCATTACTGTCCCACCATCGTTATCTTTATTATCTCTTCCTTTATTATCGCTGACATTACCACCACAATTATTATTACTGTGAAAAACATCTTCTCCATTATCACCATCACCACTGCCATCACCATCACCAACACAGTCAGTAACTCCCTCACCTTCCTTACTATCACTATTACCTCTACTGCCACCTTATCGCCACCACCACCACCACCATCGTCACCACTGCCACCACCACCACCATCACCACCATCACCATCATCACCATCACCATCACCACCATCACCACTGCCACCACCACCACCACCACCACCATCACCACCATCACCACCACCATTACCATCATCACCATCATCACCACCACCACCATTATCATCATCACCACCACCACCACCACCATTGTCACCACTGCCACCACCATTATCATCATCATCATCATCATCACCATCATCACCATCACCATCACCATCACCATTATCACCGTCACCACCACCACCATCGTCACCACTGCCACCACCACCACCATGACCATCACTATCACCATCATTACCATCACCTTCCTCCTTCCTATCAGAAGTATCCACATGGCTTCACCATTATCACCATTATGGTCACCACCTTCACCGCACCTGTCTTGGCTGTTGTCACCCTTCCGTGACAACCACTCCTGTATTCATCACCATCTTTGCTACAAAGGCCGTGACTTCGGTCCAGTTGCTGATAACTCCCAGCACCCTGGAGCCCAAAGCTTACCTTTCCCACATAGTGGGGCAGTGAGATATTTTTCTCTTCATCTATGTGCATTTGATTCCAAATCCAGTCTCTCTTCTGGCGCTGGAGGACAGGCAGCCTGTTGGGGGTGTCCAGCTGGGGAAGGTTAGGGCCTGCCATTGCTGCCGCTGCCAGCAGGCCCAAGAAGGTGCCCAAAGCAGCGACCAGCTCTGTTAGCCTCTGCATCTTTCCTGGAGGAACTGATCTGGGGAAACAGGATAGATAACATCAGGGTACAGTGGCCACTGCCCCAGGGTGTGAGCGACTCACTCTAGGAACCAAAGCTTCTTTGCCTCCCTCTCCTTTATCTGTCGCCAGCTGAACCAGACTCTGGACTAAGTGGGGAAGGCGAGTCCCAAAACGATTTCCCCTCGTACCCACATGGGCTGGCATGAAAGTGGGCACAGGGGAATGAGACCCTCCAGGAGGCTGGGGGGACACCTGGAATACTGCTGCTCATGCTCCCAAAGCACCATGGGGACACTCGGATTATTGCCATTTTACAGATGAGGGAATCAAGGCACAGAGAGGTCAACTTTGCCTTTGATTAAGTGGTGCAGCTGAGCATGAGCCCAGACACTGACCACAATCAGTCACCTTCATTGAGAGCGCACCGTTTGCCTGGCTCTGCTCCGAGCGCTTTAGACACACTGTCTCATTTAATCTTCCTTCCAGCTTCCAAGGTTGGTATCATTGTGACACAGAGACACTTACTAACCTCCCCAAATCACCCAGATGGTAAGGATCAGAGCCAAGACTTGGACTAAATCTGTGTGGCCCCAAATCCCAGCTCTTTCCTGATGCCTTCTGTGCCCCACTAGCTGCTCTGGGGTAGAGTTAAAGGCTCCTCCAAACATCCCTCCAGCCCACTCCAGTCTGAAAGCCCCTCAGCACTGAAGCATCAGAAGCCTTCTGTAGGCTCCTAGGAAACCCCAGACGTCTTCATCTGGGGGTTAGCCCCTCGCTCTAGAGCTCACCGATGCTGGCCACTTTAGAGGGTGGCTGGGGTGGGAGTCGAGAGACTGTGTACGCAGGCTGGCTTCATAGCTTGTGGGTCCAGTGTAAAACAGAGCTGATATATATATATATATATATATATATATATATATATATATATATATATATAAAATTTTGTGATAGAGATGGAAGAATTTCAAACCACACAGTGGGGACCTTGAAACGAGGTCCCGAGCAGCTGTGTGCGCTGTGCACTCTGGAAGGCCACCTGTAGACTTGGAAGGCGGGTCACCCAGAGATCAATTCCTGTCTCTATTCTAAGTTTCAAGAATGAAAATTTCCATTGTCTCGTGGTGGTGGAGGCCATGTCCGTGGCCGTCACCATGGCTTCTCAGCCCTGACCTCCCCTGCCACCCATCCCGGGTCCCCAGTGTCACTGACCTGCAGTCCTAGGAGAGTATGAGGAAAGAAAGTGTGTCTGGAGAGAGCTGAGAGCCTTCAGGGAGCTGGAAGGCGTGGCCTTTCCCCCTGCTGTTAAGGGAAGGGGTGGATCCTGTGCATCGCAGGAGGTAAACTCTAGTAACATCATCTCTGGACCATTGGCGCCATGCTGGCCTCGGCGAGGCCTGGGCTGTCTGTGCTGACCTTAACACCCCTGCTTCCTGCCCCTCAGCTCCTCCAAGTCTGTGCTAGAAGGAAGTGGACTCCAGTGGCCCAGAATGGGGCCCCGAATGCAGGTGCTATGTGCCTAGGGGAGCCTCTTTCTCCCCAGATCTCAACTTCTTCAGCCATCAACAAAGGGATGTGTCTAGAACATTCTGGGGGCCCTTGGAGTAAGAGGCGGGCAGCAGACAAAGGGGTGGAGGAGGGTCATGGGAGCAGAAGTCCTGCCCGGACTCTGGTCCTGACTCAGGGGGGTGGCAGTGTGATCCTCTGCCTCTACCTTCCAGGCATGGCTATGTGAGTCATTTCCTTCTCTCGCCGGGGAAGAACTGCCAGGCCTGGGGTTTTCTGTTCCCCTCAAGTAAGAAGTGACTAGGAAATGGAAGAGTCATATAGTAGGAAGTGAAACAGAGAAGGAGGGGAAGAGTTCTCAGGCCTGGGGTAAGCCGAGGGCGAGAGCCTAAACTCTGTGCTGCTGCGGGTGAGCGCCTCCTGGATGCTGGACTCTACCAGGCCATGGAGCACCGCTGCCCTGGGGCTGTTCGCCACACTGGGGCCAACAGGAAGATAAGGCAGCGGGAATCCCATTGGGAGATGCAGCTCTAAGGAGGAAGTGACCCTTAGAGACTGGGAGGCTATGGGTGCCCTTTCAGAGATGCCCTTCTTGTGTTTTGTGGCCCTGGGGTGTACCACTGAGCTACACCCCCAGACCTTAGAGAAAATTATTTAAGGCCATGCCTGAGTGTCAGTTCCAAGATGGCCAGGGAAGAAAGATGATTTCAGGATGCAGCATCAGCAGGAATGAAGCCCAGATGTAGAAGAGCAGTTGCCATGCCTGAGGAACCAGTGATGTCCCCTGGGTAGGAAGGAAATGAGCAACAAGGGCTAAGGCACCAGAGAGCGGCTCTGTCGGTGTGGCAGGTGAATGAAGTCCTCCAAACACCCATGTCCTATACATGGGTACCTGAAACGTTACCTTACATGGCCAAAGGGACTCTGGGCAGATATGCTGAAACGGAGGATCTTGCTTGAGGCTTGGGATGGGGAGTTGACCTTGGACTACCCAGGATAATCCCAGGGTCTTTTGAGGCAGGAGGGTCAGATTCAAAAGTAAGATGTAGTTAGGTCTGGTGGGACAAGCCTGTAATCCCAGCTGCTTTGGTGGTGGTGGCAGGAGGGTCTCAAGATCAAGGTCTTCCTTGTCTGCAAGGTGAGTTCAAGGTCAGCCCGGGCAGCGTAGGGAGACGCTGTGTCACAAATAAGGATGTAGTTCAGTTGGTAGACTGCTTGCCCAGTAGGCACAGAGTCTGGGTTTTATCTCCAGCACCCTGCAAATGAGGTATGGTGGCACATGCCCGTAATCCCAGCATTTGGCAGGTGGAGGATCATAAGTTCAAAGGTCATCCTCAGTCGCATAGGAAGCCAGAGGCCGACCTAGGGACACGAGAGACCTTGCCTCAGACATAAAGTGAAGTGAAGTAAGATGTAAAGGGAGGACTCGTGATGTGGCTAACAGCGGCGTCTCGGATATGTGGAGGCCTGCCTGGAGTCCGTCACCTCAGAAAGAGACAGTCAGACTCGCCTGAGGTGCCGAGAAATTACCAGCTATGGGAGACAAATGGCCCTCAGAGCTGGAAGAGGTCTGGGCAGGAGTTCCTTCCAAGGCTTGGAGAGGGGTCACAACTCTGACTTCAGCCCTCTGATCTCCATTTCAGATTCCTGGCTTTCCTAACCGTAAAGTGTTACATAAACAAACACATGTGGCTCTAAGCCCTCAGATTTGGGGTAGCTTGTCGCTGTCATCGGAGGAATGTAGCCTGCTTATGGAGCTTGCTCTAGAACACACACTCCTCGAGTGGCACATGCCTCTAATCCCGGGACTGGGGAGGCAGAACCGGAATGACTGCCAGAAACTTGAGACCAGTAGCCATAATACCCTATCATGTTCTGAGAGTTTGTGTGGATCATGTTGTCTCTTCAATCCCCTTCCTTCCCTCCCTGACCCCTGTTCTGGACCAAAGTTTCCCCTGAGAAAAACTCCTAGCCTTGGCCTTGGCCTCCGGCTGTGTTTGGCCAAGAGGTGTCCAGCGGGTGCTCTCTGGTTATGAGAGAAGAGAAGTAATTAGTCCACTCCTTCCCCATCCCTATGTGGTTGCATTCTCCATCATCCCAGCTCCCAGTGGGATTTTATCCCTGGGCTCTGTATGTCTCTTCCTTTTTGCCCCTTCAGCTTCCTTCCATTGCTGATCTCTGGGTGCTTCTGCATGCAGTGTGGCCCCTGTGCTCCCCCACCCCCACCCCGTAGCCCTTTATAGGGCCTATATTGGACACTGAGTTCCCTGTGGGGACTTTGTATGACACAATGAGCAAACATAGTTTCTTTCCTAGGACCTGTTGGGATGAGTGAAGGGTTCTGAGGGTTGACAACAGCCACCGGCTATATGAAGACATTATTATATTGGACTTCCATGAAGCAGAGTTCACTAGCTCACAGGGTAGCCTGTTGGTGGGCTTTGGCTGGTCACCTAGAGTTCTCAGCTGACCTTCTACTCTGTGTCCAGCAGAGGCCTTGTTATGAGTCCTTGAAAAAAGCCACTGGCCCACAAGGTCACCCGTAAGTTCTCTACTAGGAATGGTCTCTGCTCTCTTGGCGTCCCTTACATTAGGGGACAGATAGGTCTGCTCATTCAGCGCTCTTTGTCAGTCAGACATTGGTGAGGAGGCAGGGCCATGGGCACTTGAGAGGTGGGATATTGTACGGATGTTTCCTTCCCAAAGCTGGAGCCTGGGGTATGGAATGATCTGCCCTTCTTGAGCATGTTATCTGATTTAAACCTTGTCCCAATCCTTTAAGGCAATTACCAACAGCCCCCTTCGCCAATGAGGAAGGGAAGGCTTCATGGAAGCTCAGACTGGAATAGCCCTTCTCAAATCAGCTCTATCTCCAGCCGCGCTTATCACGATAGCAGTTTTCAGTGCTTGGCTTTCAGAGGGACACTCTCCCCAGCACGTCCAGGACACAGACATTCTCATTCCCATTTTGCAGATGAGGAAATCAAAGTCTAGAGACTGCCCAGTGCACCATCGGCCTTCTTCTAAGTTTTGACCTTCATATGGTCTCAGAGGGACCCAGGGGACTGTCTAGTCCAGGAGCCATGTTTATTTGAGTCTATCGTCTTTAGTGTTAGAAATTTAGCAGAGGGGAAGGGTTTTGTAGGACAGCCATGTTCCCTCCCCCTTTCTGTTCAGGCATGGGAGCTAGAATGACTGTGGCCTCATCGGGAACAAAATCTCCTGAAGGTTTAGCCCAGATGACACTCTCTTTATGCCCCTTGCTTTCGCCCGGGAGAGTCTCATCTCTCAGCCCTTCTTACCAGCTTCAGAAATGCGTAGGCTGTCTTTGGTTGGGATCAGGGTACCAATGAGATCTGGAAGGTTTGAGGACTGGGCTGAGCATCCCAGTTGAAATAGCTGGAAAACTTGTGTGAACACAATGGCCAGGGGACAGGAAGGGCCTAGTGGCTCAGCTGTGGGTGTGGGACATGCAGGAGTTGTCCATACTCCTTGCCATCCAGGAACTGTGATGATGCCTAACTCTGGGGTCAGATAAATTCCAAAAGGATGGCAATGCCTGCTGTGCCTTCTGTCAGACTAAGAAGATCCCAAATTAGAACACAGAGAATGTGCCAGTGTTGAACACACCCAGAGCCCAGGACAGGTGGCACTGGAGTCTCTGAGAACCCGAGTATGGCTGAACTCAACTATGCCCTGATAGGTAAGGATCTTGGAGGCTCTTGGAGTTTGTATCTAGAGTGACCATGGTTCAAGATGTCAGAGACAAGATAACCAAGCCAGAGTCTGGGGACCCAGAGGTAGCTCTGAAGGCCAAGATGTCTGGGTGTCCAAGTGGCTCTGTCTGCTGTTCTCTGGGTTTCCTTTGAGACTCCAAGCATAGTCCTAGCTATGAGACCTTAACTCCAGGACCACCTATTCCCACCAGCTTGATGTTCCTTCCCATCCAGATCACACTACACCCCTTCCCTGCAGGAAGCTCAGAGGGTACAGATTACACAGTCAGTCCCCTGCTAACACCTACCCTATATAGGCCTCGTGTCTGTGGACCCGTGAGAAGGTGGACTCAAACCACAACCATACACATACATGAGAAGTGTGCTGGGAGGGAAGGATTTGAGAAGCTGGGCGAGGGCAGAACTGGCATGCAGCCAGAGTCCCAAGAGGGAGCCCCCCTTTTTCTCATTCATCTGCTATGGGAGATCAAGGAAAGCCCCCCTTTCCCTTTGTCTTTATAGCCCATCTGTCCCTAGGACTTGGCCTCAAAGGAGCTGCAAGATGGGCTCAGCCTGAGTTCTGCAGATGACAGGCAGAAGGACAGTTTGGGCGCAGCTGAAGAGGGGCTGTGCAGGTCCTGGGGTGACAGTGGGGCTCCCTGGAACTAGACTCTGGCTTTGTAGCTGAACAGATGTAGGAAATTTGGCTCCAGCTAGAGCCCCTCAGCGGGGCATAAGGTCAGTGTCTTGGGTTTGCTCTTCCCTGGCCACAGGCATCCAATCAGGGCCTCGCTTCAGCCTTAGCAGATTCTAGCTGCAAGGTTCTGGCTTTGGGAAGCTGTTCACTTCCTGGAGGGTTCTGTGGGGTGAGGAAAATTAACTAACTAACTAACTATCTAACTAACTAACTAACTAACTAACTTACTTACTTACTGATTGATTGACTGACTCTCCCCTCTCTCTTCTCCCCACTCCTCTCTTTGGAGCCTCATATCCTTCAAGGATCCTGTCTAAGTCCCCAGTGTCCCTGCATACAGGCTTGTTCCCACAGCCACTCTACAAACGGAATTCCTGTACAGGTCTTCTCCACTATCTGGCCTATGGCCTTCCGTGAGGACAGGGTCTGGATCTGGCAGCTAAGTGGAGCCCCAGGGAGAGCCTCTGAGGATGGAATGCTTAGCCCCACCCCAGCCCCCTACAGACTGTGGCCTCCCGCCTGGAGGCCTGGGTCAGGGATGAGGGGCAGGGCAGTGGGCGGAGATGGCTCAGAACATGTAGGGGGTGTGCTTGTGTTCAGTGGCTTTGGAGCCTGAGCTCTGTGTGTGGCCATGGGCAGTTCTTGCCTGACCCCACCTACACTTGGAGCCTCAGCTAGCACAGGGGTGGAATCTCAAGGTACGTGTGCGTGCACACACCCTCCTCCAGCGATTCCTATATTGTTTTCTCGAGGACCCATGTTTACAGCTGGGGTTTGTCAGTGTGGACATTGGGGAGGATGGGAGGGCAGCACCAATAACTATGTGTGGGCCTCTTGGGGTGTAGTCCTCCTTTGTAGCTCAGTTTAGTCCTGAGACCTGTTCCTACAGGTCCCAGACCTGCTGGTTGCCTGGGACTGTCCCCTGGCTTGGCTTGTGGCTTCGCTCCCTTCCAAGTCTCCCCTGTCTAAGCTCTTCTTTGAGCTCCTGAGCCAGTCAGTTAGCAGAGCATGTCCCCTGCCAGCCCCGCCAACTCTTCTTCTACCTTCCACCCTTCTACCCCTTCCAGCCACAAGGCATCCTGAAGGCTTCTTGAATGTGTACTGTGAGTTCGAGGCCAGCCTGGTCTATAAGAGCTAGTTCCAGGACAGACTCTAAAAAAGCTGCAGAGAAACCCTGTCTCGAAAAACCAAAAAAAGAAAAAAAAAATAGAATGTGTACTGCTTGTCCTCTCCCGGGCCTTACCTAGCTTTGTTCCCTGGGCGAGTGCAGCCCCAGGCCACCTCCTCCATGCAGTCTTTGAATTGCCACCAGCTCCCAGCCTGACCTCTGCTTCTTAGCCTGAGCATCCTCTGCCCAGAAACATTCTGGGTCCAATTCTGTGGAATCTCCCCGGGGTTCAGTCTCCCATTCTGCTTCTGATTTAAAAACCACACAGTACCATGGGTGGTCAGAGCAAACACAACCTGTGGTTTAACTGAAAAAAGTTCCTGCTTCTTCCCCAAAATCCCCTCTAACATCTGTCACATTGCTAGCGCCCATAGGATTTGATTCTTTAGGACAATGAGATCATCTTTCATACAGGTCCCCAGAGAGAACATACATACCCCTTCTCAGTGAGCCTCTTCAGGCATGGCTGCCACACTAGAGCTCACAGGCTGTTGCTACTCACCTCTTCCCACACCCGTGCCAGACATCACTAGTCAATCACCATTTTCATGCCTCTGAATATTTAACACAACTTTCAAGATAAAGATTTCCAATAGGGCCAGATCTTGTTTGCAATTTGAAACTGATTAATGCTGAGTCTTTGAGAACTAGGGCATTCAGAACCATTGCTCTGACTTGTACAGAGAGGCTCAAGCATCAGGCAGAGGACTCCCACCCTGGGGAGCCTTTCAGCCTCCTCTGAGTTTCCTGACTTTGGCTGTGGAGCAATGGCTGGGTATCAGGGCCATATGTTTTTGTCTGTTTGAATCTGCCCTGCTGCTCCTGGGGTTTGTGGTCTTGGTTCTGAGTTTTACTGCATCTGGGCTTCGGCAGCTGCATCTGTAGTGAAGGCAGCAAAAGCTGCATCCCTGGACAGGAGGACTCAAAGAGACAAAGCCCAGCACAAGTGTTCAGGTGTCTTGCTTGACCTCCGCCTATCCTCTCTAGTCTAAAGCTGTGCCTTCCCCTGGCTGCCTCATACCTGACCTCATTTCCTCATGTTGCCTTAGGCTCATCTCCTGGTCCCCTGTTTTCTCCTCAGGGGATAATGTTGTTCACCATTGTCCACCCTTGAGCCCCATTTCTCCCTACCAGCCTGTGTATCTGCCAGCCGGGGTGGGCAGGGGGGGGCGGTCTTAAGAACCAGCCTGGCATGGTGGCACATGCCTTTAATCCCAGCAGTTGAGAGGCAGAGACAAGATCTCTGTGAGTTTGAGGCCAACCTGATCTACAAGAGCTAGTTCCAAGACAGGCTCCAAAGCTACAGAGGAACTCTGTCTTGAAAAAACCAAATAAATAAATAAATCAATGAATAACCATCCCCTGATACAGAGCAAGGAGAGGCTGAGTTCCTGCGAGCTGTGCTAGTCTTCCCAGAATTCCAAGATCCTACTCTTCCTTCAAGAAGCGCTCTGTAATTTCTACTCTCAATGCCAGCTTAGATCAGGGTTATGATGGGCTTTTTGTATTTTCCCAATAGCAGTAGAATCAGTCCATGTGGGCACCCTGGAGCCTCTTGGCTCCTGGTTTGTCCTTATGCAGGCTACTTTACTGTGGTCTAAGTCATCTGAAGGTCTCTAAACTACAGGATGGGGTATGGCTATGGGGTCAGAAGGCAGTGCTCTCTCTCCTATCCACCTCCCACTTTATGTGACCTCAGAATGTCTGTTTAGCCTCTCTGGACCTCAGAGGTTCCATCAGTTACGTGAGAATTATTCATGTCAACTGAGGGGTGCAAAAGAGGTGTGGAAAGCGAACTGGGCCACGGGCTTGAGTTTTTGCGGGGATGCTGGCTCTTGTCTGCCGTCTCTGAGGTAACCGTGCGACCGTGAGTCATCTAACTTTGGGAGAAAATAAGTGTGGCCCTTCTGGCTTCCTGCCCCATGTCCGGCCCTTGTTCAGCTGCACAATGGTTCAGCTGAGACTACAGGGTGGGCAGGTTAACCCCTTCAGGGTACTGGGAACGTCTCCCAGCTCCTAGCTCTGAAAGTTAGAGTTGTCAGGGCTCCCCTAAGGCTCAGCTGCTCCCAGGCCCCTTGGGGTCACCTGGTACTCTCCAGGCCATAGATGACTAGGCTCAGGGCAGAAGCAGAGAGTTTTGTGACTCCCTGGCCCAACTGAGGACAGCTAATTGTTCTGGGCTGTCATAAACCTTCCTACTACTCAGCCCCTGCGTCCTGCTCTGAAGAGCCTGGAGCCCACCAGCCTGCCAGATCCTCCAAGCTTTCCGTGTGTCCCTGTCACCTGCTCTTGGAGACTTGCCTGCCTATCTCTTCCCTCCAGGAGTTGGTAACAAGCACAGATACCTGAAGAAGCTTGCGGTATGGGTAGCTGGAGTATATTTCCTCTCTCTTCAGCTCTTCCTTTCATACGCTGGGTACCACCCCCTGATAGGAGGTGAGAAGGGGGCTTGTGCCTGTGCTTTGAGATTCTCAATCATTATAGGATTCACAGGCACCTTCTGCTCTGGGGCAGTGGGTAAATCCACACATGATTCCTGGGCAATCTGCCCGTCACTATGAGCCATTTCCAGAGTTAAGGGTGTAAACCACATGCTCGGACTTTGAAGATGTTTCCTCTAATTTAAGTGCTAGAAGCCAGAGACCCAGGGTAATCACAGGCACCAGAATGAGCCTGGGCTGTGGAGGACAAGCTCTAGGATCAAATCTTCATCCTGACTTGTTTCCAAAGCTCAGTTGCTCTCTCTGAGTACAGAGAGACTCTATCTACCTGCTTGGGACAGGATACCACATCTAGTAGCCATGGTTCTGGATTATTTTTCGGCATGGACCATTCCCACTGCTCCCCACAGATTGTGGCTGGAATTGCACCCCCAAATGGCCTCTCCTAATGAAGGTTTGGAGACCTTAGGAAACCTACCCAATGCTACATGGAAACGAGGAGGCTGGATCAGTGCCGAGGGTCACTGTCTCTAAGCCTGGCTTTTGGTTCAGAGGTCCTTGTCTTCAGGGCTTTTCAGTAACTTTGCTGAGCTGCATGGCCACAGGGACTCTTGGGCTCCAGGCCCTGAGTGTCTGGTATTGGGGGAGAAACGGCAGGCTGCCTTCCTGCCTGAAGCCTCCAAAACACAAATCGGCCCCGTGAGTCTGCGGGAGATGAGGGAAGAGATTTCATAAACAGGACCCCCAAGTGCCCAGAGCTGAGCCTCAGAATGCCCGTCTTAAAAATGGGAGACACCGACAGAGGGAATGAGAAGCCCTTTCAGCCTTCCAAATCCCACCCGTCCCTTGAGGGACGATAGGGGGCAAGTCAGATCTTGGCAAATCCATCCCTTTAGCTCCGTCCTTTGGGCAGAAGGCAGAGCTACTCTTGGTAGACAGGAAAGGGCAGAGCTATTGTTTGCCCATTCCGCACAAAGCAGATCCCACTCAATTCCAGGGCACAGGCCAGTCCTCTGCCCTAGTGTGCTAGTGACACTGGGAATATCCTGTCCTCTTTGAACCTATTATCCATCAAAGCTTCAGGTCACCATTGGAGTCTCACTGACTTCTAAGACGGCCGAGTCGTCCTCCCGCCTGGCTCTGAGATCCATGTGTGTTCTTGCACACTAAGAGTTATACGCCCCTTAGCCCTACTCTGGTCCCAGAGGAGACCCAGGCTGTTGTCCTCTGGAAGGTCCTACTGTGCTCATCCTCCATACGTACAAGTCAGGACCCTCCTCATTTGGACTCAACGGGACAGGAGAAGAGGGAGCTTTGGGAGCCTCACTTACCGGAGCCGAAGACTCTCCTCCACTCCTCAGACGGTCTGTCCAGGGCTGAGCTTTGTGTAGAGCTCCGCTGATTGCCTCAGGAGGGGAGAGGGGAGCCACACCCAGCCTGGGAGGGAGGCAGGTTTTCCAACTGGCCCTGGCCTACTTCCCCTTGGGATGGTTTCCTGTTATTGTTCCTTTGTGAGCTGCCTGCAGATAGGCAAGCCCTATGGTGGGCGGCCTCAGCCTGGCCAGCCTGGCCCTGTGGAGGCTTTGGAACTGCCCTGGGTATTCAACTCACACCTCAAATCCAGGTCTCACCCCTGAGGTTCTGAGTCTAACACTGGCTGCCGGGCCCTGGTCTTTTTCCGGAGCCTTCAGCCATACCCTGAAGGCAGGTGTCATATCCCACCCTTTACAGTTCAGACAGCTGGGGCTTAGTGGGTCTGAGGTACTCCCAGCCGGACAGAGTAACCAAGACAGAAATCCAGCTACCTCAGCCTCTCCACAGAGCTGGCTTTCTACAGTGATTCCATGGTGTGGTGGGATGGAAAGGGGGCTGTGGAGGCCTCAGGGCTGGCGTGGCTTAGAAATGGGACACTTTAAGCACTGGAGTGTCTGTTGGCTTCTTCTGAGCAGGGTGGTGTGGGTTTCAGTTCCAAGGCACCAGCCTGAGTCCTTCGGTGGGCACCATCTCACTTTACGAATATTAGGTGAAGGCAAAGAGATGTTGCTTTACTTCTGATGCGACTGTGGGCAGTCAGGGTTCCGTGCCTCAGTTTACTCATCTGTAAAATGGCTACAGTCATGGGCTTGAATCAGCAGAAGAGGAACTTAGAATTTGGTGGAGCAGAAGGTGGTTCAGAGTTCCTGAAAATCAAGATGTTGGGGAGATGACGTCAAGATTCTGTCCATTCATTATAGAGAGGACAAGTAAAAGTTTCAAAGTGCTGGCCCAGACTAACTGACTTGCAGTCTCACAAGGCAGGCTGCCAGTAGCCCAAGTTTCCTCATGGGTAAAAGTTTGGGAAGTCACCAACTTGTCTTATTATTCAGTGAGGCAAAAGGGGACCATAGGAGAGCAGGCCTTTGCCAGGCATCAGCGATTGGATAGAGAAAGCACAGAAGGGGTGGGGGAGAAGATTGTCTGTTTGGAGCAGGTGGTTTTGGAGATGCCCATTAGACACCAAGTAGAGACATAGGGTTGGTAAGCGGAGATGGGTGACATCCAAAGAGGAGCCAAGCTGGTCCATGGGAGTAGGGCCAGTTTGTGGGGAGTGCTCATCCTCTGAAGTCTGTGGATCCATTGCAGGATGGGAGCTAGTGAGGCCAGTAGGCTGATGGCTGAGTCGCCTCACCCTTGGTGAGGGTGGGACTAGGACAGCTCCGGCCACTGGATTTGAAAAATGAGGTCAGAGATCTGACCATAGCAGGTTGAACAAAACCCATTGGATGTTGGGATATTCAGGGTGGGGGTGGGGGACAAGGAGGCCAAGTCAGTGTAGCCAGTCATTTCCTCCAGGTTCCCCGAGAATTGAACTGGAACAGAGGCACAGAGATGGCATCTAAACCTTGATGGAATATTTGGGTTCCGAAGCTGTGTGAAGACAGATGGTGATCTAAGAGTTAAGGAGGGCAGCCAGCTGCCAGGGGAGCTTTCCCAGGAGCTGAGCAGGATCCATAGTGTTCAACCACTGTGCATGTGCATGTGCATGCATGTGTGTGCATGTGTGAGTGTGTGTGTGTATGTGTATATATATGTGTGTGTGTATATGTGTATTTATGTGTGTGTATGTGTGTGCATGTGTGTATGTGTGTTTGTATGTATGTGTGTATGTGCGTGTATGTGTACATGTGTGAGTGTGTGCATGTGTGAGTGTGTGTACATGTGAGTGTGTGTGTATATGTGTGTGCATGTGCATATATGTGTATGTGTGTATGTATTTGTTGCATGTGTGTATATGTGTGTGTACAAGTGCGTGCATGTATGTGTGTGTGTGTATGTAATGAGCAAACATTAGCTCCACATTTCCCCTCTGCCAGGATCCATTCTGTCCCCTGCTCTCAGGGTGGGCTGGCACAGGACAGCCTGCTTTCCTGTGAGAGCTGCCTGTCCTGGAGTGGGGAGGGGGGGAGCTGCATGCTCAGGCAGCACTTCCTGCTGGGTCTCATGCTCAGCGCTGGCAGCCACCAGGGACAGGGCCTGTCCTGCCACCACCCTTGTCCTGGTGGATATGTCTGCCCTGAAAAGAGTCATCCCTGTCATCTGTAAACAACGGATGGGCAAGCCTTGAATGTGTGCTGGGCTTCAGACATGGCCGTGGATGTCTCCATAGCAGAGAAAGCTCAAACCCCAAAAGGCTAGGCTAATGCTCCTGGGGGTCTCATGCCTGATTTCACCAACTTCCTGACCCCTGCCCCAAGGCTATAGGAGGCAAAGAGAGTAATAGGAGCGCACAGTGCAGAAAGTGGCTCTGGAGGCTGCCGGGAAGGCAGGAAATGCAGTGGTCTACTGGAGCAGATTAGGAGCAAGCTAGAGGAGGAAGGGGTGTGAGGGTAGGCTGGGAGGGCCCAGGGATGCCAACCTAGCCTGATCAGGAAGAGAGAGTCCTGTGCGAGGAGCTACGGGCTGTGAGGCTGGCAGACCTGGGGCCAGATCCTGTCTATGTGGCCTAGAGCCATTCGTTGGCTTTGCTGAGCTGCTTTCCTCACCTTGGGGGTGGCCTTCAGGTCATACTTTGTAGGACTGCAAGGAGGGTCAAATGCACAATGGAAATCATAAACCCTAGAAGACGTACTGAACACGTGCTTCGTGTGAGTGTGGTCACTGGGGCGGGGGTGATGGCTCGGTGGTCAAGAGTACTTGTTGCTCTTGCAGAGGACCTGGGTTCTGATCCCAGCACCCATAGGGCTGCTAATGGCTTTCTCTAACTCTAGTTCTACAGGATCCGATGCCATCTTCTGGTTTCCGCCTACACTGCATGCCCATGGTGCAGAGACATCTGTAGGGGCAAAATCCCCAGACACACACACATAAAATAAAATAAATGCATCTTTAAAAAAAATGAGTGTGAAGCCGGGCGGTGGTGGCGCACGCCTTTAATCCCAGCACTCGGGAGGCAGAGGCAGGCGGATCTCTGAGTCTGAGGCCAGCCTGGTCTATAAGAGCTAGTTCCAGGACAGGCTCTAGAAACTACAGGGAAACCCTGTCTCGAAAAACCAAAAAAAAAAAAAAAAAAAAAAAAAAAAAAGAGTGTGGTCTTCAAGCCTCCTGCCTCAGAATCACGAGGGTGGGTAGACGGGTTAGAAATGCAGATTCCTTGACCTCACCTGAGGTGGGTGGAGCCAATGCCTGGAGATGGAACCACAGTGTCTGCTGTGGCCGAGCACTCAGATCCGAGGACCACAGTACCTCTGGGTGCTGCTGAAGCCTAGAGCTCAGCCCAGGACAAGCCTGGGGCTTAGTTGTTGTTGGCCTTGCTACACAGATGGGGAAACTGAGTCTGAGAGTTAAGAGCCGTCTGAGGTCTAAGAGCTTGTTGTTTGGTATAGTGCCAGTTCTGAAACAGACCTTCATCTATCTCCACAGGGAAACTCTTTACCCAGCAGGCTTTCCTGCCTTGTGTCAACAGAACTCTCCCGGGGCTTTTCTGTCAATAAAAATTTCCACAGTCCTGAGCAGCAACATTAGGGCAGGAAGACGGTGCCCTTGGCCTCATCACAGGTGGTCTGTCGTAAAGCCACGTGACCTCCACCTTCTAGGACCTGCCCGTGATCGCACATCTCCTGCTCTTCTTTCTCTTCTGTTTCGGCACAGCCCCTTGATCTTGCTGATCTCACCTCCTCTGTCGGGGCTTTAGGATTCATGACCTCACTCACTGGCTCATCTCTCTGTGTCTCCTACCCACATGCACTTGTGTGGAGCATAGATGGGGTTCTCTCTCAGTGAGGACTTGGAGTTGTACATGTATCAGAACCATGTTGGGTCATGGAGGGCAGAGTTACAGCTTCCCCAGGAGCCTCCCCACAGCCTCTGTGCACTCACAAGGGCTCACAGTCCCCTCCCATCCCTTCCCAGCCCAGTGCTGCCTTGCCTGGGAGTCAAGGGATCAGCTGTGTCTTGCTATGTCCAGTATTACCATGAGTTTTTCTTTCCTTCTTGGTCTTCTTTTTCTTCTTTTCTCTTTTCCTTCCTTCGTTCCTTCCTTCCTTCCTTCCCTCCCTCCCTCCCTCCCTCCCTCCTTTCTTCCTTCCTTCCTTCCCTCCCTCCCTCCCTCCCTCCTTCCTTCCTTCCCTCCCTCCCTCCCTCCCTCCTTCCTTCCTTTCTTCCTTCCTTCCTTCCCTCCCTCCCTCCCTCCCTCCCTCCCTCCTTCCTTCCTTCCTTCCTTCCTTCCTTCCTTCCTTCCTTCCTTCTTTTCTTTTCTTTTTTTTCCAGGTAGGACTAGAAAGGGGAAAAGGCAGAAACAAGCTAAGTGCCAGCATCTATCTCTCTCTGTTTCCTGACTGGATACAGTGTGATCAGCTGTCCATGCTTCTGCTGGCATGCCTTCTCCACCATGATGGACTGTGGCCCCTCAAACCCTGAGCCAAGCAGACCCTTCTTTCCTGAAGTTGCTTTTGCCACAAGTTTTAGCACAGTGGTGAGAAAAGTCACTAACACAGGCTCTTTCCCGGGAGTCCTCACCGCATTCCTACAGTGTAAATGCCACCCACATCCCCTGATGGGGAGGTGGACTTCAGAGAGGGGGACTGCTTGAGCAGCAGAGCCAAGATCCCAACTTTCATGGTTGTGTCTGGGGCTCAGCACTCCCACTATCCTGTCACTCTCTGTCATTGTTTTCATCTAATTCAAAAGAAAACAAAACAAAACTACCCAGTGATGCCCAAGCTTTTCTTAGCTCTGTGCCAGGCGTAGGGAAGCTCACCATCTAGTGGGAGATGCCCAGATGAACATGAGCCTATGGAAGGGACCCATGATGGTGGCAGGGAATGTATCTTTGTGCTTGGCATTGTCAGAGAGGTGGCCTAATGTCCCCCAAGCTGTTTTGAAACCATTGGGTAAATTCTAGGTAAGTTCCCCGTGTGTGTGTGTGTGTGTGTGTGTGTGTTTGTGTGTATGTATGTATGTATGTATGTATGTATGTATGTACCTGTGTGTGTGTGTGCATGTGTGTGCTGGTGGTGTGTGTCTGTGTATGTGTGTGTCTGTGTATGTAGTGTGGCTGGGGTGAGGCTTGGGGGTCATCTGAATCATGGTGACGGGGAGGCCAGATGCTGTGACAGTTAAGGCTGCAGCCACAGGAGCCCTAGGAGGAAGAGGGGTGCTGGGCAGCATGTCCTAGGCCAGGAAGGACCAGAGTGAGCTGCATTCCTGTCTGTGAAAACAATACCCCCGTTAGAAAGCTCCTGGGAGCGGAGGGGACCAGCTCCTTGAGCACTTTCCCAGCTGGCCTGTTCGCTTTCTCTCAGACATCCTATCAGTGTTGTTGGGGAAATACCGCTAGGGGACCAAGGACCTTGAAGCTCAAGCAGCCAGGCTGAAAGGGCTCAGCACAAAGCCCGACAAGGACTTGTTGGGATGTCCTTATCTTCTGCTTAGCTTCACCTAGCTGATCCCAGACCAGTCACATTGCTTTTGCTGCCTTAGTTTTCTTCCTGTACAATGGGGTGATGTGCGCCATCCTCAAAGGATGTTGGGAGGAGTTATTGAGGTTTATGCATGTATACAGTAGTTCTTTAGTAAGCATTGACCACGGAACGGCAGAGAAGTTAACAGAAGCAACGGTAAGTATGCACGGAGATACGATTGTGTGCACAGTGTTCGTCTGAGGACGTGAACGTGTGAGAGCAAGCATGGAGTGTGCAAGGCAGTCCTGTGGATGCATTCCTGTGTGCAGTATTTGTCGGGCACTGGTGCACTGAGTGGTATAGCTGGGTCCAGGGAGATCTAAACCTTGGGCATCTCCTTCCTCCACATTCTGTAATTCTCTGCGTATGTCAGCCCACTTACAAAAGCCTGCTGCACCCCATCTTCTACGAAGGTCCAGAAAAGGTGAGGCATTGCTTGGAGTGGCCCAGCAGCTCGGCAGGACTGCATGGGACTAAGGACCAGCCTTCCTGTCTGGAGGGCAGGCCTGAGTCTGGCAGACCTTGGTGCCCGGAAGCTGAACCTTCCTGTCTCTAGGCCCTGCATTCCCTTCCCTCTCTGTCAAAGCATCCTGGAGAACAATGGATAGGAGCCTTCCCCATCTGCAGGGCAGGAAGGTGGGCCCAGCCTGGCCAGCTTGATGGGGCAAACAGATTGGGGTCCTTCACCAGTTCTCATCCAAACAAGCCCTCCAGCTTTGTTATTCTGCATACCCTCAGTGCAGTCTACAATACCTCCTGGGCCTGAGGCCAGTTCTTTGTGCACAGTGAGCCAGGGGAGAGGCAGTGTGAGCTCCTTCTGCAAGGGCAGCTACTGCCAAGAGCCCAGATTGGATGGAACCAAATCCCCAGGCTGGCATGGTTCTTGAGGACCTGCACTGATAGCCACTGATTCTGTCGGGGAAACAGAAATAGTTCCTCTCCTCCTATCGTGCGGGCTTGGTTTCCATGAACTTGTAATAGGTTGATGAGCCGACTTCTCCAGGGCAGAGGGGCTCAGTGAAAGAGAGCAGCAGACCCAGGGGCGTCTGCATTTCAGGATCTGCCCCTGGTGCTGCATAGCATCTTTACCTCAGACTCCAGACCTCCCAGACAACTCAGTGCGTAACAGTTTTCTAAGAACTCCATAAACTGTGAGGAAGGCGCTCTCCTCCCTGGCCTGTCTTTCCTGTAACTGTCACCAAGGCTAGAGGAGATCTCAGACAACAAAGTGTGTGTGTGGGAGGGGGAAGGGGGGCCCTTGACACAACATGAATGGAGAAGGCAAGGTGGACAGACAGAAATGCTGTGGGGACCCGGCTTCCTTGGGGCATAGTCAGGCCAACTGAAAAGGAAGCAGGGGTCTTTGGTCTGGGCAGATGCTCTCCTCAGGGTGGCATTATTTCTGCTCCCCTCCTCCACTCCCTATTTGAGATCTGGCTTCCTCTGGGATTCCCCTGCCTGGGTCAGAGGCATTATCTCTTACAGTAGTGCTTTCCCAAAAAGTACAATGCTCTTAGGTCACAGGGCGTTCGCGCAGGCCACTTCCACTGCCGACTGCCTCGAATTCCACTCCTAGCCTCTTCAACTCTCTCTCCCTCCCTCCCTCCCTCCCTCCCTCCCTACCTCCCTTCCTCTTTTCTTCCCTCCCTCCCTCCTACTTTCCTTCCTCCCATGTGTGTGTGTGTGTGTGTGTGTGTGTGTGTGTGTGTGCATGCACGCGCATGTACTCTCAAACCATATACTGATCCCCAATACTTAACTCAAGAGTATTGGCATCACTTCCTGAAGAAACCCCTTAGCACTGGCTCCCATTTTCACCCCCCTTACCCAGCCCCTGGTGATAATCTTTCTGTCACAATGGGTTTTTACACAAATGGAGTCATGTTTATGAGGTGACTTTTTATTTTTTATTTTTTTTGGTTTTTCGAGACAGGGTTTCCCTGTAGTTTCTAGAGCCTGTCCTGGAACTAGCTCTTGTAGACCAGGCTGGTCTCGAACTCAGAGATCCGCCTGCCTCTGCCTCCCGAGTGCTGGGATTAAAGGCGTGCGCCACCACAGCCCGGCCTATAAGGTGGCATTTTAAATATAGTTTATTAAAACTTTATTTTATTTGAACTGGTATGAAGGTGTCAGACCCCCTGGAACTGGATTTATAGACAGTTGTGAGCTGCCATGTGGGTGCTGGGAATTGAACCCAGGTCCTCTGGAAGAGCAGTCAGTGCTCTTAACCTCTGAGCCATCTCTCCAGCCCTATGAGGTGACTTTTTGCGACTGACTTCTTTCACTCCGTACAGCGTTTTCAAGAACCATGCATGATGTAACATGCATCAGACTCCCGACGTGTTTATGGCTGACACATGTTCACTGTATGGTCTACCATGTTTGGTCAATCTATTCATCAGCTGATAGACATCTGGGTCATGGCTGCCCTTTCGCCGTTATAAATCAGGCTGCCGTGAACATTGCTGTACAGTGTTTTATGTGGGCATTTTTAATTCTCCCAGGAGAATAGATCTAAGAATGGAGCTACGGAATCACAGAACTGACAACCCCATCTTGAATCTCTGTAAGATTTGTCAAACCTTTTCCCCAAAGGAGAGGGAGTGTTCCCCGGCTTCTCCATCTCTTTGCTAATGTACGTCGTTATCTCTTTTGGATTGGACTATTCCTGGTGGGTGTGGAGTCTTGCTTCATCGTGCTTTCGATTTGCATCTCCACAGGGGCTGTCCATATGTGTGGGCCACAGCATAGCTTCTCTGGGAAAAGGTCTGCTGAAGTCATTAGTCGTTTAGGATTTTAGTTGGGTTGTTTGTCTTCTTGGTGCCGGATGTTAAGGACTCTTAGGGGCTGGGAAGGCAGCTCTGTGGTAGAGTGCTTGCCTAGCTAGCACGTGAAGCCTTAATTCAATTACTAGCACTGGGAAAAAAGTTTTGTTTTTGTTTTTAAGTGTCCTGGGTGGAAGTCTATCATCTAATATATGATTACAAATACTTTCATCCAAAAGTCCAAACTTTTTGTTTTTATTGATGGTGTCTCTGAAATACAAAGGCTTTGACTTTTAATAAAATCCAATTTATCTATTTTGGCTGTATTTTGCTATTAAGAGGAAAAAGAAATTTTTTTTATTTCAAATTATTTAAACTTTTAAAAATATTTTCATTTTAGGTTTGTGGCTGAGTTCCTATAACAGCAACAACCAAGAGGTGAACACAAGTTTATTTACTGTAATTTTTACATTATTACAAAAAAAAGAATCAAAGACATAGGGGAACCAGAGTATTTTACGCTGCTATTTGCCAGGGCGTGGGTAGCTGTGGGGACTGGGATGGACAAAGGAGCTGTAAGCCAAGGGTGATGAACTGAGAGGACCTGCAGGGCCTGTGCCTTCAGATTCCTTCCTGTGTCTCTACAGCTCCGGAGACAATGGTCTCTTTTACTCCACATGTAAGGAGGATATTTCTTCTTGTTCGAGGCAGGATTTCCCTATGTAGCCCAGGCTGGTTTTAATTCTTTTTTTTAAATATTCACTTATTTGTTTATTATGTATACAGTATTCTTCCTGCCGGCCTCATTACAGATGGTTGTGAGCCACCATGTGGTTGCATGGGAATTGAACTCAGGACCTTTGGAAGAGCAGGCAATGCTCTTAACCGCTGAGCCATCTCTCCAGCCCCTGGTTTTAATTCTTGATCCTTCCTCCTCTACCTCCCAAGTGTTGGGATTATAGCCTTGTACCACCAGGCTGCGGGTCGCATGACACATGACCTACCCAGGGAGAAGGCTGGAGAGATCTTGTCATCTCTCAAACGCCAAGATTCCATATTTGAGGTTATAGTAGCTGACCGAAGAAGCCATCAGTCCAAGGAAACAAGGGAAGGCTGTAGGAGGAGGTCAGTTCTCAGTGGGAATCATCTGAGCTGCCATGATTTTGTTTCTCCAGGTTTAGAGCTGGAGCTGATTTGATGGCGGACCTGTAACTTGCCCCCAGAGCCGGGTTACCATCAGAATTCGCTTGAACTGTTAGACATGCAGGCGCTGCAATAGAAAAAGTAGAAATAAGACCACACAGCCGCCTCCCCCCCCCCCCCCCCCCCCCCCCCCCCCCCCCCCCCCCCCCGCCGCCCCCATCACCCCCCCCCCCGCCCCCCCCCCCCCCCCCCCCCGCCCCTTGCTTGGGGCAGCCAGCACCTGGAATGCCGTGCTCTTGCCTTCAAGAACTTTCTCTCCCGATTCTTGAAGGCCGGTTTGGCCAGCAACCTTAGTAAATCGTGCAGGCCCTCCAGGCTTGGGCAGTAGGGTTCCAGGAAATGAGTGACTCACCTTGGGCTGCAGTGGAATTGTCAGGGGACACCTGCTCTCAGCACTAGGAAGGGGGAGGCTTATCTAGACGGTCAGACCTAATTGGCCTGGGAGAGCTGGACTTCATTAGTTTTAAGGCTTCTGGGAGTCTGAGTGTCCACCCTCAGGTGGATCAGTGTGTCGGAGGAGAAGGCTCCAGGGTCATTGCCCTGGTGGAGAACATCTCTAAGTGAAGTAAGGCACGATAGAGGAAGGAGCGAGAGTCCTAAATGTTGGCTTTCCCCTTCTTACTATCCCTTTATTTACCGCGGAAACCCTGTGAGATTCCCGCAGGAGTTCGTTGTGGAGAGGAAAAATATTTGACGTCGCCATCTAGCGGCCAGTGTTGAGATAAACGTTTCCGAGAGGCGTTTAGTGTGCAAAAGGCGTCCTTTGAGAAAGAGTGACGGGTTTAAAGACTGGTGATGGGAATGGTGTTCTTAGTCGGTAGAATACTTGCTTAGGATGCAGGAAGCCCTAGGTTGATCCCCACTGCGCATTGTGTAAACCTGACTTTGGTGCTGCTCGTCTGAAACCCCGTCACTGGGGAGGAAGGGGGAAGAGGATTTGAAGTGCTAGGCCATTCTTGGCCACAGAGCGAGTTGAACAGGTTAGTGTGGTCCGTCTATTTGAGACCCTGTCTCAGAAAAACTAAACTGAACTGGAAATGGAGGGTCACTGACCACCGCCCCCAGAAGAGGAGAAACCCAGGAGAGGCTGGGTTCCAGGCAGGACAGCTCTGTGCACCCTGGGGCTAACAGACATTCCTTTGACAAACAGCTTGAGGAAGGAGCTGCCTTTCACAGGTCTGGGGAGGTGCGTGGATTATTCCAGGTGTTTAGTGCCCCAAGGATCAGCAACCTGTTCTGATCAGAAAGGGCTTCTGCGTGGGCCAGCAGCAGTAGGAGCAGTGGTTTGGCCATGGGTCCTAACAGGGACTCTCAGTGATGAATCAGAGTTAGTGGCTGCTTCTCATACCGATAGTCTCTGCTAGGGCCAGATAAGAACCCAGAAAGGACTTCAGGGCTGGGCTGCTCCAGGGTGTCACTAGCAGGACGTGAAAGAAGGCCGGTTTAAGAGAAAAGGTGTGTTGTGAGCTTGGGGAGGGGCAAGGGTAGAGGTGATTCTTTCATTAAAATAGCTATGCGTGGATAGACCAGATTTGAAAGTCTGTGTTGCTGAAGGGAAGGTCTGGAAGTCCCTATTAGAATTGTACCTTTGTTTGCTAATATGAATGTTATTTTAGCTGTTCATCATTGGTCCTTTAGCCCCAAACACACCTACCACTTCAAGGAAGGCAAAGATTCCAAAGAACACAGTTTGGGAAACATTGACCAGGAAGAAAGTCCCCAGTGCTGTTCCACAAGGCTCTGCCAAGAGTCCTTTTAGGTAGACTGAGAAAATCCCTCCTGTCCACCCATCCAGCTGATAGGCCATGCGAACCCATGCGGGATGAGAATAGAGTTAGAGATGGATCCAAAGGCAAAAAAAAAAAAAATGTCCAAAGAATTATGTAACATCACAAATGTGAACGGAAGACCCCAAACTTGGGCTTAAACTGCAAAGTCAAGAGCAGAGCTGGGTACTATTTACTTAAATATTTCCTTGCACCATGGAGACTGAGTTCCGGGCCTTGTACTTGCTAGGCAAGTGCTCCACGATTTAGCTCTATCTCCAGTCCTTAGTGTTACTAATGGAGCCCCATTCAACAATGGGGGCATAGACTCTCCTACAGGTTCCATAACTTGCCTAAGATAATCAAGGTGACAGAGCATAAATGGGGACAAGACCTCTTTAGGGTCTGCTAACTCTGGCCTGGGCAGAGCCTGACCTAGTGTACTGAGTTCAATCCTTTCTGAGCTAGCAGAGGATACCTGGGGAGTGGCTGCAGGGAAGCTTCATTTAGGGTGGAATAGGAGCGGTAGTGGCTCCGTCTTCTCAGGGACTGCTCAGGGTGCGGCTGGAAGACCCTGCCGGCATCAGAGATGGGTCCTGGGAAAATAGGTAAAGCCACTTGTCCTCTGCAGTTCGGTAGTACTGCCAGAACTGCCCCCACCGCTGTGTGTGTTATGTGTATGTACAGTTATTATTTGGATACACATGTGCATGGGAGCTGGAGGCTAATGTTGGGTGCCTTCCTCATTCTTCCCTGTATTTTTTGAGGCAGAGTTTCTTGTTCGTCCTGGAACTCATGGATTAGGTTAGATTGGCTGGGCAGTGAGATCTAGGGTCAGATCATTCTGTCTCTCCTGCCTCAAGACTGGGATGGCAGGCACATTCCACGATACCCAGTTTCTTATGTGTGGTTTGAGGATCCCATCTCAGGACCTCAGGCTTGCAAGGCAAGCTCTTTGCTGCCTGAACAGTTTCCTCAGCCCCTCGGGCAAAGTCCTTGGGAGAATGGGAAGTGTGATGGAGGGAAAGAGTACCTCAGCTACGCTACTTTGGATTTCTCCTATGATACAAATTTACTCCTGAGTTCTGGGGCCTCGGTCAGATGTCACACAAATGTTTAAGGTTCACTCTGCAGCTGATCGTCATAGCTTTGGCATTATTGTTTATTTGTGTTTATGATGTAGGGATTGGGCCTTTTACCTGACCTGGATGTTCAGTTGCTCATAGTAAGATTGAAGACCCCATGCTGTTTTAAATGGGGTCACATGCCCTGACCTACGGTTCACTTTGGGATGTGGTTTCAGAACTAGGAGATTTACTTTGGGGTTAGAAAACCATAACCACTAGATGCAGAGAAGTCTCCTCTACATAGAGGAAGACTATCAAGTTAGCCTCTCTGTGCCTCAGTTTTCTCATTTAGTAAGGAAGGGGTGGGCAGGGGACAACTTGCTCAGGCAGTGTCCAGTGCTACCTTCTGCATATGGGAAATACTCAGTGGCCACGGTCCTGCTTCCTGGTCCTTCTTGGCACAGATGGCGCCAGTTCCCAGGCCCTGGATTTGAAGGCCAAGGCCATTTGCCTCCCAGGGCTCTGGCTTTGGAAGGCTTCCCAGGAATCCTTGAGCTAAGCATTCTCTTGTCAGCCAGGGTGAGACTTTTGCTCTGGGCTTCCAAAGTAAACGAGTTTCATCTTAAACACAAGAAATCAATCTTTGCAGCCGAGCTGTTATTCCAACATCGATTTGGCATAAACTTGGTGAGGAAATGGGCTTTAATAAATACTTGCAAAGACGATAAACACTAGGGAGAATTGTCTTGGAGTGGCTGGACAGGTGGCTGCTGGGGTGGCTGAAGTCGGACAGTCAGTTCCATCTTCCCACCTGAGCCTCTGCTCCCACCACGAGCCCCTCATTAGCTGCCCAATGCGCTACAGCTGCAGAGAGCTCACAGGGCTACTTGGTCTGTGGCGGATTTGGGGAATAAGAGGAGGCTCCAAAGTCTTCCTGGGACTCTCTGTTGCCGACACCATCATGGCAGCGTGTTGTTGGAGGCCTGGTCCTCTTCAGGCCTTGCTTCTCACCACCAACTTTAGTGTGAATCCAGGCTTGGGTGTTTATGGGCAGGTAAATTAAACTCTATGCCTCTGTTTGAGCACCCGGAACAAAATACCCTTCCCTCAGGTACTCATTGTACAAGATTCTGGGACAGTGTGGCCCATGGTCACTGCCCTGGCACGTGGCAGCTCTGAGAACGACCACATGTCAGAGTTAAAATAGACACTGTCCTCAAGGCTTTCAGAACATAGAGGGCACTGAATAATGGTTGCTGCTATTCTGGGCCTGCATGAAGGAGTTTGGGGGTTACCCACAAGACCTGCACTTTGCCTTTCCTTAGTATTCGGTGTTCTATGACCAACTCTGTTGGAGCCATCTCTGAGGATTCCTTGTTATTATCCCTGAATCCCTGGATCCCCTGACTTGCACCCACTCCTGATTCCTAGTCTCAGAAGTCCCCCACAAGGTGGCAGACCAGGAATCAGAAAGCAGGGTTGGAACTGGGCCTGGGTCTTCAAGGGTCTGTTTCTAGTGATGTACTTCTCAAACCAGCACCCACCTTTTAAAGGTTCCAAAGTCCCTGAAGTAAGACCGTACTCTGGGGAACATGTGTGCAAAACGCAGTCCTCAGTTTCAAACAGCGCCTTGCCCTTTCCCGAGTGCAGGTGCTGCATTAGCTGTTTTTTCTCATTGCTGTGGCAAATGCCTGATAAAGGTACCTTAAGGAGGAGAGGGCTTATTCTGTCTCAGAGTTTGAGGGTGCAGGCCATCACAATGTGGAAGGCGCAGCTGCCTGAGTGGGAGGCAGGAGCTGGTCACTTCTGCAGGCGTCAGGAGACAAAGAGAGACAAATGTTGGTGCACACCCTACTCTCTTCTTTTTCTTCTGGGACCCCAGCCCATGGAATGGTGCCGCATTCACGTAGGATGGAACTTTCTACTTCGATTAACCCAAACCAAGACCCTCCCAAACGGTCATGTCTAGATGTTTGTCTCCTGAAATGAGAAAATCAGCTAATGCAGCACCTGCACTTGGGAAAGGTCTAGACCATGTGAAGTTGGCCATTAGCCATCACATAAGCCATCTGCATCCCTTGCCTTATGATTCCTTCCATCTTCAAAGCTGGCAGCTACATGCCTCCCCGCTTCGCTTCTCGTGCTTAGCATCTCCTTCCTTGACTCTAACTGCCCTGTCTCCCTCTTCCAAATGTGTGTGTGTGTGTGTGGGTGGGTGGGTCTTAGTTTCTTTTCCTTTTGCTATGATAAAATTCCCTGACTAAAGGTTCTTGAACTGTGTGTTAGCTAGGATAAGTCACATTAGCGGCCATAACACTCAGTCCCCAAAGCTTGGTCACTGAAGAAAATAAGGGTTTGTAAGATGAGCCAGTAATAAGTCTCTGTTTTCTTAAGTGACTAAGCTTTTGGGGGCTGGGTGTTATTGCAGCTAACGCTACTTATCCTAGCTAACACATGGTTCTAGTTCCTTTCCCAACATTCACACCAGTCAGGTTTGGCCTCCAGTGATAATTATTTTGCCTCACTTTTTCTGTATTTTAAATACAGAAATCAAATTGAGTTTTTTTCTTTTTCAATTTTAGGCCCATTTAGTCCACAGCATTCCCCATAGTTGTAAAATGGGCCCTCCATTTACAGACCAAATCTGTTTTCTGGTCCATGTTCTCAGGGTTCGGTACATGGTGCCGTTCCACTGTTCAGCTTCTGCTTTCCAACCGTCACCTTCTGCTAAGCATCTCCAGGCCTCCTTCTCCACTTCCAGCCTCCACCTCCCTCATGGGGTTTCTTGAGGCCCTGTGGTCGGTCATCCTCACCTACTTAGACCATGACACCCAATACGGACAAGTTCGGCAGAGCCGCCATAAACGGGCTGTCCATGCATGCTTCAGCATTGCCAGAGCATACATTTCATTTCGTTTCTCATTCCACCCTTGAAGCTAAGCTCAGCTGCTCTATAACTCCCCAGAGTCCAGTCTGGTTGCTGTAGTGATCTGTCCCCTGTGCAAATCTGGGAGCATCGCTTGCAGATCTAACACCCTTCTGCCCATGGAATGTTTTCCAAGAACCTCCAGAACCAAAGGACCCCCACCCCCATGGGAGCTCAGCAATTGGAGATGTTGTATTAGGATTTGGGGGATGAGGGATGGTAGCCTTCAAGGGGCTTTTCAGCAGGTTCCACTTGCACACTCTTGCGTGAACAAAGGAGTGGTTTAGAAGGACCAGGGGGTGCACCCTGCCCTGCCTGCATTGCCTCCCTGCACCCCTTTAGTGGGTCTCTGGTGGCCTTGAGACATGGATGGGGTTGCGGTACATGAGACTAAGAGCTCTCACTAGCAGGGTGAGGTTTTGCTTGTCTTGGAACATATCCTACAAGCTCCACTTCGTGAGGCCTACTCCGGCAGTTTTGCAGCTTCTTGGGGAAAGATTGCAGCCGGGTGGGGTGGGGGTGAAGAACAGGACGGGACCACACAATTGAAAAGGTGCCCCCTTCAGGCCAAGCTCAGTAGGTGCACTCCAGCGGCGCAGCCTCTAACACTCAGAGAGCTAACACTTGGTTCAGATAGTTAACCTGATCCCTCTTTTTTAAAAAAGACATCGTTGCAGAATGACACGTACACTGTGAATTCGCGCGACTTAAATATATGGTTCAATGGAAAAAAAATACGTTTCTAGTCACCCAGAAGTTGCCTGATGTCCCTGTCAAGTTCATATCTGCACTTAGGCTGCCAGAGGTGAGCACTGAGAGACTGGTTATACGGATTCCGCGAACAAGTTTTGGAGCTGTTGATAAACACAGTCCCCAGGCGCACTTCCTCTGCATACAGGTTCTTTTGCTCAACATTATGCCTGTGAGATTCATTTGCAGTTATTGTATGGATTTTTTTAACTTGCCGGGAAACACTTTATTATGTACTGTATACAATGCAATCTGTCACCTTCTGTTTACCCATCTTTCTGTTTGTACTTGTTTTTTCTTCCCTGTTTGGGACAATTATAGACAGAGCATTTTCTCCACTCGGGGCTTCTGTTCTGTGCCTGCTGTGTCCTATTGTGCTGCGGTCCTGGCCATCTGTCCTGCTCCTCTCTCTCTGTGGGCACCTGTTTGGCTGCTGTGGCATGGGGTATTTGACCTGGGCTTGTGATAGTGCTGGGGGGTCTCACACTACCTTGGGAGGACCCAAGGTCACTCTGGCAGCTTTAGCCTGGGCACAACCCTGGGGATGTGGTGTGCTTGCTTCTCCGGTTTTACTGCTGCTGACATGTGTTGGCCACCTTTTAGCACTGGGTGTTCTTGCCTCGCTTTCTCTCCACCTGCATCCCTTGGCTGTCAGCCAGTTATGAGGCTGCTTCTCTGTCTCCAACCAGCCTTCACGGATGCTTCTGGAACCGGGAGAGTTGTCAAAGATGAATCTGAAAAGCCAGAACCTTAAGATAGGCAGCTCTGTGGGAGCATGTTGGGGGACACATTCTCAGCTGTCTTCCTGAGAAGGTCTGCGTGTGGTACTGTCTGTCAGTATTAACAAGCATGGGTGTCCTTAAATGTTTTTTATCTTCGTGTGTGTGTGTGTGTGTGTGTGTGTGTGTGTGTGTGTATGTGTGTGTGTGCTCTAGTATGTGCATTCAAGAATATAAGCATGCATTTAATTTGTATATTGTCATAAAACATTCTTTTCTATCTGGCCATGATGGTGCATGTCTATAGTCTCAGAACTCAGGAGGCTGAGGTAGGCAAGTCAAAGGTCAGCCTGGGCTATATAACAAGAGCCAGTCTCAAGGAAACAAACCAAAACAACAGCCAAAGTGAGGATTCTCCTAAACTGCATCTGCATCCCTAAGGCATCTGTGGGCTCCACCTCTGTCCACTCCAGGATCTCGGCTAACAAAAGACAGCTAGGCAGAGAAATGATGTAAGATAAAGAGCACAGGTCATAACTCCATGTTTATTCTGCCTTTGACCATGGCATAGCCATAGGCAATAGACACCTTAGCTCCTAAGTTTGGATAGGGTCTGGGGGCCCGCTCAATGCTGTAGGGTGCTAAAGAACTTGAGATGGATGGGGAATGTCTGTTGACCATGCATGGGAACAAATATGAATTGTAACATTTTATTTTTAGCTGTGTTGATCTTGAGAATACGCCTCTCCATGCTCCAGTGTTTCAGAGAAGCAGTCTCAAGTTGCGATGGCCAATATGGCAACCACTGTGGCCACGGAGCGCTTGGAATATGAGACCAACTTTCGTTTCATTTTATTATTTAACATCTAAATTCAAATTGCCATGTGACAAATGGCTGTGATATAAAATCCACCACTGGAGGGCAGCACTGGATGGCTTTAAGCCTCACACACACAGAAAACCTTGGTACAATACAATTTAGTGTAAAAAGTAAAGCTTTGGTTGGTCTTTCTTTGTTCCCCACATCTATTTTCTTTTTTGTATTGGACCATGGATGCCAAGCCTGGGAGAGGCTGACCTTCTTAATAGGGAACACTGGAGGGCAGCGATGGGCATTTCCTAAATGTTCAATTGCAAGAGATTTCCCAAGTCCCCTGGCAGTGTTTTGCTTGTGGCTGAGGGCCAGCAGCCTTGGGGGTAATGCCAGGAAGCTGTGTTTGCTGAGCTCGGTCCTTTCTCCTGAGCTTGGCAGCAGGATGGGGAGGTATTAAGGTGGGGCTTGGATGTTTTACAAACAAGTTCAAGTTCCCTTGTCTGTTGGCCTCTGTCGCCATTGGGCTGTCAGCTGCTCAACCAGGTTTGAAAAAGATGGAAGGAGGAATAAATAGGCTCTGAACATGGAATCGGGAGACCTGAGTGTGAAGTCCAGCTTGGTTGCCTGCCGGCTGTGAGACCTTGTACAAATTGCACGGCAGCTCTAGGTCCCTGGGCTTCTCTGTGAGGGGTCATGACTTGGTGCAAGGAGCTGCAAAACATGAAGCCGTCTCCTCTTGGTTATTCATTGAGATCGTGTTACAAAAAAAATATGGCATAATCAACTTAAAAAGAGCAAAAGACTTCCGTAGACTCATGGTTTTGGAAAGTCCAGCCCATGATTGATGGGGTCAATTGCTTTGGTCCCACGGTGAGGCAGCCCATCATGATAGGAGCATGTGGCAAAGTCAGCGCACTTCCCTCATCAGCCAGGAAACAAAAAGAGAATGGGGGTGGGATGGGGGTGAATTGAGCAGTCTCCTCCAGAGGCCCACTCATCCCCAAGGGCCTAAAGACCTCTCACTAAACCCCGTTTCTTGGAGGCCCCTTACCTTTCAACTGAACCATCTGGGGGACCAAACCTTTAGCACATGGCGTTTGGGGGATATTCCAGATGGAAACTTCAGCAGGCCAGAGCAGCAATGCCCCTGATTCACAGTTAGGACTATTGAGTTCCGGCCAGCTGAGGAGACAATGCCATTTATCTAGATCATGTAGCCTAGTCAGAGGCAGAGCCAGGGTTCAAACCCTGGTATGTCTGCTGCCAATGCCTGTGCCTTTTCTGCCTTACTTGGCTTCAGGCACGGACCCTGGAACCCTGGAACAGATAGGACAGAGGTGGCAACAACAAGGAGGAAGCAGGACTGTGGGACCAGGTGCATCCAGCCACATTGAATGCCAATCAGGTGAACTGAGGGATCCCAGGGTCCTCACCAGGGATGGTTCTGCTTTCAGCTTCAGCACTAGTGTGAGGATTATGCAGGAGTCTCATGATGAGAGCATCTTCACAGCAGGTCATCAGTCCATATTACCAAAGCAACAGGAAACCTGTCAGGACAGAAAAAGCACAGGGTTGGGCATAAATGGGAAGGGATGGGGTGCAAGACTCCACAGTTCCTAGATCCAGCCCAGAAGAGCGCTTGGACGCTGAGCGGAGCTACACAGGGAATATGCACTAGGTGTCTGTATAGTATGTTCTTTGGGCTCTAGAAGGGAGAAGATGGCAGAGAATCATTCTTTTTCCACCCTTGTCTCAGCGGAACCATAAATGATTCATATCCGTCATTAGTTGACCTCTCTGGTTCCTCAGAAATCTCTAGGCGCTGGAGTAGGTTGAGAGCTGTATTTGTGTCTCCTGATAAATGTGAGCTTTCCCTGTCCTTCTGAGCCTTCTGTTCCCTTCTCTTTCCCACCTTCTTTTGTGTGTGTGTGTGTGTGTGTGTGTGTGTGTGTGTGTGTAGGCACAGGTCTATCTAAGGTGTCATGCCTCAGGTGCTGCCCACCTTATTTTTTGAGATAGGGTCTCCCACTGGGACCTGGGGCTTGCCAGTGAGATAGGGCTGGCTGGTCAGTGAGTCCCAGGAGCCTCCCTCCTCACCCTCTGTGTTCCCAGTACTGTATTACAATCCCAAGCTACTACAGCTGGCTTCTTATGTGTGTATCGGGCATTGAACTCAAGTCCTTAAGCTTGGATGGCAAACACTTTACGGACTAAGCCACTTCCCCAACCTCTCCACCTTCCTTGAGACCTCACTTTGGTCTCCTCTGGGAACTGATTGTGAAGGTAGAGGTGTGCGCGTCCTTGTGTGTGTGTACATGCGCGTGCGTGCGGTTAGAAACTCTTCAGACTCTCTCTGTCCTTGTCTATATGTACATAGTAACCCTACCTCCTTTATTTATTTATCTGCGTGTAATAACCCCACTCCCTTTGTTTATCTGCATGTCATAGCCCTGCCTCCTTTGTTTATCTGCATCAATAACCCCGCCTCCTTTGTTAATCTGCAGTACTAACCCCTCCCCCTTGTTCAGTTATATGCAGTAACCCTGCTTTCCTGTTTAACTTTATCTAAAAATCATTGCGTTTCCAGGGTGCTGAGGTTTTTCCTACTGGGAGCTCAGATCATCCAACCTCAGCTTTTCTGTCTCTGAGTTTGTCTTTCCTTCATTCCTTTGCCTCCCAAGTCAGGTCCAAGTCCCTGGAGCCACCCCAGATGTGTCCGTGTTCTTTCCTGCATGGTCTGTCCTAGAATCCAGCGCTGGTTGCACAGTCTGAATGCACTGAGGATTCCATTCCTGGGTGGTCAGGAGGCTGACTTGGATTTTCAACTTGGTTTGCTTCTCTATTGCTATATATAATAAAACATTGACCAACAACAGCTTGGGGGAGGAAAGGGTTAACTTGGCTTCTAGCTTAGAATCCATTACCAAGGGAAGCCAAGTCAGGAACTCAAGACTGTTCCAGTGCTCTGCAAAGGGAGTGGCACTATGAGGAGGTGTGGCCCTGTTAGAGGAAGTGTGTCACTGTGGGGCAGGCTTTGAGGTCTCTTTCTCAAGCTTCATGCAGTGTGACAGTCAGTCGACTTCCTGTTGCCTGCAAGACACAGCACTCTCAGCTCCAGCACCACATCTGTGTACACGCTGCGTGCTCCCCGCCATGATAGTAATGGACGGCACCTCTGAAACTGTAAGCGAGCCCCTCAGTAAATCTTCTCATTTATCAGAGTTGCCACAGTCACGGTGTCTCTTCACAGCAAGAAATCCCAAACGAAGACACTCAGGTACCTTTCTTACACAACCCAGGACCATGAGCCCAGGGACCGCACTGCCTACAGTGACCTGGGCCCTCTCATATCCATTGTTAGAAATGTCCTCATAGAGGTGACAACTGGCCACATTGATAGAGGAAACTCTGCAGTTAAGGTTCTCTTTTACTAGGTAATTTGTGTCAACTGACAACCGAAGCTAGCTATGACAGGTATCTCTGTCCAGGTCCCATCTCCAGGCATGGGCTCATTTCTTGGTAGCTGAAATGATCACTCGGTGGACATTGCTGTCAGCTAGTAGACACTTATAGTTCCTGGATGAAAGACTGTGGTGAGCCATGACTGACTCAGTGGTAATAAGAGCCTCCCTGTCTCTGTTTGGAGCCTCCCCAATTCCCTTAGAGTCCTCAGTCGCTGCTACATTGAGGGTTGGCCCCTCCATCTAGCCAGCTCTGTCTTCCCCACTTTCTCATAAGAATCTTGTCCAGGACACTTTCCAGCATCAATCCCAGAGTGGTTCCTAAGGAACTCCCTCCAAGACTTGGCATGTCTTTGTAAAAATCTGGCATCTTTTCAACACCCGTGCCCCATCGTCTTCGAACATCTGGATCCCTTGACAGCTGAGAATTCCATAGTGAAATGGGGTTTCCAGCTGTGGCTCGTGGCTGAACGTCTGCTGTTTGCTGAGCAAGTCCCTGGGTAATTTGGATACTGTTGCGGCCACCTCAGATGTTGACATAAAACAAGGACAGACAGAGAGAATCACATTCTAGTTAAATAATCAAACCAAATCCAAGTGCTCGTACACCACAGCTGCTTGGGGGAAGCAGCTTCAGCTTCTTGCCTTCCTCCAACTGGGAGCCTTCTGGCTTTTCTAAACCCGTGTTTGTCTTCCGACTTTCCTGTAGAAGAGAAGACATTGGTCTTTATCTTCTAGTGGAGCAGTCCAACCAATAAAGACATTCTTGTCACAAGATGAGGTTGTCCCTTCATCTCCCCTACCAACACCCAAGTGACTTATTCTGTTTCGGAGAGCTTGTGGACACATCGTCATCTTCAGAGTGAAATTTAAGCTCTTTGGTGTGGGATTCGGAGGCAGGATCCATAATTCCCTGACTTCCTCTCAGGACAGTTCTTTTCTCCTACAAACTCCAGTCCGAACAAATCACCTAACATTTTCTTTAACATCTTGCTTGTTTGTGTCTGTGTATTAGTGCAGAAGTGGATCTCTATCCCATGTTGGTTTTCCATATTTACTCATCCCCACACACAATAATACAGAATAACCTTAAAAACTGTGCATTTGAAAGTTTTAATGGAAGACTCCCATCCTGCCCCAGGCCCCTGTGGCTAGGAACTGTTCCTGACATCTGCTCTAAATTTTGCTTCTCCACTTTACCTAAGCTGCTCTTGTTCTAGGATGGCACTGAACTGCAGGAACAGAAGTCATCTGAGAAGTTTATATTAAATGAGAAGACTTCGGGGGGCCAACAAGATGGCTCAGTGGGTCCAGGCGCTTGCTGCCAAGTCTGATAACCCAAGTTTGATCCCCTAAACCCTATTCCCTGGAACCCACATGGTAGAAATAGAGAACTGACTCCTGCTAGCTGTCCTCTGACTTCCACATGCTTGTAGGAATACATAAGCATGTGTTTGCACACACACACACACACACACACACACACACACACACACACACACACACAAACAAATACGGAAAAGAGAGAGAGAGAGAGAGAGCGAGAGAGAGAGAGAGAGAGAGAGAGAGGGAGAGACAGAGAGGCAGGAAGTCATACATTTCTTCTTACCTTCTCACCAGTCTCTGCCTGCCAGATGATTTCAGGACAAAGAGGAGCAGAGCTGCCCTCAGGGAATCGGGCAGGGCTCTCCTGGCTAGGCAGCACATACTATGATTATGCCTTTTCCACTCAACCATCCTAACACTGCTGCGACCCTTTAACACAGTTCCTCATGTTGTGGTGACCCCCAGCCATAAATTTTTTTTTTGTGGCTACTTCAGAACTGTAATTTTGCTACTGTTATGAATCGTAATGTATATATCTCCTATGCAGGATGGTCTTAGGCGACCCCTGTGGAAGGGGACATTCGACACTCAAAGTGGTCATGACCTGCACGTTGACAACTGCTGTTCTAAGACCTTCCCAGAAGTTTCTACCTTTAAGACAGATTTGGATCCAGCCACTTCTTGCTCCCAGGCTGCAGAGACCATTCTCTGTCTCTTCTCCCTTTTAGCGCAACAGGAAAATGTACAGACAGCGGGCATCATGAACCGTGCACTTCTCCCCTCTCCTATCACCATCCCCTGTTCTTGCAGTGTCCATGACCGACCTGCTGGATGTTTGTGAAGGAGGGGAGGAGGCTTGGGATCCACGCCCAGGGATACAATCAGTAGGTACCAGGGCTAGGCAGGGGCAATGGCTTAACTGTGGCCCGTGTAGTCTCCATCAAGAGACTGAGTTAGGACAGGGCCTCACATCCCTCTAGTGATCGGTTATTGTCACAGGCTCCTTTGGAAGGAGCTGTTTTCTGTAGCTGAGGGCTGAGGACTGTCTCCTGGCAAAGGCCAGTCACTGGGGACGGAGGGATTTTGGTTCTGAGCAGGAGCATGTCAGAGTATCTCCCGCTCACATATTATCCCATGTAATTCTCACAGAACTCTAAGGAAGCAGATCTCAGTGTTTAATAAAATAGACACAGAGGCAGAGAGGAGTTTCTACAAGCCATTCATTCAAGGTCACGGTGCCAGTGTGCAATAGAGCCCTCATCCTTCCGGAGGTGCCCCACCATCCCTTCTTACGAAGATGCTCAGTGTTTCCTCATAGCATTGTAGAATTAAAACGCAGAGACACCAGGGGCTGGGGACATAGCTCATGGGCAGAACACTTGTCTAGTCTGAGTAGAGCCTTGGGTTTGAGTCCCGGCACTGAAAAAAACGAACTTATAAACTCCAAACATTTGCCAAACTTGATTAAAAGCAGGGCTGGAGGCTTGAAGTCTGAGCAGCAGGTACCTTGAGAGGGCACGAGCAATCTGCAAATGCAAACCTCAGGATTAGCTATCAGACTTTATTTAGACAGACGAGAGAAGTGCTCCAAATATTTACATACCAGTTACCATGAAATTCAAGTTAAATCTGTATTTATTCTGTATCTTGTCATCGTAAAGTTGATTTTCTGTCCGAGTATCTTTCCTAAGGGGGCGAGGCGCTTTCCTAAAATATTGAAAGGTTTATTTTAATAGTTCCAAGGACCGTAGACTTTTACATTGGAGACCGTGAATATCTGTTACGGAGACTAAATTTATTAGACTGTTTGGAGAAAACTGTGTTTGTTCACTTCAAGTTGCAAACTCTGATTTTCATAAGAGGTTGAGCCCGCTCACCAGCTCTGTGAAAATGAGCCCGCCCGGGCCTCGCTCTAATGAGCCCAGCCAACACAAAGCACTGTGTTGATTCTCAATTAGGGGCACAAATGAAGCCATTTGTCCTCCTAGGAAGATGAGTTTGCAGGAACAATAAATAAGTGACTAGAATGAAAAACTTGAAACAGCAAGAAGCCTTGCTCTCTTGTAAGGGCGGTCAGAGCTGTGATGAAAGGAGCCCCTGAAAATGGTGCTAAGTGCAAACCCAGGGTCCTTGCCAGTCCTATTATTAAGACAGTTTGGTTTGGGGGTGTTATGGGTTGAAATGTCTCCCCACACACGCAACAAAAAAAATTACGCCGGAATCCTAATTCACAAAATTCTGGGATGTGACATTGTTGGAGACTGGTAACTTGGGGCAGGAACCAAACTAAAATGAAGTTGTTGGGGGGTGGGCTCATCCCGCATGTCTGTATACAGAGGGGCTGTTTGGACACAGAGCCGTGTACACAGAGGGCAGGTGATGTAGCAATACACACAGTGGGGCGACAAGCCAAGAAGAAAGGCCTGGAGTACATGCTTCCATCCCAGCTCTTGGAAGGAACAAGCTAGAACAGCACCTTGATTTCAGATTCTCTGCCACCAAAATGGTGGCAATAAATTCTTGTTTTGAAAGCCACCCATTTGACGTCCTTGGTTTGCACTGCCTCTGTGTGTTAGTTACGTTTCTCGTTGCTGCGGCAAGACATTTGACACAAACAGCTTACGGGTGATGATTTCTTTCATCTCACAGGGTCTCAGCCCATTTTGTGGAAAGGATGGGAGAGCAGGAAGTTCATGGTGGTGTCTGCTTGCTTGATAGACTGCCCACACCACCAAGTAACAGGAGACAGAGTACAGCAGGGACCCATCCCTGCTGGTCTCTTTCTGTCAGCCAGCCTCTGTTTCCTAAAGTTTTCAGAATGTTCCCAAATAGGGTCACCCTCTGAGGAACAAGGATTCAAAACCCAAGCCGGCGGGGGATAGGTCCGAGCCTGATTTCTCTCTGTATTTCAGTGCTCTGTGTTTCGGGAAGCCACTCCATTCTCCTCGTCCAGCTTTTCCTGCCACTTCCTGATGGGAGTCCAAGCTGCCACAGGGACTTTCTGGAAATCGATGTAACACCTCTCTCATCCCTGTTCTCTTGGTGCTCCTTCCTGTTGGTGGTGATTACAGAATGGCCCTGTGCCTGTTAGTGATGCTCATATCCTCCCAATCTGCTTCTCTCTTGTTTCTTTGATAAGATCTTGCTGTGGAGTCCAGACTGATTTTGAACTCATGATTCTCCTGCCTCAGCCTCCTAAGAGCTGTGGGTGTTACTGAGCCTGGTGCGCTGGCTCTCTCTTCTCTTTCCCCTCATTCACCTGCTTGCTCACCTACATCTGTGTCCTGTAGGTCATGCGTCCCTCCCATCCCCCTTTCGTGTCTGATGACAGCTACCCCCACACTAGTGCAGCGTGCCCACCCACAGGTCCCCTCCTGCCCATGACCTTGCAAGTGTAGCCACAAAGACAGGCTGTTCGGTGCCAGCAGCACTGGATGGGGGCTCTGGCGCCCGTCCACCTGTCGGGTCTGAGATTCATTTTCTTTCTAGGTTCTTGTTCTTTCTTGGGTATCATTTTTAAAATGAAAATTGGCACCAGGTTGATGATAGCAAAATCTGGAAAGTGAGAAAAGGAATTCATTTTTCACTGGTGAGCCAGGAAAATGCTTTAAATATAAGCTGTGGGTGCAATTGGGAAGTCGGGCATTGTAAGCGAGAGCTCCCTGTGTGTGTGTGTGTAAATCAGTGAATTCCAGCTCAGGGGTTTCAGGATATGGCTGTGGACTGGTGTGGGCAGGTGTATGTGGGAACAGAGAGGTTTGCCTGTGGGAAGATGTGTGGTCACCTATGTTGATTGTGTGTGTGTGTGTGTGTGTGTGTGTGTGTACACAAACATTGTTGTGCATGTGATGGAGCACAAGTGTACACACGTGTTTGTAAGTGTGCGTACATAGATGAGCATATGTGTATGGTGATATTGGCTTCTCAGCAAGCAAGGAAAGGAGTTACAGTGATACTGTCCTTGAGCAGTTGGTAGCTGTGCCACCGTTCTCACTTCTCTGCCATCGTGGGTCTTCTGGATTCCAGAGTGAGGGGACCCCTTCCCTTCTCAAGTCCCCCAAGATTTGCCCTGTCCTTCTATCCTTCCTCAGGATCTTCTGAGAAGCATCCAGCAACCCCTGTGCAGCTCTGCTCCAAGTCTGTTGCATTCCCAGTCTCCAATGAGCAGCCTGGGCCAACTTCCTCAGCTCCCGGGTGAGCTGTGTCCATCCTGCTGGCCCTGACCCGAGCACACTATTTCTGCCGAGAGCTTGGGAGTACATGTGTGATCCCTTTGCTGGGACCGGGCTGCCAAGCCTCTTCCACTTTGCACGTGTTAGTCTACGGGAAGAGAGAGCACCCAGCTCACTCATACCAGCCTGCTCCTTCCGGGGGCCTAGGCCAAGCCCAACTGTGCCCTGGGTCTGGTTTCCACATGCCACAAAAATCCCATCATCCCCAGATATTCTGACGGTTGGCCATAAGCTTGATGTACCCAAGCGAACTGACACCCCGTCCTGGGTGCCTCATTTTCTCTAGGTTTCCAGTTTAGAGAAAGGGTTCTTGAGAGAGTTCCATAGCCTCAGCATGTCTTCAGAAGACATGGCTGACATTGCTGGTGGAGTCCCAGGGAGGGAGTCTTTGTGTCAGCCTCATGAGTCTGCGGACTTCCTCACCTTAGCCCTCCAGCTCCCAGCCCCTAGCTCGACGTCACCTCTCCCCTCACTCAGATGGAGGCCGCTCTATCCGAACAATCCACACAGGAGTAGGGGGGTCTTATTAACAATAGAAACTCATTCCTCATGTTTCTGGAGACACTCGAAGATCAAGTCCAAGACAGCACCTGGTGAGGTCCAGCTTCCTGCACCATAGGAGGCTGCCTGCTTGGGATGCTCACAGAGCAGAGTGGCCAGTTGTCATGTCTGTCATGGGCTTTTCTCAATGGCTAATTTATGTGAGAGAGCCCAGGCTGCTGTAGGCAGTGTCATCCCTGGGCACATGGTCTCTGGTTGTATAAGAAAGCTACCCGATTGAGCCATGTGGATCAAGCCAGTGAACAACATTCCTCCATGACCTCTGCTTCAGTTCCTGCCCCCAGGTTCTAGCATTGAGTTCAACCCAGCTGACCTCTGCTTTTTGCGTGAAGTTTGATGTTAGCAGACAGCTCTCAGGGCATGTGGCTTTTCCACCCAGTGGGCAGGGCTTCTCTCTGCGTTCATCCAGTGGAGACCCACAGGGCTAGCCTGGGGAAGTAGGAGGGGACTGCTCCTTCCTGCCCTCCAGAAACTCACAGCTTACACAAAGAAGCAGCTGGACCAAACATGGTTAAAGCTATGAAAGGCAGAGACAGCCACAGTTGGAGGGAGGGATCCGGATGTCGCATGCCTTAAGAGGGTGGCAAAGGGAGGCTGAAGCTGGCTGTGGGCCCCTAGTTAGAGACTGAAAGTGCTTCCGTGCCCCTCCCAGTGGTGCAGCCCCTTGCCTGGTTGAGCCTTGATTGGAACAATCCCCATAACTCCCCCAGCCACAGTAGCTATGGCCTTTGCAAGGTGTCAGAGAGGAATGGAAATTAGACGTGATGGGTCCCTGACTGAGCAGGTTGCTATGGCAAGGAGGAGCCTGGGATTGCTGGGGCAGCTGTGTCACAAGGTCACCATGCCCCACTGTCCCCAAATCCCTCCCAAACAGTGGGGTGATTGGGCCTGACATGTTCACTTGCTGCCTGTTAAAAGTCCATTTTCTGGACCCAAGCTGGAGCCTGCAGGGCGGGCTTGAGGGTCTCGCCGTGAAACAGCTGCCGCAGCCGCTGACTGCACAGCATAAATATTAGTCTCTCCCAGAATGAGGCTCAGCTGCGATTGTCTTTGGCTCAGGGATGCAGCTGGGCTGTTTGCCTACATTCCATCCTGCCACGCCTGACTCGGGGGACGGTTCAGAATCCAGGCTGGGAGTTGGCTGACCTGATTCGACTGGGGAATTCAGCCCCCACATCCTGACGGGAAAGAGGAAGTGTAACATTGGGCAGATGAGCAGAGAGGGGAGTATAGGGCTAGGGTTTCTCGGGTCCATCACCTTACCTACAGAATCAGACAGACTCACCCCCAGGAACACATCTCTTACCTGCATAGTAAGAGTTCAGTTTTAAAACCGGTTCCTTTTGGCTGAGCCACCAAGGGATTCTAGTATGGCCCAGACTGGAGTAGCCACAGCCCAACCTGACCCTGCTGGACCCATAGCCTTCTCCGGAGTTGTTAAATCTGGGTGTGAGCCCTAAACATATCACCTCCACCATCATCGTCAATGCCCATTGACTCCAGTGCTAGGATCATGGTGACAAACAGGACCGTCAGGGGTATAGTAGCCAGGCAGATGAGAAATTCACTAAACAAAATAATGTTTGTTATAAGTGTTGTGAACAAACTGCATGGCAGGGAGTAACCAGAAACCCCCTGGCTTCTTCAAGGAAGTGACAGGTCTGAGCTATGCTCCAGTGTGCTTTCTCCTGCTCCGCACAAAGGCAACTTGGAGAGGAAAAGGTTTATTTCATTTTACAGCTTGACAGTTCCTCATGAAAGGAGGGAAGGGCAGGACCTTGGAGGTAGGAACTGAAGCAGAGGCTGTGGAGGTACACCGCTTACTGGCTTGCTCCACGTGACTTGTTTAGCTACCTTTCTTATATACCCCAGGATCACCTGTCTGTGGATTGCACCACCCACAGTGAGATGGACCCTCGTAAACTTCATTAATTTGAAAAAAAAAATGGAATGCCCCACAGACTTGCCTACAGGACAGTCTGATATAGGCAGTTCCTTAAAGTAAGTTCTATCTTCCCAGCTGACTCTAGTTAGTGTCAACAAGAATCTCCAACCAGCGCAGCCTGGGACCTTTGACCTTTCTAAATCTCAGGTTCTGAGTCAGTAAAGGGGTGATGGGGGTACCCTCTGTTGTAATGTATGCGGTCTCTGTGTGTGTGTGTGCGTGTGTGCGTGCGTGTGTGTGTGTGTGTGCGTGTGTGCGTGTGTGTGTGCGTGTGTGTATGTGTGCGTGTTAGAAGCTGGGCCTCAGGGCCTCTGCAGTACTCTAGGGCAGTGTGGCCATTGGCATTAGTGACGAACTCTTTTTATGGTCTCAGATCTGAGTTTCCCAAATACGTCTATGGAAATTTGCTAAAACACAGATCCCTAAGCTGAGCACAGTGGTGTCATCCTCAGTCGCAGCCTGGAGGCTCACTTGGGGTCAGAACTTTGAGATTAGCCTGAGGAGCAGGGCAAAATCCCACGTCAAAAGGTAAAGATTCCCAGGCATACAGCTCTCCACAGAGCTTCAGGAGAGAGAGGCCTGCCCCCTGCAGAACTCCAGCAGGGCTGGGGAGAGGCCCTGGAATCTGCAGTTCTGTAGACACCTCCAGCCACACAGGTAGCACCCAACACACACATTGAGGATCATAGCTTAGATGCCCAAGTGAGGCCCTTTCCCTCCTGTAGCCTCCAAGACACAGCTCTGTAAACCGGGATGAGCCTCTCAGAGCCCTGCAAGCCTGTCTACTCTCAATCTCAGGCCCCTGCTCACCTGCTAAACTGCATAAATTGATGCATTGAAATAAGTAGCTGCTCAGGATCCCAAAGCCGTCTGGGTTTATGAATACACAGGACAGGGCGTCTTTCTGAAGGGGACTATTAAGCATCACTGCAGCTCCAGTGTGGTGTTATAGAGGAGAGTGGATGCTGGGTCCAGGAGGCAAACATCCTCCCACAGGAGAGGAAAATCAGTCCAGGTCAGGGATCAACGTGGAACAGGTGAGCCCTGTGACTGGGGGGATGTCCTGGGTACCCTTGGTCACTGTCAGAAGTCCAGAGGCTCAGTCAGGGGTCCCCCACTCTACTCATCTACACTCCCCCTTCCTGGTCTACACCTTCTTAAGTCATCCAAATCCTTCCCGTGTTCCAATCAGCCTGTGTCACGTGCACTAATGGAATAACAGCCTCTAATTTTGCATCTCTGAGACCACTTGGCTGTGGGTTGTGGGATCTCAGGAGGAGGATGGGGCCAGGAGAGCCATTCCCTCCCTCCCTCCCTCCCTCCCTCCCTCCCTCCCATGCTGTTTTATTCACAGCTCTGCCTTTTCTCTTTTTTTTATTGCAGAATTCAGTCTTTTCTCACATTATCCTTACCTTCGGCCTCAGCCCAGCCAGGCCAGTGGTCCTGTCCAATCCTGTCCCAGCCCTGGGGAAATGGAAGAGGAACCCACACAGTCCTTGCCTGGAGGGCTTCCTGCCGGGGCCTTGGGAGGTTGACCCACAGGCCAGTAGGGACGTAGCCAGGGCTTCTTTTTCCTTCATTGCACAGGTCTTACGTCAGGATCTGTTCAGTGAGCAACCAGGTTGGGAGTCAAGTCAATAGCCTGGTGTGGATGCTTCCTCTCTCTATCCATTCTCTATCCAACTCCCTCTTGTCCTAAGACTCCATCCCACTCACATAATAGAGACCGGAATAACACCCATCGTAAAGAGCCCTGATGAGAATCCAGTTGGTGCTTCTCGAACATGATGGCTCACTCAAAATCTCAGGGTGAGCAAAACCAGTTTGAGTGCCTGGGACCTCAGAGCCCTATAAATTCCCATTTTAACCAGCTTCTTGGGAAAAGAGGTCTGAATCTCAGCATTTCAAAACGTCTCCCAGGCTGTTGTAGTGACCGGGAGCACGGATGACTGCCGCACACAGTAGACCTCCAGTGAAGGAGCGTTGACTATTGCCTACTGTGCTGAACATATTAAATGGCATTACATGCTAAGCTGCTCATTTGCCGAAGCCGGTGGACTAAGGAGAGCTTCATTAACTTAGGAAATCACTAATGAAAGAAATACAAGCATACACACGTGAAGGATGGGTTGGTGAGAACAAGCACATGTACATGGTATTTTCCCACCACGGTCAGGAAAGAGGACGAGCAGAACGGGAGGAGGAGGGGGCAGGAGAGGTGGGGAAGAGGAGGAGAGGAGGGGCTGAAGGAATGTGGTGCTTGTGTAGGAAGGAGAGGTGGAGGAGGTGGCTGGTGGTCTATGGAGGAGGTGTCCAGGATTAGGAAGGGCTTGGGAGCTTGGAGATGTCCCCCACAGCATGTTGGGGAGCTTGGTTGCTGGATCTAAAAGAGGCCACCTTTGTGGGATCTCTAAGTAAGCTAAGACCCCAGAGGCTGCCTGAGCCAGCACTTTCCATGATGAAAGAAAGGGGAAGAGAAAAGGCTGAGAAGGGGGCTGTGGGGGTTGAGTATGGGTATGGGGAGAGGACTAGGGGAATTGGTTAAAGATAAAGATCCCCCAGGTTTTACCTCTGATGAGGCTATCCCAGTCAGAACACCATTTGGTAATGTAGGCACGACCACCCAGGCTGCACCCAGGGTACAGTACCCCACTCTACCTCAAGAAATAGAAGTTAGATTTCCAGTCACCTAGGGATGGAAAGTGTAGAGCTAGATTTAATTGGCTATTTAAAAAGGTATCAAGGTGTGACTGGTTCTGTGATAAGGTGGTGTGAAATTCATACTTACTTTTTTCCCAAGACACAGCTAACACAGTTAACCACAGAATAGTGTCAGCAGGCCACGGAGGAGGCCGGCAGGAGGTCTGAGGAACAGGTTGGCTTGGGAAGGAGAATCGCAATGATCAAGGCCACTTTCCCAGTGGAGGAGCTTCAGAATAGGGCCCTGGAGGAGAGAGAGAGAGAGAGAAGGCAATTCTCTCTGATCAGGAGAGAATAGGAGGTGGGGGGCGGGGTTTAATACGGATTCCCCAGGCCTTGTCCCAGTTTGGAATAGGTCAGCCTGGGGGGGGGTCTGAGAATCTGTGTGGTTGACAAGCAGTCTCTAGGAACTAATGTTCAGTGGAAGAGGTAGGGAGAGGCAGGAACCAGGGCTGCCCTGGATAAATGTGGACAGTGTCAGCTAGAGGGGGAAACCAGAGGTGCTCTGGGTAAATATGGACAGGATCAGATTTCCTCCTGTCCTCGGGCTGTTGTAGGAGGAGGCTTGTTTGTTCCCACCTGCTCAGCTCTGAATTTACCACAGAGAAACTGTATGAATTAAATTACTGCTTGGCCTATTTTAGCTCTAACTTCTTATTGGCTAGCTCTTACGTCTTAATTTAACCCATTTCTATTAATCTGTGTATCACCATGTGGCTGTGGCTTACCAGCAAGGTTCTAACTTGCCTGTTCCTGGCAGCGGCTATATGTCATCTCCTGACTCTGCCTTCTTCCTCCCAGCATTCAGTTTAGTTTTCCCTGCCTACCTCTGTTCTGCACTGCTGTAGGTCCAAAGCAGTTGCTTTATTAATCAATGGTAATCATAGCATACAAAGGAAAATCCCACATCATAGGGCTATAGACTAGCATTGCTCCCCTGGGAGCACATAAGTTCTTCCTCTTGGTGTCTATGCCTATGGTGGGCTTCTTCCCCAGACCACCCCATCTCAAAAAACAAACAAACAAACAACAAACAAACAAACAAAAAACACCAAAAGTGTGTGTGCCAGTCTCACATTGTCAGGTTTACTGGAATCAGGCTAGTCTTTCTAAGTCCATTTCCTTCCTCCAGTGCTTACACAGGACGTGTGGCTGCTCTGTGTACAGACTGCTTCTCTCAGGATGGGACAGCTGACTAAGATGTAAAGTAAATAAACGGAGGCATTAAGAGCGAAAAGGAAAGGAAGCTTTCAAATAGAGCCAGCCTTGGGTGGTACTCTGGAGGCCTGTCTGGTTTGTTCCGCTTTCTGTGTCTGCAAGAAATACCCTAGAGGTGGGCTCAGAGGAGGAAAGCTTCCCTTTGGCTTCCCTTTTGTTTGGGGGTTCCAGTTTGAAGGATCAGTTGGTCACATTGCTCTGGGCCTGTGTTGAGGTAGGAACACAGGGACATTATGGCAGGAGAGTATGCCTGTGGCTGAGCAAAACTACTTCTGTCACAAGTCAGGGAGCTAAAGAGAAAAAGGAAGACCCCCGGGTGCCTATAATCCCACCAATGACCTAAAAGCCTTCTGGGAAGCTCCACCCCAATGGTGCATCACCTCCTGTTGTTAGCACTACCTTGGGGACCAAGCCTTTACCATAGAGAACACGAAACACCTAAACCTTTGCAGCACCAGCTACACTGCAGGGAGGCCCCGGGGCTCCTGCCAGAGGATATAGGTTGACTTTAAATGGAGAATTCCAGTGCAGGAGTTTCAGAATAATGCCCCCAGAGAGAGAAGGCGAGTCCCACCTTCCCTAGTCTAATTAATTCACAGCGGCATGAGGGCTGATTGGCTGCAGAGCTTAGCAGATACTCAACCTCGTTTCCCCAGATGAGCCCTGTTTGCCCTTCATCCACTCCTCAGTCACATCTGCATACTCCTGTCACCTGACTGGCACCCTTCCACACCTCTCCGTTACCCTGGTCCTGGGTGTTGCAAGGCCTTGGAGAACTCTTCAGCCATTCCCCATAGGCTACCCTAGATCCTCGGTGTATTGTTTGTTGAGCATGTCTATATTACCCTCGATAGACCCATCTTCTCCTCACCTTCTTCCTACTGCTCTCTTGACCCTGAGCTGAGCACACCTGCCCCCATCCCATCAGGTCAGTGACCAGTGCTCTTGCTTTACTAGGTACAGTTGACTTCTTCCCTCTCTTCCAAGTCCCCTCTGGAGGCCACTGAACTCCAGGCTGCATGCTACCTGTTTGTTTTGTATTTCATATTCCCACTGCAGATGGTCACAGGCTGCCATCTTTGCCCATTCCCAAATCTGTACTGTCCTGCAGTAAGTGACCCCAACACAGCAGGCTTTCACCAAATCTGTACTGTCCTGCAGTAGGTGACCCCAACACAGCAGGCTTTCACCAAATCTGTACTGTCCTGCAGTAGGTGACCCCAACACAGCAGGCTTTCACCAAATCTGTACTGTTCTGCAGTAGGTGACCCTAACACAGCAGGCTTTCACCTGCTCCCAGCAGAGACTGTGATGAGGAGGGCACCTCACTTTGGAGAGTTTGGGGGGGAGAACCTGCCTTTGCCTGCAGGAGAGAAGTCTCATGGCCTCCATGATAAAGCAAAATGTAGTGTTTCTTTAATCCCAGTACTTGGAAGGCGGAGGCAGGAGGATCTCCGAATTGGAGGCCAGCCAGGGCTACACAGTGAAACCTGTGTAAAACAACAATAACAACAACAACAACAACAACAACAACAACAACAACAACAACAAATAAAGCCAAGATGTAACCCTTCTCAGTGATGCTCACTTAGGACCCTGTCTCAGGCTTTACTGAGTGGCCACTGGGGCTGGACTGGTCATCACCCTGGATTATGAATTGGTCTATTTTACTGGAAAGTGGGCTGAGGAGCCACGTTTAGGCTGCAGGGGGCTTGAAGTTCCCCTGACTATTTTTCTTCTGGCTGCAGCAGGACATGACAGAAACCATTTAAGAAAAGGAGAAAAACAAAGCAAAACATTTCGGCTCGTGGTGTGAAAGCCCTATTGTGGAGGAGAAGGGCATGGTTGAGGTCGTGGCAGCGGGAGCCTGTGGCGAGGACTCCACATCTTGGTGGCTAACCAGGAAGCAGAGAGCTCAAGTTGGAACCAGGGCTGGCTATACCCCATAAGGCCAACCCGTGAGCAATCTACTTCCTCCAGTTAAGTTTCGTTTCCTAAATATTTCATGAACTCTCCAAACAGTGCCACTATCTGAGTGCCAAGTGTTCAAACAAAGGATCCCACTGGGGACCATTCAAACCATAGAGCACACACACACACACACACACACACACACACACACACACACACGGTGTTACAAGCCCCCTCCATGCCATGAAGTGTAGACGAGGATAAGAACAGGACCTTGCATATGCACCTTGTAGCTGCTATGGCACTGGTTCTCAACCCACTGGAGTCTGTCGACCCTTTCACAGGGGTTACATACCAGATACCCTGCATATCAGATATTTCCATTATGATTCATAACAGTAGCAAAATTACAGTTATGAAGTAGCAATGAAAGTAATTTTATGGTTGGGGGTCACCACAGCGTGAAGAATTGAAATAAAGGGTCGCAGCATTAAAGGTCAAGAACCGCTGTTTGTAAGTTTGTCATCCTCTCTGAACCCTAGTTTTTTGTTGATACCTCCTGAGCCCTGCTGGGGGCAGATCTCTAAGTACATGCCACCTCCTATGAGCTCAATAAATGCTGGCTGGTGTGGTTATCATTATTGTCTTTAGCAGCTCTGATGACTTCATCTTATCATCTGTTTACGGGTGGTCGCTGTCGTCCCCTCCAGCTGTTGGCGCCTGTGCTGGGATCACCTAAGGCTGCGAGCCAGCCTGCAAGGGCTATTTCATAATTAGGTTGGCAGATGCAGGATGCAGCGGACCCCCTGTCGGGGATCACAAATTAATTAGTTCGTGGAGGAGGAGGCCTCTCCAACATGTTTGATGGTGGCAAAGTCAGGTCTGGGTGTCTAATCTCAGTTCTTGTGACTCAGCAGGGGGATGAGCCCCACCAGCTCCAGCAGGAGGCCATGCTCCTAGTGTACATAAGAGAATCAGGTGTTCTGGAAGGTAGGATGGGGCTCAGTTACCCAGAATTGCAGAGAGGCTATGCAGAGATAGATTTCTCACCTACTCCGATGTATGGCCTATGTTCCATTCCTTTCCAAATTTGCCCATTGGCGGGCTTATCCAGGGCTGGGCTGCTTTCTCCACATCTCAAGAACTCCCCAGTGAATCACTGGGCAATACCCACTATCATCCTCTTGAAGCCTCCAGGAGCCCAGGAAGTATGACTTGGGCATAACTGACCATGCCTGCCTTTGTTTATGTCCTAGGGGATCTTGCATCTTCCCCAAATATTCTGGCCTTGTGTCATCCCTGTGGGGCAGCAAGAAGCAGGCAAAACATGTCTGGCTTATCCCAGTCCTCCTCCATGCCAGGCTGCCAGGGTTATCCTCCTGTCTCACGCAGGACCTTGAATAAGTAGTTTTGAATCACCAACATTTACAGTATGATTTCCCAAGTTTCTGGTCCCAAGAGACTTTTGACAAACATTAATTAGCTTCGAAGTACTCAGGTAAGAGACATTGTTGTTCCTATTTAATGTTTTTAATTAATTAATTCTATTTTATGTGCATGAGTGCATAACTTGCACTGCATATGTGCCTAGTACCTGAAGAGGCCAGAAGAGGATGTGGGATCCCCTCTAACTGGAGTTACAGTTGTCTGGGAGCCACCACATGAGGGCTGGGAGCTGGATCCAGGTCTTCTACAACAAACTCCTTTTGCCACTGAGCCAGCTCTCCAGCCATGGTTGCTCCCCTTGTACTGACAAGACAATGGAGTCTCAGGGATTAACCTAATAAAATAAACTGGAAGTAGGATTTGAATCAGATTGTCTGACTGTACAATCTTCTTTCTTTCAATTGAGTCATATCAGAAAAGCAATGCACAACCCATTTGAAATCAGGTCAGTGCATAGACACAGGTACATTCGTTCTTGAGCCAGACCTCCAAGCAAGATAACGAACACTCCCATTATATGCCTTTCCTAACCAATTTCTACCCCCCTCTGGAGGCACCCGCTGTTCTGGCTGCTAACAGGATAAGGGAGTTGTTTCTCGGTTTTGTAGAAATGTTATACGCATACACATATATGCATACATACACACAGAGGCATATACATATATTCGTTCAGAAAGTCATGGTGTTGCATATATCAGCAGCTCACTGTTCTTACTTTTCTGTTGTACCCCCACACACTAAAGCTGCATCACCTCCTCATTTGCTGAGGGGTGTCTAGGGGCCCACAGAGTTGTAATAAGGACCTAGCTCCTGGGGGGTCACCCCGCCCAAGTCTTACGAAAACCTCTGTCTTCTTCCTCATTGCTCGCTACTTGGAGTGGTTAGCCCTTTTGCTGACGGTGTGAGTGAAGTCTAGTTGCCCTACAGCCTCACCAATACAAAGTGCTTTTCTTTTAGCCATCGTAGGGAGAGGGCTGTGGGTAGATCTCAGTTCTCTTTCATTTTGAATTTCCGTGATGACTAATGAATTTAAGTGCATTTCTTCCCCCATGGTAGCAACCATTTATATATTTTTCGTCTGCTCTAGTCTTGCACACAATTGAAGAAATTGGGTTAGTTGTCCTTTGACTAAGTTAAGAGTTCTGAGTTTGTCTAATGGGAGACCACCAAGTCCAGTTGGAATGGGACTGATGGAACAGGGGACCAAACCGGACTCTCTGAATGTGGCTGACGGTGGAGGAGGACTGAGAAACCAAGGACAACGGCAATGAACATGAACTCTACAGCATGGACGGGCTCACTGTGAGCCTTGTCAGTTTGGTTGCTCACCTTCCTGGACTTAGGGGGAGCTGGGAGGACCTTGGACTTAACATAGTGAAGGAAACCCTGATGGCTCTTTGTCTTGGAGAGGGGTGGAGAGGGGGTATGGGTGGAGGGAGGGGAGGGAAGGGGGAGGAGGAGGGAAGGAGATGGAAATCTTTAATAAAAAAATGAGGAAGAAAAAAAATAAAAAAAGAAATATTATAAAAAAAAGAGTTCTGAGTTTGGATTGGTATAAATGCCCCCACCTTGTAACTATGCTTCCCCCCCCATAACTTGTACATGCACTTAATTTTCTTTATGTTCCCCCCTCTCTTTTTGAGACATTGTCTAATGTATACCAGAATGTTCTCAAACTCCCTATGTAGCTGAAGATGGCTTTGAACTTCTGATCCTCCTGCCATAGCCTTTGGAGTGCTGGGATTGAAGGTGTGAGCCATCAGGCCTGGTTACTTATATATTTTCTTCAGGATGCCATTGGGCACCCGAAATTGCTTCGTGAAAAGGAAGGGTAGTGGGGCCAGAGGAAGGGGCGTAAGTGGTGCTTAAAGACATGACCAGGCACAACATCTGTTTCCAGGGAAGAAATACAGATGGCATGGCCAGTGGGAGGAGGGTACCGGGGGGAGGTTTGGCAGGTGAACTGAAACCCTAAATACTGTAGGTAGAGCTGATTGAGGGGGTGCATGCCTGTAATCTTAGCATGCGGCATTGGGGCGGCAGGGTCTTGAGTTTAAGGCCAGCCTGGGCTACAAAACAAGACCCTGTCTCAAAAATTAAACCAAACTAAACTGAAATGGGACCTGGGATGTCAAGGCAGAGAGGAAGGTTTTAGCTTGAAAGTGAAGGAAGAAGAGCTTTGGGAACCTGGACGGTGGGGGTGGGTGGCAATTGGTGTGGATCCCAGCTGTAAAGACAGTGGTAGAGAAGGTATGCTTTAGGGTGCTTTAGGACCAGCTCTGCAAGGAATGCCTTGGCAGCTTGTCCAGGGGAGAAATGACAAAGGCTGTCTCCACGGCTGAGGGTACAGCCTGGGGAGAGTGGCATCTCATCCTTCACCCTGAGAGCTGCAGAGAGATGGTTCTAAAATGACTAAAAACACATTCTTTGCCACTGTAGCTCAGTAACTACCACCATGGGAAAAGGGGAAATCCGTGAGTTTAAGGGGAAGAAATGCCACATCTTTTAGATGGTGAGAAGTTGGACCACAGTGTCTGACAGGGGCCCCATGTGCTTGTGTCTTGTATTGGCCCCACAGGATAACTTTGAGATGAGCCAGTGGGGAGGCTGGGTATCAAGGCCTGCGACAGGGAGGTACAGCACTTGGCGGGGTTTGCGACAGAAGGACGGGGCTCAGTTGGCATCTGGGTGTTTTGTGTGGATGGACAGACATAGGTCTGTCTCCGCCTCAGAAACTTTCCTTCAGTTGTGTTGCTATGGGTGTGTTTCCTCATCTCTCAAACTAGACTGGCAGTCTCTGGCCAGGCACCGTTCCTGTATCTGCCAAGCTTCACGTTAAGAAAGACCCTGGCCCACAGCTCTGCTCCATGAGTGTGGGATTCTAGAATGTCCAGCCGGGGCCAGCTGCTGCTTTCACTGTCTCTGTCTTAGAAGCGGTTTCTGCAAGGCGTGGTACAGAGAGGGGGGATGCTTTCAGGGGAACATCCGTTCTCGTGTCAGCTGCTCCTGCAAAGGCCGCCAGCCTCAGGGGCCCCTGCAGGGCCTTGGAGAGAGTTCGATGTGCATTCAGCAAAAGCTTTCCTGTTAAAGCTTTCCTATGCCAGTTAAGCGATCACCATCCTCCAGCGGGTTTCCTGGCTGCCCTGCCCAAGGCAGTCAAGAAGCTCAGAGTCCGCGGGTGATTTCTCTCCAAGGAGCTGTTTTAGGGGTCATTCCTGCACAGGACTCAGCCTTCCAGGGAGAACTGGCTCTGAGGACAAGAGTGATCAGGGCTGGGTTGTGACTCTGTTTCCCTCCTTGTTCGTGGGCTGTGGGAGGCCCAGGATGGTGACTAGTGATGAGATTGCCTGGAAAATCATCTCTATTATTGCAACCGGGCAAACTTTCCCTCTCCTCTCCAAGGCGAAAACAGCCAGAAAACTCCGATAAGTGCCTTAATAAGAGGCTGTCAGAGGCTCAACAATAGCTATTAAAAACCTTTCAATTATTTAGATATGGGACCGGAGTCGGGGCGGCTCTTAGGGACCGGAGTTGGGGCGGCTCTTAGGTGCACTTCTCAAGCCTCCATCGTGTCAGTGGCAGAGTTAATTTCCAGCCCTTGGATTGTACTTAAACACTGGTTACCAAGGACTTCGGGGAGTTAAAAATCCTACACAAGCGTTCGGCTTCGCACTGATGAAATATCCACGGGCCTCTGAGGCACTGTGAAGACTCTGCACCCAGCACAGCTGCGGCCTTTTCAGGCTGGGGACTGACCCAGAAGCCAGGCTAGGAGAGTGCTGAGGTGTGCTGGATAGAGCTGCTTGACCTTGTTTCTCTGGATACAAAGTTCCCCTTTAGAATCACATCTGTGCCGAATGTCGATTCTTTAGATGGTCACTAGGGGGAGCCAGGGCTCTCGGCAAAAGCTTCCGCAGCTTGAATTTAGCCCAAGGAGACTGTGAGACTGTTCAGCATTCAGGATTCCGGATTCCCTCTGAGAGAGAGAGGGCGAGAGAGAGAGGAGAGAGAGAGAGAGAGAGAGAGAGAGAGAGAGAGAGTTCTCTCTATCTCTCGATAGGGATTTATCTTCTTCTCTGTTTATCTGTCTATCTCTCTCTCCCCCTCCTCCTCCTTCATCCCTCCTTCTCTCTCTCTCTCTCTCTCTCTCTCTCTCTCTCTCTCTCTCTCTCTCTCTCTCTCTCTCTCTCTCGACAGGTCTCTGTGTGGCACACGCTTGTACACTTGTGCTTGCTTCTCCTTCCTCAGGCACTTGAGTGCAGTGATCAGAGATGGCATCACCACTCCTGGCTTTTATCCAGGATCCTAAAAGCTCAGTTGGCAGAGGGACAGACTGAACTGGAAGAATGTGCATGTTCATGGAGTCTCTTTCTCTATCAGGAAAACTTCTAGAGGGTTCTCATCTCCCATGTATGACACCACAGGCTTTCCTGGACTCCTTGTGACTTCCCTGGGCCCTAGCATGGCCTCCCTAGGAAAAGGGAAGCCAGTGATTTGGCTCGCCTGTTCTTTGTCTTCTTCATCTTGCTTTTAGCATGCCTTTTGCTTATACTTTCCCTGTGTGCAGGGGTTGTGGGAGCCGGAGGCTGGCGGACGTGAACCACAGAGAAGGACAAGAAATGATCCCTGTGCTCAGTTTGGAGACACAGGGATTTGATTAAGTCCTGGAACATTTGAGGGAACATGGAATATGGAAAAAGAACTCCCATTTGGCAAGTGTGACTCAGTTACGGCTCCACATGGAACGGTCAATGCTATGCCCTGTTAATGGAGCATGCTGAGGTTCTAGCTCTGCAAGTGTAAGATGGGGGCATTACCCCACGTTACCCACAGTCCTGTGTGGAGAAGCGCACAGAACCTCCATCCCACAAACTCTTTGTCCCCAGGTGAAACAACACCCCCTGGTCTGTCTTCCGCCCCCCCCCCCCCACAAGCCCCCTTAGACTGTCAGGGGGGCATTGCGGCTCTTGATCAGTCAGAGTGAGGATGGAGAAGTATCTAAACAGGCTGCAGCTTAGCGCTTCTCAGGGAGGCTTTTTGGCTTCTGCATTCGGGAGGAATTGTCTGTATTCTGCCAATCATGTTTTAAATAAACGCTGATTGGCAGGCAGGAAGTATAGGCGGGTCAACCAGACAGGAAGTAGAGGTGGGACGATGAGAACAGGAGAATGCTGGGAAGGAGAAAGCCCATTCCTCCGTACTCCTGTCCAGATCATGGAAGAAGCAGGATGTGACTTGCCCCGCTAAGAAAGGTACTAAGCCACATGGCTAACATAGATCAAAATAATGAGTTAATATAAGTGATAAGAGCTAATAAAAAGCCTGAGCTAATGGGCCAATCAGTTTTATAACTTATGGAGATCTCTGTGTGATTTTTTTTCTGGAACTAAATGGCTGGGAAACTGGGCGGGACAGAAACCCCAACAAGCAGCAGGCCTTACATGCTACACTTCATTGATGGTGATGCTATTCATGTGGATAAGGACTCATGTATGCTTTTTCAAGTGTATGGATCATTACTGGCTATGGGTGGGGACTTGGGGGGTCCCTCTGAGGAAGAATCTGTGCACCGAGCTGGTGGCCACAAGGTTCTGGGATGCAGATTTCCAACATGGCCCTGAGGATGACTAAGTTTCAGGACAGACTGAGGTACCATTTTCTTCAGGTGGTCGAAATGCTGCTAAGGGAATATTGCCAGGGCCCAGGTTCAGTGTTGGGTCACAGGGAAGAAAGGGGGCCTTTGAGAGCTCTACCACCCAGTCTCGGTGATGTAATGGTAGTGACCATGAACTCAGCTTTGTTGCCACCTCCTACCCCCACCTTGTGGAGAACAAGTGGGATTGGGATTTGGATGTGGTCCTGCCCCTTCAGCAGACAATTGTCTTCCAGGATGTTGAGCTCATTGTTTTCTCTCCTGGTTGCTACTAAGAATGTTTTTTATACTTCACAAAGATATATGGTTTGCTTTAAATGCATTTTAAGCATTAAACACAAATCGAGTCACTTTTAAAGAAAAACAGCACACAAGCAACAGCACAGGTGGTGTGTGAATGTGCCAAAAAATCCCAAAGATCCTGAAGAAGGGCAAGAGGGCTGTTGCGAGCACAGGCTTCCAAGCTCGGATCCTCTTTTTTGTGGGACCTTGGATATCTCTGAAATTCAGCTTCCACGTCTATAAATTGGGCCACAAAGACCTCCTTAGGCAGGCAGGTAGGGGGAACCTATGAGGTGGTTGCATGCCAAATCAGCAATACTGCATGCTGTCAAAAGGGTTAACTTGCAGAAGGATGGGTGCCCACAGGAGGGGAGAGAAGCAGTGTTGACTCTCCCCCTGTACAGGAAGGGTGTACGGCTCTAGGGCATGGAGCGTAGAAGGCGGGTCCCTTGTGGAGTATTCAGGGGAGGTCAGGGACTAGATGGCAATGCCTGAGGAATGAGGCAGAATAGCCCTTCTCACCTCTACCCCTCCTCTGCCAACCTGGTTCTCCTTCTTAGATTTAGTTTGGAATTAAGACTTTTTGTAATAAGATCCTTGTGTTAACCTTGGAGGCTCCTAGTTTCAAAGTCTGTATTCTCTGCTGGATGTTCAATAATAACACATCAGTGAGAAGGCTTCCAGCTGGTGAGAGTTACAGCCATCACCCAACTCACAGGCCAGAGGGGCAGCACTTGAAAAATAAGGAGTGACTCTCTAATTTGTTCATCCATTCACCACGTATTTATTGAGCAGCGGGTGTTGATGTCATAGCCTTCACTGAAACCAGGTCTTCCCTCTCAGGGACGAGCCTAATCACGGTTCTTTAAGCTCAGCAAAAGGCAGAAGTTCCAGGAGCCTTGTCATTTGGACATATCCAATAAGTCTGTGGTTCTTTCCTTTAAGTATTTATATGACACCCCCATGTCTTCCTCTCCCTCCCCTCTCTGACACACACACACACAAAGAGAGAGAGAGAGAGAGAGAGAGAGAGAGAGAGAGAGAGAGAGTTTTCTGTGTCATTCTTCTATCTACACAGATTATTGGGTTAGTAGCCTTGCTAGTCTATCAGAGGTTGCATTTACACATGCAAGAAAGCAATAAGCCACTGAGATGTATTTCCAGTCTTGCCCTCTTTCCTCAGCTTGCCATCCATAAGCAGGAAAGACCAAAGACCTGAAGCTCAGGCTTAGGCACAATTGCTTGGTGCTCTGATTCTGACAAGAGCTGGCTGCCTTCCAGAGACAGACTTTCCCCGCTTTCCACATGAGGCTAGCTTAGCCTCCCTGCAGTCTTCCACATGCCTGTGACTGTCTTCTCCAAGCTTCCAAGCATGATGCTGGCCAGGGACTTCTGTCTGCCTCAGCTTTTGAGACACCTTTCCTCCCCCAGACATCCAAGCCTTTTCTGCTCTGGGACTCTCAGGACCCACAGTCTAGACCACAGCCTGGGATTGGAGGTCTGTTCCATGAATCCGCTACTCGCTCTTAGTCCTGATCTATATGGAAGGCAAGGCCTGGCAGCAGGTCCAGTTTTAGGACCCATGTCTGCAGAAAACTCTTTTATGCATGAAGGTCAAGTCCCACCAGAGCAGGTGAGTGCTCTATGATCTCATTCTGGCTGCAAGAATTTAGGAGGCATGCGCTAAATATATGAGAAAGTGTTTAACATCACTAGCCATCCGGGAAATGCAAATTAAAACTACAGAGAGAGTCCTTCTCAGTTCATTCAGAATGGTTATCACAAAAATAAATCAAACAACAAAGGATTCTGGTGAGGATGTATGGGGGTGGGAGTAGGGAGGACTTACACACTGTGGGCGGGAATGTAAGCTAGTGTAGGCACTATGGAGATCAGTGTGGAGGCTCTTCAATTAGAAACAGGACCACAGATAATTCCATATACTACTCCTGAGTATATAAGACCACATGCAAGAGAAACGCCCACATATCCGTGTTTATTACAGCCAGGTCCTGGAACCAGTCTAGGTGCCCAGCAACAGATGAATGGGTAAAGAGAAGCTGGCATTAATACACATGTAACTTTATTCATTTATAATGAAGAATGAAACTGTGTAATTTTAGGAAGGGGGTAGAACTGGAAATTCTAATGTTATATGAAACACGCAACACATAAAGACAGGTATGGTACAATGGCTCTCACAAATGAAAGTCAGATTTGGAAAAAGTAGTAAATCATGAAAGCAGAAGGGAAACCATGTTGGAAGAGGAAGAAAACCACAGGAGGAAAGGAGGGAGGGGTGGGGGCATGAGGCTGTAATGGAGGGGAGAGAATGTATATGGCATTCTTATATGAAAATGTCATAATTAATATACACTAGTTAAAAATAAATTTAAGAGGCACCCCTGGGGTTACACAGTAGGAAGAAATAAATAGGGCAAGGATTTGAATATTATGGCCTGGTTCCCTGATTACTCTCTAGTCCTCTTGTCCAGTGACATGGTGCAGGGCTAGGTTTAGGGAGAACTGAGGAAGGAGATGGTCCCTTGTCCGCAGGCTGCCCTAGAGATGAACTGAACATGGAAACCTGTCTCATGAACTTTGAGTGTAGGCATGTGTGGTGGTTTGAAAGAAAATGGCCCCCAAAGGGAGTGGCACTATTAGGAGGTGTGGCCTAGTTGGAGGAAGTGTGTCACTGTGGGGCGGGCTTTGAGGTCTTTTTCTCAAGCTTCCCTCAGTGTGACCCTCAGTCGACTTCCTGTTGCCTCTGAGTCAAGATGTAGGACTTTCAGCTCCAGCATCCCATCTGCCGGCACACCACCATGTTCCCCACCATGATGATAATGGACTGAACCTCTGAAACCTTGAGTGAGTCTCCCCAGTTTAAATGTTTTCTTTATAAGAGTTGCCATGGTCATGGTGTCTCTTCACAGCAATAAAAGGCCTAACCAAGACAGCTCGTCTAATTGAAGCTGCTGGTGCTGGCTGTCAGTGTGTGTGTGTGTGTGTGTGTTACATGTCTCTTTGTATAAAGCCCCTCTCTGATGACTCCACTACACTATATGCTTCTGCCACCCAGTGCTGTTCCTCCCACACTTTAACTCAAAGCATTTATTTTACTTTGTTTTATTCCCCGAAGGCTCTGAGATGACTTAACAGAAAACATTCAATAAAGTCATAATAACATATGAATCAGAGCAACAAGGGAAGACATTGTTCACATCAGGAAGGTGTATTTCCTGTGTCCTGTGACCCTGTGCCTTCTTCCATTTCTCAACTCTTGAGTATAAAGAGGTCTCACAATGTCATGTCTTAAGGAAAACACATAGCCCTGTGTGCACTCTGAGGCTTCAATGTAAAGACTCAAGGCTTCCCCAGGCTCCCTCGGGCATGTGTGATCAGTAGGTTCCTTCCCAATCAAAGCCACTAATTTGGAAGGGAAGCCACTGTCAGCTTTTTCTAACACTCTCATCTCCTCTTCTTGATCAGCCTCTTCCTGATGAGATGGCTCTGCCCGCTCCCTTTAATCTGGTGGCTTTGCAGGCATGATGAGAATGTTCTACAAAGGGACAGTGTCAAAAGCACTGGGGACAGATCCAAGGCACGGGCCAGGAGTTCCATGCCAGGCACCAGAAACGGTTCTTCTTAGGGCCCAGAGTCTAGACTGCAGAGCCACAAGAGCACTGGTCCACCCCATCCTCACAGATGAACATCATCTGGAAGCCACTTCTCCTCCTGGAGCCCTGCAGAAGGATGAGGATGCTGAGCTATGGAGATGCCAACTTATATTCGCTCGGTGGCCATGAGGTGTGGGAGCCTGGAGCAGGTTTGGCTGGGCCCAGAGATCATCATGGTGATGCCCATAGAGACATCTCTCTCCTTTTAAGTAAGTGACCTGTAGCTCCAGCAGCAGGGAGGATTTGCTAGCATATATGTGATGAAGCAGGGGACTGCACCATCAGTGGACTTGGCCACTAGACATGAAAAAGGCATTTTGACGGATGTCCTATCTGTTATTCCTTGGAGGTGTGGACTGGGAAATCCCAAGGGAGGGAACTTGGAAAGGGCCAAGTTCAGCTTCACCTTTGTTGTTGATTGTTCCATGGCCTTTGACATACTCAACCTTCAGGCATTTGGAGCAGGACCGAGATATTTGAGCTTGACACACATAGCATTTGCAAAAGATCCAGCCACAATAGGAATCTTTGCTCTTTTTTTTTGTCTTGTTTTGTTTTGTTTTGTTTTGTTTGTTTGTTTTTCGAGACAGGGTTTCACTGTAATTTTAGAGCCTGTCCTAGAGCTAGCTCTTGTAGACCAGGCTGCCCTCGAACCCACAGAGATCCACCTGTCTCTGCCTCACGAGTGCTGGGATTAAAGGCGTGTGCCACCACTGCCCGGCTCCTCTATCCCTTACCTTAGGTGGGTAACTTATAAGTCCCAGAAAGTTTTTCCATAGTTCTGGAAGCTGGACAGTCCAAGATCAGGGCACCAACAATTTGATCCAATGAGGATCCTGGCTCCAGCTCAGTTTTGGGCTGCGTCTTCTTTGGGGACCAGGTACTATGGCATCACATGGTGGTAGAGTGGAAGAGGTAAGCAGGAATCAGCTCTCTGCAGCCTACTAACAGGCTACTAATCTCATTCTCGAGGCCCAGCCCCTTACGGCTGTGACATCGACAGTTAAGTTTTGGTCCCAGGGGCCATTTAGACTACAGCAGAGCAGAATCAAACAATCCTTGGGTCAAGTTTTCCCATTGTAGGATGCTCCTGTTTGCATGTTTGTTGACACCCGGTAAAAGCTACACTCTTGGCAGACAGGTTCCAAATCATTCGTGGAATCTGAGAGGTGACACTTGGCCCACCCGGAGTAGGCAGTAGTGGAGGGTGATATTTAAGGACAGGTAGTGAGTTCGAGTGTGTGGTCAAGGGAAGGGCCTCTTTAGACCTCTGAATGGCATGAAAGAAGTGAGCCAGTGAGACAGCTGGGCATGACGAGGGGATGCTAGGGAGCAGGCAGCAACAGAGGAGGCTGGATGCGTATCAAAGGGTGAAGTCAGGTCAGGTGCGGATTACCAAAGCAGGGAACGTGGGCCCGGCCCTCTTTCAGCCTCTCTTGACTGTGGTATCCTAGTCAGCCATCTGGGCTCTGATCCCCAGAGATATTTGAAGTCAGTCTTCAGTGACTGGTGTGGATGCTTACTGTCTCGACCCACACATGGGGCTTTGTCATGCTCCGGCTTAAGATCTTTTAGTGGCTCCTCACTCCTGTGACTGAGACACTTCATAGTTGGTCTTCAGTGCCCTGTGTGATCTAACCTCCACTTCCCCATCACTCCTCCCATCTGCTTCCCTGATACACCCTTCCCACTTCTTCCCTTTTCTGATCCCTCCTTGAATATCCTTTGGAGCTCAGCTCAGGCGCTGCCTCCTCCAGAAGCCCTCCCTGACTCCTGAGCCCCAGGGTCTCCCATGTTTCCCCATCTTAGCACTTTCCCTCGCTACTTTGTCTGTCTCCCCCAGCAAGCTGGCAGCACCCTAGGCAGGGATGTGCCTGTCCTTTCCCACTATACTGGCACTTAGTAGGTACCCATAAATCTTTCTATAGGAATAACTGATTGAGTGGATCAGGGCAGACTGTCTATCTCCCTCTGGTCCTCTGCTCCCTCCCGGATCCCAGCTGGGATCCTGCACACTCCCTCTGATGCTTTAGAGATCCCAGAACTAAGGTTTTCCGCCGCGATTCAGCACAGGTTTTATTCTGTGCGTCCCTATTTCTGGCTTTTCGTTTTCACTACCCAGTGCACAAAAGCACTCCACTTCCCCACATCCCCGAGCCCACCCAGTCTGTTTCTGATGCGGGAGACCCTCGGATTCTTCAATAGGAGGACTTTTCATCTTCTCGGGCACAGCCTTCTTAGAAATGCCTTTCAAAGCTGCTTGAAAGCCCGGAAGGTGCGGCTTTGATGTCTGTGTTGGCTTCACTGCAGGGGACAGGCCAGCTTACTCAGGTCCCCTGGGGCCTGGGACTAGGGAGGCAGGGCCCCTGTGGGATCCTGGGGAGGTATGGAGGGCCCAGGGCCAATCAGCTGGGACTGAATGTGGCAAGGAAACTCTTCCCTGCCGTTACTAAGCTCTGTTCTAGACATTCTCAGAGCATTGGTTCTGGGTCCTGGCTTCTGCACAAAGCCCATCTTAGGACCTTGCCCCCAGTGTCTAGTGCTGGAATAGCCCCTCAGCTGTGTTCCCCACTAGAAATTGTCCTTGATCCATGGGAACTTTTTGTGCCAGGTCCCTCAAGGTTGAATCTGATGTCATAACTAATGACTGGCAGATACTCTGTGGGGAGTAGTTATGAAGGCCTGACTCCCTGGCCTCAATTTAGGCTAACTTCAGAGGGGCCATACCCCGGAGCCATTCCCCGGACTCAGCTGTAACTGCTATCACCACCCACTGTGATCCACTTTGACCGTCCCACCATACTCACACTTTCTCGGGGGTCTCTCCTGGGCTCTCTATGATCTTCTCTAGTCCACGGTCCACTTCCTGAAATGCTCTCTTGTCCCAGAGATATCAAAGCCTGGGGGCCTCCCATAGGGAAGAACTCTTGAGAGGGCCTGACAGCCCAGAAAGTCCTCCTCTGCTTCTGGTCCCAGCCCATTTCTTTCTCCCTGCCGGCTTCCTGTAGGGCCTGAGCTGAGGCATCACTGCAGCCAGCCTGAGGTGCTGGCTGAACTCTTTCAAGTGGCTTTCAGAGAAGTCCCTGTGGTAGCTGTTCTGGATTTTGCAGGAGCAGCGGGCAAGGCAGAGTGAGACACAGGCTTGTCAGACATGGGACCTGCATGTGACAGACGTCCCACAAAAGCCACAGTGGACTACAGCTTGGCTCTCAGGTCTAAAGGAAGCCCCTGACTCCCATTGCTGCATAGGAGGTCACCACATCTGCAAAACAAGATGGCTGTCCAGCCTCTTCCTGTTCAGACAGGATTCAGATGTGGGAATCACAGAAGTCTCCTGGCTGGTTTTACAACAACTTGACACAGGCTAGAGTCTTCGGATAGGAGGAAGACTCAATTGGGAAAAATGAAGCTGTAGGACATTTTCTTATTAATAGTTAATGTGGGAGGACTCAGCCCATTGTAGGTGGGGCCATCCCTGGGCAGGCCGTCCTGGGTTCTATTAGAAAGCAGACTGAGCAACCCTTGGGGAGTGAGTCCGTGTGCACCCCTCTCAGGCGATGCTGATTCTAGCCCCCTCTGTACCATTTCCCAAAGTCTCCTGTAGCCATTGGGACTTGATTCTGTCACTGCCTTCTGATGATACAGTGGCTGAAAACAGAAAGGACCACTTGCAGTTCCTGCAGATAGAAACCAATGTCAGGGTGCTGCAGGAAGCCCTTTCCTTGTACCACACTGGCTGTCTGCCTTCCTCAGCTTGGGACTTCTCTCCATCTCCAAACCCAGTGATACAGATGCATCTTCTCCAAACCCAGTGATACAGATGCATCTTCTCCAAACCCAGTGATACAGATGCATCGTCCTCATCCTTTCTCTTGCCCCACTTAGGGCATTCCAGGGTTCTCAGGGCTAGTTGGTTGCCAGTCTTGAGCCCATCTGTGATTTTGATTTCCCTTTGCCCTGTAATATCACCTAGATATAGGTTCTGGGGATTAGGGAGTGTCCATAGGGACACTCTTCTGCCACCTTCCCTCTGCGGTGGCTGCTCTAGGAACTCACTTTTTCTGGATGCTTCCCCTGAGTCACTTGGCACAGTTTTCTCCTGGCGATCTCTTGGGTGAGCAATCTGCACTTGAGCCCTTGTCTCGGGGTCATGCTCTGGAGCACACACTAGGGGGATGGAGCCAAATCACATGCTCAGCAAACGTGTATGGATGACACTGTCCAAATTAGTAATCCTGGCTGACAAGACGATTTGGAGCGCTGTGTGTTTCCATTGGACACGACCCTGCGGCTCCTGGATGGGCAAGAAGCAGCCTTTCCACCCAGCAGAAGGAAGTCCAAAGGAGGCAATGGTTACCTCCCCCTGCACATCTGTCCCCACCTGCAGGCCTCCCAGATCCTGCCAGGTAACACACATGACTGTGCTAATAAATGCCTCTCATTCTCCTCAGTTAGCAAATTCCAATGAGAAGTAATTGCTTGAGTCAAAGTTATTAATTGGGTCTTCAATACACTTCAGAATGGAAGTTGGTTTTGATTAGTCCCCATCACTATTAAAACTGAAATGTTTTTTTATTAGCTGGTGATTTTCCTCTATAGTTTAGTCACCATTGGGCACAGAGTCCATTCTGCACCCGCCCCACCCCTTTCTCTTTCAAAGAAGTGTTTCATGGTCACAGCCCTTCCTTGCTACCGTTAGGCAACCAGTGAACACCTAGTAGCTGGCGGAGCAACTCTCTTGGCCCTTTAAGAATGAAACTCAGAAGAGCATCAAGTCAAAAATAACAATTCCCCTATTTTCCCTGTTAACATTTAGCATAGTTGCCCCGAATTGCACTGGTATTAAATGTCTAAAAGGCTCCATTGCCCATGAAAAAATTCAGAATATGGCAAGCAAATCTTAGGTCTCCCTCTCTCTAAATCCTAATCCCCTCTCTTCTTCCCAGCGGTATTCTCTATAATGAGTTTGATGTATTCAGCCCTGAAAAAAAGAAAAGCTGTTCACAGGCGCTCACATATCCTTAAGCAACAATGACATCCCCGTGTGTGTTTTCCGGTTCATAAATGGCCTTATGCTATTCACCTCACTCCGCAACTTGCTTTATTTCGTTCCACAATGTGATTTCTGGTTCTATGTCCAAACTGGAAATTCTAGTTGATTTAGAAAAAAAAAACTACTGTGTTCCATATTTTTTAAAAAAATTTCATCCTGTTCATGGATGTGCAGGTTGGTTCCCAATTCTCAGCCGTGAATCAAGGCTGTAGGGGACATCCTTCTGTATGCATCTTTGTGCACATATGTGAAGGGATCTACAGAGATCCCAGGTGGAGAAACCATGCAACTTTACCATGGGATGGGATTCACAGTCAAAAGCAAAGCTGTTGTTCAGAGAGACTGTGACAATTGTACCCCCTGCAGCCTGTGCTAGTCCCTCTTTCCCTGTGTCCCCATCTGCCCTTAGTAGTGTCTGATTTGTCAGCCTGAGAAGACACTGTCTCCCATATCTACTTGGAAACCAGGTTAGTCTTTCTGGAAGGCTCCCTGTTTATTATCCCCACTTTCCCTCAGCTGCTTATGGGAGGGAAGAGTTTGTCAGGGAGGCATATCAGTGTAAGGTGTGGGGTGAGTTGGGGTACAGGGCTACAGGGTAGGTTCAGGATAGAGAATACTGATGAGGGTAGCCAGGATGAACGGGTAAAAGACAGAGCTGAGCTTGCATCAAGCCTTCAGCACAGGAATTCAGAACTGGGAATGCAGGCCTGAAATGCAGCTCCAAGTCAAACAGGAGGGCTTTGACGGGTGCACTGGTCTGGAAGCTGGCTCTCCTGGGACTTCAGAGAGGTGCTTGAGTGGACATGGCTCTGGAGTCCAGAAGCAGGACATATATGAATACAGAGAATGAAGCGAAGGCTAGACCCAGGGTATCCTCTGCTGACTGTGGCTGGAGCAGAGGCAAAAGGATGGTTTGCACAGATGCGGTGAGCAGATGACATAGGGGCATAGCCCATCAACATCGAGTAGTATGTCTGTGGGCTTGGCACAGACCCCATTTCATCCCCATCAGGGACCTCTGGGCAGTCACCAGGGGGCATAGCACCAATCAGAATTCTAGCCAAATTCTTCCCAAAGAAGAGTCATGGTGGCCCTGGTGACCATTTCATAAGGAGGCTCAGGTAAGAGAGTTTCTTACTTGAGAGAGGCGAGTCCTGGTGTCTTTCCTGTTGGCCTGTCCCCTTTGCAGTGAACCAGAGGCAACACTGGGCAGGAGAAGCCTGTATAGTGGGCAAAAAGATATCTCCAGCCTCACCTACTTCCTTGTCCTCTTCCTATTTGCTCTGGTCTGCCTGGGCAGGCGTGAGTGTGGAGAGGAAGCTGCCTGTGTGGGTGAGGGTGGATGCTTCCCTAGCTCAAGAGCTGGGGTGGGCACTTAGAGAGAGGGTATAGGTGCAAGGGAGCTCAGGGAGCTCAGGGCGCTTCAAAACAATTCTGACCTGAAATGTGCATTGTGGCAGAGAGTCAGAGAGTCAGAGAAGTGACCATCATTAAAGGAAAACTGAGGCATGGTTTTATTCGCCAAACCGAATTTAGTCTTGATTTTGAAAGCGATAGAAAAACCTAAGTCATTAAGTAGGGCATGCATTATTAGATTACCAGTCTCCATACCTTATCCCGGAGACTGGCAACGAGAGAATTTTGTACTGATGATGACAACTTGGTGCTTGGTTTTGCTCGAAAGATTCACATATATTACTGTAATTGTATAATTTTTCCTAAGAGAAAGGTGTGTCTGACAGCTGTGGCCATTGAGTTCACACAGCTGCAGTCTGTCTGGGGCATCTCGCTTCTGGGCATAGATCAACTGAGGTCTCTTCTACCTGTCTTCATCTGGGTCCCCTACTGGAGGCATAGTGTCTTCTTACAGATATATTTCTTGGGGTGGTCACAGCAGCCTAGGAAAGCAAGTACAGCTTCATGAACATAGTTCAAGTCTCTGATATTTATGTTCAAGTCCGCTAATGTCCCCTTTGGCCGAAGGAGGTCACATCATTTCACTGTGAGGCCACAGAAATTATGGGAAAGACTTTTTTGCAGCTGGGACCAGCATCTGCTCCTCACGAAGGGACTTACTGTTGTCTCCATTTTATAGAGGAGGGTAGAGAAACAGTTTGTTCCAGGGATCATAGCCAGCATGCGATGAGCCAGGCTAGGTTTTGCTCTGGGGTGGGACTGAGGATCTGCCTTGTGGATTCTTCTTCGCTCTTGTGATGATGTTATATTGGGGTCCATCATGGCTGTTGATGTACAGTCCCTAGGCACGGGTCTTCTTGTTGCTCATTCCCACCAGGGAGGATCCCTTTCTCCGACCCAGGAAATGTCCCTTGTCCTGCCCAGTGTGTGTGCTGACCAGCCAGAATGAAAGGGTTTCATGCTGCACCGAGAAATAAAACCACCCAGTTCTCTGTCTGCAACCGACCCCCTTGCTGTCTAAGGCTGTGAGGCCATGGACACTGTCCCATCCGAAAGGATTCTTTTGGGGTGGCTTTTGTCTTGGGTGAGTGGGAGCTTGTGTGGAAACTTTCGTTCAGAGGCATGGAGCTGGGCCCAGGTTTTTAGGAAGAGCATGTTTTGAGAAGAACAAGCCCCCACCCTACCACCTCACCCAATACACTTGGCAACAAGCCTCTCTGAGGCAGAATAGTTCATTTTATAGATGTCTGTCTGCTCCTGTGATATTATTTGCCTAGTTAACAAACAATCGCAGCACATGCTGGCTCTAGCCCCGGCCCCATCAGTCAGTTAGTTATATGCCTTAGAAGGAACAGCTTGGAGGCCCCAGGACACCCTGGATGCTGGCGAGAATATGACCGTGGGTGGTCATTCTTGAGTGGGACTCTGCCGTGATCCATTGGAAAAGAGCCTGGGGTCACCCACCTGCGTAGTAGCTTCAGGGGATGGTGGTAGTGGAACATACCCCCTCCCCACCTGTTCGGCAAGGCTGGGTGAAACTGGTCCCGCCCCCTCACGATGTCAGAGGTCCTGTTTAATCTGCAGCTTTGTTTTTCAAACATGCGAGACCTGCTGAAGAAGCTCCATCTGTTTAATAGGAGTCTGGGGAAAGGTTCTCGTTTATTGAAACACACCCCCATAACAAAACCTCCTAGGAGTTCCTGTTGCCAGAATCAGCCTGAGGCCAGGGTGAGGCAAGGAGATAGAATCTTTTTTATTAAAGGCAACAAGATTTTCCCTCTCTGCCTGCCTGGGGAAGCAGACACTCTGAAGACTGGCGGAGTCCCAGGGCACGGGGTGGGAGGGGGGAGGCGGGGGGGGGTATCATCTAGGTGGAAGAGTGGGGAGTGAGCTGAAGCATAGACTCGCTGAACACCTTGGCTCCCGACACTCCCACTAATCCTTCTCAGTGAATCCTCAGAAACACCGATTTGCGCATGCTCAGTGTCTGTTCTGCAAACATGAATGGACGATCTCATCCAATCTCCTATTAGCCTTCCCCGGTAGATAGTAAAATGCCCCTCCCCCACCTTCTTCGTTTATAAGATTCCAGCTTTGTCCTGCCCCCTGGCCTCCCAGGCGCATCTGTGTGCACGTGGATGTTTCTTTGGTTCTCTGGTTTCACCTGCTACAGGACCCTTAAAGGTTCGAATAAACCCACCTGGATTTCCCCCTTTCGTTCTCCCTTCCTTCTTCGTTCTGTTCCAAGTTGTTGGTGTCCTCAGATTGTAAGGCCCTGGTTGGGGATGGGGTTCACCGAGAAATGCAGCAGCTTTGCTTAGCAGTCTCTCCTCGCGGCCCCCAGTTTCTTCTCTCTAGTGCCTGGTTCCTCAAATCTTTTCTGTTCATCTCTGGTCTATATCGTGATGCTACTTGGCAAGTCTGTCACCTACTCTTCTTCTTGTTGTGAGCAAACACCCAGTAAGGAACAATGCAAGCACGGAGGGGTTTGATCTCTCTGTGTGTGATGTGGTGTATGTACACTCGTGTGTATTTAATGTTAGGTATTTTCCTTGACCACTCTCTACCTGAGTTTTTTGAGACAGGGTCTCTCAATGTACCCGGAACTGACCAATTCAGCCAGTGTGCCACAGTGTCTACTCGTCTCTGTAACAGTCCCGCCCCTCAGTGTTGGGGTTGTAAACACGTATCACACACCGGGCTGTCACACGGGTTCTAGTGATTCAAGTGCAGGTCTACCCACTGAACAAGGTGCCCTGGCCTGTAAGTTCTGTGTGCATATAGAGTATGGTGTATGATAAGCCTGTTGGTTGTTTAGCTTATAGCAGAGTGCTGGAGTTCTGGAGGCAGGAATTTAAGATCAAAGTGCAACCAGGGCTTGTTTCTGGTTAGGACCCTCTTCTTGGCCTGTAGACTGACTCTTTATTCTTACTGTATCCTCACCTACCTTTTTTTTTGTATATATACAGAGAGAAAGAGAAAGAGCAAGCGCGCGCGCGCGCGCGCGCGCGCGAGAGAGAGAGAGAGAGAGAGAGAGAGAGAGAGAGAGAGAGAGAGAGAGAGAGAGAGAGAGAGAGAGGAGAAGAGAATGCATTCTGATATTTCTTCCTGCTCTACTATGGACACTAGTCCTGTTACTTGGGCCTTGTCTTATACATATAACCCGTTTTGTTGTTTTTAACCCCTTTCAAGGCCCATCTCCAGTTGGGAGATAGGGAGATTGGAACTTAGGGCTTCAATATTCAGAGTTAGATTTCAGTAGATGAGTTTTGGGAGGACATGGTTCTGGGCTCTCTATTCTATTCTACAGGTCTATATGCTCTTCAGCCAACTGGAGCTTTGTAATATGTTTTCACACTATGGAGTCTGAATTTTCTGATATTTTTTTTTTTTCAGATTTTGACTATTGGAGAGTTCTTCTAGATTTCATATAGATTTTAAGATGGAATTTTTTTGTTGAAAGGTCTTCTAGATTTCATTTCTATATGCATTTTAAAATGGATCTTTTTGTTGGTACTGGGATTTTGATGAGGATTACATTGATTTGTATTATCATTATTTTTAATTGTCTTCTGTTAAGGTTTGTTAGTGTACACAGCAATGGCTCTAATTATGATATTTTCCACATGTATAAATCATTGTACTTTGCTCGTCTTTGCCACCCACTGTTCTCTGTCCATCTTTCCTCTTTCTGGTCCCTTCCCTTTCTCAAATAGTATTCCTTATGTTGCCAGGATAATTCCCAGTTCCATCAATTTCTTTTCTGTTATGATATAATTCCATTCTTCCTTATAACTGGATAAAACTTCATTGTGTATATACACCACACTTTTTTAAAAAATATTTATTTATTTATTATGTATACAATATTCTGTCTGTGTGTATGCCTGCTGGCCAGAAGAGGGTACCAGACCCCATTACAGATGGTTGTGAGCCACCATGTGGTTGCTGGGAATTGAACTCAAGACCTTTGGAAGAGCAGGCAACGCTCTTAACCTCTGAGCCATCTCTCCAGCCCCACCACACTATTTTTAACAACTTGTTTGTTAAACTGCCATCTCAGCGATATAAAACTTTCAAATGCACGAACGTGAGATGCTTATATTTTCAAATGACTTCATGTTGTGGTCTTTGCTTCAATGTGAATGATTTCATGTGGAATTTTCCCTGCATCCCCTGGTCATCCTTAGTGGAATTAATGCGTTCAGTTTTTATTTATATAAGAACGTTTTAGCTTGGTAGTGGTGGTGAACGCCTTTAATCCCAGCACTTGGGAGGCAGAGGCGGGCGGATCTCTGTGAGTTTGAGGCCGGTGTGGTCTACAGAGTGAGTTCCAGAACAGTCTCCAAAGCTACACCGAGAAACACTGAGGAACATTTAAATTTTCTTCTTAGTTTTGAATGATGTCGTAGTTTGGATGTTTCTCCCCATTGCCTTACACCGTACGAGGTCACTGCTGAAAAATCTGTAGATAGCTATAGAAGCTTCCTTGTATGTCATGAGTTTCTCCTTTCTTTTGATGTTTTGAAGTTCTTTTCTTTATCTTTAACTCTTATAGTTTGATTATAGTGTGTCTGGATATAGGTTTTTATGTAGTTCATTGAATTTGAATTTGTATGTTTAGTTTAGTTTGGGCCATGTGTCTTAGCCCCCCCTTTTAAACTTTCAGATTTATAGAATACAATGTATCGCTATTGTGGAGTTCGGTGAAGTCTCCCAAGTCCCATAACTATTCTCAACTTCCTTCATTCACTTTCTTTTTTCCCCTCTTCTAATTCCAAATGCACAATCTTTAAGAGAGTTGCTTCCCCACCTGTTCTAACCTGCTGTCGAACTATTTAATTATAAATGATTTTAGTGCTTTTTTTTTCCCCATTTCAGTTACGGTATTTTTCAGCTCCAGAATGCTTTTGAGATCATTTTGGTGGCTATTCTAATTTTGTTCATGTGTCATCCTGATTTTCTTTTCTTGTCTATTTATGTTCTTTTCCAGCATTGTGAGAATTTAGCATGGTTATTTTGACTTCTTTGTCATGAGTTCAGCCATCTGCATTGCTTTAAGGCTGTTTTCTGCAGTTTTATTTATTACTCACTGTTTGCCGTGCTTATGTCTTTATTTAAGGGTCTTGGGGGCCTTTGCTGTGATTTGAGCATCTGAAAAGGACAACCTCCTGTCCTAACACATAGGGATTGGTTCTTGTGCAGATGAGGGCTTCTGTGCGGATACCTTTCAAACATTTCCTGGGAATATGTCTGCTCTGGGGTGTGGAGGGACTTTTAATAAGTGAGCGGGCCCTTTCTTTTCAGGAGGTATGGGACATTTTCTCTTGGATGGGTCATGCTGCACTAGGTCCAGGAATTTTGTAATAAATAAATAGTATGCCAGTTGGTAACACTGTGAAATAGTTGTAATATCTTTCTTTACATAGTCAAGAGTGACTAAGTATATAGAACATATGCACAGTTGTAGGTGACTGGACGCTGAGCTTCCCAAATCCAAGGAAAAAAACACAGCCTCCTCCTCCTTTCCGCTTCCTTTCGGTTGCAGTTTTCATGCCCATTGCTTTTCTTTTTCTTTTTTTTAAAATATTTATTATATATACAATATTCTGTCTGTGTTTATGCCTGCTGGCCAGAAGAGGGCACCAGACCTCATTACAGATGGTTGTGAGCCACCATGTGGTTGCTGGGAATTGAACTCAGGACCTTTGGAAGAGCAGGCAATGCTCTTAACGGCTGAGCCATCTCTCCAGCCCTACCCATTGCTTTTCTTACACTGCCCTTCTGGCCTTTCTAGACATTTTAGATAGGCCTTGCTATTCCCATTACACAGACAAAGAAAGTGAGGCCCAGAGAGCCTAGTACGTCTTACGTTATAAACAGTTAGAGATGCATGTGAACTCGGGTCTATTTTACTGCAGTGTTGCTTCTCTGTGTGACACAGGGACCCGATCTTAATCCTATGTGTCCTTTAGTCACCTCCACCATGCTTGGCAGACTCCAGGAAGTGTTTACCACATAATTAGGCTCCAAATGTAACTACAGAGTTGCTGGACCTTGCCTTGCTCGTCTCTGCCCTCTGACCTGCCCAGCTCCTTTGTGTGTGTGTCTAACTTCTTTTGCCTTGGCTTGTGCTCTGGAAGACTGGGGTAGGATATGATTTTGAGCCTGGGACAGATAAACAAAGAAGGATACAACTGAACACCAGGCTAGAGAGCAATTTAAACACACCAGGCAGCAATCCTCCCTTCCTCCTGATAGTTGCTTCTACCTTTGGGGAAATTGTCACCTTATATTGGCTTTGTTACTCTAAGTCTCTTTACTGCCATCTGCTGGTTGTTAGTGGCAGCATATACTGTCTTCTAAAGGTATCCCCATAGGCAGGGCAGACTCTTAGGCCTCTTGGCTGGGTGACCATTCCTAGAAGACAAATCTGGGACATTTAGAAGCATAGGAGAAATTTGTGAACCTTCTTTGCTGTTTGGGTTTAGGCTATCTGCTTCCATACAGCTCCGACAACCAGGACTGGAGGTGGCTACTCATCCAATCTTCGAACTCACCACACTGGGCCAGACTTCTTCGTGCCCTAGCACTTTGAGTGGAGCCTTAATAAAATAGAGGGTGTTAGGAGCATAACATGAGGGTTCTTGTGCCACAGATCTCCAGAGAAACCAGGAATGTTAAGCATGCAGGATTGCCTTTCCAATGGGAAAGATGAAAAACCCTCTTCTTGCATCCAGGAAGCTAGGAATTGGAAGCGATTAATAGCCTGGTGATCTGTGTTATCTGTTGGGCCAGACTATATAAAGCTCCTCCAACCAGGACTGGAGGTGACCAATATTCTAAATGACCCTTACATTATCCATATAGTAGGGGTTCCCTCAAGCTCCCACAAGCAAAACCAGAGGTGGTTAATGGCCCACATTATCTCTATGCCGTCTATATGGCTGAGACCAGGCCAGACCCATCCTTAGGCCCTTAACCTAGTACAGGTAGCTTATCTCTAGAATCTTCTTAGAAGAAATAACATGTACCTTGAGTTGAGTTTGGACGTAATTATGCTTCCTTGTGCACAGGGGATTGTATTACTCCAAGAAGCTTCCCCCCAGATTATACTGTGTTTAAATTTGTAATAAACCACCTGGGATCAGACTCCCCAAAGTCTTGATCCAGGTTGACAAAATCAATCTGAACCAAGTTTTCATTTTTACCTCTTTATAGTTCACTTCCCTGACTGTTGTGGCCACCTGTAGGGTCCCCCTCTTCTGGCGCCCAACATGGGGTCAACGTACACTATTCATTCATTCATGCAGTCACTCACCGACTCACAAACTAACCAGGTAATAGCTGTCTCTCCCCAAAACCATCCTTCCTGTGGGCTCTGAAGGATCAGCAGAAATAGAAGCTGGGCAAGTGTCTGGGCTGCAGCAGAGACCTCTGGGCCTTTCTCATGCCAAGCCTTCACCAGCTCTGATGTCAGTTCACCATACCCCCGTAACCAGTTCCTGTCAGCTAAGACTCACCTGGCCCACACAGCATCTATGCCAGCAACCTGCTGTTCCTCTATCCTAGGCCTGTCTGCATTGCGGGTCCCTCTTAGTCCATGGAAGCTTGGCCACATGAGTCAATTGTTAAAATGTACCCAGGATTTGTTTTTTTTAACAAGATATGGTGAGAGACATCTAAAAATGGAAGCGATTGTTACACGGGAAGGCATTCACATTCACAAATCCCTAGGTACAGAACGGATGGGATTCTGGAAATGTCAGGTTTGGTCTGGGAGCCAAAGAGGTGAGGGAGAAGAGAGCAGAGCGCAGGAGTTCATGGAAGGGGTGAGAAGGGCAGGTGTTCATGCTGTCAGCTAAAGACTGAATAGTTTGAAAAAAACATTGGAGTTCCGGCTCTGGGTGATGGGGGGAATTGCTTGGTGTGAGAAAGGAGTGTGGGGTGTGGGTTGGATGGTTTGTATGTCAAAGGTTCCACAGCTTCACTATCCCCAGAAACCAGGCACTTTCTCCAGAGTCAAGACCTCAAATGGTAGAGAATACAGAACACAGAAAGTAGAAAAAGAGTTCACATAAGGCACTGCCTCCTCCTCCAGAGCTACTGGCAGCCAGTGGGGCCTGGGAGCTGGTGGGGAAGAGCTCCACTTGCTTGTCCTTCAGGGGGCCCATTCCTGGGCCTTCCTTCCTGTGGCTGCTACCCCAAACACTTTGAAGATTTTGTCTTCCTTCTATAGCTGCTCCTTGGGCCTTCACTCCTATTTCCTGAGATTCTACCTGTACCCCCAGCTTAGTGTCTTGCTGTACCTGCTGCAGAACCCACATAAGCTACCTGGCCCCTTCCTGCAGCCTTGGAGATGTTGTCATCATCTTCCTCCTCCTCCTCTTCTTCTTCATTGTGGCCCACATACATCTTTCTTTCTTCCCTTCCTTTCTTCCTTCCTCCCCTTCCTTCTTTCTTTCCTTCCTTCCTTCCTTTTTTTTAAATGTGTAAGTGTTTTGCCTTCATACATGTATGTGTGCCACATGCGTGCCTGGTGTCCTCATCAGATCCCCTGGTACTGGAGTTACAGAAGGTTATGAGCCACTGCGTGGGCGCTGGGAACTGAACATGGGTCCTCTGCAAGAACAAGTGCTCTTAACCACTGAACCATCTCTCCAGCCCCCACCTTGGAACTTTGTACAGGACCCAGAAAAGCGCCCTTGAAAAGCTGAAGAATGTTCATTATTGTGTGTAAGGGCTGGATGCAGGGCAGCTCAAACAGGGAGAGCTGCAGAGCAGACCCCCTGGGGCTGGAAGCCTTTCAGAGGATCCCTGGACCCTGTTCCTGCCCGTTTCTTTCTGTTCTCGCTGCTTCACAGAAACAAGATTCCCAGCATGCCTTGAACCAAGATCTAGTCACTTATCACAAAGGGCCAAGCACGTCTGAGCATAGACACATGCCTATTCTATTCTAAGGTATGTGGAGGTAGGTGAGCTCCCATACAGTCAAGGACAGAAAAGCATAAGCAATTAGATTTAAGAAGCAAACGCTTGGCCTTGTTCCACAGGGTAGCGGGAAAACGTCTCCTTTGCCCCCCTTCCTTTGAAGAGTCCCCAGAAGTTCATCCCTTTCACTGTCCTGGGGCTGTCAAAGCGGGGGCTGTGCCTGACTTCCCAGACCACCGGTTGCAGAAGGGCATCCTGGATCCTGGTCAGTTTAATGTAGTAAGCCCACCCGAAGCTCTGACTTCATGTTCAGATCCGGGATGCCAGACTTTAAAGAGCTGGAGACTCAACAGTGTTCTGCCCTCGCACGCAAGCTGACGTCTAAGGTCCTGTGGTGCCGGTACTGCCTTGTCTTAGAAGTGGGTTTTGTTTTCCCTTGTATCCCTTTAATTCTGAATCTTTTGGATCAGGACTGTGGTGTTTAAATCTCAACGGCCTCGGTAGGACTGGGTAGTTCCTTTAGTTATCTCACCCACATAGAGATGGCACTGAGCCTGACCCCAGCGACAGAAAGAGGCCTGATGCCACCTGTCTGGCTCTTTTCCCACTCACTCTCCGGGTGGAGTGAAATGTCGGAGGCTGCAGCTATTTCTGTCCACGTGTTGTTGCCTGCACAGGTGTCCTCGCTCGAGGATTCCAGACGCCGCCAGGGGGCGCTGTGGGCACGCGGCCGTCCGCTGGCGTCCCTGCCTGCTGAGCCTAGCCTCCCTGTTGCACCCCGTGGAGCTCTGACTCCGCAGCGTAGACTGGGCTCTTTACGGGCACGCACTTTGCAGCTCTGTCCGACAACACAGGTGGGAACTCTGATGAGATTCGTTACCCTTCTGGTCTCTGTTTGTGAGTCCGTGCCGCTGCCCACTGCTCCGTGGCCACTCCTAAGCTCCATGTAGGCTGGTTTGCCTTCTCAGGTTCACTGGGCTGTGGAACTCGAACCCTAACTCGGGTCCCTTCAGTTGTTCTGCCAGAGAAGGCTACTTCTCCCTTCTTCCTTCCATTTTCTCTCTCCTGTAACCCCCTTCCCCCATTTCTTCTTTCCTTTCCTTCTGGTAAACTGGGGACTTAGTTCAAGTCTGGTGTCTTCTCTCCAGAGGAAACCTGTGCTCTAGACCATGCATGTCTCAGCCCCAGACCCATTCCACAGTTGCTACTGTCTATGGGGGAAACCTGGACGCCTCTTACAGCAGCCTTGCTTCCGCCCCCTCCTCCCGCCCTCGTCCCAGCCCTTTCCCAGGAGGGAACAGGATCAGCCAGGTCGGGTTCTTCTGAGAACCACCTGGCGTCTGCATCTGAATGGGAGATAAAGGAGACTTAAGTGCGTGTCCTTAGGGGGTGGCTCTGGACCACTGACGCTAGCTGCCTTTGAGAAATGGGTCCTGAGCTTGCGTTTTAACCTTTCGCTCCCGAGAGACCTGCTTCTTCATGGGAAACCTGTGAAGTAGATGAGGAGGAGTCGCTCTGGCAATCCCAGCAGGCGCAGCGGCCTGGATCCTAGGGAAGAAGGTTGGGAACCCGAGAGAAAGGGGAGAGGGAGGAGCCACTGCTGACTGCAATGGCTGAGAGGCAGTTTTCGGGGGACACCTGGAGCAGGCAGGCGATGGGAGATCTCCTTCTTTCCCCCTCCCCCAAACATCTTCACATTTTTAAAGAGCATAGGGGAAAGGCCCAGAGAAAGGGGTGATGGGTAGCCTGGACAAGGGCTTGTCCATCTCTGCCCGGGAGAGGTAGCAATGAGCTCCAGACGGTAGTGCCTCCCAAGGAGTCTCCTACCTGAGGGCGGAGTAGCAAACAGATCTGCAGATCTGGAAGCCATGGTTGAGTGAAAGCGGACTGTGACTCCAAAGCACACATTGTGCTCCTCGCTGTCCATCTTTGGGATACAGGCCTTCCTTTGTCAGCTGCCTCCTCGGGGGCTTTCCTGAAGAGCCTGCTATGACAGTGTTACCAGAAAGATGACAAAGGAATGAGGATAATTTAGAAACGCTGGACCGGGGGCCTCCAATTCATACATTTAAAGGCAGATATAAAAATGTAAAGGGTATAAAAGCGTGACTCTCCCCCACTCCCCTCCCCGACCCTGGCTCCCCCAGTGTCTCCCCCCAGGCAACAATTAGTACCAGCTTCCTGAGCACACAGCTTTCCACATACCTTGCCGTTACAAACACGTAGGGCCATATGTCTCCGTTTTAAAAATACAGCGCATTATACAGGCTCTTCTACACCTTGCTTTGGCCTAAAAATACATTTTAAAAATATAACTTCCAGACAGTTCAGTGTCACCCTCTGAGGCGGCTCTGTGTCTCCCCCCGAGTGGTTGCAGCTGCGTTCCCGGGGACCGGGGCGCCTTCACTTCCCGACTGACCACATTCATCGTCCTGTTCTGGGCACCAGTTGCTCACTTAACAAACAGACGGCGACAGCAGCGATAATCCGTGATTCAGGAGTTCATGGGAATTCAAGATCATGAAAGCAAGCAGTTGGTACCTGGCCTGACAGGCAGCAAGTGCTCGCTGAGTGTCGGTTGTTCAGGTCATCCCTCTTTAAATTTGGACGTCCTGACCCGTAGTGGTTCGTGGACTTCGGAGGCCTTCCTTCTATACTGGCCTTGCCTCTCATCAGCTGTGTGCCTTTGAAAAAATGATTTTCCATCCTCTCTGGTCCTTCCCGACCCATCTATAAAGTTTGATTTTAGCCACTGGCAAGGTGGTTGGGGGGCTGAGATAATAGAGAAAAAAGGCCCCTGGAGCAGGGCCTAGCCTGTGATGGTGATGTCAGTAATATCAGAAACAGCAGTAGTAACTGTATTTTAAGCCCTTACTGTGGCCCAGCGTGGGACATAAGTGGCGTCTTGTGAGCCCCTGGTAACCCTGTGCCATCTGTCTCCCCGCTTTCTCCAGCCCTCCCGTGTGTCTGACATGTTTGTGCTTCTCTGTGGGGTAGCCACTATATTATTGCTATTTTACAGCAAAAGGGTCAATAGCCATGAAGAGTTTAGTGTAGGAGCTGGGAAGATGGCTCAGCAAGAGTGTGTGTTGTATATACACAAGAACCCGAGCTTGAAGCCCCGGTATCCACATATAATCAAAAAGGGCGGCTATGGCTGTGCATGCCTGTAACCTCAGCACTGGAAGGCAGAGGCAGGACGATTGGTTCCCAGGGCTCCCTGCTTAGCCAGCTTCGCATACCTGGCAAGAGTTTGGTGAGAGACCCTTTCTCAAGGCAATAAAGAGAGCAGTAGAGGAAGACATTGGACATCCTCCTTCGGTTTCCACATACACATGCAAGTGTACACTCACATTCGTGCAACACACACACAGACAGAGACAGACAGACAGACAGACAGGGAGACAGGGAGGAAGGGAGGGAGACAGGAAGAGAGAGATTAGAGTATGAATGATAGGTAGAGAGAGAGAGGGGATAGAGGAGAGAGAGAGAGAGACGGGGAGAGAGAGACAGAGACAGAGACAAAGAGAGCCATTAGGGCGTGAACTATTCTAGCATTGAGGATGTGCCCAGTCATCTCCTGAGGTTCATAGAGACCTGCCCCTAGGCCTTCCTAGCTCTATCTCTCCTCTTTCATCTCATTCGCTCTCCTCTCTTCTCTTTTCTTCTCTCTGCCTCCTAATTCCCTTCCCCTATGTTCTGACCCCCTGGCTTGTTAGACTCTGGACGTGTCCAGCTGATGTGCTCATGGCTGCTAGCTATAGGAGCAGAAATTCATGAGCAGATCAATCCTGCAGACACAGCCAGCCTGTGCCCCGTCACAGCTTCTGGGCAGGCATGCCTGGGCATGCTGTGTGTGGCGGGGGCTGCCTGTGAGTAGCAGGTTCTGAAATGTGCCTCATCCATGTATAGAGTGAATGGCCTACACTGCCCAAAGCTTCCCTCTGTTATTTCAGACTGGTTGACCAGTAGGCCCTAGCCACCCAGCCATCTCTCATTAGGGCCAGAGGAAGGTGACCAGTCTTCGATTTCATTCAGCCTGGTGTACCTTTCTCTTCTGTTGCCTCCACATGAGTCAGGCAAGCACAAGGGAACAACTCAGCAGCCAGGAACTGTACCTGGTTTGGGGTGTGCACACCCCCTTTCTAATAATGCACTTGGCAGCCTGACTCCTTTACCTGTATCTACTTTGCACACACCCCTCTGTGAGCAATGCATCTGGAAAGCTGAGGACCCCTCCCCCGCTGCCTACAGTAAACTTCACATACACCCCTCTCTGAACAACAGTGTAAGTTCCTCTGTGCCTTAAACAACCAAATTTAGACAGTTTTCCTTCAAACACATTCCCTATGAATCCAGGTAAGAAGACCCGGATCAGACCTGAACTGGATTTTGGTATATGTGCTCCAAAGGCAAACTGTGTCCTCATAGTTAAGTTCTAGGGAGAGCCCCTAAGTTACTTCTTTATGCCTATGCATGATTGGCCATACATGTGGTTAAAATTAGATGCATCATGGGAAGGGGCATGCTTAGTAGGAAATGACGATTTGATCTAGTCTCTCAATCAAAGTAGAGAATCACCTAACCTGCACGCCTTTGGAGCCAGCCTCTCCCTTCCTTTAGACCCCACGCAAAGAGACCCAGGTTGAAACCTGGGACCCTCGAGCACCCTCACTCTTGTGACCCAATGTCCCTTCCAGTGTTTCCTTATCTGTTCTATTGGTGTGTTTGAAATGAACTTTCCTTGCTACATCTGCGAATCCGTGACGGCTTTTATTTCAAATCTTTGAATAATTTTAAGACAAGAATCTGGAAACACTTGACCCCAACCCAAACCACTGGAGATATTTAATAGTTTTTAACTATGCAGCCTGGGTGGAAGTGGGCTGGTAACAACTGTGGAGTAGATCCGGTGTGTTTGCATAGAGTTTGACCCCCAAAGGCTCGCGTCTTGGTAGCTTGGCCTGTGGAGCGGTGATATGAGAAGTAATGGGACCTCTAAGATGTTATCCTTATCCTGTCCCATTCCCCTGCCATTGTGACACCATCTGCTCTGAGGTCCTCATCTGAGCTGAGCCAGGCCCTTGAACATTCAGAACTTTGAGCTGAGTAGACCTCTCTTCTTTCCCCATAATTAGCTTGCCTAAGGGATCTTCTCATAACAACAGAAGACAGACTAATACAATTGAGAAGACCACGTCTAGAAAGCAGTTTGCAAGGAACGGATTGCCACAGCATGCCTCGACCCATCTAACTGTTTAAACCCACAGTTTGCTCCTGCAAGGGTTATGGGCATGTGTACTTATACTCCCCCTACAGTCCAGAAAAGCTGGGATCCTGAGCTGGGTGAAGTCTCCTGCAGGAGCCAAACTCAATCCCTGAGACTACAGCAGCAGTGAGGTGGGTGAGCATACACAGCCTGCGCAAAAGAGCCTGCACCCAACACTGCAACTGTCTGGGGCCTTAACTGATGAGGATATGAAGTCATGTCTACAGAGGTCTGTGGGTGTGGCCTGGAAGCCTGGTGGCACCAGTTGCTAGGATTTCTAGCCCTGGCTGCCGGCATCCTTCCTGACCAGCCCAGTGCGCACACATCTGGATACAATTGTCCGAAGCTGCTGGGGTGGGGCGCAGGCTGTGGCTGGGGACTTGTGCTGTGCAGACCACACAGGGTCCTTGCTTTCTCAAATGCTCAGCATGGGTCAGGAAGGCAGAGGGGAAGGAATGAAAGGCCTGGGGATGGGAGGATGTGGGATGTGCCAGGCATGTCTCTTTCTTCTGACTTCTTGGCTTCTCCCAGCTCATCAGCAAAGCTGAAGGAGGAAGCCAGCAGTGCCGTAGCCACACGTTTCTACTTCTAAAGCCATCAAAGGCACTCAGGCCTGCACAGAGTCCTAAAAATACACCCGAATGCTGCATGCTCCACCCTCCCCCTATGATTTCTTTTTTCCATTGTGACTTCAATATTATCAGCAACTTGCTCTCTTTCTTTGGCCTCAAGCGGCAGTAGTTCAAAAGTCTACAACAAATAAATGTACTGAGGTTCAGTGGGACCGGGCTGGGGTGATACTGAGAGAAATGAGTTGTTCTTTGGCACAGAGGGGGTTAACACTAGGGGAAAATCCCAGCCCAGAGAGAAGCAGTGACTGGTTTCAAGTCACGCAGTCGAGATTCACCCTAAAATGATCCATTGCAGGAGGCTTGGAGCTGGAAGCACAGCCCCACGAGCCATTTATACCCTTGCTGGCAAAACTGGGACTGTGTCTTAAGTCGTTGGAGCCACAAGAAGACAGAGCAGGGAGACTTTATGGCGGGAGGCACCAGGTATGGCTGGAAGAGAGGAAGCCTGGCCTGATTGCCTGGATTCAGTTTCCTAACTTGTTTGCTTGGCTGTAACGGACCCTCAGGTCTTTTTTGGGAAATAGTGGTGTAACAGGAATGATGCTAACACTTGTGGCTTACTGAGCAATGAGCATGCGCACCCCCACGGCACTTCCCAGCTGATCTTCCAATTTCAGACAAGTACTAATAGCAGTTCTAGACTGAAGAGAAGGAAGCCGAGGCTCAGGCAAGTAAATTGGCTTCTCTAGGACGTTGAGTCAGTCTCAAACTCAGGCCTCAGTGCCCATAACCTTCTCACTGCCTGCCGTTTCTTTGCTCATAGGTTTGAGGGGAAGGTTCACAGGGATCTTGGGTGGGGTAAGGTAGAAAGGCTGTGCTCACCATTACAACAACAGAACCCTGCAAGGAATGGAGGTAGAGGAGCCAGGGCAGAAATCCTATCTTGCTGGGCCTCTTTCAGCTGCTCTCCCTTTCCTCCTGGGGTTCGGCAGCCTTTGCAGTTCAGTCCTAGCCCCTCCCAGACCTATTGACTCCCAGACTACATCAGGAATAACTCTGAGGAGGAACTTGTGGGGGTGGGCACCTTAGTGCTCAACTGAGCCAGCGAGGCTCATGGGCAGCCCCGCCCTGAAATCTGCCCTTGACTTCTGGCTCTCTACTTCACCCTGGGGATAACTTAGCCTGCTGGCTGCTAATGCTTCTGCCAATGCAAAATCAGCTTGTGCAGCTCCCGCAGAGAGAGGGCACTTGACCAAGCACTCCGCTCCCTTCCTGGTGGCTGGCCTGCCTAGTTCCTTCCAAGTAACTGTCAGGAGGTCAGGGATGACAGCCTGGGGCCAGTGCCCTCGACGTTCTGGGCAGCAAGGAAATCACTCTGGGCTGCTCTAGACTAGAGTTGCAGAGGGTAGAGCTCCTGATTGCCACCTGGCTTGGGCGGGCTCTTCCTAGGTGATACTGACCAAGTAAATGAGCTAGGGGCTTCCCAAACAATCTTCCCTAGCTTGGGTACCAGGTGGGATCTATGAGGCTGGCTTGGAGCACACCGTTGCTTGCTGCTGCCTGCACATATTATTTTACCAGGTTTTTTAAAAAAATTCTCCCTCCTCGGCACTGGGCATTTATCTATTGCAGATGAGATAAGGAAGATGGGGTTGCAGGAGGTTTGCAGCTGGTAATTGGAGGGCAGCTCAGCCTCCGCTTGGAGCAGCTGCGTGAGTTCTGCAGTACGTTGTGTTCTGAGGCACCGGCTGAAACAATATTGGAAGAGAATTGCAGGTTACCTTTCAGGGCAGCAGGCAGAGCATCCGTAGCCTCCACCACCCCAAGGCTTCATTTCCCTCTTTACCCCTGGCCCAGAGGCCTAGGGATCAATCGTCCTTGGCTGTTGGAGCTTTTGTGTACTCCACCTTCTCTGCAGAATGACTTTAGCTTCTGAGCTCTCTTTACCAAGTTCTCCTGGATGGATGAAATTGGGGTAGAGTCTAATGAGTTGGCCGATGAAGGATTCTTTCCCCAGTAAACTCCAGGCTCTGGCTTGTCTTTAGCGGCAGCTTCAAGGAAGAGGTCTGGTTTGGGGGTGGGGGCGTTCTTCTAGCCCTCATTGCTCAGGGCTCCTGGACTTCCTCCTGCTGCATGAGGCAGAAATGTGCCATGCTCAGCAAAGTACTGTCAGAAGGAACGGGAGAGTCTGGGGCCCCATTTGCAGGAGCAGGACGTATATAAGGCCAGGTGACTAATCCTGCAACTCCAAGACCAGAAGCAAGCCTGTCGTGTAGAAAAAGGCAAGTGCAAAGTCTCTCAAAGGGGAGTTGATGGGCAGACAGTGGGATGAACTGCTTGCTGTTAAGCGTTGGGCTTTTACAGTGTCTCTCTCCCAGGAGAGCCAGCAGAGGGTTTACTTCTTTCCTCTTCCTGAATAAGACAAACCCTACAAATAGCAGCTAGGGTTTCATCATGAGTGTGTGTGTGTGGGGGGGGGGGGAACGGCAATGTGTGTATTCACAAGTAGGTGGAGATGCCCATGTGTCTATTTATTTGGTTTGGGCTGTGCACATCCGCCTCTTCTAACAATGCATTTGGCAGCCTGAAAAACCTTACCTGCCTGTAGTGTGCATGCACACCCCACCCTGAACAACGGTGTACTCCTCTCTTCCCCTTTACAACCACCAGACTTTGCTTTAAATGTGTTCCCAGCACATCCTGGTTTGGTAGGAAGGCTGATCTGGCTGGTCTAGACTGGCTTTGGGCGCATTTGTGAGAGGGCAAAACCGCTCACCTACGTGAACATTTGCGGAGAATCTCCTGTTTGCCACCTTAAACCCATGCATAATTGGGCATAGATGTGATTAAAATCAGATGTTTCATGGGAGGGGACAAGAACAGTCAATGACTATTTGATCTAACCTATCGAATCAAAACGGAGAACTTCCCTCACCAAACCCCTCCTTCTCTTAAGCTGCCAAGCAACAATCCCAGCTCTTAAGTATCTTCACACTTGGGCCAGGGCCTCTTGTGTTTTCTGACTTGTTTTGTGGTTTTGTTTAAGTAAAGCTTACTTGACACTTTTGCAAATCTATAAGCACTTTTATTTTAATTCTGTGAACAAGAAGGCCGAGAACCTGCAAACACTTAGTGAATGTTACCAGTAATCCTATTACATAGAATATATATATATGTATATATATATATACATATATATACATATATGTATATAATGAGAGAGAAGAGGGAGGGAAGAAGAAGAAGGGAATGAGGGGTGGGTGAATGAATGGATAGACAGACAGACAGACAGACAGATGGATAATATAATGGATATTATGTAAAGGTGGGGAGCCTGGATTCAGTTGTTTGTCAAGACTTAGAAAGTCATCCAGGGCCCTTTAGATGGGTCAAAAGGATGGTGACAGGCTGGCTCCCAGCCTATCATCTCGGCCATGTGTGAGGGCCTATGTAGCTTAGCTTGCAATCACTCTACCCTCTGCCCTTTATCTATGAAGCTCTTGGGGCCAGTGTTAAACGACATCTTCAGATTCTTCCAGCCCTGCACATCCTGGTTCTGTCCCCCTTGTGGGTCTGGTGTAACTTAACATCTTCATAAGTGTCTGCTTCCTGCCTTTAAGATAGGGTGCTAAGAACCCCATGGATTGTTCTGGAAGCTGGAGGAGACCTTGCAGAAGGATACTCTGTGGCCTTGGAGCTTCAAGGCCTTTCTGTGCTTCCTTCTCTGCTCTGGGCAGAGGGGTCACCTATCTGAGGCGGAGTTCTCAAGTGGGAGCAACATGTCTGTTGGGGTTTAAGCAGGCTGGGGCTGTCCCCTAGTCACCAGCTGCATAAATACAAAGTTGCTCCTGGTGTTAGGGCAAAAGCAAAGACCCTAGGGGCAGACGAACTGGACTCAGGCTCCCGTTCTACCCCTGTGTGACTTGAGGCAAGTTCCTTGGCCTTCTGGGTCTTGGTCCTTTGCCTATAAACATGCTCTGCCTATTTTACCTGCCTGGCTTAGCAGACACTGCTTTAAAGAGTTCTAACCAGATGTCTGTATGTCTGGCTGCTATAGCAACCTTAGTGTAGCCCACACATGCTGTCCTGAAGTTCTGGAAGTCAGAAATTTGTTGAGCCTCTTGAGCTGAGGATCACATCTGTAGGACAAAGATGCTCCCCCAGAGTCTGCTTGCTTGCGTGCTCGTCTCCTCCTTGCTAACAGAGAGCACCGCTCCCAGCTTCTCTTCTTTCCTCATGTCCCCTCCTGAGACTCCATGCCTCCCATCCCTCATATGAGCACCTGTCGGCTCCCTGGGATCCCACAGTCTTGGATGCTCTCCTGTCTCCAGATCACTAACTAATCCCATCTGCAAAGTTTCCTTTATCACTTAAGGTACCATTTTCCCTAAAAATTAGAACATGGCTGTCTCTAGGAGAACGGTTGTGGGAAATACTACCCCACCATCCCCCAGATGGGAAGAGGCTGCTATCGCTAGGAAAGGAAATGGAGCATAGGCGACAGCAACACGCTAGCCCCGCGTCTTTTTAACCATTGCACAGACTTGGACCGAGTGCCCACTGTGTGCCTGTTAAATCTCTGTTCCCAGAGAATTAATGTGCGAAGAGGGACTTGGATAGTAAATATATTAATATTGCAGATGTGACAAAGTTAGGAGGAGAGTCAAGCTAGGGGGTAGGGGAGCAGCGTTGGGTAAAAAAGTGAGCGTTCCGGGATAGAGCCTAGAATGAAGGAAAGGGGCAAGAGAGCCATGTGGACTCTGGGGGCATCAGGTGTTGCTGTTGTATGGGTTGAATTGACGCCCCAGACCTTACATTCTGCCCTGATGCTGGCCCATGACTGTCTTCTGTCGGAAAATGGCATCTCTGTAGATGTAATTAAGGGGTCAGATAAGACGACAGAGGACATCCAAACCCAATCAGGACTGAAGCCTTGAGCTAGTTTTTCTATAGAAAAGACAAGCACATTGCCCTGATCTATGCAGCTTTTCTCTGTTGCCGTAAACAAACAAACAGTTACAACAGCCAGTCTTGGTGGTTCACTGTCAGGCACACCGTGAACACACCTCACTGCTTCTCCCACAGCTCTGTGAAGTGCTTTTTCTTATTGTCCACTTCACAGGCAAGAAAACGGAGACTTAACAACTCAAAGTGATAATTGTCTCCACTCAGCTACTCAAGTGGATTTCTGAGGCTTGAGCCCGCATCATTTTTTGCATCCAGGATTATGCTATTAATCTCAACACATCCCTGTTCCACCCTGGAGCAGCTTGAAGGTAGGGACTCTTTTTCCCACCTCGAATGTTTCTAGGTATCCAGTCTCTCACCTAACACTCAGTTAAAACATATTGATCTTTGCATTCGCTAATGAGCTCTTAAGTCTTGACAAGAGAGTTTAGTTCAATCAGAACTTTTGACAAATCCCAGAACAATTTTCCCTACTCTGTTGATTTATTTATTCTGTAAACATTTGTTCAGAGTCCCTGTGTGCCAGGGATAGGGCTGTGGTAATTTCTTTTCTTTTCTTTTCTTTTCTTTTCTTTTCTTTTCTCTTCTCTTCTCTTCTCTTCTCTTCTCTTCTCTTCTTTTCTTCTCTCTCTCTCTCTCTCTCTCTCTCTCTCTCTCTCTCCTTCCCTCCCTCCCTCCCTCTCTCCCTCCCTTATTCCTTCCTTCCTTCCTTCCTTTTTTGTCCCATCCTGAACAGACTCACTATATCTGCAGTTTGACTAAGGTGATGTTTTCATTGGTTTTAGAGTAAAACACCTAAACTGTCCTATATTTTGGGCCTCATGGTGACACAAAATAGAGAACTGGAAACCTGCCTCTTCCACAGGGACACATGCTTTGGTTCCTCCCACCTGTGGCTTTGGGACATTTACATGGCTTTGGATCAACCAGACTCCCTGGTGGCTATCAGTTCTTTCTCCTAGGTGAACAGGGTGCCTTCCTGACCATTAAGATGTTGCCTGTACCATTTGATCATAAGGTTTGGTTGAAAAGTCTTTCTTTTAAATACATACTCTTTCTACTACTACTTCTGCCACTGTTGATAGCAGATTGCAAGGGTCATCAGGTTGGCCATATTCTGGGTATCTTTGGTGGCCTTAGAACCCCATATCAATTGGTCTAAGCATCTTAGTTAATGACTAGAAAAGCTAGCCTGTGTCTGAGTTAGGATGTGTGGGCAGAACATACATGTTTGGTGGTGATGAGTGCTGAGCAATGGGGTGTGAGAGCTTCCTTAAGGTTACCAAAGAGAAACCAACTCAAAGGATGAGCTTTTGTTTCTTGCCCCTCTGCGGCAGTGAAAGAGCTGCGTGACAGTGCTCTCTGCAAGGTCTCTCCCCAGGACTGCGAATTATAAATGGTGCAACTCCTCCAAAGAGCAGTTGAGCATCGTGCACTGAACCTTGAACAAGCTCGTGGCCTTTTACCTAGCAATTGCTTCTCCAGAATGGAAGTTGGTTAAATCACAGATACAAAGAGCTTTAGATGTGAGGTTGTTTACCATTCGCTATAGTAGCAGAGCTTTGGGAAGACTAAGTGTCCAACAATTGGGCAAGTGGTTAAATAACGTCCGCCAATCATCCATTCGATAGAATGGCGTGCATCCATTTAAAATGATGCTCGTATGCATTCTTGTTGCTGGGGAAACATAACCATCATGATACTTGCTTTTGTTATGTGCCAGGCACTGTTCTGAGGGTTCCCAGGAAATGACTCAGTTAATCCCAGCAACCTTTCCATACAGGCGCAATGTCACACTGACATCACAGACGGGGAAATGGCCACCTACTAAGGTGACAATTCAGGACTTACTTGCCTCTGTAGCAATGTGGATCTTGAACCCCAAGCATTTCTTGATTATTTACCACTGTGTCTTACTGTGGCAATGGAAGTAGAAAAGCACAAAACTCTGTCTGGCCAGTTTCAGTTTCTCAGGGAAAGAAGTCTGTTACCTACAGAGAAAGAGCAGGAAAGGGCTGAGGAGACGACGCCGTTGATACTGTTTGCTGTGCAGGTGCATGGACCTCATTCAGTTTCCAGTACCCTCATAAAAAACCAGGCACGGAGACATGAATTTGAAACCCTAGTGCTGGCGAAGTGGTAGCAGGGGGATTCCTGGAGTTTGCTGGTTTTGGTCATAGTACTGCCAAAGTGTGGGGCTTCAGGTTCAGAGACCTAGTGCTGAAAACTAAGGTGGGATGTAGTAGAGAATGTTACCTGACCTTGACCTCTGGCCTTTACGTGTATCCACACTCACTGGAATGTGTACTGTGCACACACTCACACGCACACTCATAGAGTCACACACAGACATGTGTACACCACATGCACAAGCATGTTGTAAAAAAGCTGCAGGAAACCTGGCTGAGGACAGCCTTGCAGAACCTCAGATGGTCTGCCATGCCTTCGTTCCCACTGTTTTACCGAATGCATCCTTTCTTTGCCCTCCATCCATCGGACTCCTTTTCAGTGGTGAGCAAATGGGCTGGATTTGGTAACATCGTCCTCTTTGCAGCACAAGCAGGAAGGTAAGGCCCAGGGGTATCTGTCCAGGTGGCAAGAGAGCCGGTTGCCCTGCTCCTGGCTGTTCATTTTCTCTGAAGTGAAAATCAAAGAACCGAATGCCGGTCCCTGCTGCAGTGCACTGGGGGGTTATCAGGTCTGAGGTGTGAATTCTCTTGAGAGGCTTCTTTGGGCCTTCTTTCCTCTAGGATCTCATAGAAATGCACCATTGGGGTTACAAAGAGGCCTGAAGGTTGTGTGGGGAATTGGCTGGTCTTCCCTTCCTTTTTCTTAGTGACAGACTGCTTCAAGCAAATCTTAACTCTTGAAGCAAGGTCGAAACAATGATGTTGACGGTGATGGCTCGAGATTCTTATAGGTAAAGGGCTGACTTTATGTAGGGAATTTTCTTGATTGGCCCCTTGTGGGGAAGATGTGATTCCGTGGATTGCAATTTGCAGGGAAGCAGAGACAAAAAAGAATTGCTTTTGCTCAGAGATAGCAACTTTGGGGATGGAGGCGGGACAGGGGCAGGAGTAAGGCCTTGGATACCAAGGCAGCTAGAAAAACTGTTTTGAGGCAATATCCAGTGCTCCATTTCAAGGTCTTTGTGCTGCTGTGATGTCAGCATCAGCATCACACTGCCATGTCCTCTTACAAGAGTCACCCATCTCTTTAGAACTACAGTTGCCTGGCAGTCAGAAGCCACCAGGAAGGGATGGTGGTAGTCCTGGTCTCCTTTGCAGATAGGACTGTTCTTTCCCCTTCTGGACCCTGATCTTCATGGCAGATGGATGGGCTTAGCCTGTGAGAAGTGTTCCCGGGAGGCTGGGAGGGTTAGAAGGCAGAAACAAGAATAGCCCCTCTCAACTTTGCCTGGTAGAGTTTCAGGGCAGATTTTTTGGCGGTTCTTTTTTTCTTTGAGACAGGCTGTCACTATGTAGCCTTGTCTTGCCTAGAACTCACTGTGTAGACCAGGCTGGCCTCGAACTTACAGAGATCTGCCTGTCTTTGCCTTCAGAGTGCTGGAACTAAAGGTGTATGACCTGGTGGCTGGCTCAGGCAGTTTTTGTGTCTCTTCTTGCTTCCAGCTCCTCATGTAGAGATCTAACTTCCAATGAGTGATCACAGACACAGCCTCCAGTAACATCACCTCTTTCTTTTGGTCCTGCAGCCCTGAGATGGTAGCTTCCTGCTGTTCCTGACTATGTTATGTCAAAGTCTCCAGGTTGGTTGGTTTAACAGATCTCTTACCAGCTTTGGAATTAGTCTGAATATTCCAGACTGCTAGGAAACACGTACACACACACACACACACACACACACACACACACACACACACACACACAGAGAGAGAGAGAGAGAGACAGAGAGACAGAGACAGAGACAGAGAGAGACAAAGAGACAGAGACAGAGAGAGAAAGAAACAGAGACAGAGAGTTGGTCCATACAATTGCAGGTGCTGGAGACCCCAGCTCTGCAATAGGCTGAAGACTAACTACTTAGAGGGACAGCTGCCTTCTGAGTCTTGGAGCCCTGGAACCAGGAGCCCCAGTGGTGTCAATGGATCTTGGTTTAAGTCCAAAGGCTGAAGGTCAACTTCCAGCCTGCAGACCTGCAGGCTTTCACACACAGAGAGTGTATCTCCCTTTCTCTGACAAATTAAATTTTCTATTTCTTGTCATTCTGACCAAAATAACTTGAGGGAGGGAGGGCCTGTTTAACTGATGGTTTCAGGTGGGTGTATGTGTGGGGTTAATCCATCTTGGTGTGGAAGGCACTGTGGGTCCATCTGTCAGTGATGGCAGAGACTGTGGACTAGGAAGCTGAGTTCTTGGCCAGAACCAGGGGCAGATCTGACCTTTAGAGCCTGTCTCTAGTGATCTGCATCTGTTAGCCAGAGCCCACATCTAAAGGCTCCATAGCCTTTAAAACAATGCCACATGTTGAGGATGGCGTGCTTAAAATAAGAACATGTGGGTACCATTCCAGACTGAAACCTTAGCAACCAACCACCCTTTTGTTCCATGAGGGCCATATTGTGGAGGGTAACATGCTTTACTTGGTGTACTGAATCAAATGCTGATTTCATTCAGGAAAAACAATCTCATAGACACATCAAAACATCATCTAACCACATATCTGATTGCCCCTTCATTCAGTTCATTAGATACATGAAATTAAACTTGAGACTTATTCTTTAAATTTGGTCCATTCCAATGATGTCGCTTCCCTGGTTGGACTCTGTCTGACTCAGGGATGAGAGAAAGTTTGCCTGTGAAGAGATGGCTAAACAGACAAATGCCAAATTCAGTGATAGTTCTCAAATCATGAGTCATCAGTGATTAAGTGATGATGTAAGCTATTATGATCCCATTTGCAATGAGTAGTAACATGTCAGTGTGTATCTTATGGACTCACTATTCATATCTAAATTAAGGTCTACTTCCAAATATAGGTATAAATTCTGGAAGTATTATAAAATGAGCTGTTAATATTAAATTTTTATTAATTGCTAGAATTATGAATTATTGCAAGAATAAACTATTGCAATAATTAATTTTGTTGATGAAGTTAATTTTATTTATTCAGTCATCTTCAAATATTTTCAGTCAACAAATAAATGGAGAGATAGATAACAGTTAACATTCAAATATTGAGAGAATAAACTAGATAGCTTTAGGAAGAATATTATTTCCTTTCTGAGACAAGCAATATTTATAATTTTAAATAATAATACAGAACAGAATAAAAGGAATTAGATTGTATCATGATTACAATATTTGTGGAACCTGCATTCATAACATTAAACAAAACAGGCTTTAATAACTGCATTTAATTTTTAGCCATTTAATCTTATCTAGGAATTCTATCTAGGTCATGAGAATTCCAAGAAAAAAAATATTTGAATTTTTTGATATCCTGAGAGAATGAATTGGAAGTGAAATATTATTGCCTTTGCTGCTTCAAAACAAGAGGAAAAATCTCCCAGCTTGTGTGTCATATTCACAATGAATCTGATCCAGATGCAATAAGGGTACAAAGCATAAAGAATTAGAGAAGGAGCAGGTGACCCAGATACTTGTTTCTTCACAGATTTGAGCTGAGAGGTGCTAGGACCACCCTCACTGCTGACAGCCCTGAGGGATTCTTGTTCCTGCCTCGAGACAACGCCTCCTCCAGAAGTAACAGCAGAAACCCAAAGGTAAGTTTAAATAATAATAATTAATGTGTTTTTATTTTGTTTTGTTTCTTGAGACAAGGTCTTGTGTAGCCCAGGACTCACTATGTGTGCACCTGTGAATGTCCTTGAACCACTAACCGGCTTCCACTTCTCAAGTGCTAGCATTAAGGCTTGTGCCGTTGTGCCCAGGTAATCATAACAAATATGTAAAATAAAATGCAAAAATTATTCCTGGCCGGAATCCTCCTCCCTAGTCCCAGCTATACTCACTGGCAGAGCAGTATCCTTTTAGCCTAGAAGCACCCTCCTCTAACAGGACCGGGTCCACCATTTCACTCTGGCCCTACTAGGCAGAGATCCCCGATATCAGAAGTAGTTCCCTCCGTCGGGATCACAGAGCAGCAGCTGGAAGAGATGTCAAGCCCTAGTAGGCTGAGGCCTTCTGAGACTTGAGCCCATGGTCCCCAAACAAATTGTGAGGCTTTATTGGTTAAATAAATTTGTCACTGACTAGGTACCAACAATTACAATCCACATCTCTCTCCTCTTCCTTAATCTAATCGCCTCGACCTATGAGATCATCAGCATCTGTTTTCTCCTTTTCCAGAAGAGAAAGCAAAGCTTACCCAGCCCAAGTAATTTGTCTCTTGCCCCAATTTGTAGGGCTGGCAAATGGCAGAATTTGGTCTTAAACTGTGGTCCTGCTGACTACAGTGCACACGCGCCCCTCCCGACTCTGGCAGCAGGCCTTCTCTTAGGATGTTCAAGGCCATGAAACCCAGCTCCCTTTTCCTACTGAGGAAGAAAGGAAGAGGCTCGAGGTCAATACCCAGAAGGTCAGCATCACTGGAGGTTAATTTCGGGTCTGAGGCCGTGTGGACAGAGCCAGTCGAATCAAAACAATATCTGCTCTGTCCCTTCTCCAGCACGGCTCTTGGGATCCATCGAGCTAGATGCTGCAGGCTTTGGGAGCCCCACACAAGTCGCTGAAAAACAGTCCGTTTGTTGCCAGTTGGAGAGGCAAACGCTGGTTGCGTTTTAATTTACCTTGTGAGATGGCCGCCGCTGGGCATGCGCAGGCTATGTATGGCCACGAGATCACAGGGCCGAGAGCCAGGCACTTTGGCCTGATCCCTGCTCTGGATGTAACACGGGTGTTTGAGACCACCACCTGGAAACAACTTAGCAAAAACTCTCCGAGCATTGTCAAGCATGCTTAGGAGCTGGCTCTTTGCTTCGAGGCATTTTAATTACTCAGCGAAGTGGCAGCAGGGGAGGCAGGCCAGGCTTGGAAACATCAATAGTTTGCCTGGAATGAAATGGCCCAGATGTTGTTGCCGCCTCCAGCTCCTCTCTACCCTGAAATGCCCAGCTAACCCTCCAGAGTGCTGCTGTCCGGTAAAACATAACAGGAGCCACATACCTCCTTTTAACCTTCTCTAGCAGCTACATTGAAAAAGCTAAGGGATTTCGGAGGATTAATCTTAACAATATATTTTGCCTACTCGAATACAGTCGTCTCTTAGAGTTCATGGTGGATTTCTTCCACGGCATCCCCAGGTACAGAAATCCATGCTGCTCAAGCCCTGTACAAACTTGCACATAACCTACATCATGTGCTTTAAATAATCTCAAGATAATTTAAAACACCTACTACAATGTCTATGTTATGTAAGTAGTTGAGATTATGTGTTGTTTAAAGAATAGGTAGATACATCTTCTGGGTATGGAACCCTGGGCTTCACATATAATACACACTGTACCCAGAGCTACACCCTTCCCCAGGCTGTTTAGAGAACATTGACCACAAGAGCAGTGGACCTCTACATGGTCCTCTCTCTGTAGCACAAAACTTTCCATCATCCTTCACTCAAAGGCTTTCAGTGACTCCTGCTATTGGAACCAACCATGTGTTGCGGCAATTCATGCACCTTCCTGCCTCCCTCTCCAACAGAAAGGAAGAGTTCTTTTAAAAAAATTTTTTTTATTGAGCTCTACATTTTTCTCTGCTCCCCTCCCTGCCTCTCCCCACCCCGTTCAACCCTCTTCCAAGGTCCCCATACTCCCAATTTACTCAGGAGATCTTGTCTTTTTCTACTTCCCATGTGGATTATATCTATGTAAGTCTTTCTTAGTGTCCTCATTGTTGTCTAAGTTCTCTGGGATTGTGGTTTGTAGGCTGGTTTTCTTTGCTTTTTTTTTTTTTTTGGTTTTTCAAGACAGGGTTTCTCTGCAGCTTTTTTTTAGAGCCTGTCCTGGACCTAGCACTTATAGACCAGGCTGGCCTCGAACTCACAGAGATCCGCCTGCCTCTGCCTCCTGAGTGCTGGGATTAAAGGTGTGCGCCACCACCGCCCGGCTTGGTTTTCTTTGCTTTATGTTTAAAAACCACCTACGAGTGAATATATGTGATAATTGTTTTTCTGTGTCTGGGTTACTTCACTCAAAATAATGTTTTCTAGCTCCATCCATTTGCCTGCAAATTTTAAGCTGTCATTTTTTTTCTGCTGTGTAGTACTCCATTGTGTAAATGTACCACATTTTCCTTATCCATTCTTCGGTTGAGAGTCATTTAGGTTGTTTCCAGGTTCTGGCTATAGCAAACAATGGTGCTATGAACATAGTTAAGCACATGTCCTTGTGGCATGATTGAGCATCCTTTGGATATATACCCAAAAGTGGTATTACTGGGTCTTGAGGAAGGTTTTTTCCTAATTTTCTGAGAAATCACCACACTGACATCCAAAGGGGCTGTACCAGCTTGCATTCCCACCAGCAATGTAGGAGTGTTCCCTTTTCCCCACAACCCCTCCAGCATAAGTTGATATCAGTGTTTTTGATCTTGGCCATTCTTACAGGTATAAGATGGAATCTCAGAGTTGCTTTGATTTGCATTTCTCTGATGACTAAGGATGTTGAACATTTCCTTAAGTGTCTTTCAGTCATTTTAGATTCTTCTGTTGAGAGTTCTATGTTTAGGTCTGTACTCCATTTTTAAAATTGGATTATGTGCTCTTTTGATGACCAGTTTCTTGAGTTCTTTGTATATTTGGAGAACAGACCTCTGTCTGATGTGGGGTTGATGAAGATCTTTTCCCATTCTGTAGGCTGTCATTTTGTCTTGTTGACCGTAAAAAAAAAAGAGTTCTTACGAGTGTTGGGTAGGGCATTATTGCATCCCTATCATGCCCAAATTATAAGACCTTGGGTTCCTTGAGCTATGTTAATTTTATTTTCTGCTGCCCTCTCACAGCTTCCTGGGATGGAAGGATGCACAGGCATTATGTATGGCTTTACATGATTCTCTGAATTCATTGTTGGGACAATTACAAAATGGCGGCATTTAAGCAATGGAAAATGGGAGCTCAGTGCAAAAAATTCAACCCAAATCTGCTGATTCCATGTTTTGGGGGCAACTGCCTCGTCCTGGGCTCACACTCAGTGTAGGATCTCAGAAGGTCTGCATTAATCCTAAGTTTTGAGCCACTGCATCTCATTCTTCCTTTGGATGAACAGTAGGCAGGTGGAAGCTGCACAGGACAGAGCCACCTCCCGACTCCTTTTTCCTTTCTGATCCCAGCTTGGGCTTGTAGGAGTGCTGATCATTGTCTTTTTGGGGAGCTGGGTAGAGCGGAACCAGCTCTCTAGGCAGCTAGGCAGCAAATTGAAAGGGTGAGTGTGATAAATGTCTTCGTGGTGCCACACTCCCTCAGGATGCGGATGCTGGCGCTCTGCCCTTGGGCTTCCCTAGACAGGGCTATATTTATGAGATACGTGATCTACCCTCACTTACTGCCAGAGAGTACCATGTGCCTGGGTACCGCTTTGAGAGCACCATGAAAATAGAGATGTGCTACTATTAATATGTCAATTAGTATTACAGGATAAAGAAAGAGACTGACGTACATCCTCTCAGTGATTTCTTTCTAATTAGCCAAATAAATATGCAAGCCTCCCACTCGGGTGTGTATTTGTTTGCTTTAGAACGCTGTAATTACATCCCCACCCACAGCTTTAGAAGCTTCTGGGAACCGGAAACTTCCACACATGGGCTCTGGCTAAGAGGAAGTGAGCCAGCCAATTTGAACTGGGCTGAAACTCCCTCCTGCCCACTGGTGTAAGTTCCTGGAGTATGGGAGATAAACTGATTAATTTCTGTCACCTTGATACAAACCAGAGTCACCCAGGAAGAAGGACCCTCAATCGAAGAAGTGTCTCCATCAGATTGGCCTGTTGGTATGTCTGTGGGGGCATTTCTTTTTGGATTGCTAATTGATGGAGGAGGCTTAGACCGCTTTGGGCAGTGTCGTCCCTGGGTAGACGGACCTGGGTGGTATAAGAAATGTATCTGAACAAGCTGTGGAAAACAAGCCGCTGTGTAGTATTTCACTGTGGTTTCCGCTCCAGTTCCTGCCTTATCCTCCCTCAGTGATGGTTGTGACCTGGGAGTTGTAAGATCAGATGAACCCTTTCTTCTAATGTTGGTTTATTAGTTAGTTAATTAATTGATTGATTAATATATTTATTTATGTGTATGTGCCTGAGTGTACGTATGTATGTGCAATATGTGTGTGCAGGGTCCTGCGGAATCTCCTGGAGCTGGAGTTACAGATGGTTGTAAGCCGCTGTGTAGGTGCTGGGAGCTGAACCCTAGTCCTCTGCAAGAGCAGTCAGCGCTTTTAACTGCTGAGCCACACTGCTCCTTCCCACACTGATTTTGGCCAGTGTTCTATGACAACAAAAGGCACACGAGAATGTCTGTCATCGCTCCAGTGTTTTCTGTGGCTCCCTTGATCTTGCTGGTAAGGATACCAATTCCACTCTGTACAGAGGACAGTGGACTAGGAAAGGACGTCAGAGAGATGAATTATGTACGACTTTGAGCAAAGCTCTGAAATCGCCAGCCCCCACTTTCCCTTTTGCTGGATGGAGGAGGGCCTAGCCATCCTGGCCCCAAGGCAGCATCCACTCCCACTACCTCTGACCTCATGCTCCATCTCTGCTGGTTCTCCACAACTTCTAGGTTCTTCAAAAATACAATTTCAAGGCCGGGCGGTGGTGGCGCACGCCTTTAATCCCAGCACTCGGGAGGCAGAGGCAGGCGGATCTCTGAGTTTGAGGCCAGCCTGGTCTACAAGAGCTAGCTCCAGGACAGGCTCTAGAAACTACAGGGAAACCCTGTCTCGAAAAACCAAAAAAAAAAAAAAAAAAATACAATTTCAATTTGTGTTTAGTTTGTAACCATTTCTTCCATTTTGGGGTGTGGTAGTTTATATTTTGAGAAATGCACCTCTCCATACAGCTACACTGTGAAGAGCGTGGAATGTGTAGATGTCAATAAATACCGACCCACAGGTGGGTGATGTGTCGTGAGAGAATGCGTTATCAAAAAGCTGTTCAATAAAAGAGATAGAGAGACAGCTGTTCAATAAAAGAGATAGAGAGACAGCTAGTTCAGTGAACAGGGGCCATTAAGATGAATAATCTGGAGTCTTAAGACCAACTTCGGGGTCTTAATCTTCTCTTCTGCTAAGTGCATAGCCTGAACAATGTTTAACCTTTCTTGTTCTGACAGAGGCAGGGGCTGTTTTTGTGGGCTTAAAATTTTTATTACTTATTGTGTGTGCATGAGTTCATGTGTGTGCATGTGTGTATGTGTGTGCGCGCACGCGTGTGCATGTGTTGTACACGTGACACAGCCTGAGGATGGAGGTCAGAGAAGAACTTTTGTGGCATCCCCATTTGTTCTTCTTTTACTTTTCGCATGGGTTCTCGGGATGGAGCTCAGTTGTCAGGATCTCGCAATAAGCGCTTTGCCTGCTGAGCCATCCACTGGCCTTTGGTGGGCTGTTTTGAAGGCCATGATTCTGAAGGCTGGGTAACACAATGCACATGAAAGAAACTTTACAATGGCATCTTCTGCAGAAAACAAGGGGCCGATTTGATGGATCCAAATTCTAAGAAGCAGGTCTTCGTCCCATGAGGAACTCAGGAGATAATTTCTGAGAGACCAGGCCGTGCGCAAGAGTGCAGAGCCAGCATGGGCTAGCACCCAGGGTTTAGCCTCAAGATTGTGACTTTTTCCATGGCAGCCTGTTCCTCACCACCTGCAGTGTGGGCCCGGCTCACGCCTTGTCCTGCTGTGTGTCTGTTCCACATTCTGCTCTGTATTTTGTTGCTGACCTCAGTTTACTCGCATAAGATAACCATTGACCTTATCTAATAAAAGGAATCAGGATCCAAGGAATCTATTTAGCTCACTATTAAAGATCATTTCCTGTTATTCTCTCCCCTGTAGCAAAATTAGCTGTTAACTCTCGTGTTAGCACATCCCAGTCAGTCTTACTAGGAAATGAGGAGAAAATCAGTTCAGTGATATGTGAGCTGAGCCCAGGGAATTCCCCATCCTTGGTGCATATTAACATTATGCCTTAGAAGTTAAGGGAATGTTCTGTTAAGTGGAAAAAGAGTTGCAGAAATTTTACTTTCAAAAGTCAAGTTAAAAGTTCCTTTTTTTTTCCCAAGTCAAATTAATTTTTGTCTCAGGGCAAGAAAAAGTAAATTAAAAATCACAGACTGCCTCCTCCTCCCAGGCCCCATCTCCTCCTGGGTTCCTATCCCTCTTGGATGGAGTGCCAGGTTTCACTGGCCCAGTTTGGGCCTTTGAGAATCCCCAGCCTCATCAGGTTCTGCTCCAGGGAGCCTCTGACTATGGCAAGGTGAGGAAGTCCGCCCTTCTTCCTGTCTTACCTTCCAGAATCTTCTCCTCCACCTGAACGTGTGTACTGTGATGCGCAGTAGGCCCAACATCTGAACCTCTGGTTTTGGGATGCTGGCCACTCCTCTCTTTTCTGAGTAGAGGTATGTCCAGCTGCAAGAGGCCAAGCAAGAGGTTGGAGGTCTGTCCAAAACGCTGGCGGTGAGGAGTGCACATTTGCACTGGAAGAGTGTGCTTACCGGGACTATGCCTGTGTGCCTGTGGAAGACACTCTGAGCCAAGGAGCCACTAGATTTGGAACAGATGGTCATGAGGTATCGTTTAGTCTCCAGGTGGACATAATATCACCTGCTTGCTGGGTTCTGATCTCTTTACCTGGACCTTTGCCAGCTCTGGGGTTCTGGTGAGGTTGTAGGAGTGACCTGGAGGCTTTGCCACTGCTGGCTCCAAGGTCGTGGAGGAGCCTGAGTTTCTGTGCTTGGCCAGGAGCCCTGGACATGGGCTACCCCGTTTGGTGTCTATTCTGTGTGGTGGGAACACAACTAGACTCCCGATACATCTGCGGTGGGACTTGCAGCTTTTTGAGTCTGGCCATTCTCATGAACACTAGAGATGGAAAAATCTAACAACATCAGAACATTCTGTGATCCAGGAGATCAGAAGGGAGCTAACTTGTGCTCACGTGTTCAGAGGTTTCTCGATTTTAGCACTGAAGTCCTGGACTCTGGAAAACCCCTCACACCCACAAAATAGGACATCAGGTTACTTAGACATCTTTACCATCTTAAAGATGGAGGGCAGGGAGCTGGGAGGAATCTCAGACAATAAAATGTCTATTGGGCAAACATGGGGACCAGAGCTCAATCCCTAGAACCCACGTGAGAAAGCCAGGTATGATGGCCCCACCCTTGTGTTTTGAGCACTGAGAAGGCAAAGCCGGGGTGGGGGATTCTTGGTGCCCAGCCAGCCAGCCTAGTTAAATCCGTGAGAAAAAGCAAGGGTAGATGGTGCCCGAGGGGCATCTAAGGTCAATGTCCCATCTGTACATGTATTTGTGCACACACATCTATCCACTCCTACCTACCCACCACACCCCCAAGATGGGAGGAAAGACCACAGAGTAGACTCTGGTTCAAAGTCAGAGGGTCAGGGAGTGGTGTACTTGAACCCAGCTTTCTGGCCAAGGACAGAATCAGGGCTCCACCCACACATAAGCATCCGATGAGATAAAGTTTTCTTCTGGTTCATGTTGCTTGTTGGTATCTGACTTACAGTTGTTCTCTGTTAACTCCATTATCTTTAATTTGCTAGGAAGCAGCCAGCGAGAAACCTCTGGACACTTTCTCTTTAATGAAACACAATTTGATTACAAATCATCACCATTCCCCAGCAGACAGCCTTTTCTGGAGGGCTTCATCCTGCTGCAGCCCTACCTGCATGATTTCTGCATTTCAGGGGAGCCCAGTGGGACCTTCTGAAGTCTTCTGCCAGGGAATGGCTCCCAGAAACTAGGCAGCTTATGCATTAATGCCAAGTAGACATATCCTCTGTTGTGTTTTTATGGGTAATGGTTCTTTGTAGCTGCCTCCCCTTAATTCAGGGATCCAGAAAGTCATGCAGGTTCATCAAAGAATCTTAAATTCACATGTAAGAATTGGTTTTGAAGTTCCTGTGATGGTACATTCCTATAATTCCAGCATTGAGGAGGTGGAGGCGGAAGGGTCAGGAGTTCAAGGTCAGCTTTGACTATGTAGCAAGTCTGAGGCCAGCCTGGGTTACAAAAGATTGTGTCCTACACATAAAAGAATTATTTTATTTTTTTGTTACAACTGCCAATATACACCATCATGGCCTGTCTGATCTGTCAGACTGCATATGAATCTGAGGTCATACATTTAGTCTAAGGTCAAAGCTCCAGCCATGAAGCTCAGTTGTGAAAACATCTGTTTTTGTGGATGTCAGAGTCTTGACTTGTGAACGTATAAGGTGACATGGGTGATGGTAGCCTTCCTCCTAAATATTTTTTGGGCTAAAGGGCATAACGGGGGTGCAGTGTCTTTAACATAGCCATACAGCTGCCATAGTGAGACTTGGACACATAATGCCTGAGACACAGTGGAATAATTACTGAGTAGACTTCGGGGTCTGTCACTTTTGTCCTTTTGTGCAGATGAAACATTTGTCATCTAGTTCTACAGTGGCCCCAAATTCCAGGAAACTGAGAACCACAGTTCCCCAATTTTCTCATGCTATTTCTTGCTCCTTAGGCTCCACACTCTTCTCTAGACCCCAACCTTTACTGTACCCTCCCATTATCTCAAGGAGACATAAACCCAAACTACAGAAGACGCTACAGCTGGCAAGTTTCTTTTAAACAAGGTCTGAGCCACACCATGGATTCGTGAACCCCACTGTGGATGATGTTGCATCCTAGTAAGGCTCTCGTTCTTTCTGGAGATGCTTTCCTTTGCGGGGAAATTGGCTTTACATGGGGGCCACAGGGATGGCGAATGAGATGGAACAAGGCAGGGTGGATTTGCTAAGAGCAAGTAGATATGGGTTGTAGCAAGATCGCCCTAAGTACTTGTCTGCCCTTTGGTCATTGGTTGTCTGGAGGAGATGATTTGACATCTTTAGCTGTCGATGGGGACAAAAATAGCCCTGACTTGAGGGTGTTGTGATAAGGAAGGTCATACAGGTAAGTAGGTGCAATGCTAAGCACATACCAGAATCCAGTGTGGATACTGTGTGCTTTGGGCTGGACAGTGTGGTGGTCTATACTTTACAGACCAAAGCTCTTATTGTACGGCCAGCCTAGCCCAGGGGCTGCAGCGCCCTTCTCCTCCAAGTCGTTGACTTGCAGGGCCAGAGCCCAACGGTAGTAGGGACAACTGACTCAGGGCTTTATGCACAGTGAAGTCGAGACCAATTCCAGACACAGGCTCTTGTGCTTTCTGATTGGAGGGTTAGTCTGGGCCTGAGAGGAGGCTCTTGCTTACCTGAAAGATGGGTAGTTGAGCTTAGCATGAAATATTCATGAGGTATCCAGGAAACTGGCTAGGAGGACAGACAGGTTCATCCTAATCCTCATTACAGAACAAAGAGTTGTGTGTCCCTGGGCAGGTCATTTTTTCCTGGTCCACCCAGTGTCTCCTTGGAACACACTGAAGAATTAGATTAACTTATGACTAGGGACTGTCTGTGTTTCCCATTATGCAGTTTTCTTGGTACCACTTCCTTGTTTCTTATTCATGGTCTCTCTCTAGTCGCATCTAGAATGCACGTTCTTTTGGGCTAACACAACCTCCCTGGAGAAGTCTAGGAAAATAGGATCAGAGTCTGGGCTTGCATAGCAGTAAAGCCAGTTGCCTATAGGGAGGCAATATGGGGGACACACGGGTTGCCTTTATTCTCCAGTTTCTTAGAGTCAACAATATTGTAATTGCTAGAAACATCACAAATATACCCAGCAGCCCATGAAAATAGCTGCTTAAGTTACATTCACATCAGGCTGCATAAAGGCCAAAAGCTTTCCATCAAAGACAGAAGCTGGAGAAAACAAAGCGTGGGCTCTTAGCTGTAGGTCCACTCAGGATGACACCTCTGTCATCCCACAGTGGCTGAGTGGCTGGGACTCGGACATCTGTCACTCACATGGGCTCTTCTGACTTTGAACTCTTGCTTTACTGTGCTCTTCTCTCTCTTACTAGTTCACACGTGAGACATAACTGAGTGTGCTTTCTCTTCTGTTTGAGATTGTGCTGTGATTGCCTGGCAGAGGGTCCTGGTTCTAAGATTCCTCTCCTCTCCTCACCTCTTCTCTCCTCTCTTCTCTTCTCTTCCCTTCCTTTCCTCTCCCTCTCCTCCCTTCTCCTCTCTTATTCCATCCTTCCCTTCCTTTCTCTTCCCTTTTCCTTTTCTCCCTCCTCCTTCTTTCCCTTCTTCTCTCTCTTCTCCTTCTCTTCCTTCTCTTTCTCCCATCCTCTTTTTCCTTGTCCCCTTCTCCTCCCTTCCCTTCTCCTTTCCCCTCTCCTCCCTTCCCTCTCCTCTCCTCTCCTCTCCTCTCCTCTCCTCTCCTCTCCTCTCCTCTCCTCTCCTCTCCTCTCCTCTCCTCTTCTCCCTTCCCCTCTCTTCCTCTCCCCTCTCCTCCCTTCTCCTCTCTCATTTCATCCTTCCCTTCCCTTCCCTTCCTTTCCCTTCCCTTCCCCCTCTTCCCTTTTCCCTTCCCTTCTCTTTCCTTCCCTTCCTTCTCTCCTTTGTCCTTCTCTCCCTTCTCTTTCTCCTATCCTCTCTTTCCTTCCCCCCTCTTCTGCTCCCTTCCCCTCTCCTTTCCCCTTTTCTCCCCCTTGCCCCCTATTCTCACTACCTCTGCTCTCCTTTCCCTTCTACTTTCTGTGGTCCTCAATAGATATCATTCTTTGAAGAAGGTCACACAATGATGCTTGGGAGTAGATGAGAAAGGAGGGGTAACTGAACAGAAGTGTCTACATGGGGAATGATTATTTCCAGAGAATTCCCGACTTGATTTTTATTCTGCTGAGGGCCGTGGTGATTCTATTGATTCACCATCCGGGACTCAGTTTCACCATATGAAAAGTTAGGGCAATGAAATCAGTAACTCATAGCATTCATTTTAAACTAGAGAGTAGCTCATCAGGTCTAGTTGGCGTCAGGCAGGTCCTTGGTGCTTTCTAACACACCCGGTTTAGCTTTCCACACAACCCTTTGAGGAAGTTGTTATTAACCAAGTATTTAGAGATGAACGACCACAGTTTGGAGAGGGAAATGCATCTGGCCAATGAAAATAATATATGAAGCCAAACTTGAGAGCCATTTATTTTTTTAAATGAAAGGAATTGAACCCAGGGCCTTGCACATGCTAAGTACACACGTTACCGTGGAGTAACTCTCTCTCCCTAAGCCAATTTCTTTTTCTAGCTGCAAAGATAATTCTCAATGTGTTCTCTCAAACAATGAGGTGAGAAGAGGTGACTTCCTTCCCTGCCTCTGTTTGCACAGTGGGTCCTGTGTCAGGGAGGATTCTCTTTCGACAACTGTCCAGAGGACAAGCGATGCACTGTTTCTCCAGTGTTTGACAACGTCACAGAATGGTCTCATGAGACCCTTGGCATTCAAGCATGCCTGGTCATGGAATGTTCTGGTTTAAAATTTTAATTGAAGGCCCTTACCTGAATGTGCCTTGATGAGCTGGTGTCCTGTCCCCAGCTCCCAGGGAGCAACAGAGCCCTATGGTCCCTCTTGTTCATCTCCCCCTACATGGAGAGAGGGGCTGCCCTCCCCGCCTGCCTAGTTGCAAGCTCTATTCTATTAGCACAGCCAAGAGGCTCCACTGGGGCTCTTGAGCTCACTCGCAATTTGGATGTCAGTAGCTGGGAAAAATCAAGCTTAATATTTGATGACATTACAAAGTCAACCTGTTCTCTTTTCATCTCAGACACAATCCAAATGCAGAGTTCTTACCAGGACATTCCCAGAGGAAGCAGGAGACAGTTGGTCTGGGAGCCGTAGCAGGTTGGTGATAGGCATGGGGCAGAGAGGCAGGAAGCTCAGACTCTGGTGCTGCTGGCCAGACTGTTGACCTTGGGTGAATCTCACTGGTCCCCTCTGTGCACTAACTTCTTCCTCCGCAATAATTGATCTTCCAGACTCTCTGTACTATGGTCCAAAACTATACCTCTTTAACACAGGTTGGCTTGGGACAGTCTCTCTATACCCGGTGCAAACTTTAGGAATGGCCAGTGGTTTTAATTTTATTTCATTTTAGCAGCAGAGTCGGAAAAGTAAGGATGGCACACTGGAGACCAGATGAAGAAGACTGGAGCAGGGAACAGCTCTGCTTGAAGGAACTACAGAAGGATCAATATGGCCTGTCACTGTGCCTGGGATCCAGGCTGGAGTTCAGAGGCCCTGGGGATCTACAGGAGAAATGGAGGAATTCTGTGGACAAAGCGGGTCTTTACTTTCCTTGTCTATGGCTTTCTGCTCAAGAGGGGCTCTGGGTTCCATTGTTATTGCAGTGTTCACACTGTTCTGTTCTCCTGCCTCCCTCCTCAGCACCTGACCATATCCCCCACGTAGTGGTGCACAGTAAGACAATGTCTCTCCAGACCCTGGTCCCAGGGTTCAATTCCTAGCATCCACATGGCAGCTCACAACTGTCTGTAACTCTAGTCTCAATGGCAATCCCATGCCCTCTTTTATCCTCCATGGGTACTGTGGACACCTGGTGTGCAGCATTCAGGAAAACACTCATATACATTAAACAAAAAGAAATAAAAATCTTCTTCTTGTTACCCAGCTTCTCTGAATCTTCTTTAATACCCCAAGGCAGGCCACATGTTTTACTGTCTCAGAGTTGCATGTGTTTCACGCAAAGGGAACCAGATTAGAGTTTTCAGGAGACCCTATCTGACCAGAGGATGCAGAGTTTATCTACAATGCTGCAGAAACATGCACACACTCTACAAGCCGAGGAAATGAACTCCCCTGAAGCTGGGATTCCTGGATGCTCCACTGCGTCCCATCCTTGGAAACAAATGATCTGCCTTTCTGCTTCTTCTTAGGGACCGTGGTCTTCAGTGAGAATGTAGGACACGGCAGGTCATGCTTTTCTGTGATTTTTTTTTTTTTTTTTAGTTCAGTGGTTTCTGGCTTAGCTTAGTCTCTTTAAGACCTCATGTGAAAGAAATGATGGGAGATGTTTACTTCTTATATACTTTCTAAGGTATGAGACAAATGCCAGAAACTTAAAAAAAAAACCAATATATCCCAATACATTAGAAATAGTAATAGTTCATGCTAACACATGTTGGGAAAAACTCACATGGTCTCAACCCTACAGGCAGCTAAGGAATTGTGAGAGTGGGAGACATAGTCTTCACCAGGGATAAGCACACCATTGATATCCAATATCAAACAGTAAGTGATGGAAGACTCTCATTGGTTAATAAAGAAACTGCCTTGGCTTTTTGATAGGGCAGGATTTAGATAGGTGGAGTAGACAGAACAGAATGCTAGGAAGAAGGGAAGTTAGTCTGACACTATGCCTCTCCTCTCTGGGACAGATGCCATGAAGCCAGCCACCAGGTCAGACATGCTGAGTCTTTCCTAGTAAGACACCACCTCGTGGTGCTACACACATTACTAAATATGGGTTAAAGCAAGATATGAGAATTAGCTAATAAGAGGCTGAAACAATGGGCCAGGCAGTGTTTAAATGAATACAGTTTGTGTGTTGTTATTTCGGGGCATAAGCTAGCCAAGCGGCTGGCTGGGAGCCTGGGTGGCGGGAATGCAGCCGGCCTCTCCTCACTACAAGTAAGTCATGAAAACATATACATAAAAGCAACATTGTACAGACTGAGGAGGTTACATTCGTGTCTTTGGGAATATACACACATCCATACATGTATGTAGGTAACAACAATTGAAGAGGCCATCAATTTGGAAGTGATGGGGGAGTGGCATAGAAGGAAGGTTTCGTAGGAAGGAAAGGGGAGGGGGAAACGATGTAATTATATTATAACCTCAAAAATTAAAAAATTAAAAAAAATACACAAAACACAGTCACAGCAGAGAGGCCATGAACAAAACAAAAAGACACACATCAAACTGGAAACACGCATGTGTGTATCTCAGAGGTGGAGCTGCTTCCTCTACTATAGTAACAACATTTACAAACCAGTAAGAAAAGCAGGCAAGGACAACCAGCAGAGCCTACAAAAAAAAAGGAAACAAAGCTGTGTTTTAAGCATATGGAAAAGCAAGCAAACATGACTTGAGTCCAGTTCTCAGAATCCTGTGAAAGGCCAGGGGTGATGGTGTGTGCATGTCATCTAAGCCAGGGAGGCAAACTCTAGAGGAACTCTGCAGCTTGATGGCCACCAAGCTTCCCCAAATTTGTGAACTCCAGATTCTGTGAAAGATTTTGTCTCAAAAGAGATGGTGGATAGATGGGTGAGATGGCTCAGTGGGTAAAGGTCCTTGTTATCAAGCCTGACAGCCTTTGTTTGAGCTTCAGAACACACGTGGTGGAAGGAGGGAAAAGACTCCCTTAAGTCATTCTTGGTCATGTCATGTCATGCTCATGTGTGAGTATGTATGCAAGCACACACACACACACACACACACACACACACACACGTTTAAAAAAATAGATGGCTCCTGAGGAATAACACTTGAGGTTGACCTCTGACCTCTACCTGTATGCACTCATACATGCATGTAAGTGCACCTTCATGTACAGACCCACAGGCATGCAAACACCCATCCATCATCCATCTACATGTATGAGAGCATATGCAGGTACATGCATGCACACATACATACATATATACACACACACACAAAGAGAGAAACACCGCTATGTGAACATAATATTTTTCATTTCTAGATTAGTAAAGGTCAGAAAGTTTGAAAACACCAGGATTGTATATGTGTATGTGTGTGTGTGTGTGTGTGTGTGTGTGTGTGTGTGTGTGTGAACATGGGTATAATTTAACTAGGATGGTTAGCAATATCTTATTTACTTATGAGTCAAAATTGTGATTGTAAAGTCATACATGATAGATTTGCCCACACAGGCTGAAGTTTCTTGCATACTGTCTCTGTGAAACAGCTTTTCCTAGTATAGCACTGAAGATGTTCCCAGGAGCCTAGACAGTGGCAGGTGTAACAGGGGAAGTGTCTGGACTGTATTTGGGAGCTGTTGGCCCCTCCGTGACCAGCTGTGGTGACGCCTACTGCCCCTCTTTGGAAAAACCCACTCTCCATCCCCATCTCTCTCTGCTCTTGAAATGCTCTCCAACTAGGAGACCAGAGCCAGCCCTTCAAACAGATTCAATACTCAGGGGAGTTGCCTGGGGACGGGCTGTGCTCTCTGTGACAGGGACACGGAGATGGCAGACCCCGCTCTTCCAAGAGCCTCCCTGATGTGCGGCTAGAGGCCAGAGACTTAACTTTACAGCATTAATTAGGAGAGGCGCAGCATTCGGAGACAATCTGTTCACAAATCCTGCCCAAGACCTGTTTCCACCCTGGACTCTGTTGTTGATCACTGCCAGGGACCTGACTCCATGTGCCTCGATGGGATTCTCTGGCAGAATGTCTCCAAATGTGTGGACAAATCTGTCTCCTGCTTCTTCCCCTTTGCTTCAAGGTGAAACGGGCTCCTCTGGGAAGGAGACGAGTACTAATTACCTGCTTGCTGCTGAGCTGTGTGGCTCCCCCCACCCCATGTGAATGCCTAGAGGCTTCAGACTACTTCTGGAGAAGGTGGGAGTCCACAGGAAGATGACTAGTCTCCTGGGCTCTGTGGACCAGCTCATTTATGCTTCCTCCTCCCCGTGATGCTCCCATGGGGAGCTAGGCCTATCTGCCAACCACTGCCTACTGTCCTTTGCCTCCCAGGGAGCTGTCTTTCATTTGGGGTGATAGCCTTGAATGTTAGTGTCCATTAGAATCCCTGGGGGACAGTTAAAGAAGTTCCAAAGGGGCTAGACCTTATCAACATGGGCTGTGATTGAATTAAGAAGTAGATGGACTTCCCTGGTATCTCTTATTTGAAGTCTTCTTCTGGCTCAGGAGGGTCATACTCACTGGGATGCTCTTAGCAGTGAGTGGAGGTAGGATGAGCCTTTATTTGGGGGCACTCTATATAAACTGGACTAGTGTTCCTAGCATTCATGATACCCAGCTTTAGCCTCGATGGAACCCTGGCAGTCACCCACTAAGAGCATATATGATCACAGCTGTCTTCATCTATGTGAATGATGACCTTGGCACATTTACACATTCATACAGTTATGTGAGTGTGCTGTGAATCCGATTTTGAACTCTGTTCTCTTTCTGATGGTCAGAGATTTGTGTTACACATGGAGTGAGGAGGGATGCAGATTCTAATCATGCTGAACCCTTGATATTCCTCCCTTAACGGTGGGGGAGGATATCGTAGAGCTCACCTGTCGTATTCACAATGCCACTGTCCTTCCTTTAGCAGCTTAGGCCAGCAGCACTGGATCTGGCTTCAGGAAAACCCTCTGACCCCCAGTTAACTGATAAGGATAAGTTAAGTGAGGATTATATTTTCAGCTTGTCATGTCAGCAGACACACTTCAGCATGTGCTGAGAGGGTCCCAAAGCCGGGGTTTACTGTTGAGCAGCACACAGAGAACAGACCCATCCCCACTCTCAAGTTAGAGATTTCTCTTCCACTGGTAGTAGTAGGTTCCTGTGCTAAAAGCATGTCTTTGGTTGATGGCAGTCTTTAAATCCTTGTAAGAATCATGGGTAATAATTCCCACATTGTTAAGAAGGCATGAGTGAGGGTTTCACACTCATGTGATACTTTGAAAAACACCAAGTCTGGTACAAATCTTTGCATAATGTGTTGCTTGAATGGTAAGAATAAAATTTGAGCCTGCCTGTCTGTTCTACGGATGGGGAAACTGAGGTCCCACAGGATGGAGAGTCTTATGATGGGGTATTGCCGCAAGGAGGCTGTCTCTGTCTCCTGGGAGTCCAGACTGAAACAGGTGGATGCCATGCTCCTTCCTGTGTACACATCTCAGTGACATGAGCAGAGCTCCTGGCTGATATGAAGGGAGTGAGTACCCTGCCCCTGGACAGATCAGAGCAGAAGCCAAGATGCCAGATAGCAAAATGGTAGAAAGCCTGGCACCAGTGCCATCAGGAGAGACCCTAGACCTCCTAACCAATGAGACTAATACATGTTCATAGTGTAGAAAAGGATCCTTCCAAAGAAACTTTGTTTGAGATTTCTCACACAGTACAAGAGGCAAGAAGGTCTCCGGGGTCTCTTCCATGGGGACCATAATCCCACTCATGAGTTCTTCCACAATCGAATCACCTCTTCTTACTGTCGCATGGGTCAGATTTCAGCCTATGAATCTGGACATGGGAGAGCAAACACATTCAAACTATAGAATCGGAAAGAGTCTGCCGTTTAGTGAGGATCTTGGTTTGTTATTTTTGTTTCGCTTTCCTTGACCCGTTCACCTCAGCTGTCCTGTGGAGCTGCTGCTGTCACCCCTACATCTGGGTGGGGGGGAACAGATTTACAGAGGTTGTGTAATTTGCCTAAGACCATGCAGCATCATGGTCAAGCAGGCTCTGGGTTGGATTCAGCTTGACTCCAGAAATCAAGCCCAGATTCCATCAGGTGTGACCATGCTTCTTAGGTCCAAATCTGGGATTGTCCAAAAAAAAAAATTTCTAGTTTGATTACATCCCTTTATACCTCAACTCCAGTGATAATCTTGAAAGAGATACTGGGGCGGTGACACTTGGGGTCACAGCTTTATGAGGTGATGCCTTCCACCTTAGCCTTGCCCTTTCTCTAGGCATTTATTGGCCTCCAAACCCGTTGAATTCTGTGTCCCACTCAATATTGTCTGTGACCTGGTTCCCACCCTTAGAGGGCTTCCAATGATCAAGGGAGACGTTTCAGAAAGAGGCGAAACCCATGGCAGAGTGAGGGGTCTGCCCAGTACGGTGGGCAGGGAGAGGGTGTGCTGGCTTATCAGCCTGCAGCATGGGACCCTAAACATTGCTACCAGACAGGGAATCCAGCATGGATGTGGGGAGTTTTGAATCTGGGCTTGGAACCAAATTGAGATTGAGGAGGGGAGAAGGTGTAGACAGAAGCACGCGTGTGAAAGCAGGCAGGAGAAAAAGACACTTTGGGCCTGGAAGACAGGACCAGTCGAGCTATGCAGGGTAGGATGGACACTGGGGGCAACAGGGTGGGGCCGGAGGCAGCCCCTAGGCTTCCAGGGCTCCGTCTGCTCTGCTGCGATGGATTTTGCCGGCACACTGCTTCTCTTCCGGCAATTCACACTCAGCAGGCGAAGCTAGCCTGCCCCCCAGACGTGTCTTTTCAAATTAGGCTAAAAAGGGAAAACGACTCCATCGTGGTTGTTTTCTAGTTGCTCCTTCTCCCAGGACCCGTCCGGCTGCATCTGTCTCAGGTTACCCAGAGAAGATGATGTTTGCATCCACTGCTGATGGGCCTTCTGGATCATTCCATCTGCCATGCAACAGCGACTCCACTAAGCTCCATTCTTCAGGATGCTGCCTAATAGGTTCCGCACGTGTCTAAAGTTCCCGCTCATTCAAAAGACCAGGCTTGGAATGGATTCTGCATCTGTTTCTTTGGAACAATAGAACACATTGAAACCATGCTGCCGTGGCTCTCTGTGTTTTATTAGCATTTCACCTGTGGTTTGGTGACACACACACAAGCTGGCTCGAAAGCCATTGGAAAGGGATTCTTTGTTGATTAATTTGTTTTTCTTTCTTATGACGCTGCCACTTAGGAGAGATTTAAATTGTATTTTGCCGCTTTGTGTAAAACTAGTGTGTACAGGCAGAACATGGGTAGTTTTGATGATGTAATGGGGGAACTGGATTTGAAATGTATAGATTAAAAAACTCTTGGAGGTGGGAGGACTTCAGAGACCTGAGGTCCAGTGTCTCTCCTGATGGCATTGGTGCCAGGCTTGCTACCGTTCCTGCTGTCTGGCATCTTGGCTTCTGCTCTGATCTCTTCATGGCCCTGGTGCTCTCTCCCTTCATATCAGTCGGGAGCTCTGCTCATGTCGCTGAGCTGTGTACACAGGAAGGATCACGCCATCTCCCTGTGTCAGTTTGAACTCCCAGTTTAGGACAACAGAGCCCCACCCACAATACCTCAGAGAAGACACAGTCTCATGCACAGGAATGTGTCCTCCCCAAAACCCCTGGAGGACAAGTAGGAAGTTGCTGGAATCTACTGGAAGCTATGAATGCACAAATATTCAGGATCCAGGGTCCAGGAGAAACAGACACCCCAGAACAGACTTTGTTACAAGGACAGCATGTGGAAATTTGGGGACTCAACCAGCATAAGGGGGACATCCTTGTCTGTTTTGGTTACGGTCACTTTGAATTTACAAAAACTTCTGCGTGCCACATATCACTCACAACATGCATGGTCATGTGAGTTCTAGAGGGCAAACTGCAATGGGGTATTCTCTCTATAAAGTGGTCACAGCTATATCTTAAAGGAAGCATTGGAGCTGCTCCTGAGGCATTACAGACAATGCCTTCCTAGACCAAATACCAGGAGTGTGATTGGATCCCGTAGGTCTGGATCCTGGGCAGGCCAGAAGAGATAAGAACTGACAACTAATTTTGTACCACTCTCCTCGGAGCCCCTGGGATGTTTGTTAACCACGAAGATTCATGGGATCTGGGGAGGGTCTTGGCAATCCAGTCCTAACAAGCTCCCCAGGAGCCCCATGCTTGAAAAAGAGCCTTCCAGAGCATTGTCTTGACAAGGCACATCACCACATCTGGGCTGCTCGTCACAGAAGTACCATGAACAATGAAGGATGTTGCACTCATGATGATGCAAGTGTAGATGGGGTTGGGAGCCAGGCTGGCCATTGTGGGAGGGGCTAGACATCCCTAACCATTTTCCCGCTGGTCTGCAGAGAACTGTGGCACCTGAGAGTTCTTTTTTGAAGGCTGGCCAGCATGCCAACAGCTAGCAGAAACAGATACATCACTTCTCACCCCTCACCCTGCTCTCCACCTGGAGAAACTGCTTGTCTTGTCCACCACTTCGGCCCCTGGGAACAGCTGGCTATTCATTTCTTACATCTAGCCCATTCCAGCCACTTTCTCTCTTGGGGTCCTGGGAAGAGAGGGGTAGGTAGCTGTGATCCCACTGTTCAGGACGCAGTCTTCAGATGGTGCCTTGATTATCAAGACACATGTCACACGCCCCTGGAATCCAGGGAGGTGTGAGCCAGGCTGGCTGGGAAGATGCTGTGGTGAGACCTGCTTTCTCACTTTGGCTTTTCCACACGTCTTTCAGAAAGTGTCACTAGGGTGGGAGCTGCAGGTACCAAGGTGTGTGACAATGCTCACTGCAGGGACAGTAGCTGAAAGGTGATGTCACAGGGAATCCCATGGAGGTTTTGCACCCTATCACACTTCCAGCTTGTCCTCTTTGGCTCCTAGGAACCTAGTGGACATTCAGGACCTTCTGTCTGCCTCTAACAATTTACGTCTTGACTCTAGCAGTGGTGGGGAGCCTTTACAACTCTCTGAGTGTCAGAGTCTACATTAGTCATGTGAGGGTGGCTGGCTTCCAGGGGCATCGGTGAAGGGTTTTTATGCAGTCTCTCTCTTATTGGAAACTTGTGAGCATCTCTTCTCCTACCTACGAGGACAGGGCAAGGTTCTGTGCCTACTCGGGCCTCTTTATTGCCCCTTGCTCAGAGCTGGGCATGGTGGAAGGAAGAAGCAAACAATCAAAATGAGATCTCCAACACTGTGTGACCTGGGGTTCATTTCCAGGTTGGGACAAGGGTTGGGCTAAGTTGACACATGCCTAAGTTAATGCATACCCAGTCAGCCTGCCTGTGTCAAAGCAGTGAAGCTTCCTTCCCAGCTCTAGGTCTGCTTGTTGCCTCTACCCAGCCCCGTTGTCCACCATGGAATCCTGTGCTCATGAACTACTGTCACTTTGGAGGTTAAATGTTATTTCTATCCCAGTGCCTTGACTTTTCCAGCTTTGAGAAAGTTCCATTAAACTAACTGAGCAATAATATGACAACGACAGGGTCTTCAAAGACATTTGGTAAGCAGACTTGGTGTCTTCACCAACATTCTTTCTTTTAAATTATTCTTCATGTCTTTCACATCACGTCTGCTGAGCCCACCCATCTCCTTCCTCACTCCAAAATAAAACAAAATAAAATTTAAGAGAAAAAGAGGGAGGAAAAATGAAGAAGGGGACAATCTCATCAGAGAAGCTGCAGTGTGGCACAGTGAGTCATGCAGTTTATCCATAGATTATTCCATGTGTTTTTACATGCAGGCATTTATAAAAAGCATTATTGGTCTAGTTCAAGGCCTTGGTCTCCGCTGCATCATCCATGCTGGGCCCTCGCTGGTAGTCTTCCTGCACATCCTGTTGTTGCCCTGTGTCATGGAGATCCTACAGCTCTGGGTCCACAGGATTTACTTTCCCTCACCCCATACTCCAGCAGATCACAGATGGGGTGGATTTTGGGGTGGGCCAACACATAACCCTGGCTCTGGTTCTGCACAGCTGCAGGATTGGTGAGCTTGCCAGTTCTCCCCTGTCTTTGCTACCAGGGTGGGCTCTCCAGCATTGCCCTAGCTACTTCATCCCCTGCAGTGATGAGCTTATGAAGGGCAGGGACAACTCTCCTGCTCTTATGACCTCAGGGCCAGCTCTCCCACCTGTCTCAGGTGGCAATGGGGTGTTCTCTCCCCTGTCCATGCCTCCATAAGACAGAAAATTGATGGGAGAGTTCTCCCATGCTTACATTGGGGCTGGCTCACCCACACCTCTGCCAAGAGGCTCAGCTCTACTGTGTTGCCCAGGTGAGGAGCAGGGCTTTCACCAACGTTCTTATTTTGTGGTAATGAGTTCCCAACTTGCTGGCTAGATTAAAATGTTATTTTCTGATGCTGCATAAATGCAGTATGTATGCAATTGAGTCCAAATAAAATTATCGTTTACGTTTTCATCAAGCGGGGAGCAGGCTGCTGAGGACAGTTGAAATGCAATTTATGATTATGTAAATGAAGCTAGCTTCAGGACACTAATATGTAGATAAACGAGACTTTCATTAAGATGCCGTTAACCTTGAAAATTATATACAATTGCCACAAATATTCCTTAAAATATAAGAGGGACCATTTCCTCTCATTTTGTGATTTCTCCTTTATGGGTCATGGACCATGTCTGAGGGTTCAGTTTGAGGACAGAGCTTTCACGGTTTAACCACTATTGGTATTTGTGTCCCTGACTGCTTAGAGCTCTGCACTGGACCCATACAAACAGGATTAGTGCTTTTAGTCCGGGTCTCTTCTGCACTCATTTTCCCGCGGAGCAGCGATTTCTCCAACACTTGCTTTTCAGCTGTCTACGGTTGAGACTTTCATGAGGTGCAGATAAGGGGAGGATAGCTCAGTGCGGTTCTGATTCTATTACTGAGTATCCACCTCTCATGGGCCTTGGTTCTCTGTGAAGTGGGCACTGCCAGTTGTGATACACTAGGTAAAACTCTCGGGTTGGGTGGCAGTCCATCTTCCTTGTCAGGCTGGCCAGATTTGGAATCACATATGAGACTTGTGAGGCACACCTCCAGATGCGCATCTGTCTAGGGATTCCAGAGAGGATTAACAGAGGTTGGAGGATTCCTGAGCATGGGCGGTGCTATCCTATGGGCTGGGATGATGGATGGAATCCATGTGATGATGGGGGAGTGCTAGCCAAGTGTTGGCATCCTTCTCCCCGCTTCTTGGCTTGCCACAAAGTGAACAGTCCTCCTCTACCACACAATGCTACTGATATGGTGCTTGGCTTGAGTTCCCAGGTTCTGCTCACTGGATCCCTTTCCTGTCTATTTAATGAAAAGGTAAGGATAAAACAGAAGCTCTGGGTTCAAGTCCCAACTCTGCCCCTTCATGGCCGTATGAACCTGTGAGCTAAAATAAACCTTCTTTTTAAGATGTTTGGTCTGATGTAGGCTGTAAGCAATAGACTCTGACCTCACTAATTAAAAACCTCTGAGGGATTTGTTGGAAAGAGGCAGATAGAAGAAATCATAAAACATAGGACAAGCTGAAGAAACCTCTCTAGATGGCTAGAAGTAACGACTCTGGGGGACTTGGCCAGTGGGCTTTAGGCTATCTCTGCTGGGAGAAGGGACAGAATAGTTTGGCTGAGGTTATTGAACCTTGTTGTTGAGGACATCCTGGGATAGGATGAGTCTGGTTGGCCTATGGGAGCTATGGGCAGTCACCTCTTGCCTGACCACATGTAGAAGGTAGGGGAACACAATCCATTCATTAAACAGCAGCCTCTTCCCCATCATTGAGAATTGACGCACATGGCCATGAAGGGACAAGAGTCGGGGCTTGAACCCAGAGCAGAGCTTCTGCTTTATCCTTGCCTTTCCATTACATAGACAGGAAAGGGATCCAGTGAGCAGATGTGGGGATGGGACAGAATCCCCATGTAATCAGCCACTTGCAGCAGAGGGGCCTGGCCAGAGAACATCCAGAGCGCTGGCTGCTGACTTTGGTTGAGCTTGACCTCTGATCCGAGGTAGATGGGGCCTGTCTGCTCTGTAGGGTTAAGTAGGTCCAGTGATGGGGCCAGAACGTTACACTCTGCATCACTTGACCCTGGTGGGCATCTGCTGGGTACATTGGAATCCTGTGCCTGTGTCCATGTCCCACTGCTGATCCATGCCTTCTGGATGACTGTGTAGGCCAACATTTAAAGGCTCCAGGTGATCCTCAATAGCAAGGGCTGGGAGTTCATCTCCGGTTGCGAGAGGCAGCTGATGTGATTAGGGTTAGCTAAAGCCATTAATGTAGAGACCAAATGGTGGACTAGTGTTTCCTTGAGAGAGAGAGAGAGAGAGAGAGAGAGAGAGAGAGAGAGAGAGAGCACGCAGAGGTGACACATCTGTTTCCCCTCTTGTTCCATGATGTCCTTCCTTGCTTCAGGACTTTTCCAGCAAAACAGTCATTACCCATTACCAGATATGGCCTCTTGACTTTGTATTGCAACTATGGGTGAAAATAAATTTTATTTCTTTTTTCTTCTTTTTAAAAAGTTTTTAAAAATTGTTTATCTATGTACATTGGTATTTTGTCCACATGTATATCTGTGTGAGGTTGCATTAGAGCTACAGACAGTTGTGAGCTGCCATGTGGGTACTGAGAATTGAACCTGAATCCTCTGGAATAACAGCCAGTACTTGTAACCACTGAGCCATCCCTCTAGCCATAAACTTTATTTCTTTAAACTCAGTGTTTGGTTTTGTGGTAAAGCAACAGAAAACAGAGCAATGTACAACTGTATCCCAGTAAAGGGATTAGTTAGGGAGAGTGAGTTCTCTTTGGAGTAGTATGCAGGCCAGGGTCATGACCAGTGAGATGAGAGTCAGTGTCAGCGTCTGGGGCAGCACAGTTGGGTCAGGCAGTGCATTGTATTGGGCTGTGTCATGGAATCTGTTCCATGGGAGGAAGCTCTGCTCATCACAGTGGTCTGGAGAACAGGGTCCTGCTTGGGTGAGCCCAAAGGAGTGAGGAGAGGAACCAGACAGACCTGAAGTTTAGGGTCAGCATGTAGTACCTTGAAACAGGCCCCTAGTCTCTGTGGTAGACAGTGTGAAAGATGGGGAAACTGAGGTAAAAGTGAGGGTGGAAGGCCATGCCAGGATAGTGGCATGAACAGGGGAGTCCGTGTTTGATAACGGCATGACTAATGCCAGTATCCCTGCCTAATAGGGCATCTCTGAGACTTACCCTACACCTCTGCTTCTCACCCCTCTAGCTTGTTAAAATGTAGATTTTGACTTGGTATGTCTAGGTGGGCCATGGGCATCTCCAGCACATGGCAGGTGACAGTCTCATTGCAGGCTCAAAAATCCCGCCTTTCCCCTCCCCACACCTTGGTTTGACAGGCACACCTGATCGTTCCCTGACCTTCTTCCTCCTGGCTTTCCTGATGAGTCCTACAAAAGCCCTTTGATAGGAGCCCTCATCTCAGCGTCTGCTTTTGGGGATATACCTATGAGATGGGTGGGCATTGTAACCGACCAATTTAAGACAAAGAACTGGTGCTCAGAGCGGGAAATCACTAGTATAGCGAGACACTGATAGTTTGAGGCAGGGGGAGTGACATCCAGGCTTTTTAGAATCATAAACCCAATCTTGTCCCAATATACTACTTTCTGGAGCTTCCGGCCAAACCCCTTGGCCACAGACGGCATCTTCTTTCAGTCTGTCCCCTTCTTCCCAGCCCTCTGAGTCAAGACAGGCGCAGACCAACCCGCCCGCCCCTTTCAGTCAAAGCTTCCAGGCTAGTGAACTTTCATTGTGCAGTACAATGCACAGAGGTCTAACTCCATGGCAGCTCCAGAATCCCGGTCTTCCCTCCACACTTCTAAGGTCCTCTCTCAGCTCTGTTTCTCTTTTCTTTTTGTCCTAAGACAGTTAAGCAGTGGGATCTGTGGAAACCATTAAATCAGGCAGGAGACCCGAGGGCGAGCTCTTCCATTCTTTTATCCAGGGGCAGAGGGAGCAGAGGCCAGGCATTGTGCTTCAAGAATGGTTCCTGGGCCCAAAGCACTGCGACAGCCCTGCCAACCCAAGGGCTGGGGAGTCGCATGTGGCCTCAGCGTGACATCTCATCATCTCAGATGGCTCTCTCCTGTTCCCCCGGTGAGACGCGTTAGTGGCTAATGCGGTGTCCACCGGCTTACAGCTGTCCACACTGCCCATTGTCCTTCACAGCCACACTGTCTCAGAGCCCCAGAGCAAGGCAAAGAGGGGCAAGGTTTGCCTTCTTGTTCCAAGCAAACACACCTGCCTCCTCGAAGCTGCTTTAAGCTTTCCATACAGAATCACAGACCGCTTGTGGGCATTTCTCCAGTGTCCAGGCAGGGCTCTTTGTGTTTTGAATGAGGATTGTGCTACGGGTGTAGTGGCAGGGAAAGGGGAGCCAAAGCTGGAACGTGCTGGCATTGACTGCAGTCTGGGAACCTCGTGTTACTGTATGCGGAACCATGTTGCAAACGGGGTCTGAGTCTCTCTGTATGTATGAGGATCACTTTCTGGTCATGTCTCTGCTAGGGGCAAGGACTCTTGGTTGAATTGGCTTTTGTTTAAATCACTCCTGGGCACAGTGACCTCGGGTAAGCTCCCTAGCCTCCTGGTCACATAAGGTGACTCATACAGTCTAAAGGAGGCAGTGTATTTTGATTGCTGGGAACACACCAGTCAGCACTGTGTGACCATGTGCTGCTCTCGAAACGAGTCCATGGAGGTGACTCTCTGGTGCTCCAGGTCAGGGGAGGTCCCAGGTAAGCGCTGGTAGCAGAATACAGTCCTGATGGAGTAGTCTAAGCTTCCAGTGTGCAGAGGGTGGGGAACGCTCACTGTGTAATGAACATTAATCCTTCCTCAGGTACTTACCCCTCCCCTAACTTACATTTTCATTGCTTATTCTACTGTTTCATTTTACCTTATCTTATTTAATTTGTAGAGACGATCTTGCTGTGTAGTCTTGCCTGGCCTTGAGCACCCCACCCTTTTATCCACAGCACCTGGAATATAGTACATATTTATTTAATATGTGTATTACTCTGGTCCAGATGACTACTTTAGATTGGTAACATCTAGGAGATGGTCCCAGAAAGGGGGGAGGTGATAGATCTTGGTTTTGCCCCCAGTGCTGACATGAAGCCTAGAGATGGGGACTAGCATCCCATCATAAATGGTCTTAGATTTTTATTTAATTCTTATTGCTGTGAAGAGACACCATGACCATGGCAACTCTTATAAGGAAAACATTTAATTGGGATGGAAGCTTATAGTTTCAGAGGCTCAGCCCATTACCATCATGATGGGGGCATGGTAGTGTGCAGGCAGCCGTGGTGCTAGAGGCAACAGGAAGTCAGCTAAGGCATTGGTGGTAATCTGAGCATAGGAAATCTGGAAGCCCACCCACACAGTGACACACTTCCTCCCACAAGGACATACCCTTTCCAACAAAGCCACACCTCCCGTTAGTGCCACTCCCTATGAGATTATGGGGGCAATTGCATTCAAATTACCACACCTCTCCTCTCCCTCCTGTCCTGTTCTCTTCTCTCCTCCTCATTTTTCCTTCTTCTTCTTCCTCCCCCCTCTTCCTCTTTCCTTCTCTGGGTTCTGTTGACATACCTGAGGATGTCCTGGCATGCAGTTTGTAGTCCCAGCTGACCTTGAACTCACAATCTTCCTGCATTGCCTCCCAAGTGGTCGATGACAGGCATGCACTGCCACCACGCCTGGCTGATTAGTCTCTGATTATGGGGTTGTCTCCAGTTCCCAAAGAACAGGTTGATAACTTTGCCAGGACAAAGTACCAGACCAGGAGCTGTGAGCCTGGGTTCACGCTTCAGGTTTAGCAGTCACTTGGACGAGTTATTTTTACTCTCTGGTCTGTGTTTCCCCATCTGTGAAGCACAAAGACGAGGTTAGACCCTATTCTCCAGGTCTAGGGTGAGAATCAATGACAGTACTTTGGGCCCCATCTCTTTACCTTGCACAAGCCAGCCAAGGTTCAAGTGTGGCTTCTAGACAAGGGTTGGAGGCAGTTGGAGGATTGCCTGTTTAACCAGTCTCCTAATGAGGATTATTGACTGTCACATGTTTAAGGGTTAGATAGATTTCTTCCTCCCATAAGACAGAGCATAGTTTCCCAAATGCCCGGAAAACACAAATTTCCAGACTGCTCAAAAACATCACAGAGGGAAGTCATTGAAATTCATTGACAAAACTCTAATCTTTCCATGTGCATTTCCCATGAGTACCGTATAACTCTTTCTTCAAGGCGGTCTCTATAGATTTAATGAGGAGGAGAAGGCAAGTAAGACGGTGAATGACAGAGAGACAAATGGTTGCTTGGAAGATTATACACACATGGCAGCTGATGATGGGCAATAGAACAGCACGTATATAAACGAAAGCCCTCTGCGCATAGTCACTCCATGCCGGACGGACACAAAGTATGAGCACCATGAAAGCATTGTCTGTTTCTGAGATGATGGAATTTGGAGAGGCTAAAGAGTCAGCAAAGGCCATGCATGAGCACCACGAAAGCATTATCTGTTTCTGAGATGATGGACTTTGGAGAGGCTAAAGAGTCAGGAAAGGCCATGCATGAGCACCACGAAAGCATTATCTGTTTCTGAGATGATGGACTTTGGAGAGGCTAAAGAGTCAGGAAAGGCCATGCAGCAGCTGGTACAGAGTTGGGGGTTAGATCCAGACTTAGCATCGAAGAGTGAAGGCTTGGCAGCAGGGAGTCTTGGACTCGAATTTGCCAGTTACTGGCATGCCATAGCGTGACTCTTGGTATGCATGGTAGTAGTTTGAATGTAATTGACCCCCATAAGCTCATAGGGAATGATACTATTAGGAGGTGTGGCCTTGTTGAAGTAAGTGTGGCCTTGTTGGAGGAAGTGTGTCACTGTGGAGGTGGGCTTTGAGGTCTTGCATGCTCAAGCTATGCCTAATTCAGATTTTTATTGCCTGTGGACCAAAATATAGAACTCTTAGTTCCTTCTCGAGCACCATGTCTACCCAAACGCTATGTCCTGCCATGATGAGAGTAGGCTGAACCTCTGAACTGTAAGTCAACCCGATTAAATGTTTTTCTTTATAAGAGTTGTCATGGTCATGGTGTCTCTTCATAGCAATAGAAACCCTAACTAAGACATGCCACATGATCTCTGAGTTTCTTCACAAATGTAGGGAAAACATGGGCCAGTGAGATAGCTCAGAGGCTAAACACATCTGTCACCAAGCCATGATCTGAGTTGACTCTCTGGAATCCATGTGGTGAAAGGAGAGATCTGACTCCTATACATTGTCCTTTAGCCTTGACATATATGTGCACCTGTATGCACAAATGCACAAATAAAAATTCAAAAATGTAAAAAAAATAGATATGACCCTATTAATAATGGGGCACTGGAACATATAGCTGTTAACTTAGTTTTAGGTGTGTGGAAAGGGCTCATTGGATCACTGGGGCATTATTTTGTCTATTAGGACTCACTTCTTGCTCCCTCGAATTCTACAGCTGTAACTTTTCTCTCCCTACTCACCTGCCCTCACAGAGGTCATTATGGCTGCCTGGCATTTCCCTGTCAGCCATTCATATATAGATACAACTCTTGCTTTCTCCCTGTGGCCAGTCTTCTACCTTTGTACTATTTGCAGTGCTGGAGGTGCGTTCAGATAGCCTCCACCCGATTCTGTGGTGGAGATTGTTTGATGATGACATTTTTCCAATGCTCCCCACTTAAGGGCATTTGTCCTGCTCAGAAATGGTCAGTGATGTCTCTCTATCTAGACACATGGGGATCCTGTAACCATTCTCTTCCAACCTAGGCTTACCCAACCGGCTGCTCCCAGAATGTAACTTTTGCCCTCTTTTGGTTGACGTTACTGCCTGATAACGCTACAGACTCTTTTTGAAGGAGACTGCTCTTTCATTTGCTGGGCGCCCATGCTGAAATAATCACACAAAACTATATTAACTGCAACACTCACTGTTTGACCAATAACTTAGGTGTCTTCCTAGCTAGCTCTTATACCATAAGTTAACCTATTTCTATTTTTTAATTGATTTTATTGAGCTGTACATTTTTCTCTGCTCCCCTCCCTGCCTCTCCTCTCTCCTTCAACCCTCTCCTATGATCCCCATGCTCCCAATTTACTCAGGAGATCTTGTCTTTTTCTACTTCCCATGTAGATTAGATCCACATATGTCTCCCTTAGGGTCCTCTTTGTTGTCTAGGTTCTTTGAGATTGTGATTTTTAGGCTGGATTTCCTTTGCTTTATGTTTAAAAACCACTTATGAGTGAGTACATGTGATAGTTGACTTTCTGGGTCTGGCTTACCTCACTCAATATGATGTTTTCTAGCCTCTTCTGTTTGCCTGCAAAAGTCAAGCTGTCATTATTTTTCTCTGCTGTGTAGTACTCCACTGTGTAAATGTACCACATTTTCCTTATGTATTTTTCGTTCAAGGGACATTTAGGTTGTTTCCAGGTTCTGGCTATGACAAACAATACTGCTATGAACATAGTTGAGCTCATGTCCTTGTGGTACAATTGAACATCCTTTGGATATATACCCAAAATTGGTATTACTGGGTCTTGAGGAAGGTTGTTTCCTAATTTTCTGAGAAATCACCATACAGATATCCAAAAGGGCTGTACCAGCTTGCATTCCCACCAGCAATGCAGAAGTGTTTTCCCCACAACCTCTCCAGCATAAGTTGTCAACAGTGTTTTTGATCTTGGCATTCTTACAGTTATAAGATGGAATCTCAGAGTTGTTTTGATTTGCATTTCTCTGATAACTAAGGATATTGAGCATTTCCTTAAGTGTTTTTCAGCCATTTTAGATTCCTCTGTTGAGAATTCTGTTTAGATCTGTACTCCATTTTTTAAAATTGGATTATTTGGTTTTTTCATCTCGTTTTGTCCTTCTATGGTGATTGCAAGTTTTGCTGGGTATAGTAGTATAGGCATCTGTGGTCTCTTTTAATGTCTGCATAATGCTTGACCAGGACCTTCTGGCTTTCATTGTCTCCACTGAGAAGTCAGATGTGATTCTGATAGGTCTGTCTTTATATGTTACTTGGCCTTTATCCTTTGCAGCTCTTAATACTCTTTCTTTATTCTGTATGTTTAGTGTTTTGATTATTATGTGGTGAGGGGACTTTTTTTATCCAGTCTATTTGGTGTTCTGTAAGCTTCTTGTATCTTCATAGGAATATCTTTCTTTAGTTTGGGAAAGTTCTCTTGTATGATTTTGTTAAATATATTTTCTGTGCTTTTGAGTTGAACTTCTTCTCCTTCTTCTATACCTATTATTCTTAGGTTTGGTCTTTTTATGGTGTCCCATATTTCCTGGATATTTTAGGTTAAGCTTTTGTTAGATTTAAATTTTTCTTTGACTGATGAGACTATTTTCTCTATTGTATCTTCAGCGTTTGAGATTCTCTCTTCCATCTCTTGTATTATGCTGTTTATGCTTGTGTTTGTGGTTCCTGGTTATTTTCTCATGGTTTCTGTTTCTATAATTCCCTCAGCTTGTGTTTTCTTGATTGTCTCTATTTCAGTTTTCAAGTCTTGAATAGTTTTTTTTTCACGTTTAATTGCTTTTTCTTGGTTCTCTTTAAGTGATTTGTTGATATCTTCCAATTTTTTGTTTAACTTTTCCTCCACTTCTTTGAGGGAATTTCTTATTTTCTCTTTAAAGGCCTCAAACATTCTTCTAAAGTTATTTTTAGGTCATTTTCTTCTGCTTCATCTGTATTTGGTTGTTCAAGTCTTGCTGTTGTAGGGACACTAGATTTTACTGGTGTTGTGTTGCTCTTTGTGGTGTTGTGTATATTCTTACCTTGTCTACCCATCTTTTCCTCTGATTGGTGTAGCTGGGGCTGTCTGTGACTCTGGTGATCAATCTTCCAGGTGCCAATGGATCCAGGGCTCAGATAGTTGCTCCTCGTGGTGTAGTCAGTGCCACAGTTCCAGTCACCCAAATGGTCACTCCTTGTTCCTGGAGGTTGCTCAGTGCTTTGGGGGTTTGCTCTGCTTCTGTGAATTTCACTGTCTCAGGCCTGCTCTGGCCTAGGTTGTCAGCTCAGATCTGTTTCTGTAAATATCTCTGTCTAGATCTGCTCCTGTGGAGGTCCCTGGTTTGGGGTTGGTCCTACACATGTCTCTGGCTCCAATCTACTCCCTCTGAGGTCCCAGACTCAGGTGTGCCTGGGCTCACAGAGGTCCAAGTTAGGCCTACTTCCTCAGAGGTCTCAGATTCACACTCAGACCTGCAGAGGTCCCTGGTTCTTGCCTATTGCCTCAGAGGTCCCAGACTCACACCTGGACCTACAGGGATCCTGGCTCAGGTCTACTTTCTTGAAGGTCCCAGACTCATGCCAGGACCTGCAGAGGTCTCTGGTTTCTGCCTATACCCTTATAGGTCCCAGACTCACGTCTGGACCCACAGAAGTCTCTGTCTCTGCCCCACTCCCCCAGTAGTTGCTCCCCTGTACCTGCTCCTGTGGACTTCACTGTCTCAGGTCTGCTCTGGCCTAGGTCTCTGGCTCAGTCCTGTTACTATAAATGTCCCTGGATGGATCTGATCCCACTCACATAGAGGTCACTATTTCCATTTATATGTGTATTATATCACCATGAGGCTGTGGTTTACTGGAAAGGTTCTGGCAGTGATGTCTTTCTCCTTCGGCAGCTACATGGTGTCTTTTTTTTTTTTTTTTTTTTTTTTTTTTTTTTTTTTTTTTTTTTTTTTTTTGGTTTTTCGAGACAGGGTTTCTCTGTAGCTTTGGAGCCTGTCCTGGAACTAGCTCTTGTAGACCAGGCTGGCCTCGAACTCACAGAGCTCTGCCTGCCTCTTACATGGTGTCTCTTTGACTCTGCCTACTCCCCCCCCCTCTCTCTCTCTCTCTCTCTCTCTCTCTATATATATATATATATATATATATATATATATATCTGCTCAGATTTCCCACCTGGGTTTGCTCTGCTAAGTCATTGTCTGAAAAAGCTTTATTCATCAAGCAATAAAAACTGCACATATCCAGAAGGACATCCCACATCAGTACTCACTTTAGCTTAGGAACAGGAGTTTGAGTTAAAAAGTGGTAAAAGCTTATTGGTGACTTTTCCCCTCCACCTTCCTTGGTGTCTGAGACCCCACATTTAGGAAGTCTCTTGCTTGGTTAGAGGTAAGGTTTCCTCTGTTACACCAGCCCTCTGTAAAGGTACAAACCTATTATATTCCATCAGGGATGCTTTCAAGAACGACATTGCAAAATGGGCCACACGCTGGGTAGTTCTGCTGTTCTCTGTAATACAGGAAGCAATCTCAGCTGTCCTCACATGCTTAGAGCTGACCTCTCTCTGCAGTTACCAGCAGGACTGATATGGTATTTAGGGGTGGCCACTAAACCCTGTGTTATGAATAGATTTTGTTTCTCCTTAACTTGTTTGAAGTGAGATGAGGAGCAATTTCAAACTTTTATTAAGAAACATACAAAGTAGTAAAATTAGAGATAAAAAAATAGAAATTCAGAAACCAGTAGAATCTAGGGAATCACTAAGAGACAATTTGAAAAATTGTATCTTAAACAGGTGAAAAAAAATATAGAAGTAGATAAATTCCTAAACAAAAAATTTTAAAAGATTTATAGCAAGAAATGAGATTGAAGTAGTAATGAAGAGACTCCCAGGAAAGAAAAGACAAGAACCAAAGAGCTGAATTCTCTAATAGCTCGAAAGAAGAACACCAATATTTCTCAGCTATTCCACAAAATGAAATGAATGCTTCCAACTTATTCTATAAAACCAGTATTATCTTGATCTCAAAGCCAGATAAAGACACAACAGCAACCACCAAACTGTAGCCTGATTACCATTACGAACACAGATGCAAAATTTCTCTATAAAGTACTTGCAAACCAAATCCAATAATACATTAAAAAGATCATATACACCACAATAAAATACGTTTCTTTTCAGAAGCCCAGGGATGGTTCAGACTATAAATAGACTTAAGTACAGAAATAGTATGATCATGTCAACAGACACAGAAAGGTCTTTGGCAAAGCTCAACATTCTTTCATGATAAAAGCCTCGGAAAAAAACTAGGAATAGAAGGAACATATCTCACAACAAAAGGTATATGTGACCAAGGTGAGACAAAAATACTTCCTTTAAAATCAGTGATGAGACAAGATGCTCACTCAATTTTATTCAGTATAGCACTTGTAATAAGTCAAGGGGATCCATGGAAAAGTTTATATGACCTTATACTTAAATCACCCTAAAGATACCGTCCAAGAATGATTATATCTGATAAACATTTTCAGCTAAATAGCAAGCTACAAAATTAACATACAAACATCAGAGAATTTTATTTTCTTAATAATGAGATTGATGAAAAAAATCAAGAAAAATAACCCTACTCATAGTAGATTAAAAATACCTAGGAACCAGGCCACACCTATACCAACAAGGCCACTCCTCCCAATAGTGGTCTTGTTGGTGTAGGTACGGCCTTGTTAGAGGAAGTGTGTCACTGGGGTTGGGTTTTGAGGTCTCAGATGCTCAAGCCTGGCCAGTGTGGGTCAGTCTCTTCCTGCTACCTAAAGATCAAGATGTAGGAATCTTAGCTACTCTCCGGTACTATGTCTGTCTGCACGCTGCCATGCTTTCTGCCATGATAATAATGAACTAAACCTCTGAGCTGTAAAGCAGCTCCAATGGAATGCTCTCCTTTATACGAGTTGTCATGGTCATGGTGTCTCTTCACAGCAATAGAAACACCAGTCCAGACAGTGACTAAACCAGGATGGTATTGTTATCAAAACTGACAGTGGGATAGAATGGGGCCCAGAAATAAACACATGCAGCCCCCGTCCCTCTGTTTTTGACAAAGCTGCCCAAACCACCAGGGTTTGTGGATTTTCTTTTGCCCGTGATAAAACTGCATAACCAAAGGTAACTTAAGGGAGAATTTATTCTGGCTTGCAGTTCCAGAAGGCTAAGAGTTCATGGTGACAGGGACAACATGGCTATAAGTGGCAGGCCTGGCAGCAGGATCAGAAAACTCAGTGCCTGAACCACATGATGTCCTTTTCCCAGCATATATATGTGAACGTCTCCAAACAGCTAGTAACTGGAGACCAAAGTTTTCCATGCCCAAGAATGTGGGGGGACATTCTCTGTCAAACCACTACACACATGTTAGAGGAAAGAAAGCCTCTTAAACAAATGGCACCTGGAAAGTTGGATAGTCACCTGTAGAAGAATGGAGTTAGATTCCTATCTCTCATCTCAGGGAAAGAAATCAACTTAAAATAGATTCAGACACTTTAACGGGGGACCCTCTCCTTTTAAGTTGTAGAGGAAAACAGGGAAAACCCTTCAGGAGGGAGGCATAGACAAATGCTTCCTGGGAAGGAGTCACCGAATGCGGGGGATCATAACACGAATCGCCAACTGGAATTTTATAAATTTAAAAGGCTTCTGTAGAGCAAAGGAGACAAACAACAGAGAGAAGAGACGAGGATTAATATTTAGATATATAAAGAACAGCAACACCAAAACCCTACCAAAAGATCCATTTATTCAATAAATGGGCAAGTGAATTGAGCAGATAGCTCTTAAAAGGAGAGCAAACGGTTAGCAAATATGTAAAAAATGTTCACTATCCTTAGCCAATAGGGCAATGCAAGCTAAAATGAGATGAGATTCAGCCACAAGGAATGGAATTGTATAAAACCCATGGGAAAGTGGATGTCACTGGAGATCACGATGTTAAGCTAAATAAGCCCAACACTGACAGGCAAACATGATATGCTTTATCTCAGACGTGAAACCTACTTTAAAAATAAGTACGATATGAAAGTAGGATGGGAACTATGAGAGGAAGGAAGGCGTATTTCTGATGGGTGCGAAAACTGAGGCCAGAACAAGGTAGGTAAATTACTAAAGGGTGACCAAACGAGAACTTGAAGCCGCATTGAGATTTCACACAAAGGGCTGGGATGATACTTGGTCTTGGGTAAGGTAGATTATAGACCACTTCCTTGGAGAAGAGATGCAGCAACTCAGCCCTGAGTTATAAAATTTATTGGGGTGTGGATCAGCACTTGCCTAGCATGGTCAAGGCTCTGAGTGTGATCCCCAGCCTGGGGGCAGGTGGGGATTAGGAAAAGAAAAGATTAGCTGTAAAGGTTGTGGTGAAAATTTCAAAGACTACACAAGTTCGTATAGTAAAAAAGTCACTGTGCGTGGCAGGGTGTTGGCATCTTTTTAGAGCTCTCAAAACGCAGATGAAGTAACCACAGAATAAAACAAAAAAATGCACAATAAAATTAGGAGACAGGACATTTTTGCAAACCCCAGACACAGATGGGTGAGGAAATACTGCTGACAGCTGTGCCATCTGTAGGGAACCAACATCGGGGGGAGGAGGAGAGGGAAGCATTGGAATAATTGCCAAACTGGAGAACAGGGTTGCCCCAGGTTAGCCCATATTTAGCGCGCGCACACACACACACACACACACACACGGGGGGGGGGGAGGGAGAAAGAGAGAGAGAGAGAGAGAGAGAGAGGGAGAGGGAGAGGGAGAGAGAGAGAGAGGGGGAGGGAGGGAGGGAGGGAGAGGGAGAGGGAGAGAGAGAGAGAGGGAGAGAGAGAGGGAGAGGAAGAGGGAGGGAGAGGGAGAGGGAGAGAGAGAGGGGGGGAGGGAGGAGGAGAGAGAGAGAGAGAGAGAGAGAGAGAGAGAGAGAGAGAGAGAGAGAGGGAGGGAGGGAGGGAGGGAGGGAGGGAGGGAGGGAGTTCAAGGGGATTCATAGGGCTATGTCGATGGGTGCCTGAAAACTAACCACACAGGCCTTCTGAATGGCAACACACTCTCGGGAGGCACTGTGGATTGTGGAATCAAAGTCAAAGAAGAGAGGGCCAATCAAGAGAAAGGGAGACAAAGCTGGGAGAAAACCTGCAGGAGAGACAAGGGCAAGGAAGTCTCACAAAGCAAGCCCTGTGTTCCCGAGCTCTACAACAAAGGTGCAAGACACCCTGGAAAGGTTTCTAACTTCTGGGAGATGCCTTCTAAAGGTTCAGGAAAATCAATTGTGCACAAAATGAGTCACAGGAAAAAATCAGGACCAAATCTAACACACACACACACATACACGCATGCACTCACACACGTGCACACACACAGACACACACACACCACAGCACACACACGCAGACACACACTATACACTCATACACACATACTACACACACACACACACACAGAGAGAGAGAGAGAGAGAGAGAGAGAGAGAGAGAGAGAGAGAGAGAGAGAGAGTTGTTTTAAGGGAATAGGAGAATTAAGGAGAAAAAGACCAGTTTTGCACATAAGTAGCCAGGCCACAAAGCAAGCAAATGCTCTCTTCCAAATGCAGAAAAGGCATTAGGAAACAGAAAAGAACACCACATGTCAGAATTAGAAAGACAGAAACCAAGCGAGAGAGCCTGGGAAAGAGTCATAAACAAAAAGAAATAAACACTGGAAGGAAAAAGATGATGGGCTGACGTAAAGCTGAATTGATGGAATTAGAAACTGAAAAGAAAATGAAGATAATCTAACCAGATGAGGCAGTATACATCTGCAATCCTAGCATACGGGAGGCAGAGGCAGGAATATCGCGGCTTTGATGCTCTCTGGGTTCCACAGAGAGTTCAAGGACAGCACATGCATCTTCTCATCTGCCTGTCACAAGCAAGTGCAAAACAGTTAGAGATTCAGGAAAAGAAAATCTTAAAGACAAAAGACAATCCCTAGGCTAAGAGCAGGACCGGAGTTGGGTTCCCAGCAGCTGCTCAGATGGCTCAACTCCAGTTGCTGAGGATCTTATGCCACCTTCTGGCCTCCGTGTGCCCTGTACTCATGAACATATACCCCTCCCACCCCCATAATTATTAAAGAAACCTTTTCTTAAAAAAGAAAAAGACAGCCCAACATATTCAAATTAAGAATCATTGAAGAAAAAGAACCAAAGAGAAGAGTAGAACAAACATTCAAACTCTTAGAAACTTCCTTGAAATAAAATACAACCCCAAAACCCCAGCTGCAAGAACATGTGGCAGCTTTGAAAATATTGATACAAAATAACCAACTGTAAGACCTACTCTAGTAATCTACTCGTAAGCTCTTTATCTCTGGAAGACAGGAAAAAAATGATTTAGAGTACTTAGGTCTAAAAGCTGTAGAAAGTGATCCTTCCAAAAGGATACTAAGTAGTACATCCAAGGCACTGGGAGAGGGCCTGTGAGCCACGGCTTTAACTCCATCAACACTCACATCCCAGCTGACGGGAGACCTAACTTGTGCCTAAGAGCTCATGGAAGGCTTCCTTTGGAACTTTCTTTGAAATTTTATTTATTTATTTATTATTGTATGTGTGAGTTGAGGTCAGAGGACGACTTTAGGGAGTTACTTTGTGGTTCCAGGATCCAGTTTACATGGTCAGGCTCACATTGCACGCAGTGGTACCCACTGACCCGTCTTGCATCCTCCCTTGAGACTTTCAAGAGGACTATGTTAGCAAAGGAACACTAGGAGACTACCAGAGTACCGGAAAGCTGGAAAGACACCAACAGAAAGATATGTAGTAAGTATTTAATGTATAATTACTTACACACCTCAGAAAAATATCTATTTTTTTTTGAAATTAGAGAAAACAGTGCATAGAGGCTAAAAGTCCCCGCAGCGAGTGAGATGCATGCATTCTACAGTTATAAAATTGGCTACAGAAAGAAGATCAAAAGCAAAAGCAATTTATTTTTGGCTTTCAGTCATCTTATTAGTGGTGGCACCATGTTGGTGACTGGTGTAGCGCTACTCCAAAATTGGTATGAATTCAATGTGTTATAAAGCAAATGAGTAATTATGAGATATTCAAATCTATTACCTTCCGAGTCTTGAGAACAATTATGCCTTGTATGGAAGAAAGGAGACACGGATTAAATGTACAGAAATGGTTATGTGGAGACTTTGCAGTTTGGGCTTCAAATTAAATGTGCCAAGCAGTATATATTCATGTTATGGGCATGCATTCCAACATTAACCAAGATTTGACTCTTTCCCTCCCCTCTCTGATCTCCTCCTCCCCTTTTGTCCTCCATCTTGTTCGAGAAAAAAAATTTATTGAAAGAAGTTTATTTACAGGTATATGCATGTGTTGTGTTAGCGTATACCACATATGTGTGTGTGTGTGTCCCTGGAGACCAGATGAGGGCATTACATGTCCGGGAGCTGGAGTTACAGGTGGTTCTGAGCTCCCTGATGTGGGTCGTGGGAATTGAATTTGGGTCCTCTGAAGGAACAGCAAGTATTCTTAAGCAGGAAGACATCTCCCCAGCTCTCATTCCTGTATCCCTTTACCCAGGGTCTCCCTCTGTGACTCAGAGGTCCTTGATCCTCCTGCCTCAGTTTTGTGAGTGCTGCAATTTTGGGTGTTTACTTTCATGCCTGGTCACTACCTCCTCCTTTCTCCTGGTTAGATTATATTTAATTGCATATTTTAAAAATCATAGTTAATTAAAAATGTATTTCTTTACATTTCAGTATTGATAAATCATGTGACACCATATCCCAGGGTAGGTAAGGGCATATTTTAAAATGAGAAATTTCTAGAAATTGATTGTAGGGTCAAGCATTGTGTTCTCTAATTAATATTAGATAATTGCTACTCAGAGCAGTTGTAATCACTTGCATTTCAGTATAAAGGACCCACTTTCCTGCTGACCTGTTTTCAGTCCTGTTGCTTTGCATCTATTATATAAAAATTGCCTGTTGATTTGCTCATTAAAGAGATTAAAAATTTGACAAGTTCAGAGGTAAATTCCCAGTCTTTGTATGTATACGTGTCTTTGTGTGTGTGTGCATGCATGTGGTGTATATGCATGTATTAGTGTGTGTTTGTGATGTGTGTGGTGTGTGTAATGTATACGTGCGTGCATGTAGTGTGCTTATATTTATGATCTGCTTACTTGAACTTTGACTTATTTGAAGCCGAGTGCCGTTGACTTCCCAGAACTTTCAACATATTAAAGCTACGTACTCTCCTTCAGTCTCATTTTGCTTTTATTGTAAACATGCTTACATTTTTATGGAACCAGATTTTTCTTTTTTTTTTTTTTTTTTTTTTTTTTTTTTTTTTTTTTTTTTGGTTTTTCGAGACAGGGTTTCTCTGTGGCTTTTGGAGCCTGTCCTGGAACTAGCTCTTGTAGACCAGGCTGGTCTCGAACTCACAGGAACCAGATTTTTCATTTCCATCTCCTTTTAGTAGTTTCTGATTTTTTGTTAAACTTTTTTTTTTAAGTTTTTAACCCTAAGTCACAATAATTTTCCTATTTTCTTTTCTGGTAGTGCCACAGTTATAATTTTAACCTGTTGAAAATGCATTTTTGTGTGTGATAGAAGACAGGAATATATGATGTGTATGTAATTTCTATAGCATTAGCCAGTTATCCATTTTAATCATTTTTAAAGCATTCTTTCTTAAGCATCTTCATCCATATTGATTTGGAGAGCCTTTTCTTGCTCGATTATTGCACATTACTGTATTTTTAGTGTGGCTTTTGGTTTCACTAATCTGTCTTCATTTTTTTTCTAATTCCATACGGTTTTTCTTTTTCTTCAAAAAGAGGAACAAGGAACATGTATGGACTCATACTTTTTTTTTTTTTTCCGGGCCACAGATCTAAATGGACCGAGGGGAACCTGACAGCGTGCAGCAAACAGTTCTTTTGGCAACAGCAATCTTCCTTGTAAATCCCAGGCTCCATTCTGGCTCATGGTCCCCAGTCAAATTCACACCAGACTCTCTTACTTATTATAGATGAGTGTGAATTTCAACATCTGGAACTTGCTCTCGGGTTCCCATCTATGTTGTTATTATTTCTTTTAATGAATTTCTTCTTGTTCTTTCGATCTTTTCTAAGTGGCCGAACACTGTATTTTCAGTTTGGCTCGCCGGTGTCTCCCACGGGTTCATGTGTTGGAGGCTGGTGCTGGTGTGGCTACTGAGGGGAGCGAGAACGTGCGAAGGTAGAATACAGTTGGAGCGTGTGACAGTCAGCCTGGCGTCATTGTGCCGGAACACCTGAGGAAAAGAAACTTAAAAGAGAAAAGGCCTGGTTTTGTTCAGTTTCACAGGTTTAAGTTTATTTCCTCTTGGCCTAGTGGCCTGCAGGTTTGTGGCAGAAGCTGTTCACAGTGGCAGCAGAACGTGGTAGAGGCTGTTCACAGTGGCACAGCACGTGGTAGATGCTGTTCACAGTGGCACAGCACATGGCAGAGGCTGTTCACAGTGGCAGCAGCACATGGCAGAGGCTGTTCACAGTGGCAGCAGCACATGGTAGAGGCTGTCACAGTGGCGCAGCATGTGGTAGAGGCTGTTCACAGTGGCATAGCACGTGGTAACACTGTTCTCAGTGGCACAGCACATGGCAGAGGCTGTTCTCAGTGGCACAGCACGTGGTAGAGGCTGTCACAGTGGCACTGCACGTGGTAGAGGCTGTCACAGTGGCACAGCATGTGGCAGAGGCTGTCACAGTGGCGGCAGCACATGGTAGAGGTTGTTCTCACTGTAGCCAGGAAGCGAAGAATGAGAAACAAAATGGATAGGGCTCCAATATACAACATGACCTTTCAGGACGTGATCTCAGAGACCTGTTTCTACCTGAATTTTTTACAACTTCCCAAAAGCACCCCAGCCAGGTACTAAGTTTCCAGCTATGAGCCTTTGGGGGGACAGTCTATTTCCAAACTATGACAGAGGAGCTTAAGGGATGCACTGCCTAGGAGGTAAGACAGCTTTTATGAGATCTCTGTACTTTGCCAAGCCTGAGTTATTGTGGGTGAGTTGACTCATACCTCAGTCTCTGGCCTCTGCTTTGGCTATGCAATTTCTATTATTATGATGCTTTTAAAAGGCCCTCGCCAGAAGGCAAAACCAATAGAGATACCCAAAACTAGAACTAAAGACTCTTCTTTATAAGGTTAGCAGCGTCAGGTATTTCATTACAGTAACAGAAGCATATACCAGTGTATCTTAATGTTCGGTTTGTTAAATAAATATAATGAAGGGATTCTGCATGAAGTGGTATTGTATTCATAGGAACAAAGAAATATGCAGTCTGTGCTTTTACATCCAAGAATATAATTTTTCATCTTAGGTCTTTTGAAAATGCCTTTTAGTACATTTTCATAAAATGCTTATATTTTTTCTTGTTAAATGTATTTTTAGATGAGTTATAATTGCCATACATATTTTGAATATGGTTTTGCTTTTCATTATGTTTTTCCTACACTATATTTTACAACTGATTTTTGCTTATGTAAAGTTGAGCTATCACATTTAAAAATATTTACCCTTGCCACAGTTTAGATAGAAATGTCCCTGAAAGCTCACATGCTAAGGGCTTAGTCCTAGCTATTGGGAGGTTGTAGGAGCTTCAGAGGTGGGGGTTAGTGGGGAGTTTCAGGTCACTAGGAAGTGGCTTTGAAAAGAACGTTTCCTCTGCTTTATTCCCAACAGTGAGGTAAAGGGCTTTGCTCTCCTGCACACTCTCATCGCAATGTTTTGCAGAGGCTCAAACCAGTGGGTCCTTAAACCTCTAAAACACTGGCAAAATAAGTAGTTTTTACAAGTTGATCACACCAGGTATGTATTATAATAACAGAGAGCTATCATGCCCTCCAAAGGCAGGAGGGAGAGTTCTTGCTTATGCAGCAGGTCTTGAGAGATGGGTAAAGTAGGGGAGGAACGGGTAACTGTTGGGAGAGTCACAAATGATGTCATGTCGCTTTCCTGGATTCCAGTGATGGCCGTGTGGCACGGGAGCTTCAATATGGGATGAATTCATTTTTATTTTGCATAAGTAACTACACAGTAACTTACACTGTTACTAAGTCCCCACATTGGCTCACTTTCTCAGGGGCTTTCCAGAATCTCCAGGAACTGAGGAGATTTATATAAAAACATCATATTGCCTCATCGTCTCAGAGATGGAGTATTTACAACTCAGAGATTGGGTGCTCATGTATTGTGCAGTGTTTTCTCTGGAGATGTAAGCAAACTTATTTTCAATCCACGCAAAGAACCAGCAACAGAAGAAAGACCTGATCCTACCCAGGTCTTGTTTAACGAACAAGGAAATCTGTTACAGTAGTAGAGATGCCTCAGAGGCAGCTGCATCACCATAACGCCCATCTCAGCACTGATGGTGGACATCTCACCATCTATCCCTGGAGCTCCATGCCCAACACACAGGCAGCTTGGCTGGCTGGGAGTCTTGCTCCTCAGCAATTGTTATTTCTTTCTGGCGTGACCAGGTGTGAGTCTGGGTCCTCAGAGGGAGCAGGCCTGAGCCGCGACCTCTGTGGGTCCGGGTATTGGTCTGGGACATCAAAGGGAATAGGCAGGAACCTGGAACCTCTGCGGGTCTGAGTGTGAGTCTGGCACCTTTGAGGGAATAATCAGGTCCTCTGCGGGTCCAGGCACACCGGAGCCCGGGACATCTGAGGCAGTAGACCAGAGCCAGAAACCTTTCCAGGTCCAGCTCCAACCCAAGGACTTCTGCAGGAGGGAATCCAGACCAGGATTTACAGAAACAGAGTAACCTTAGTCTCTCCCCTTGTGAATCTTGTAAATCTAGAAGCATCCTGACACTTGTGGTTTTGTTTACTTCCTGAACCTTGTAAGTTTCATTTTAAGAAGCCTCCTCTCTCTAGGAGGGATTGTTTCAACGCAGAGGGGATAGCAGCAGCTTACCAGGGCTCAGAGCTGGAGAACTCATTGCCCAGAGACGGGGTGCCTAGAATGTTCTTTGTGTTCGGAACTATCAGTGACTGTGTGTGTCACCTGCACTCAATATTTAATGAGTATTGCATTATTTGTCTTCTCATAGAACTTCTAAACACCCTGTAGCAAACGAGTTGAGATGTTTTCTGTTTTAGATGCTTTCAGGAGTTCTGGGATAGAGAATTTGCATATGCTGTGTTGCTGAGTCTCTGAGAATGTTGGGGCTGACCTAGGTGGGGGCAAGGTGTAGACAGATGGCAGGTGAAGCTGTGTGGCCAGTATTTTTTCAGCATGCATCTACGCTGTGCCTTCTTTTGGCCTAGGTTCCATTCCCAGGAGAACTTAGTTCCATGGAGAGCTTTTGCAATTAATATGGGAAACATGTAACAAGTTGTACAATTTGGTTTAATGGGACGTCTGATGAGTGACACATGGTGTTTGTCAACTAAAAATATCTTGAAGACCTTTGAACAGACCGAGGGGACCTCTTTGATGTCATGTCTCACAAGCAGCTGCACCCTGATCTCGGTGCACATAATTGGCGAAACTGACCTGCGAGGGCTGGAAATGTTGACGCTGTCATGATAATTTCCTCTGTAAATCAACACATGGACTTGACAGCCTTTCAGAAATCTTACCGTGTTGCGTTTATCCTTTGTATTATGAAGTAACTTTATCTGCCTCGGACTCCAAGCGACTCCTATTCATTAAACGAATACTTACTGAGTATTGACAGGAATTGCGGCGAAGGGCCCAGGTCCTATCTTCAACAGCAGAGTATAGTGAAGAAATAGACAGATAAACACAAACAACACTAAGTTGATACTTAGGCTGATTAGTATAATGATAGAGGAGGAGGGATACATACAGAGTTACCACAAAAATTCACTCGCTTATTGTTCATTTGTTCATTCATTCATTCATTCAATGAAGAACAAACCTGGTGTGGCCCCTGACTCAGGGAACTCAGTCTTGGAGTAATTACAAATAGAGTATAAATACGCACATGCTGTGGTTGCCTGTAGGGAGTGTGGTAGGACAAGAAGAACAGGAAAAAGTTGTTTTGTGTTGGAAGAGTTAGGAAGGGCTCAATAGGCACAGTTGTGTCTGAGGTAAGTATTGAAAGACAGACAAATTACGAAGAACACGCAAGGTGATGGAAGCAATGTTATCCAAGGACCTGGAGGAGAGAAGAATGTGATCCTTGAGCTTCACTGTCACGGGGACCAAATATGGAATCCCCCAGGAGACGCACCTCCTCGTGTGTCTGTGAGGGTACTCCCAGTGATGTTTTGCTGGGAAGAGAAGACATACTCTGAATGTCGGTAGCACCAAACTATGGGCTGGGATCGCACGTGGAATTAAAAAGAGCAATCAGGGAGGGGACCAGTTTTCATTTCTTTCTGCTTCCTGACTGCAGACAAGATGTGACCGACCATCTGTGTCATGCTCCTGAGGCCATGCATCCCGTCATGACAGTCGGCACCCTCAATCCACGAATCGAAGTAACCCCCGTCTCCTTTAGGTTGCTTTTGGCAGGGGTTTTTGCCAGAGCAATGAGGTAAGAAATTAATCCAGAGGGTGAAGCATATTGGTCAGTGTGGTTTGGACTGAAAGGACTACGGACATGGCCAGTATAGAAGGAAAGGCCAGAGAATCAGACGTAAGTCACCTAACAGGTAGTTTTGAATGGCCAGTCAAGAAGCCCATCATCATCTGCAAACTTCATTAATTTCTACATTTTAGTTTTTCTTTTCTTTAGCCTTCCCTTTAGGAATGCCAGTGCTTACTGTCCATACATTAACAACATGATTAATGCACAGACTCAGGCTTAAGAGTTTATATATGTATAGTAATAAGTTTTGAAATGAATTCTTGATTGCCTAATTAAAAGATTTCAGATCAATTTTTAATTAAAAACAAAAATAATCTTTATGTATGGTATTTTGTGTGCATGTATGTGTGTGTGTGTGTGTGTGTGTGTATGCATGTGGTGGCTAGAGATTGTCATCTGGATGTCTTTCTCCATCACTTTTCTGCTTTGTGTTTTGTGACAGTGTCTCTCAGTGAACCTGGAGCTTACTCATTCAGCTGGACTGACTAGCCAATGAGCCATCAGAATCTGCCTGTCTCCGCTTCCCAGTGATTGAGTTACAGATGTGCACCCCAATGTGGGGCTTTCTACACGAGTATCAGAATTATGTCCTAATGCAAGTACTTTATCCATTGAGCCATCTGTCCAGACCTTCAGATTACTTTTGATTACAAAGCAGTGAAGAGAATAGCAGTAATCAGTAGGAACTAGTTAGATTTACTCCATTTGTCCAAAAGAGATGCCTGCTGCTCTGAGTATGGAGGCTGGAAGTTGACAAATTGTACAAGAAGAACTTTCCAGTTAAATCTATTATTCTGGAGAAGAGGTAAGGAAACAGAGTCTTTTAAAGATTCTTTCCTAGAATTTAGAAGCTTAAATTCTTAGTCTACTAAAACGGAAATAGATGGAATTAAGATGGTGTTCATATTTAACCATAATTCTAGGTTATAACATCCTCTAAAGCAGATAGATTACCAAGACCATGTAATATGAAGGTATTGTTGCCTTTATAAGTGAAGACTCAAGATTATCTCTACTTAAAGTGTGGTCAGTGGTCCAGCATCACAAGGGAGCTTCCTGGAAATGCCTCCTACCTAGAGAGTCAGCAAGTTTCCCATATCTGCTCAGTGATTCTGTGATGTGCAAAATGAGAGAAACTTTGGGTCCTAGAAGAGCCAGGTCAGTGTAACTTCGAAGTTTCTTCTCTTTCCAAGGCCACATTTCTATCTATCTGAAGCTATAGCATCTAATACTAATATCAAAAATAGTTTTGGTCATGGACAATTGTTAAATCCTCAGGGACTGTATATTTCTATTCCTGGTGTGAATTTTGAGTTCAATATGCTAATAACACTTCAATAATAATAGAAAAATAGCACATGGGAGTACTAGACTTATAAACTGCACAAAGGTCTTTCTGGAAACAATAAAAAATTTCTTATTCTAATGTGTTCCTGGAGTAGTCTCTTGTTAATGTAAATTTTTATATTACAAAAAGCAACAACTCTGTTCTACCAAAATTCCTTATTGGGCAAGATTTTCTGGACTTGTGAAATATTTCCCACTTTTGTTATCAGGAGCATTTATAAATTAGTTCGTTAATTCTAGAAACTTTTGTTGTATGTATTTCCAGGAGACTCAAGGGGATGGTATAGAATCAGTACTCTCAAGAGAAGTCTAGGAGAGGAGAAAAACAATCACACTTCAATTAATAGGTAATAAATTATAGCTTGTTGGTATTGCAGAATTTTCTCATGGTCCCAATTTGATGTATGTTGTTTAGTACGCAGTTTTATGGGAATGCCTTGTGTTTTTTGTTTGAGGTATACTCTTGTATCAATATTATTTCAATTATAAGCAAAGTGATTTGTGGGTGTGGCAGTTAGAATGTAATTGGCCCCCATAAGCTCATAGGGAGTGGCACTATTCAGAGGTGTGGCCTTATTGTTGAAGTGGGTGTGGCCTCATGGGCGGAAGTGTGTCACTGTGGGGGTGGGCTTTGAGGTCTCTTATGCCCAAGCTATGCCCAGTTCAGACCACTTTCTGTAACCTGCGGGTCAAGATGTAGGACTCTCAGCTCCTTCTCTGCACCGTGTCTGCCTGAACACCACCACATCGCACCATGATGACAGGGCACTAACCCTCTGAAAATACAAACCACTCCAACTAAATGTCTTCCTTTATAAGAGTTGCCATGGTCATGGTGTCTCTTCACAGCAATAACAATCCTGACTAAGACCATGGAGAAAGACACCATACCTCAGAGGAAGGGGTAGCTTTGTTGGGGCAGGTGATGATGACCTCCTTCCTTCATTGGCAGGTATTTTTGAAGCCATCTGCTAGGGACAGAAGCAGTGGTGTTAGAACGCTGGGGACTGGGGAATGTGAGGTTCTTGGCTTCTGCTTTGGCCGTCGGGGCAAGGCCATTAAACACAGAGAGAGTTACAAGTGACACATGTTCATGGAAGTTAGGGATTATAGGAGAGCGTGTCCTGGGAGACGTTATGAAGCGCCAAGGTATGCTTCCCAGGGGTTTCAGTTTATGAGCTGAAACCTGAAGGGAGAATAATGTTGCTTAGAGAAACATTTTAGGTAGCGAGAACAATGAGAGCAAAGACTCTGGGGAAACAAAGAAACATATTCTTCTAGTCCCGGAAGTAAGAGCCTCTCTACTCAGCATTCATCTGAATGAGTTTTCTCCAGGCTTTGGGAATGGGAGAGACGTGACAGTGTGGGATGATGCCTGGTTCAATAGACTACGCACTAATTATTTAGCCTCAGCGATTAGCCTCAGTTGCCACATCTGCCCAAGGGGGATGCTTGCCTCCTTACTTATTTCTAAGGCATGGTGATGGGAAAGCGCTTAGAAAAGTAGCAGCTATTCTACCATATTGTTACCGCTTCCCTCTGTCCCTCACCTCGGGGGAACATCTGCAGGGTGAAGTGAGGCAAAGTGGATATGGTTTGGGCTTCCATGCGGAGGGAGGGATGGTGGCCAATTCAAAGACTTAAATTTTTCTTCTTAAGCACACAATAGCTTTTGGGGAAATGGCTGACTGTCCCCAGCTGCATCTCAATACCCAACCGGAAACAGTAGACAAAGCACTGATTATGACGGAGTGGCATGGGGCTCTTCGAGAGGAGCTGCCAGATGCCGTTAACAAGTGGGAAGAAACGTGAAGTTGGCAACTTGCCCGGAGGGAAGCTTCCTTGTAACTCACAGAAATCTGGAGGGTAGCACAATACTTATCCAGTCGGGTCGGGTGAGGTTCAAGGCTGGAGATGGAAGGGTGCCAAGCACCGTCCAGATGAGCCAGAGTATCACAGAGGCCTCGGGAGGTGAGAGCGAGGTGGGAGCTGGTGGCAGGCAGGAAGCTAAGCCAGGATGAGCGTTAGCAGCTGAGCTGTGTCATGGGCTGAGCTGTGTCCCCCCACAAAGACATGTTGGTGTTGTAATTCTCATACTGCGTACCTTCTTTGGAAGTAGAGTCTTTACAGGGTCGTAAAGGTAAAAAATGAGGTCGTTTGGGTGAGCTTTAATGCAACGATTGACATTCTTACAAAAGGAGAAGATCTGGACTGAGGCATGTGAGGCGATCGTGTGGCTGAGGGATGCATTTACAAGCCAAGGGCCACCAACGTTTGGTGGCAAGCACTAGGAGGATTCTGCCTTGTAGTTGTCAGAAGGATCCAGATACTACTCATACTTCCCCAAGGTGTAAGAACTGAGCCGTCCGCGTGGTTACTCCAGCCCTAGGGAACTGAGCACAACTTGATTTCTTTTTACTGAGGAGTGTTAGGTTTCTCAGAATCCTCTGAGAAGACAAAGACATGATAGTTTTTGATTCAGACAGGAGGAAGTTACTCATCCTCCCAGAGACATTTGTCAAGACCTCAAATACTTACACCTCGCTGGTTATGTTCTGTGCATGGTGCCCAGTCTGACTTGGTCCTGTAGACAATGTGCCCATGGTGAGAGTACGTATTCCACACAAAATCAGTCTCTACATAAATCTCAACCTGGCTGCCCCTGAACTATGCAATCTGGAACATGTTACCGTACCAAGCCTCATTTTGACCTAACTAGAAAGATACCCTTCTTGTTGTGACTTTTGGAGACCACACATGAGATGCTGATGATGACTTCTGACTATGAATTTAACCCGACCCAACAGGTGATTGCCTAAGCTACCGGCATCGCGTGGCTTGGGAAGTCAGATGTTGCGGGAAGAGTTCCTGCACTCAGAGGTGATGGGAGGAGAGTAGGCAGAACCTGCCACCAGCACACTCCTACCTACCTCCCTCCTGCCTAGATCAAGGGCTGCTGGTTTCTTGTTTACCTCAAGCTTTCGTGTACCCTTTAACCCCCGAATTCTGCTGTTCCCCAATAAGGATTTTCTTTTCCATTTTTTTTCCTTTCTCTCTGGTCTCAGTCAAACTCACTCGTGCCCCTTTCCATATATGGAAAAAAATCCATCCAAAGGAAACCCCAAGCTAGATTAATCTGGTTTCTTGATTCCCAATGGAATTTTATTTACCTTAGGAAGACTGAGACAATGTCTCAGGCCTAGACCTATGTACCATGTGGAGAACTTTAGCTAGCTCGCTTTAACTCCCCAGATCTCAGTTGTCTTTTCTGTATAGTCCTAATTCTACCATCGTCCTTCTTCACGGAGGGATGGCGATCTAAGTTCATACACATTGCAAAATGCTAAGCAAATGCTAAGGTTTGATGGTCATTGTTATGAACAGAGCACAGGCCATCTATCTCCGCCCAGAGGAAGTCTACAGAGTGACCTGGAGAATTAATGGGACCAGTGACATTTATCCCGAAGGCACCCGTCTTTTCGCAATCATCTGTCTCGGAGTCTTGGGTGAGATCATAAAGGAGAAGGCAGGTAAGGAAGCTGAAATTATTTTGTGTCCTTGATTTGAACATGTCTGGCTGGCATTTGTGTGGGTTGCTAAGGGATGCAACCTGAATGAGAACTCCTGTGTTATGTGGAGGCATTGCTGCCATCCAACACATCCAAAGTCTGCCCATCAGCCTCACCTGCCACTCCCCACCCTTCTGCACGGTAACACTGTTCTTTGTCCCAGTTCATTTATCTGCCTTATTGAGGTAAGTGTTCAGGAACCCTCTGAGATGGAAGATGGACCCCGTTTCCTTACCTCATGCTGTTCTTTTCCCTTATTTTTAGGGACTGGAGGCATTTCTCAGTGACAGAGCAGATGAGTCTTCATAAGTTCCTGAGTTTAGTCTCTAGCACTGCAACCTCATAAGGAGGGAGGAGGAAGAAGAGGAGAAGGAGGTGGAGGAGGAAGAAGAAGGAGGAAGAGGAGGGAGATGTGGAGGGGGAGGAGAAAATGAAGCAGCGGAAGAAGAGGAGGAGAAGGAGGAAAGTAATTATGTAGATTATTATTATTGTAGATGGTTTAATTACAGCCAGAGTGCTACCCAGGAAATCTTAGATTCAGTTTTAAAGTTCTTTGTTCTATGATGTTTTGGAGAAAAATGCTCACGACAATGGAAAGAACCAAAAAAGAGCTATCAAGAGAGGGTGTTATGTTGTTGATGTGGGATTTAAGTCCAGGAACTGAAGAAGATTTCTGGCATTAGCAGGTTGACACTGCAGAACTTTTGGGCAATCTAAGTCAGCTCCGTGGACTTCAATGCAGGCTGATCTGTCCATGAGCATTAAGCCAGAGCAAACCTTAGCAGGGCTACCTCTCTGAGAGACATACTCGGGGGTCTGAGCAGACCAAATCTGAGAACAGTAAGAACAGAAGGGAAGCTTTTTCTGGAGTAATCTGTCCTAGGCAACTGCTCCCATATTAGTTCTTCGTGGCCCTGGAGTCTGTACCCAAAAGAGAAGGGAGGATGAGCCGATGAGAGAGACAGTGGGGACCTGGCTTCCTGTCTTGCCTCTGGCTTTCAGAAGGAAGAATTCCAAACTTTTTTTCAGGTCTACTGTCACCTTCAGCTCAGGAGACCTCCTCCTTCCTCCACAACTCTTCTTAAGATACAAAAATAAGTTTTTATTTAGAACAAAAATTGATGTAACAAATGACTCATTTAACTGACAAACACAATGAACATGATAAAAACTCAGCAGAATAAGATGATTTTATTATTTTCTTGACATGCCTCTAATATTTCCCCCATAATCCCTGGCTGAATACTGTCATTGCCTCTTCATCTGACAATGAATCTCTAATATAATTTTCCACAGAGGGCAGGATAATTCTGCCTTTCTTTGAGCATGATTGATTGAAATGTATTTATTATTGATGCTTGAGGATAGTTTCTTTCAGCTTCACTACTCTTTACAAAGTAACAATATGTGCATTTTTGGACTGTTTTCCAATTTAGAAAATCATCTATCAAGTTCCTCTCATGTTGGATCGTTTCCAATTTTAGGGCATTCAAAAATCTCTTATGTGGTTGCTAACCTCTTAAAAATATTAATTTTTATTGAGATAGAATTCATAACCATAAAATTGCCTCTTTGAGGAATACAATGCACAGCTGTTGACAGTTTCTAATTCCAGAACAAGTCTGTTGCTCCAAAGAGGAACCCAGTGTTCCGTTTCTCTGTCCCTCCAGTACCTAGAAACTACAATTCTTTCTATTTCTGGATTTCATGTAAATGGACTCTGTGTTAGTCATCTTTAATGACAAAAGTGCCCAATGAAAGCATCTTCAGGCAGGGAGGGTTTATGCTGGTGTTTGATTTGAGGGTGCAACACACCATTGCAGAAGAGGAAGCAGAAAGAGAGTAAGAGCCAGAGAAGATGGGAAACACCTAGGAAACAAGGCCCTCTAAAGCAACAGGATCAGCACATGTATGAGTTCACAGAGACCCAAGCAGCATGCACAGGGCCTACACCAGTCAGTACCAGATGGAGCCCCAGAGCTGAAGGGAGAAGTGGACACTTGCCCCCATCACTAACCCAGAAGCTAGTTCCAGTTGATAACAAACTGCAAATGAGAATTTTGTTTTCTCCAAAGGAATCTCACTGGGGAAACAAACTATTCTTAAGGGTAGACCCATGCCCAGCAGCAAATAGCCAACAGAAAACAAACTCAATGGCATCTGCGGGAATTCTTTGTCTCATAATGTCATGCCAAGTCTGTTTAAATCTTATATATTTAATTTTTGTTTATTTTATTTCATTCATATTTTTCTCTCTTTTTGCCCTATGGGTCATCTTCATATGTCTATCTATCATTGATCTATCTATATGTCTGTTTGTTTATCTATCTATCTGTCTGTCATCTAGCCATCCATCCATGCATGTATCCATCCATTTATCATCTCCCTTCCCATCTATTACTATTTATTTACCTGTGCAAGCATTCTATCTCTTTCCCCTCTATCTCTCTCTTTTTCCACACGTATCTATCCAATCTACTGTCTGTCAATCATATTTACTTTTTCTCTGATAGTCAGGATTTTTGGTTTCCTATTGACTCATTCAACTAAGTCATCCACCTACTCACTCACCAATGTCTATAAACATTGTATACCAGAGCGTATTCACGAAGAAGGAATAAGGTGTAAACAAGAAACATAGGAGGACACATAATTGGAACAGAACATGAGAAACTCAGAAAGAGAACTACAAAAGAGTGATAGAATCTAGAAATGGGGTGATATTTTAGCTTGGAGGATGGTTAGAATTAAACAATAGAAAAGGTAGAGGAGATAGTACCAGGTAGGGGAAATGCTGGTTTTCAGACAGAGAGGCATCTCGAGGAGGCTGGGGTAGATGATATGAGACAGGAATTCCTGGGAGATGGAGTTGGGTTTGCAAAGTCTTGAATTCTATGGTAAGATGCTTGGATTTCCCACTAAGCTCTTGATAGTAGGTTAAGCAGATGAGTGACTACATTTTCAAAAGCTCTCTCTGATATCAGGTGTGGAGGAGGATGAGTGGGTTGGGGGAGGAGACAGGGATAATGATTAAAACTCTTTAATCATTAAGCTTCCAATCAATAAGCAATTCACTTGTGCTTCATAAGGCTTTAGTTGGATAATCTAGGCCCTGACCCCAGTTAGATGTCATGTAAAACACAGGGGGATGCACTATACTTTATTATTCTGCCTGGTGGTGTTTAGCTTACTATATTTCTTCTTTACTATAATCAAAGATCCTGGATCATTGACATTTTACCTAAGGCCTCTCACCCCACCATACAAGCTTGACATCATCAAACCCTTGAAACATGTTCCTGGGATGGCCTACTACTATGTGACTTGATTTGATACAGTGTCAGATATAGAAAGAAGCCACACAATAAAATGGGTTCTCAAAAATAAGAGTCACTTTCCATTTTCTTTGAGCCCTACAATAGAAGTATAATCACATTCCTGGAGGCCCAGGGGTAAGAGATGATCACTCCGCACTTGCCAGTTACCCTGCAGAAGGTCACTGGTCCCTTTGAGAAAAACGGCTGGGGAAGACTCAGAATAAACGAGGTCCTTCGTCAAAGGCCTAGCTCCCTTTCCTTCAGCAGATCTAGATCTACAAACTGACTCCAGGCTGGAAATAGACTGAGGGGCCACACAATTCTCTACTCCTGTGCTTTGAGCTCGACATTTGTTTGCTTGAGTGAAAGGATTTCTTTCTTACACAGAGGAGCGATTTAGTAGGTACCCTCTCTGTTTCCCTTCTAGGGACACCGTGATTATGTAGCCAGTGCCACGAGTCTCCATGAGTCAGGCCATTCTAATGGTTGCTTTACCTCTGCTGCTCATTAATATAATTACACCCACCTTACTCTTGGTGCACAAATATTGCCATTGGCTCCTATCTCCCCTGCATCTAATTATTCCAATTGCACTTAAGTTTCTAGTAGAATGGCTGCAGTTCTTTTTTTTTTTTTTTTTTTTTTTTTTTTTTTTGGTTTTTCGAGACAGGGTTTCTCTGCGGCTTTGGAGCCTGTCCTGGAACTAGCTCTTGTAGACCAGGCTGGTCTCGAACTCACAGAGATCCGCCTGCCTCTGCCTCCCGAGTGCTGGGATTAAAGGCGTGCGCCACCACCGCCCGGCTACAGTTCTTAACTGAAAGCTCTGGCCCATAAAGAGCAATCATGAAACACTTCAGGGATATTGGCTATCTACCTATGATTTCTCTGTTAGTTTGTCGGTTTATTATCTATCCATAATAATCCTGTCTGTCTGTCTGTCTATCTATCTATCTATCTGTCTGTCTGTCTGTCTGCCTGTCTATCTGTCTGTCTATCTACCTGTCTGTCTGTCTGTCTGTCTGTCTGTCTATATCTGTCTGTCTGTCTATCTCTGTCTGTCTATCTATCTATCTATCTGTCTGTCTATCTATCTATCTATCTATCTATCTATCTATCTATCTATCTATCATCTATCTATCATTTTTCTATCATCTATATCATTCATGTATCTACTATAATTTATTTTCTATCAATCTCTCTACCTACAGTCTATTATTTGTCTATATATCAATCTATGCACCTATCTACAGTCCCTGAACTTTTTGTCTATCATCTGTAGCCATTTATCTCTCTTCCTCACAAAAATAATTGCCCTCCAACTATGGTTTGAAGCTTAAGGGTTCCCTCAAAGTGCATGTGGCTAAAGCTTGGTCACCAATATTGATAATATTGTTGGGAAAGAGTAGACCCTTTAGGAGGGGGTGCCTAGTTGGAGAAAGTAGATCCTGTGGGTGTGACCTCAAAAAGCTATGGTGGGCCCATGGTCTTCTCCTTTTGCTCTCTGGCTACCATGTGGTGAGCAGTTGTCTCCCCCATACACTTCTTTTGTGACACTTAGCCTCACCATGTGCCCCAAGTAGTAGCGCCAAGTGACCAAGGATTGAAAACCCTGAACCTGGGAAGGAAAACAGACTTTTCCTACTTGCAACTATCTTCTCCTCGGGTACTTTGTGACAGCAACAGAAAGCTGCCTAATATACCATGTGTTTGTGAAATATGTATTTTCTGGACCCTTCCAATGTGGGCGAGTAGGCTTTAAATAGTTTCCTCACCCTTCCCCACCAGAGGAGAAAATCCATCTGCCGGTGGAGTCTGCTATGTGAGTTGGGTATGTGTGGGGACCCTAATGGGACCTGGTCACCACAGAGTACAATTTGCAGCTCTTTTCCTGACTCCAGATGCTGTGGCCCTTTCTGTGTCTTTCATTCATAAGGCTTCAGACTGTGTTCACAACCCTTGGTTTAGCCGAAGGTCAAGGCTAGTACTTCTGTTCCCAAGCTAAAGAATGCAATTTAACTTTCAAATAAGAGCATCATTAGCAGCCTTTGGTAAATCGAGTCAAGCTGATCCTCAGAAAGAGGTGAAGTGGGCTTCTTATATGGATTCAAAATACAATCAATGACTTTACTTGGATTTCTTTCTTTCTTTCTTTCTTTCTTTCTTTCTTTCTTTCTTTCTTTCTTTCTTTCTTTCTTTCTTTCTTAAAAAAGCACTAGCTGTATCTTCTATTGGATCAGTGAGCAAGCCATTTCTGCCCAAAGTGCAGGTGGCTCCTGTGGGCCAGCACGCCTAGTGGAATAGACCAGCCAGGGTGGACTGACTACTTCCTGGAGTCAGGGACTCCATTTTCTAGAATTCTCCTTCTAGCACTCAGTCTAGGCCTCTGGCCTCAACAAATGCTCCCTCAGGGTAGGTTGTTTGAATAACTGAAACTCTTCCAACAGCCTGGGTCATCATCACATCATGCCAGGAGACTCACCTGGGCATGCAACCCTCAAGAGGTGACAGCTGGAGGGATGAGGTCTCAGCATGGTGGTTTGAGAAGCTCCTGGTGCTCACAGCCACTCTGCAGCTAGAGGAGCTAAGTATGTGTCAATGACCATGGAAGAAAAGGGAGTGTCCGCACAGGTGCATGCCAATTGTTTTCTTTATCCTGGAAAATGTGTGTGGCTTTCCAAGAATCTACACCTTGCTTACGCTTGGCAGGAAGTTGCTTCCCCTGCATGGTAGAGGATTGTGGGTGCCAGACCCACGCTGACACCACATTTAGGCCTGGGCAGCCACCTGAGCCTGATTCTGCCTTGGTAGTGTTGCATTTTAAGCATGGTATTAGCTCATTTTGTTGAAAACTTAATATAAGGCAAGCATTGTTCCGACCCAATTCCTTACTTCATTCTCTAAGACAGGTGATAATTGCCCCCACTTTGCAGATGAAAAAACAGAGGCTCCGAAAACTTAAAATAACTAGCCCAGTAATGACTGACTAAGCTCTTTATATATGCCAGACTGCTAACACTCAATGCCCTAGCACTATCTTTAATCTTCCAAGTTATAGGCATAATTATTACTATAAAATTATTCATGAGGATGCTAAACAATGGGAGAAACTTATCTAAGAGTGATAATGTGTGATTGCCTTGGACAGTCCCTGAACCAGGGCTAGCTCAGTTCTGTAACCCGGATGCTGTAGGATTTCTCAGACAGTGTCTGACAGAATAACTTAGGTCTTTGTAGGCCTTCGATATATAGTTGGATTTTCCCCCTCAGGACATAGATGAATTGCCTAAAATGAGTCACAATTTATTTCCATCTTGGAAACCAATCTACAAACTTAAAGTATACCAGGCTGAGCACTAAATGACATTTCTGCACTCTCTGGGGGAATATAACCCGAGGTATCTATTAAAACAAACAACATTGCTGTTTTTTTGGATTTAGCTGTCTCTGTTTGGAAAATTCTCCCATTGAAAGACAAGAGCTAGGGATGTTAGGTGCACACACAGTTACAGTGATAAGAGCCAGGGAGATGGAGGACATAGTGGTGTATTCTGGTAATTGCTGTCTTCAGGAGACTGAAGCAGGAGGATGACCTTGTACTCAAGACCAGCCTTGGATATGTGCAAGACCTTGTGGGTAAAGTGATTGCTGTGGGGACCTGAGTTTGGGTTGATTGACAACATGCATCTGTAACCCCACAGTTGGAGGGCGATGAGTGGAGGCAGGGGGATTCCTGGAGCTCAGTAACTAGCCAGCCTAGTGAAAACAATGGGCTCCAGACTCACTGAGAGACTCTGACTAAAAGATAAGGGGAAGTGGAAAGAGGAAGCCTCCTGGTGTTGACCTGTGGTCTCTCCACAAGGTAGATAAGTGAACTTGCACAGTTTCTCTCTCTTTCTCTCTCTCTCTCTCTCTCTCTCTCTCTCTCTCTCCTCTCTCTCTCTCTCTCCTCTCTCCTCTCTCCCTCTCTCTCTCCCTCTCTCTCTTACACACACACACACACACACAGAAACAAAAATTCCCAAACCCAAAACCAACTGGAAAGAGTCTGACATGACACTCCATCACTGGTGTGTGTGTGTGTGTGTGTGTGTGTGTGTGTGCGTGTGTGTGTGTGTGCGTGTGTGTGTGTGTGTGTGTGTGTGCACTAGCGCATCTTTATTTCCTGATCTACAGCATGGATAGATGACAGAAGCAAAATGTGCACATCAAGCCCCTGTCCAAAACAGCAGCAACAACAACTGAAACCAAAATGAGGACCCAGAAGGTAGCTCAGGGATTGAGCACTTGCCTTGCCTATGAGAGGTCCTGGGTTCAATTCCCAGCAGGTGTGATAGATAAAGCAGATTCAACTGTGGCTGTCTGGGTATGGGAAGCAGGCAGAGGACTGTGGGAAGGTCCTTCACTGGGGAAGGTAAGGGTAAGTTTTCTTTCTCTGTTCATCGGTTGGTGGACACTTAGTTTGATTCTGTATCTTAACTGAACGAAGCTACAGCGACTGTGAGCAGAGAGATATTTTCAGCTCGCTGACCTCGTATCTTTTACGTACACACCCAGACAGCAGGTTGCTGTTTTGCACAGCACTTCTGTTTTGACTCTGTGGACAAATCCCGATATTGTTTTTCATAAAGGCTCTATTAATGTGCAGTTCTGCTGACAGAGTTCAAGAGCGCCCCCTTCTCTGCATCCTTGCCACTGCTTACCTTTGGGTAATCAGTCTAACATGGGTGAAGGGATATCTCACTAATGTCAAGCCTGTGTGGGCAGCAGGCTCTTTGAGCATTTCTCTTGCCACACAAGGTCCTATACTCTGGAAGCTGATGGCCTCTGCTCTTGCAGTTCTAGGAGGACAGCTCCATTCACTGTGCAAAAGAATTCCCTCCTGGTGACTGACTGTTTATCTGGCATCCTTCTCAACTACATCTCTGAGGTTCCTGGTAAATTATTTTGGGGAATTGAAATCTAGGCAGATGGGAATCACCACTTTGATCACCAGGAATGGTTCCCTCGAATTCCCAATTTAGATTTTTTTGGGGCAGGCAGAGTCGAAACAGCTTTTCGAGAGAACCCACGTCGGGTCTCTGATGTCTAAAGATGGCGATGAGTGCAGACTTTGGAAAGAGCTTTGTGAGTTCAGCAGATCTCTCCCCACCCACTCTTGGTGGAGCTGGAATAAAAAAAGACAAAGAAAAACCTGTCTCAATACAGGCTTGATTCGGGAACCCCGGCACTGCGCAGGGAGGGAAGCAATTACAGCCCAGTGACTTCATGCTGCATAAATAGAACAGAGAACTGAGATTAGAGATGGTGCGGCATCCACCCCACATTGCAGTGGGCTACGGTGGTTTTTTTTTTTTTTTTTGGCTAGACAAAAATAATCTTAAATTGACGGCTTTAGGGAATCCCAATCTGCAGTGTGTCTACATGACATTCTGCCTGTTTGGAGAGATTGCTGCAGGGGCTTAGTGAGCCTTCGGGATAAAGCAGTCTTAGGATTGCCAGGTGCCCAAATCGTGGGTGAGAGCCAGGTGGTCTGGAGACAGGGCGTGCTCTCAATGGTGGCCTGTGAATGTAATTCAGCAGCTGAATCAGTAGTTTCCTTAATGTGGACGCCTCACATGTGACCCGCCCTTCTTTTCCCAATCAAGACATGTGACAGGAAAGGAGAAAACAAACAGAACACTACAAAACAGGAGGGATATTTCAAAACAGATTCTTAAGCAGTTCTCAGTGAGTTCGAGGCCAGCCTGGTCTACAGAGTGAGTTACAGGACAGCCAGGGTTATATACAAAAACAAACAAACAAACAAAAAGAACTTAGCCCTGAAAATCAGACGTGTAGTGCATGCCTATAATTCTAGCGCTAGTAAATTTAGAGCCAGACAGGGCTGTATAATGAGTTCTAAGTTCTAGCCAGCCTCATTTATAAAGCAAGACTTTACCTCAAAAACCAAAACCAAAACCAACCAAACAACCAACTAACAAACAATCCCCCACCCCAAGAAAAAAAGCCAAACAACCAAACAACAAAACTCCAAGGGCCTGGGAAAGATGACTCAGCCAGTCAAGAGTGAAAAGTTGATCCCCAGAATGCACAGTGAATGCCAGGCGTTGTTGGGGTTTTGCAATCTGAGCACTGGGTAAACAGATACAGGGACATCCATGGACTGGCTGGGCAGTTTGCCTAGCCTAGCTAGTGAGCTCCAGGTCCCAAGATGGACCTGAGGAATGGTACCTCAGGTTGACCTTTGGACTCTGCATGAACACATCCCTCACCATCCCTTAACCCCATTTCCACATAAAACAAAACACCGACCAAGCAACTGGGACCCGAATTTCTTATTAAGAAGTGTTATCTGGGTAGGCAATTGTCAAAAATAATGTTGTGAGGTTGGCCAAATATTAAGTGGGCTCTTAGGGAAGGTTAAATAGGCTGTGTTTACTCATGAATCAAGACCAGAAAGTCCTTCTTAAAGTATCCAGAGGCTGAGAAGCAGAGTGACCAAATTTGACTCTGAACGTGTAGTCTGGGTATACACTAGGTTTAGCTTCTGATGGCAAGATCTGTGTCTTAGTTACTTTTCTACTGTTGTGATAAGATGCACGACCAAAGAATTACAGTTTTGGAGGGTTAGAGTCTATGAGCATCAAGACAGCCCAGCAGGTTACATGCAGTAGACTGAGAGATCACATTTAATATTTAAGGATGAGGCAAAGAAATCATCTCGGAATGGCATGGACTTTTGAAACCTCAAAGCCTGTCCCTAGTGACACACCTCCTCCAACAAGGCCACTCCTCCTAATCTTTCCCAAAGGAGTCCACCAACTGGGGACAGAGTATTTAAATATACGAGCCCATGGGTATCTTATAACATGTACATCGGGTGTGTTTGGTTTTCTCAAAACTATGGAGTCATTAAACTGAAGCTGGGATGGGGTGGTGTGCGCATGCTCCTACTGCTAAGGTCAAAGAAACTGGGAGGAGAACGAAGGGCAAAAGAACGGGGCTGTGGCTCTGTGATAAGCCCAGGAGTAGAAGTGAGAGGTAGCTTCCGTCCGGCGGCTCCAAGGGGCTCGCAGGGCCCTCGCCATTGCCAGCTCCCCCAGAGAGAGTCGAATTGGTGGATTTGATTCCAGCAGGAGGTGAAATGAAGAGCCAGTCTGTTTACCCGGCTAGTCTCATGAAAGGAGTCGGATATTGGCAGAAATTTCAAATTCTGACTGTGGGGACCAGGCTATTTATGTTGCAAACATTTGAATGGCTTCCCTCACCCTCTCTTCTCCCACAATGTAAGATGGGCATCCTTCCAGGCCCGTCTTTGCACCCAGCCAGCCTCCAAAAGCTGCCTGGCATTTTCTCTGCCTAACCTGCAAGGCAAGGCGTCCGGCTGAATAAACGCCCCAGCTGAGCTTCCTGCGTGTTCAAGTTTAATATGCACTTGACCTCTTTGTCTTTCAGAAATGAAATGTATTGAGTTTGGATTCCAGCGCCCCCTGGCCCCCACTAACATCTAATTAACCAGACCACACTTTGACTTCAAAAGTGCAGGAGAAAATGAGGAGATGTATTATGATGTTCTCTCGGCAGGGACCCCCGGGGAGGGGCTGGGGAACCAGCCAGGGGTCTTTTGAAGTATCTGAGTTGGTGGTCTGCTGTTCTGCCAGAATGCAAGATAAGCAGGTCGAGTCTGCTTTTGTGGTTCTTTTTTCCCCAGTAAAAAGCCATTATCTTTCCTTTTGTTGTCCTGGACTCTTCTTGGCTTGAGTTTCCCAGACTCTGAATCTGAGCTCCTTTGATGCAAAAGACAAGGGGCGGGGGTGGGGGGCGATGCCAAACAGAACCCCCATCCTCACCCACTTCAATATTCCTGTACTACCTGAATTCCCACTGTGAAGCCACCTCTTTATCACCAGGGCAGTGTGTCTGAGAAAGCCCTGAAAATATATCATCAGAAACTGAATAACGCACTGATAATCCCAGGAAGTGCAATCACCGTCCTTTGGAGTAGAGATTATGGGCGGCTGAAAAGGCAGAAAGATGGAAGGAAAAGGTGGGTGAACTAGTGTTTGTGTTGAGCCGCCACAAAACGGCAACAGAGGCTTTCTCTTCTGCCTCTGAGTACCTCAACCTGGGCTGATGCTGATAGTGACTTATCCTCGAGGGATGGGACTGGGACTAGTTACTAAGGCAGGACAGAAGAGGGGTTCTGGGGGATTTCAGTCACATAGCATCACAGGGACATACATGAAGGCTTGGACAGTTCATGGGCATGGAACTTGAGCTAACATGACCAGGCCTACCTGTGTGAAATGACTAGGAGTTTTAGACACTCACTTAGTTATGTGTCTGGTCAGTCGCTGCTATAAAACACCAGACAAAAGCATCCTAAAGGAGAAAAGGGTTGCTTTGCCTCACAGTTCAAGGGGCTACAGTCCATGGTGGGGAGGACCTCATTGTGGTGAGAGCTTGAGGAAGAACCAATGAGAGTATTGGGCACGAGTGCCAGTGTTCAGTTTGCTCTCTCCTTTTTATTTGGTCCAGCCCTTAGGGTGGGCCTTCTCACCTTATTTAACATTACTGTAAGAAATCCCTCACGACACATCCAGAGGCTAACCTAAACTAGATTATCACCCACAGGCATGCCCAGAGGCTGGTCTCGCCTGTGATTCCACATCCTGTCAAACTGAAAATCGATGCTAACTGTCACAGGCACCTTACCGTGGGTGTAAATTATGATCTTTCTGAGAAGGTCCCCAGGAGGGAACAGGTGCATGGAGCCATAGTTGTGCTAGGGATTTAAATGAGTAGATAGCTTTATATCAGGTGGATGGACAATCCAGTGACTAGAAGGCAGAACATTCTCAAATGTGGTATTTCTTAACATTGTGGATATCGTGGATGAAAGGAAGGGAGACATTTCTGGGAGACAGGGTGGGGGGGGCAGAGATGAAGATGGAGATGCCGATAGGGGTGGGGATAGTATGGAGATGAAGATAATGGATGTGAGGGAAAAGATGATGCATAGGTCAGGTATTCGGAAGAGTGGAGTCAAGGACTCTCTAGTGGGTAGTAAGTGGATGTCCACAGGCTCAAAGCACACAGTCCACACTCCAGGCATCAGGGATCCCAGGCTTTGTTCCTAGCTCTTCTCATCCCGCCATGTGCACACACACGTGTGTGTGTGTGTGTGTGTGTGTGTGTGTGCGTGTGTGCGTGCGTGCATGCATGCGTGTGTGTGTGGTGGTTTTTTTTTTTTCTAGAATGATCATGAGAAAAAGAATAGATTTTGTGCCTACAGCCCCAGCGTTGGCATCTTGCTTGGCCGTGCATCCTGTAACAAAGAGGGCTGTCCTCCCCTTTCCTGCTGCTTTTCAGAAGCTGCCTCTCTCCATCTCTTCTTCTTAATGACCCTTTAATGGAATCAGTCAAGAAACTCACCTGGCCTTTGTGGCTTTATCTCCAAGGGAGGTTGAGAAGATAGGATAATAGTACCTGTCCCGCCAACAAGAGTCCCAGGCAGAGAGACAGCCTGGTGCGACAGATAGAATCTGGGTGTCTGGCAATCCTAGCTGTTGTCGAGCCTTTCCTCAGAGAAATTTGTTAAACAATCTCCAAGTCTTGCACAATTAGATGACAACATTTATTTGCGAACAGGATGGCTGTTGGTGACAGCGCTATAATTTATGTCCTCAGTAAGTGACTCACGCCCAGCGCCAGAATGGATCCATTGCCATTCAATCTTGCCCCTGGTTTTCACAGTTTTGCGTTTATATTGGGGATGCTAGCGACAAAATACAGCATGTGACAGTTCAGGTTGTTGGAGACCTCATTCTCAGATTGCCAATAGTGCTGGGGTTTGATAAGATAATTACTCTATTTTGGATGTGTTTCTTGCTTCTGTTAGGGCAAATTGAACCGTATTGGGCTGTCTCTGAGGCATTTCTCCTCATGCATTGTAGATAGAAGGTGCAGGTACTTAGTGTCTTGTGACTTGTGCCAGGGAGTTTCTCAGTTAGGCAGAGAACATTCTGGAACCTCCAGGTAGACAGAAGCCAGCACTGTGCTTATATCTATCTCATGTTCAGATTGCCAAGTTGCCGCCTTAGAATGAGTGACAGTCAAAATGGCCGCTGAGAGTGGCAGCTTTGCTTCTTCTCTCAGACCCTGCCTCTCCCGCTTTGCATTCTTCTGTCGCTGTGCTGACTGAGACACTGAAACAATGCTGAAAGGAAGTGCAGAGAACCCAGCCCCTGTTTCCTTAACTCTAAATGTTTGCCTTCCCACTAAACAAAAGGGTTTTATAGGGTTTAGCCGGTGCATGTGGCCTACTTCAAGAAGTTCCTCCTCCAGAAAGGATTATAAGCAAAGAAAGTAGCATGCCCGTAGGCCCAAAGTCAGTAACATCCAGGGAATAATGACGGTGCCCCTTTATTCTCAAAAAAGTCTCTTGTCTAGAGGAAAATTGTGTCTTTCCTCAGAGTTTTGGCATTTTTGATTGTACATTATAGAAAGATCAAGAGAGGCCAGATATAGTGGTTCATGCCTTTAATGCCAACAAAGAAGACAGGAGGACCTTTATAATTTTGAGGTCACCCTGGTCTACATAGTGAGTTTCAGGTTAGTCAGGGCTACATAGTAAGACCCTGTCTCAAACAAAACAAAACAAAAGAAACAAATAAAAATAACAAACAAACACAAAAGCCCCCAAACAAAACAAAACAAAAAACCAAATGATAAAAAAACCCTCAAAAACCACTAAAAACAATGACTAGAATTAGAAGAAGAGTTTAAGATAATACAGCTCTAGTGAGAAAGCCTGGTGAAAATCCGCCATGGAGACTGTGAGTCTGAGAAAACAGACTCCCGAAAGTTGTCCTCTGTCCCCACATGCACACTGAGACATGCACCCACCCACTCCTCCACCTGCAAAATAAAAATTTAAAGTGAAATAAAAATAGTAAAGATCAATATGCAAAAATTAATTGCATTCTATGTATTTGCAACAAAGCATTAATGTACTCTATGCAATACCAGCAAAATGTAACATGCTTAGGAATAAATCTAATGGAAAAATTGTCTAAGTTCTATGAAAGAATGTTGTTACCCTTATAAGAAAATCCCTGTTTTCTCAGAACAGAACAGAGATATAGTCCATGTTCTAGCACATGTTGAGTCAATATTAGAAAGATGTTGGCTCTTCCAAAATTAGCTTTATAAAGCCAATATAACTGCACTGAAAATCCTAACAAGATATTAGTTGTGGAATTTCATAGGCTTTTTTTCTAAGCTGAATGTAGAATATTCAAGAGCTGTGATTAACCAAGGCATGTCAAAGCAGAAGAGAGTGGAGTTCCCTCTGCAAGGCACCGAGACTTGTTTGAGAACTGTACTAATTTAAAAGGTATACTACTTTGTGAGTTTGGACAGATAGAAGAATAGCATATAATCCAGAGAACCCAGGCACATTTATATTAGCCTCCCAGTGGTAGGTATGATACAAGACACTGATAGCATAGAAATAAATAATAATCCACATTAGAAAACCATCAAATTGCCAGTTTACACACACAGATCCAGGTGAATTACATACCTAAAATTGAAACGTAAAGCTCAAGTCTAAGTGGATAAAAGACCTCAACATAAAACCAACCATACTGAACCTTATAGAAGAGAAAGTGGGAAGTCACTTGAATGCATTGGAACCAGAGACCACTTCCTAAATATAACCCAGCAGCACAGACACTGAGAAAAACAATTAATAAATGGGACCTCCTGAAACTGAGAAGCTTCTATAAAGCAAAGGACACAGTCAATAAGACAAAATGACAGCTTACAGAATGGGAAAAGATCTTCATCAACCCCACATTGGACAGAGGACTGATCCCAAAAATATACAAAGAACTTAAGAAATTGGTCATCATCAGAACAAATAATCCAATAAAAAAATGGAGTACAGACCTAAACAGAGAACTCTCAACAGATGAATCTAAAATGACTGAAAGACACTTACGAAAATGCTCAGCATTCTTAGCTATCAGAGAAATGCAGATCAAAACAACTCTGAGATTCCATCTTACACCTGTAAGAATGGCCAAGATCAGAAATACTGATGACAACTTATGCTGGAGAGGAAGTGGGGTTAGGGGAACACTACTGCATTGCTGGTGGGGATGCAAACTGATACAGCCCGCTTTGGAAATCAGTATGGTGATTTCTCAGAAAATTAGGAAACAACCTTCTTCAAGACCCAGCTATACCACTTTTGGATTTATACCCAAAGAATGCTCAATCATACCACAAGGACATGTGCTCAACTATATTCATAGCAACATTATTTGTCATAGCCAGATGTCATCATCCGGAAACAACCTAAATGACCCTCTACTGAAAAATGAATAAAGAAGATATGATACATTTACACAATGGACTACGACATAGCAGAAAAAAAATAATGACATCTTGAAATTTGCAGGCAAATGGGTGAATTTAGTAAACATCATATTGAGTGAAGTAACCCAGACCCAGAAAAACAAATATAACATGTACTCACTCATAAGTGGCTTTTAGACATAAAGCAAAGAAAAACCAGCCTACAATTTACAATCCCAGAGAACCTAGACAACAAAGAGGACCTTAACAGAGACATACATGGATCTAATCTACATGGGAAGTAGAAAAAGACAAGATCTCCTGAGTAAATTGGGAACGTGGGGATCATGGGAGTAGGTAGAAGGGGAGGGGAGAGAAAGGGAGGAGAGCAGAGAAAAATATATAGCTCAATAAAAGCAATCAAAAAGGGAAAAAGTTTAGGAGAAGATTTAGGAGGATTGTTCCTATGTTCTCATTGAATAAACATCAAAAAACCAATACTCCAGGAAGATGTGATTTCATTAATTATAACTCTTAGTTTGGGCAGTTTCATTTTTTCCTGAATTGCTTGTATTTATCACATTTAGTTTCTGTTAAAAAGGCAACAAGCACCTATGAAGCAAACGCCAAGCTCTTGAGGTAAGAGTCTACTTCTGAGAGCACCCCACTCTGTCCTGCCCTTCACCTCAACAGCACGTGGAAGCCATCATTCTCAATCACAGGCTTATTATTCTACTTTCCTTTTTATGTTGTGTTGTTCTATTTATGTTTTCCTGAAATGATACGCTTTTAATTTGTTTGGTTATTTTTAACTTTACCAAGGAGAGCCTGAAACCTGCACTAAGTCCCCGGGGAGTGACTTTTAGATGACAGTATTCAGATTCTTTCACTTTGTGTGTCTTCCTGTAGTTGCTGGTGTGGCTGTTTTGTGCTTTTCCACTCTGAATCCACCACAGCTGGTTGATTTACTTTTCCAGCAATTGACATTTAGGAGTTGAACTGTTTGTTGTGCAATTTCTTGTTCTACATATGTAAGAGCTTGTCTTGATTATTTCCAAGGTTAGGGAAAGATTTCTCTAGAAGATAAACAGAAGGTAACAAAGATTACTGGTTATTTAAAAGGTCGGCAAAGTCCATTTTATTACAATCAAGGACTTTTGTAGATACCCTACAGAAAGTGAAAAGACGCCCTTGAAACAGAGGGCAATACACAAAAATCTACTCTATCCTACACATCGGCAATACACAAAAATCTACTCTATCCTACACATCAGCAATACACAAAAATCTACTCTATCCTACACATCGGCAATACACAAAAATCTACTCTATCCTACACATCGGCAATATACAAAAATCTACTCTATCCTATACATCGGCAATACACAAAAATCTACTCTATCCTACACATCAGCAATGGTCTGTAATGCGTGATCTGTAATTCACATGCTCTAGAGAGGATTAGCTACAAGAATGTGAAATAACTGATCATCCCAAAGAAAATCATACCCAAAGTAAAATGGGCAAAAGATATGAATCAGTATTTTGCATATGGCATATGTAGAGGGCAAATAGACACACAAAGAAACATTTCATATAATCAGTGATCTGGGAAATGTAAATTAAGGCCTCAGTGATATGTCATTCTCAATCAACTGGCAAAAATTTAACAGTTTGAAAACATGGAGCTGGTGGCGTTTGATGCACAGTGTCTCTGAGACATTGCCTTGTTGGTATAAAGGTGCGGGAAGACATTTGATCTTTCTCTTCTAAATTTGAATATTTATACACGCACCTGGACATTCTGTTTCTTGCAAGGAATGATTGCATAAGACACAAAAGCACAGACCATGTAAAGGGTGATTTTCACTAAGAAGTATTTACTTTTTTCAAAATGTGAACGTGAAAGGGGAAGCCCTAGTGGCAGGGTTGGTGCTTGTGTAGTGTTACACTGGAGAGAGATTGGGAGGGAGGCAAACACCATCCTGGAAGGTGGGCAAAGCCGTGGCGGGCAAGCTCTTGAAGAACACAAATGGCTTACTTTCTCGAGCAATTAGAGAAAATGCAAACGAAAACTTGAAGATTCTATTTCATATGCACGGTACCAAATGTAGTTCAGAATTTGATATCGCAGAAGATAATTAATAGTTATCTTACATTGCTGTTGGGAGCATAAACTAGCAAAACCAATTAGGAGGGAAAAAAATTAAATTTCCAGAAAAGTCGAACATGCTTCAACATCTTTAAATGCACACCCTAGATAAATTCACAGATGTGTGCAAGATTCCCAACCACAGTCTAAATAACATCAAAGTGAAGCAATCTGAACGCCCACCAATAGGAGAACGAATAAATTATTTCAGTAATACAATGGTGTGCTTTATAATGGGGTGGAGGTGGTCAGAAAACTTTGTTAGAGAAGACCAGATGGCAAATATTATAGGCTTAGCAGGCCACACCATCCCAGCCACAGCTATTCCACCACTGTAGTAGGGAAGCAGCCGTAAGCAATACTTAAATGACCGAACATGGGAGTACTTCAACAACTTTATCCATAAACAAAGGGGTGTCTGGCTGGGTTTGGCTCAGGGGTCAGCAGCTGCTCTATGGAAAGAGGATGGATTCCTTTGAAAGTCATATACGAACATGGACGAAGTTGATCCCCCCAACCAAAAAAAAATTGAGTGGAAAAAATTAATTGCAGAAGAAAATAGGTGGTGTGATCTTATTATAAGGAATCACCTTTGGGGATGCTTGGGTAAAGTAGTAAGAATATTTCTATTATGAATGACACTAGTTTCTTATAGCGTCTTCTTTTCCTTTCTCTCCTCCTCCTCTCTCCCTCCCTTCCTCCCTCGCTATCTTTTGTCTTTCTGTCTTGAGAAAGAGTCTTGTTGCGTAGCCCAAGAACTATGCAGCCCAGGTTGGCATAGCACTTGCAGCCCTCCTGTCCCCACCTCCAGAATGCTAGGTTAAGAGACATGCATTGCCATGTCCAGCTCTGTGAATATTTTCTATTACTCTTGGACCATATGGTTCTTCTGGCCACACAAACGCCGTTTGGACTGAGAGGTTTGGGAGGTTAATGCAGATTTGAGGATGGACTACATCAGAGTGGCTTGCTGCCCGTCTTGGGGGAAAGAGCCTCACCCCTGGAAGCTGTCCTTGGCCTTCTGACCAGGCCCTAGCATCTGTGGTCTCTCTCTCTCTCTCTCTCTCTCTCTCTCTCTCTCCCCCCCTCCCTCTCTCTCTCTCTCTCTCTCTCTCTCTCTCTCTCTCTCTCTCTCTCTCTCTCTCTCTCTCTCTCTCTCTCTCTCTCTCTCTCTTTCTGTGTGTGTGTGTGTAGGATTGTGTTTCTAACCTCAGGTAACTCATTTGCCTTTTCTGAACTTATTCCCTCATCTGAAAATTAGGGGAGTCTTGTGTCTGGTTTATAATGTCTCTGTGACCACAAAAAGGGATGTCACAATCTAAAAGCAGCTGATAGGTAGTCTTTCCCAACCCCAAAGGTCTGAAGAGAGGAAGGCACAACTTATATTCCTGCCAAAGTTTCCACGTCGTGACAGTCCAGAGAGATCGATTCCTTCTCCCTTGAAGGCAATTGCCATTTGCTGCTGCATTGTTTGTGACAATTGCCTTCTCTGGGCTAGTGGTGGTCTGAAAGAAAATGGCCCCCAAAGGGAGTGGCACTGTTAGGAGATGTGGCTTTGTTGGAGGAGGTAATGTCACTCTATGGGCAGGCCTTGAGGTTTCTGTTGCTCATGCTTCCCTCAGCGTGACAGTCCACTTCCTCTTGCCTCTGAGTCAAGAGGCAGGACTCTCAGCTTTGGCACCATGTCTGCCTTGCACACAGCCATGATGATAGAGGACCGAACCTCTGAAACTATAACAAGACCCCTTAATTAAATGTTTTCATTTATGAGAGTTGCCATGGTTGTGGTATCTCTTCACTACAATAAAAACCCAAACTCAGACAGGGCTCATTGGCTCATACTGGTTTCTGAGAACCCATTGCAGTCACGGGGTGGGACATGAAGTACAGATGTTAATCATGTTTCTTCCAGAGCTCCTTGCATTGGGCAGGGTTATCCTATCTCAGCTGCCATAACAGCTGTTTCTATTTTTCTCCATTGTGAGTGAGATATCTTTCTACCTCTTTGAACTGTTGTGTTTTTGTGATGATTATCCTGCATGTCTAGAATCACAGAACCACATTGGCAGAGGACTCCAAAGGGGCCGCCTCTTGCTCCAGGTCTCTTCTCTGAGGCTTTCTGGAGAGGTGAACATTTTGAAGATTTTATTTTTATTCTTAGTTTTGTTTATGCAAGCCTCTCTCTCTCTCTCTCTCTCTCTCTCTCTCTCTCTCTCTCTCTCTCTCTCTCTCTCTCCCTCCCTCTCTCCCTCCCTCCCCCCCCTCTCTCTCTGTGTGTGTGTGTGTGTGTGTGTGTGTTGGGGGGGGGTAGGGAGTATGTACATGTGGGTATAGTTGCATGTAGAAGCCAGAAGTGGGTGTTGGATCTTCTGGAATTGAAGTTACAAATGGTTGTGAGTTGCCTGTCATGGGTTCTGGGAAGCAAACTGGGGTATCACTCAGGAGCAGTATGCACTTTTAACTGCTGGGCCATCTTTCTAACCCCAAGAACATTGGTACTGATTTTCTTTGAAGATAATGGGGAACTCATTAGCAATGCAAGAAGCTGGAGTTTGGATTTACTTCACCCTGTCTAGGAAGGCAAGAAGCTAGATCTTTCAGTAATTAGCTGAGTCATGTTAGGCAAAAACTGCTGCTTCTCCGCTCCTCATTCCTCTCATCTGAAAAATGGGATGACTCTGATAACTACACTTTCTTCTTAGCATTGTTATGAGAGGTACGGGAGAATCTGGGAAAACTCAGTGCTTTTGGCACAATGTGGATGGATACAGATGAGCTTCCCAGGAATATCTGTACCCCAGTGATGGAGGAGAGTTATCTGTCTATGTTTCTTTCATTGGTTAATTAATAAAGAAAACTGCCTTGGCCCTTTAAGAGACAGAAAATTAGGTAGGTGGAGTAGACAGAACAGAATTGTGGGAACAAGGAAGTAGAGTGGGGGAGACGCTTCAGGCAGTCACCATAGTGAGTCTCCATGCTTCTCCTCTCCGAGATGGATGCAGGTTAAGATCTCTCCTGGTAAGCCACACCTCGTGGTACTACCCAGATTACTAAATATGGGTTAAAGGAAGATGTGAGAATTAGCCAATAAGAGGCTGAAACTATGGGCCAGGCAGTGTTTTAAAAGAATACAGTTTCCGTGTAATTATTTCAGGTATAAAGCTAGCCGGCGGCCGGGTGGCGGGACACAGCCCCGCCGCTTCACACTACACCCCAGCCCAGGTCTCCAGGAGATCCGGCCAGGAGTCTAAGCCGCTACACTACAGGGATAAGGACAATGATTTTCCCGGAGAAGATGGACCGTGAAATAGCTGGAATTGTTGGCACCTGAGAGCTACAGGACCACCATTCCTATTGCAGCTTCTCTAAGTGGTCTCTTCCAGACATGGATGGTTTGTCAGCTTCGTACCTCACTTATGGAATGTGATTGAAGGTCCATGTGAGAGCCTGGGTGGCCTCCAACCGTGAGATACCGCTTTTGAAGAGAGTAGTAATTAGGGGCTCAGTTTCTTGGGGGAAAACTTTAAAATAACCCAACAGGGCTTTAGAATAAAACCCCTTCTTACTTGATCCTGCACAGAGGAATGTCTGGCTTCTGCCATATGTCACACACATACATGCGTACACACACACACACACACACACACACACACACACACACACACACTGCTTATATCCTTCCCCCTGCAAATATTTCCTTCTTTCTCCTGCCCAGTTTAAAAAGAAAAGCCCCAGACCTTTGGCTGCGGAAATGCTGGAGGAGATTGCTGGCATGTCACAATGGCCCTGATAGCTGCCCCTGCTCCCAGAGCATGGAGATACCCAGCATCCTTGTGTTAACGGTGTCTGGAGTCATAGTTGGATGTTTTTAAGTTTTCGGCTTCTTATTTAAGGAATCTAAATAAAAGCCCCCCTCCCCTTGCCACCCTTCAGGTTTTCAAATGTGCCAAGGAAACTTTATTTCAAGCAAATCAATAGAAAAGATCAGAATTCTCTGGAGAGGAGCCTTGGTCCCCAAGAATGAGAGAGCGCTCACGAGCCCCATTTTGTAACCTGGAGTATCTTTTGATGAGATCTAAATGAAAGAAGGACTAGCTACAGAGGGAGGCAGCTTGGGTGGTTCTCCACTAGAAAAGATTTATTTTTAATTACGTGTACGGATGTGTGGGCATGTGTGTGGTTATGTGCATATATGTGCAGGTGCCTGCAGAAGCCAGAGGTGTCAAATCCTCAGGAGCTAGAGTTACAGGTGGTTTGTGAGCCACTTGCCAGTGCTGGCAATCAAATTGGGTCCTCTGGAAGAGTAATATGTATTCTTAACTGCAGAGCATTTTCTCCAGCCCCAGGTGATTTTCTATTTTGACTGATAGGTTTGGTCATATAATCGTCTTTCCTCTTGGGACTGTTATTTCCCATAATGATTCAGATTTTAATCATGAACATGACTATACATGGGCAATAGATGGAAAACAGGGAGTTCTCCCAAAAAGTTCACACATGGACCTAGTTTATCTTACTATGCATGCACCCCAAACAGTTGAGGCTGGGTTGATCTTTCCATTCTTGGGCCTGGATGCCTTGTAAGAGTACTTGGATAGAAACTACATTTGATTTTTTTCTATGGCAGAAGAAACTTATCTCATTGTTTAGGTGTGTGTGTGCGTGTGCGTGTGCGTGTGCGTGTGTGTGTGTGTGTTTGTGTGTAATGTAGGTCTGTGTCCTGGGGGTTGTCCAAATTTTCTGGTTGCTTGGAGTGTGCGCATACAATCTATTCAGGTGAAGCAGCTGGGTTATCAAGTGCATTGCTAGAAGAATAATAACCAACCCAAGTGACCCCAGGCTACCAAGCTCTTCCCTATGCTTGCCTGTGACACTTGGACTTGAGATAGAAAACTGTGAATTCTCCCTGAGATTATCTCAGTGGCAGAGGAAGCTGGTTTTTCCTAAGTTTATTTAAAAATCATTTTATGGTGATAGAGGTAAATAGGTTCTTGTCTAAAAATACCATGCAGGTAGTTAAAAGCATGAAGCAGAAGCTGAAAATTGCTCTGTCTCACCATCAGAGACCCTGCCTGTTCGCAATATGGGCCGCCAGAGATGAGGAAACTTCATAAATGTGGTCAGGGCAGGATGGCAATCCCCCTACTATCATCAAAAACTGTCAAGAGCAGCAGAAAGCAAGGCTCTTCACCTTTCCCCACCATCTTACCTGCTTTTGACTTAATTGATTGTCCTGGTAGGCAACTCTGCCTGCATGATTCCATTTTATAGACGAAGAGACTGAGATTCGGAAAACTTAAGTAACTGACCCAAGGGTAGGTGACCTGGTGAGTGACACTGTGCATTTCATCACCAGTCAAGCTGAAGATGAGATTTCATTTATTTATTTATTTATTTATTTATTTATTTATTTATTTATGAGATAAGGTCTCCCTCTGTATCCTTGGCTGCCTTGGAATACACTCTGTACACCAGGCTGGCCTTGAACTCACAGAAATCCACTTGCCTCTGCCCTGAGTGTTGAGACTGAAAGCATGAGCCAACAGGCTCAGTGGATACATCCTTTGAACATATCATGTCCTGTGCATTTTAATCTGTGTACTTGAACTTATAAAGCAAGTGTGTAAACAAGGTGCCAATGGGCTTTGAACTCTAACGGCAGTTAGTTTGGGTGTGCATGTAACTAATACATGTTGTGAACTCTGATACACTCCAGCGAATGCTTGCACCATCGTGCACTTAAATGTCCCCCTGGGTTTGGGCGTTTAGGGTTATAGAAAGCACTAAGTTTGTATTGTGCAGGTTTTCTTTTTGAGATAGGGTTTCTCTGTGTAATGTTGACTGTCTTGGAACTAGCTCTGTAGACCAGGCTGGCCTTGAACTCACAGAGATCTGCAAGCCACTGCCTCCCGAGTGCTGGGACTAAAGTTGTGCGCTACCCTCTATCCCCACCCCCATCTTGTGAGGCCCTTATTGATGAGATTCTTGCCCTTATGGGAAGAGAGAGCAGAGAACTTGCTGTGTCTTTTTGGACCACACAAGGACATGGAGAGCAGAAAGCCATCTATAAGCCAGGAAGACAGAGCCCCTGACAGAAAGTGGCCATCCCAGCACTTCTAGCTTCTAGAGTGCTGAGAACTAGATTTCCATTGTTTAAACCTCCTTCCTATTTTGTTCTGGCAGCATGGGCAGATTAAGGAAGAAGCAGGGACAGAAAATTTTGACCTTTTCTGTGGTAGTGACTTGATGGCGGAAGCAAGAACCAAAATGTAGCTCTGATTCGAGCTCAGAGTCTGCTCCCTTGGGAACCAGAGCTGGCTCAGCTCTGGGGCTGAAGGGTTTGTCCTGAATCATCCCAACCCAGAAAAGCTGGAGCCATCACCTTCTTTGACATCACAGGTGCAGCCCCAGTTCTGGCCACCAGAGGATGGGACAGAAAATGGGAGCCCTGGACAAGAGTCAGTTTGTGGGGAGGCTGAGCATTCTCTACTGTTCTCATTGGAGAAAACCCCAAGAAGCATGGTTAGATCACCTGAGCTCATATGGAGTCGGAAAAGGGGGGATGCTTGGGGACACCGGACTGAGAGTTGGAGAAGGGATCTCATCAGGAGGGCTCCATGAAGATTTGGCAGAGCCTGGGACAGAGTCCAAGGCAGCTGCTGCTCCAGTCCAGGTCTTTTGTGCAAACCTGGAGGAAGCTATTTCTGGGAAGGAGGTCTCCCCAGCCCATCCTCCTGCTTCCTCAGTTACCTTACTGGGCATGCAACATTTTGACCTTTGGGTTATATCAAACTATTTCCTAAACTTCCTCGGGGTGGAAGCTCTCAAGATTGAGATATAGATTGCAGACATTTATTTAGCCCTGTTTTTTCTTGGTGGAAGCAGGAATTTCTGCCACACATGGAGGAGAGAAGAATTTTTGCTCGGTGGAGCCCATCAAAAAATTTTTCCAGAGGCGATCCCTAGAACGCAGATGAACCTGTATTGTGGAGTTTGGGACACAGGGTTAGACATCATGCTGGCTAGTTTCTGTTAACTTGACACACGCTAGAGTCGTTTGGGAAGAGGGAACCTCAGCTGAGACAATATCCTCACCAGATGGTCCTATAGGCAAGCTGGGGTGTTTTCTTGATTGATGATTGATGTGGGAGGGCCTAACTCACTTTGGGTGGTACCAGGCCCTGAGCAGGCAGTCCTGGATGTTATAAGAAAGTAGGCTGAGGAAAACACAGAGAGTAAGCCAGCAAGCAGTATTCATTCCTTCATGATCTCTGCATCAGTTTCTGCTTCCAGGTTCCCGCCTTGGGTTCCCACCCTGACTTCCCTAGATGATGGACTGTAAGCTGTAAGGTTAAATAAACCCTTTCCTCCCCACATTGCTTTTGGTCGTGCTGTTTTAGCAAAGCAGTAGAAACCATAGGTAAGACAGGAGTCGTAGGAGTATTGAAGGGAAGTATTGGAGAAGAACAGGGGAGATGGCTCAGTCTGAAGAGTATTTGCCATGCAAGCATGAAGCCCAACAAGCCCAACAAGCAAAGCTGGCTACCTGATGCCTCTCTGAAATCCCTGCCCTGGGGCGGGAGAGACAGAGCATCCCAGGGCTTGCTGGATAGTCAGCTGATCCGAGTTAGTGAGCTCTAGGTCGATTAAGAGACTCAGTGGACTGACAGGATGAAGGTATTCTGAAAAGATGCTTGGATTCTGTGCTTTGGCTACCAGACTACTGAAACAGGGGACTCCAAGGAACAAGAGTCCCCTCCGGATCTCACAAGAGATTGGAGAAGAGAAAGCCTAAAGCTTGGGACATCGAGAAAGGAAACCTCCCCCCCCCCCACCCCTAGAATGAGATTTACAATTTGCTGGACTGCCAAGGAAGAGACATTGATGGGACAATGGTAGGCAGGGTCACACTTCAGATACTGTTCAGAAATGCGTAGCGCTGACCCATTGTTCAAACCTTAACTTCACTTTAGGACTCTGAAGACAGACTTGAGGCGGGCGGGGGGGGGGGGGGGGAGGAGGGATGTCACTGGGTCTCTTTGTCCCTCATTCCAAGGTTCTCCCATGGAATAAGTCCCCCATTTCCCTCCCCCCTTTTCTGCTTTCACTATTAATTTGGCTCTTTTAATTGTCTTATGAGGACAGGAGGCTGAACCTAGCTAATTGAGGCACAGGTTGGGGCCTAGAGTCTAATGGCAGATCTGTCTCCCCAAATAAGACAGAGTGCGTTAGGGAAAGAAGCCAGACCTCAGCTTCCGGCCGCTTCGTGTGCATGCCTGTGTGTGTGGAGAGTGGTGTTGTATGGGAAGGTGGCCATGTCATAGTGGGAAAGGCCCTGCATGCCATGCCAAGGATGGATGCGTTTCTCTCAGGCACTCCCAGCAGAATGCGGTGTAGAAAGATGAGCTGGCCAGTGTGCTGGCCCCAGGGAATGTCCTGCTGGCCCTGGGAAAGCCATTGGTTAATGGCTTGAGTGCTCTCTCTCCCTGCCCTCACAAACATCTCTATGACACACTAGGCCATAATTCTCCCTAATAAAATAATATGAAGCTCAATTATGCTCCCGTTCCCATGCTCCTGGACTTCATTAAACACAGAGGGATTAAAAACTTGTATAAATTAATCAATGTAGCATAATCCTAAAAATTAGAAGACAAGTCCTTGAGGAAGTAATGTAATACGGGCTTTTTAATTAGCAAGGCCCCTGAGATTCATTGCTCTTGCCTGCAAGTCTCCTGTTTATGAATTACTTCATCCTTTGAAGGGGAAGGCCCCACAGGCTCCGGGCCTGTCATCAAGAAGTAGGCAATGCTGCATTAATTCCCAGGCTGATGTCCTCCTCAGTGTCAGAGCAGAGTAACGGCACTGGTCTCTGCTTGCTTGCTTTCCCTTTATCCCGTAAGAAGAACTAACTTTGAAAAGCAGATGCAGAGAGAAAGAGTCAGAGGGGAAATGCAATCCTTTGATTCCTGGTGTCGTCATGGATATCTGCGACCTGAGTTCTTCTGCTTGGTGACTCTCTGAAACCTAGACGGCCCCCTGGCCTCTTCCCTCTGCATTTCCTCATCTTTTCTCGGTAGCTTACCCCATCCTCCTCATAGCACCCTGAGAACTTTCAGCAGCAAGTGTGAGCCCTACGGGCCCAGTGGCCTCTCCAGCAGCTTCCCCCTTCTTTCTAATATGGGACAAATAGTTTCTTGTTCCAATGTGTGTGAAATCTTCCAGGTGTTGGTTTGGACCTGAAACTCTTCCCCGAAGCTTATGCATCTAAACTCCAGACCGTAGAGTCCAAAAGCCTATTGGTCAGTCTGTTTGACACGTACAGGCCCTTTAAAGTCAGTGTGTCCTTATACAAACCCTCCCAAGAGCATTCCATGTTTACATATTATTATTGATAATATCAATATCCACCCAACAATCTCCCTTTTATCCACAGGAACAAAGACTTGGTGTGTAGTCCATCTTACGCTCTGGCTTAGCCTAGAACGTGAGACAAAGTAGACCCTGGGGAAACATTGCATAGATTAATGGATGGCTCCAATGTCTCCTTTTCTCCCGAGCATCTGCTGCATTGGATCATGAATGCGAGCAAACTTGCTCTGAGTCCCCATTCATGGTTCCCTCCAAGAACTGAGACTAACACTGACCCTGATCTCAGAGATCCTCTCATGACTCTCTTTGCGAAAGATTCAGCATTTCTAAACAGTCTCTCTCCACTTGGAGACTTGGTTAGTATTCATAATCTCTTATTCAACAGTAGGCCTCCAGACAACGCCCAAAGGTCTGTGTAATCTACCTGCAGCCCACAAAACACAAGAAGACTCCCCTCTGTACTGAGAAATTTCTGAATTCAGGCTGGGTCACTTGGATAGTGCCCCGAGGCAGAGACGAGTTTCTTCGTGTGACTAAGGGCAGAGCCGCCTTTGCATTGTATCTGCTTTGACCCTGCTGCCCTAGCTGACTCTGTCTCCAGGAGAGACAGATTTCTGAGAAGTAACCAGCAGGGCAGGGATTGCACCTGCAGGCCCTGGTTGGTTCTCTGCTATTATCTATTTTTATCCTGGTTCATTTGCTCTGTGTGTTTAGGGAAACACAGGCACGTACACACAACAGCAGGGTTGCCAGCAGTCATACCTCTTCTCATACAGGATCTTCCCTTGAAGGCTGGTGCTCGAGCAGAGCCAGGGCTGCCTCTGGATGGGGCTGGGGAACTGGGGAGGAGCCAGACGCTCTTCAGGAGGCACTTGCTTCACCATTGGGTGTCAAGACAGCAGAAGGTGGGTGAGCCGCTGGTTCTTGAATCCCAGCGCTGGTCCTCCCTGATCCTGCCCTTTAAGTTCCTCCTCTGTCATGTGGGGTCTAGCCTCTGCCTTTACCCTGAGTTGTACAGGTAGATGCTCTCCCACGTGAAGACATGGGTCTTCTTTCAGCAACAATTGCCTCCTCTTACCAAAGTCTGTCAACAGCACAGCCTGAGCTTTGTCACTGATTTGTCCGAGGCATGGGGGACAGAGTGGGACACTGGGTCAGGGGTAGTCAGCATTTTTTTCATTGACAAAACGCTTGACACATCAACTTAGAGGAAATGTGTATTTGACTCATGATTCCAGACGTGTTAGCCATCTTTGGTGCTGCTGAAGAAGGTCTTACAGTCAAGTCTTATCTATGCAAAGCAACTCTGCTCGCCTTTGTTTTCTTATCAGCTCTAATTAGTGAGGGTCCTTAACTTTCCAGGAAGCTCCAGTTCTGCCCTTAGGGCCTGCAGGGGCAATGGACCAAAGAGACCTTTCTCATTCATTCCAAACTAAGATTAACTCCATCAATTTTGAGGTATGTTCCTGAAAGGAAGATAGCTAGAACTCTGGGAACAGCCTGGGGATGTGTGATGTTGTCAATCTGACCACATCTGGAATAAGCTAAAACCCAATCAACTAGGCATGTTTGTAAGGGATTTGCTTGATTGGATCATTTAATTTGGCAAGGTTCGCTCGAAATCTGGGCCACACCTTCTGGTGACAACGGAAATGAAAGACTGGGAAGATGGAACTTTGGGTCTTGCCTTCTTGCCTTTACTCCTCCTGGAGAGTTCACCATTGCCAAAGAATTGCATCACTGATCTTAAAACTCATTTCTTCAGGATTCCAGTGGTGACAGAAGAGCAGAATCTCTCTAGGATCCTCCGGGACTGTCAAATTGGGAGCGTAGGCCCCAGTCCCTCGCATCTATCCCAGCCCCCCCCCCAGGCCTGGTCTGGACTCCAAATCCCAGCAGGCCAGGTCCTTACCCCTTTCTGGGAGTGGGGTCAGGACCACTCCCCAGGGTATTTAAGTGATCCCCCCCCCCAAAGAGGAACACGTGGTCTCCCTTTCTTCCTCCTGGGGTTCCCTAGGGGCCACCCAAGAGCGCAGATCTCCCATTAAACCTGGATATTTCTCAATTTGGCTTGCTTTGATTTGGCTTGATTGGGAACTTTTGCGTCGGCAGGGAGCTCATGTTAAGAAATATTCCTAACAGGGACTCCACCACCAGACTGAAACTGCTGAGACATTCAGCCTCCTGAGCTGAACAAGTGCCATATTTTTGGCCTTTCCACTGAGAGTAGCTACTGTTGGACTGGCTGGATCGCAGCCTGTAATCTACTCTAATAAATCACATACATAAAATCAGTTCTGTTGCTTTAGAGAACCCTAAATAAAACAGAATGGGTAGGAGGAAATGACAAAGGCATGCTCTTCAACTATTGGTTTTCCATGGTGACCATCATAAATGTGTCTGTGGACATATGTGCAAGTCTACACACACACACACACACACACACACACACACACAGTTAGAGATGCGTCCCAGATTGCATAACCCCTGCATATTAGTAGATCTAAAGGGCTTTATTTTATAAATAAATGACCACATGACTACAATTCAGCTTGCAGAGCCCAGTCTTGGCTTTGCAACAGTGGTAGAGCCTAGCCTGTTTTAATTAAAAAAAATGGTGGGCAGGGGGAGAGAGAGAGGGATGCCAGAGCTTGTGTGGAGAGTTTTCATTAGGGGAAGGGAAGGAGAAAGGGGAGAGAAAAGGGGGGCACAGAGTAACCTTGCAGGGAGGGGGGAGTTTAGAGGGGGAGAAGAGAGGCAGGGTTCTGCTGTTTAAAAATTTAAAGGGAGGGGCACAAAACATGTGCACAGAGACCACACAATAGGCTGCGTACTGGGCATGTGCAGAGAGGTGATGTACTCTGCCAGGTCTCCGAGGGGTGGGCCAGGTATGCCTGAACGCCATCATAACCTAATGGCCCAGCCTTCACAAATGCAGTTTATTGCTTCATAAAATCTGAAAGCGGCAACACAATTACACAAACCCCAAAGCTCCAGGGACCGAAAAGCCAGAGACAATACTTGGTTTGTCTTAAAAATATGAAGCAGTGGTTCCCAGCTGTTTCCAGAAGGTCTAGTTTCAAAACAAAAGTCCCTGTAGCCTCCCTCAGTGTGTAACATGGGAAGGAGGGAGGTGACTGGACTGAGCTGGAGACAGGTTGTCAGTCCAATCCGCACTTTAGGAATTCTGTGGCGAATGCGGGGAAATCATTGACCCAAGTGAATGACGCCATCTGCATCCTCCCTGGGATCTACTCTGAATGCCTAAATCCTAGGACCAGGTAACATTTTGGTTTCACAGAAGTTGTTAAAGAAGTGACCAATGACCGGGTCTTTGAAGGGGGTAGGGGGAAAGGGAAGCCTGGATATGAATCCTGAGTGGCCAGGTGACAGTTTGGGAAAGTTCCCTCACAGATATGTGTCCTCAGAGTGAGAGAGGTGTAACCCGGCCGCTTGGTGGGTCAGCTATTCAGGGTCCTCTGAAGGGGCGCTAACCTGCAAGACATGAGCTGAAAAGAGGAAGGAAACCAAGCAAGATTCTATTGTCAAGGTCTCCGTTTATTGGGGTGAAAGTTACAGCTTATATACCCTTGAATGGGGTGGAGGTAGGAGTAGGCAGGAACTCTGCCGGGGTAACTGAAGGTCATCAGCCAGCACCTGGTGTAAGCCGAAGCATATGATCCATTAGCATTGGAGTAAGGGGTGGGTTCCCTTAACGGATAGCTCTCACCATAGTTTGGGATGAGGGGTGGGATCTCCGTAAACATCCTTAGGGCAATGACCTCTGCTATCCCTGTAAGGACGATGGTCCCTGACAAATCTATCCTTTAGGAAAATGGTCCCTGACAGAGAGGGTCACCAAAGTTCTGCTCAGGGGTGGGGCTCTGGTGCTGATCCCAAGTCTCTTGCTCCTCAGGTCAGACGCTCTCTTGCTTTCCTAATGCATAAGCCAACACCTCTTGTTATAGTTCCATCCATAGAGTAGGCTCTTAGTTTTCCTCGAATGTATGATGATGCACTCTATGGTTTTGGCATTGGCCATATCCACTGATGTCTGTCAAACTGAGCCATTATAGATCCTGCACATGTCCCCTCACCCTTGGACAATGGTTGTCTGAGTCTTCGAAGTAACTCAGAAGAGAAAAGGTTGAGGGGTGTAGGTGGCAGAAGTGTTGGGAGAAGGGCTGGTATGTGTGTATGTGTTACAGAGAGAGATCTGTTGTGGCAGTCTCCACGTGTTGTATCTAAGGAACCTTCACTTACTACAAGTCCTAGCCCCAGTCCTGTTTCTATCCCTCCCACCATTACCAGCATGACTGGGGCACTTGTGGGAATGGGGCTGGTTTATCACAGCCAGCAGCCCTTAAATTTCTAATGTTGAGTCTCCAAGCTATTCTCTTCTGTTCCTTTGGTAGGAATCTGGCTTCTGGGTATGGGTGTCTGCAGTCTCAGCAGTTTGAAGGCTGAGGCAGAAGGAGGACAAGTTTAAGACCACCTATGCCTCCCTTTGCTTGAAGCTGGAAGCTTTGAGATTCCACCTCTCTGGAGTAGGTGGACTTTTTCTTCCCAGCTGATCTTAGAGGGCATGCTAACTGAACTGAGGTCAGGAGGCTAAAGTTCAGTTTGGGAAAGGCAGGCCAAAGAAGTGTGTTGGACTTGCTATGTGGGCTGAGTTTAGGGTTTTGGTGATTTGAAGTGTGTTTCAGGCCCCCAGGAGGAGTTTCAGGTGACCAGACAAAAGCTAGGGGGATCCAGGGACAGACAGCTTCCTTTGATGGGGCTTCTATCACCTTCTCTCCACCCTTCTCAGTCTTCCTTCCCAGAAGTGGCTACCACAGATTGGAACTGACCAGCCAACGGGTTTTACAGAAAAGGAACCAGGAATGTGGATGCTCCCAGTGATTTCAGGTATGTCTTTTCTGGGATGTGACGGGAAACAGTGACGTAGTTACCTGGCACCAGAGTTGTGTTTGTCATGTGTGCCACTGAGTGCAATTGTCTAACAGCCTTGGGCTGAGTCTATATTCTCTGAGTGCCCGGGTACAGGATTGCTCACAGCCTGAGTCCTGACTATAGTCACACTAAGCTCCTTTCTTATTACCCCCTAGTTCTGCAGACCCCTTCCTCAGACACAGCTAAGGTGAGAGGCATCCTTTCCTAGAGTTTCTGGTGAGAACCAGTCCTCATGACCCCTGGATTCTGGACTTCTGGCCACCTGAATCACGAGAGAGTAACCATCTGTATGTGTTTAAGATATATTTAGATTTTGTTTTATGTATACGAACGAGTGTTTTATCTCCATGCATGTCTGTACACCATGTGTGTGCAGTGCCAGAGGAGGGCATCAGCTAGAACCCCTGGAACTGGAGTTCCATATCATTGTAGACCATCATGTGGGTGCCGGGACTGAACCTGGATCCTCTGGAAGAGCAGCACACACTCTTGGCGATTGAATCATCTCCCCATCCCCTGATGCTTGTGTTTCTAGCTACGGTGTTTGCTGTGATTTGTTCCAGAAGCCCTGGGAAGACAAAGCAGTGCGCCTGGGTTCTTTCCCCTTCCAACCCCATGTTTCTCCACATGACTGACCTCTCTGCTACAAAGCGTGTGATGGTTATTTTTTTTTTTAAAAAATCATACTTGGCAGAGCCAGCAAGTGCCCAGGAATCTGGTTAAATGCGACTTCTGGGTATGTCTCCCATATAGTTCCAGTGGGGATTAGCTTTGGATCTGAATAGAGATCTATTTAGGCTGAATAGAGCAGATGGCTCTCCTCATTGGGGTGGGCATCCCTGAATCCAATGAGGGTTAGAAAGAAGAGAAGAGGGTGGTTGAATTTGTTCTCAGCCCACCTGTCCGAGCTTATACACGAGTTCTCACCTGTCTTCTCATCTCCAGCTCTCCGGAGTTAAGTGCTCCGCCAAACCGCTCTGCTGGCTTTCTGTAGTCTTCAGCTTGCCTGTGGTGGAAGAGAGGACTTCTTAGTATGAGTTTGGTCGTTTGAACCTGTATCTTATAATATACCCTACACGTGTATGTATTTGCACATGCATACATTTGTACATGTTGAATTTCAGCTTTATATGCAGGGGAGACATCTCAGGAACCCCAGAGGGTCCTTGAACTTAAGGATGTCTAACCTTGTATAATAACCTTGTATAGCTCTGCTTTTCCTATATTTACATAATACATATCTGTGGTAAAGTTCACACTTGAAATTGGGAACAGTCATCAATGATTATAACCAATAATGAAACGATTTAACAGCTCATTCTAATATAATGATTTAAAACTTATGGAAGGTTTCTGGAACATTCCACTTAAATATTTTTAGACTGTGCTTGATTGCCATTGGCTGCGGTAACTGGAATGATGAAAGACAAAAAGCGTGGGTGAGGAGGACTGTCTAATCTCCCAGGGGGCGTTTCTCAAGAAAACACCATTTAACACGCAGGGGGTTCTGTAGAGACCCGACGGGTCAGCTGCACACAGATGCAAATAATTTGACCTCCCATGGAAGATGTGAGTGTCAGAGGAATCTGGACACCACTGCATGACTTCAAGGTCTTGGCTTCCATGGGCTCCACTGCCTCTTTGTTTGTTTGTTTGCTTGATTTTTTTGTTGTTGTTTTTGAGCCAGAGTCTTGCTGCTTAGCTCTGCTTCTTACGTGCTGGGACACAGGTGTGCACCAGTGCATTCTGCTTCTACTTCCATAGACTATCTTTTCCCAGTCTGCAGCCGCCACCCCTCCACCACCTCATCACCACCACCTCCACCACCACCACCCACCACCACCACCCACCACCACTGCCACTGCCACCCACGGCCACCCACCACCACCCACCACCGCCTACCACGGCCACCCACCACCACCCACCACCGCCTACCACCACCCACCACCGCCTACCACCACCCACCACCACCTACCACCACCAACATCAAAGGTGGCAAAGAGCCTAGGGTCCAGAAACATTTTGGGCTTAGGGGTCTGCACTTGTGTGGGCCCTGGGGCATAGGGGACCGAGTCTATTCTGATCACACGTCCTTGTGTCTTCTCAGTTTAAGGTAATAGATGAATATCAAGGCCCCTAAACCTGGTCTTGAAGAACAACTGGTGGTTTAGCGTCCAAATCTGCAGGTGAGGATTTGGCGGGGCTTCTCTTGGGAGGTCTTCTGGTCTGTGCTGGATCCCCTCCCTTGACTGTGATCACACTGAGTTAGCTGGAGAGTAGGCAGTCTAGCATGGTTTCATTGTGTGTCTTAGGGACATCAATAACTAGGACATGCCCTCTTATAGAGGGCATTCAAGCTGCCACATGACAAAGATAAGATTTCAAGAGGAACAGCGGTGAAGGTGGAGAAGCCAGCCCCGATCTTCAACTGCTCAGGCTCAAATCTTCAACTGTATTCTGTTGAAGAACCCAAGTCCCAAGAGTAGATTACATTCTGTGGTGAGAAAAAAAGCTTCCCCATCTGGATGCTGAGGAGGGAGAAAAAGTCGCATCAGGTAATATGGCTGTCAGTGGGCTGGAGAACTGGGTCATCTTTGCTAATGGTGTACTCCATGCCTTGGTTGGAACGTTTATCTGCCTAGCAGGCATCTTGATACACACAGGGAAAGCAGAAACCAACTTTTCATTGCCTCTTATGGCTAAATCTTGAGATGAACCTTTAACATGTTGTTCCAAAAACACTGCACCAAACATCTGTTCTAACACTCAGCTCAAGCCAGGCACAGAGACCCACACTGGGAAGGGGGACGCCCTAGCAGGTAAGTGCTTTGACTTGGGAGGTAGATAGGTCTGGCTTTGAATCCTTGCCTTTATAGGCTATGGACTTTGTGGGCAAGTGTCTGTCTCTTCCTGAGAAAGTTTTTTATTTTTATTTTTTTAATCGTCAATAAGATGCAAATGATAAAGCCTGTCTTCACAGAGAAGCTGGGAGACCCGAGTCACATACGGTAAGTTAAAGTGCCTAGCAAGCACCTGCTATACCTTGGAAGCCACTAAATGGTAGCTATTATTATCAATAATAAATGTAGGCTGAAGGAAGGCAGAGATGAATGAATGTCTTAGCGACTTCCAGCCAAATGGGTACTCTTGTGCTCTCTCCTTCCCTCACTCCCATCTTGGCCCAGGTAAAACATACTCAAGGTCCAAGTTAACCCATCTGTTCATTCATAACTTTTTTCCCCCACAACAAGAAATCATAGCTACAACCAGTGCTCTTTGGTATCCCAGGTCCTGTGATGGATTAAAAACACCCCATTCTCCTCTGGACATCTCCACAAGCATGAAGCATGTGTCTCCCTCCAGCAGCCCCCTCTCCCAACACTCTCCCCTGCTCCCTGCATGAGCCCACGGAAATGGAGGTGCACCTGCACTAGCAGCCTGCCGAGAGGCATTTTCCCCTCTGTTGCCTGGGCGATTCTGGCTACACACCTGCAAACAGCCTTCTTTTCTTCTTTTCTTCTCCATCTCCAAATCCAAGTGAGCTTTCACTCAAGTTGCTTGCCAGGGGAGCTCAGGGAGGACACAGAAAGAGCGCTGAGCAATTAGACACTGTGCTGGGCCCTCTCTGAGGCTGGAGCTGTTTTTAGCTCTGCCTCTCAGGCAGACAGGCCTGGCCTTGGGGTCTGGGCCCAGCCTGATGAATTAATGACAACAGAAGTCTCTTGGCTTCCGAGAGGGAAGGCAGTACTCCCTTGGGCAGAGCAGAGAGGCACTCCCTTTTTTCCCAACCCTTTGTAAATGACAAACCCTACAAACCTGTATTGCCTACCTCTGTCCAAATGTTCTTAGTCAAACAACCCAGCGTAATCAAAAATAACGATAAACTCCCCCTCCATATACTTTTAGTGGGAAACAAAAACAACATTTTGGAATCCAAAATTGCATGTCCATTTGAGAATTAGGGACTGTGGATGAGGTGGGAGTTCGGAGCAGGGGCAAGATTCCAGAAGTTTCCAGGGAGAGAAAAGGTTTCTTCAAAGACCTATCAGGAGATCCTGGGGTGGGATAAGAGGGATGGGGGTGTCTGGCAGGCTGCAGGTGAGTTTTGCTTTTTATGTAAAAGGGACCCTTTCTGAAGGCAAACGGGCTCCAGGCTGACACAATCTGTTGGCAAAAATAGCTCTGGATTTGGATCTAAGGAAGATTATAAAAGCAGAGCCTGGAGACTTGTTTTCCAGCCTTGTGGGAGTCAGGGTAGTTTTAAATGAAGGGCAGATGCAGCCTTGGGCTAAAATCTACCTCCCTCAGTCTAGCAGTAACCCTATTAAAGAATGAAAATAAAGGCAGGCCTTTCATAACAAGGAAGGAAAGGGCAGGCCAGGCGGCTTCCCCAGCAGAAGGGCTGGGGGTGGGCTTGGATTGTGTGTAAAGGGCACAGCTTGGATCTCTTTGCCTAAGGTGCACAGATGAGGGGAGGGGCCATGGAGGGATGCAGAGGTCTTCTGCTGACTGACTCTCCAGGCTGGGTTGGGGGTGGGAGGTAGAGTTGGCCTCCTGAGGCCAGGTTGCTTGCCTTCTTCCATTGCTGTGAAGGGGCTGAAATGGGACTTGTCTTCCTTAGGTAGACCTGTTTTGCTGGCACCCCCAAAAAAGCTACCTGCTCTTTGTAGTGTAGGTTCTTTATCTTTAGAGCTTTGCGAGAGTAGCAGTTGGAGATAGAGATCCCGTTTGAGCCAAAACCACATCAACACTGGTGGCCCTTGGAATAGTGCATACCACTCCATTCTGTACCTCCCATCCTTTTGTGATGGGGGTGCCTCCCCTGCTTTGGGTTTTGGCCCCGAGAAAGGACAGAGCTGAAGGGAAGGGCAGGACAGGAGTGAGGAAGAGCCAGCAAGGACTCAGTTCCTTGGAAGTGGGTGTAGATTTGAAACTAGAGGGGGCTGGAGGTCAGTGAAGACCTCTGCCGCTAGATTCTGGGTGGGCACGGGAGGGTGGAGTCTGTTGTTTTGTGGACCCAGGTTATCCCAGGTTATCCCAGGCTGCTGAGGTGGGCTTCAGGATGCAAGAGTAGACCAGGTTAGAGGTACTGCAGTCATACTAGAGGGACATGAAGAGAAGTGGGCGTCATTCATGTGTAGGGGAGTGTGTTAGAAGGTTTTGTCTTTCGATGTGATTCTCCCAATACTGCCTTCGTGACCAGATTCATGGCTCCAGTCTTCCTGGTTGTATTCCTTTTTGGTTGGTCTTTATAAACCATGAATCTGACTGTGCTACTGTCCTGCCCTGGGGTTTCTCCCATGGCTTCCAGTCACTCCAGGATACCATCAGAATTCCCTACTTCCTTCCTTCTGCAATCTTGAGCATGCTTTCTTCCTTCCGCTCTCCATCCTAGTGTGAATGACAACTCATTCTCTTTACTACCAGTTTGTCTCTTGTCACAACTGACATCAGTGATCTGCCCCAATCCTCAGCCCATCTTCAAGGTAGGCAAGGAACTGACTTACCATTCCTGTCTGTCCAATAGCTTCAAGTATCTAAGGGCCCCATGCTTTTGTCGAAGGTCTTGCTCGGCCCTTTGGAGAATCTGAGCTGCCTCTAGGTTAGGACAGCTGAGAAGAACGGAGTTGGGAGACCAACTCTGGTGCCACCCTCTGTCAGTGACTGGCAGGAAAGGAGGATCCAGGGATCCGTGATACAGCTGACATATGCTCTACAGTCTCCCGGGGGTAACCCTTGGAGATCGTGACTTTGGGTTCCCTACACTGACCCACTCTTCAACCCTCTCATGCTTCTGGAACCATCTCCCCAGTATTCATTCACACCTACCTGCTCATCTCATGACTGTTTCTTCTTCCTGGAGCTCCATGCCAGTCTAGAGACCCCACTGCCAAGATCTGTGCTCTAGGGTCTCAGGTCTGTTCTCCGTGGGCATAGCACTGGGACTCATTGGAGCATTCCACTAGGGTCATTAGGATCAGTGCCCTCTGTACCAGGACCCTGAATTCTCTCTTATTTCTGTACAAGAGGCTACCTCATGCAGGCACAGCGTGAAATCAGCAGTCTGGTGTTTGGGAACCCACACAGGAGCACCGGCAAGTGTTAGCAGTCTGGTTAGGATTGAAGCTGTGGCAGTCAGCATCTTCCATGTTAGACGACTCCTCCTGCAGTCAAGGTGTTTAACAGACTTCAACAAATAAATGAGAAAACACTCCCTTGTCTTTAACGTTAACATCTTCTCAAAGCACCTTTGTATGTAGTTCGGTTTGGCTACAATTCTCCAAGGAGTAGATAGCCCTAAGGGACAGAGATTTAGCCAAAGATGGTAGCCATAAACTAACACAGTCAAAGAGGTTGGGTAAATGGCCCTCAAGAACAGAGCACAGAGCCAGCAGAAAACAGCTGATGAGATCTCAAACCTGCTTGTCTCTAGAACTATTTGTTTCTCCCCCTTACCAGCTACATGGGCTCTGGTGTTGGACCCTCATATACACCTCATTTCCTTCTTATACAGACCCTCTGCACTGGGGTATCTGAGTGCAAGTTCAGATGAGGCGCTGTGAGGTCTGGGCACAGAGCCATGTGCCCGGGTCTGTCTCTGATCCCAGTGCTCTTTCTTGTTTGCATGCCCGTCTCTCTGCCCTCAGCTTTCCCACAGTCTATGCTCCAAAGTGGGCAGCTTGGAGAGAGGAGTAGCTGAGGAATTTTTCTGACAGAGATGGAGTGGCTGGCACTGATCACAGCCTTGGGCATCCGTGCCTGAGGAGCTCAAGGTTCCAAGCAGAGTTGCTGATGGTAGGTGGACCAGCGATGCTGAGGCAGCTATCTGCCGCTGGCTGGACCACATGAATATTTATACCTGAGATTTAAGAAGACTTTACCAAGGGAGGGAGGAGGGGAGAAGGTGCTTCAGGGTGTGTGTGTATGTGTGTGTGTGTGTGTCTGTCTGTCTGTCTGTCTATGTAGGTACATACCTGTGGGGGCCAGAGGCTAGCACCAGATGTCTTCCTCAATCACTCTCTGTTTTATTTTTTGAGACAGGGTCTCTCACCGACCCACTTCAGGCAGACTGGCTGGCCAGTAAGTGCCACCCTCTGTCTCTATCCTCTCAGTGCTGGGATTACATGTACATGCTGCCATGCCTAGCTTTGTATGGGTGCTAGGGATGGAATCCAGGTCCTCACGGTTGTACAAGCACCGTATTGACTGAGCCATCTCTTTGGCCATTGTCATTTCAGCTTAAACTGGGTACTACGGACAGGGTAATTTATAAGGAAAATAAAATTTTCACAGTTCTCGAGGAAAGAACATAAAAAGTTAAGGCACCAGCTTCGAGGGAGGGCACCCTCTGGGGTCAGCCACGGTGCTGGGCATTGTGTGAAGAGAGGGCAAGTGCATGCCAGCCGAGGTCTCTCCTTCTTGTAATCTCATTATGAGGCTCACATGGCCTCAATCAACATCAATCATCTCCAAAGGATCCACCTCCAAATGCCGTGAGCATGTGAATTCAGGGGCTGGCTTGCCAACATGTAGCTTTCAGGGAGAGTTCAGAACACAGCAGTGGAGAAGAGAAGGGAGCAGGATGGAGGAATTGCTCTTCCTAAACTGAGGGTGTAGACCTCTCCCTTCTCTGTCAAGCCTCTGTCAATCAGCCCTGGAAGGTTTTCTGGTGTCAGTGCTACAAGTCTTGAGGAGAGACAGAGATCAAGCGAAGAAGCTTGACATTTGACACAGCTGCTTCAAGATCACTGGTTTGGGCTGCTCCTCTCTCCCTGTGCTACTCTCCTGCATCCTCACTCCCTAAGGGTTGACACTGTCAACTTGACAGGCTCGAGAATCACCTAGGAGATTTTGGCGTGTCCACGAGGGAGTATCCATTCTTGGTTAATTGTGGTGGGAAGACCCACTATAAATATGGTAACCACCATTCCGTGGGCTATGATTCCAGACTGAATCAAAAAAGGAAGCCAGCTGAGTCCCAGCTTCCGTTTATGTCTGCTTCCTGATGGTGGATACAATGTGAATAGATGTACCAAGGTGGATACAATGTGAATAGATGTACCAAGCCCAGGCAGGCCACTGCGACTCCCCGCCTTGATGGACCTGATTTGCAAACCGTGAGTCAAAATGATCCCTTTCTTCCTTAAGTTGCTTTAGTAAGGGGTTTTAAGGCAGCAAGGAGAACAATAATTCCATGAGTCACTAAGTTCTCAGTCTGCCTTTGGGCTGGATGGGGCCTCCTCTCCTGCTCCTACCCACGTCACTCGTCACTCTTGACCCTCGGCCCTTAATTGGCTGGCGTGGTGATATTTTGTTTGTGATCTAGCAAATAAAGCTTGCCTGAAGATCAGAGTGTGGAACTAAGTCACCCGTGAGCCACAGAGACCAGGCAGTGGTGGCACACACCTTAAATCCCAACACTCGGGAGGCAGAGGCAGACTGTGAGCTCCAGGCCACCCTGAGCTACAGGAGATTCATCCAGTCTAAAAGAGAAACAGAGCCAGGCGAAGGTGGCTCACATCTTTAATCCCAGCACTAGGGAGGTAGAGGCGGGAAGGGATATGACTGTGCTGGATAGATGAGGAGCTCAGCCCATTCAGTCTGAGGATTCATGGAGATAGGATCTTCCCTCCTTTGGTCTGAGGATTCGGTAATGATAAAAAGTCTTTACTTCTCTGATCTTTCAGCATTTACCTTGATATCTGACTCCAGGTTTTAATTAAGACCAATTAGAATTCGTGGTACAGGTGGTGACAAACAGTGGCTTCCTAGCTATGCCTCTGCTTCTCCACATTAACTCCAGAGTGACGGCTTTAGAAGTGTAGGTGTGACCACGTCACCCTCCTCAATTGACTCTTTTTGTGCTGGCAAGCAGGTTTAAAAGAAAAATCAAAGCTCTAATTCATAGTGTTTGCTAATTACCTTGCTGGAAAGAGTCTTCCTGTGGTTGATTTCAAGTGACCAATGGTTCTGGAAAGTTTTGTGAGCTCTGGCTCTCCTTAAGTGGAGCCAGTTGGTCTGACTCTACTATGATCAGCCCTGAGCAGGTGTTTCGCTCTGTTGTAAGAGTTTTGTCTTTGTCTATGACCTCTTCTTCCTGGCATGTGCTCTCCTACCTCATTTTCTCCACCCTGAATCCTAATTCCTGTCTCATCTGCCTCACTGCATCCACTCATTGGCTCCTATTACTCCAACAGACCAAAGTACTTCTGTTAACTTTCTCGTCCTAACAGGATGCCAGAATCCCTTCAAACAATCCATTTCAGAGGCCCAGATATTATTGGTAAATTCTAGCTGTTAGCATGTGACCTGGAAGTTCCCAGAAATACTCACAGAGAAGCAGCAATGCAGTGTGCATCTTGGCATGACGGCTGGTGGAGGAGCCTCATCCCAGAACCCTTCCCTCAGGGTCCAGAGACATGGCTCTGTATTTGGGGAATCAGAACCTAGAAGTCACAGGACAGCAGCTCCAGCCCTTGTGTTGATGAGCCCCCATCCTGGAATCTCTACCTGAACTGACAGGTTTTCCACATGAGTCCTTCTTTCCCCCTTGCTAGAGGAGGCCATCTGTCTGCATTAGCAGAATGTGTTCTCACTAGTGGGAATCAAACGGATGATTCCAGAGCCTTGCTATTGAGATTCAGTCCTGCAGGGAAAGGAAAGGAAAGGAAAGGCCTTTCCTGTTGGGCCAAAATTATCTCAGGGCCTGTACCTCGAGGCCTGTAGGAAAGAGAAAAGCCTGGCTGAGTTTGAAGGATAATCTTAAAGCTACCAAGGGGGGTGAGACAGAAAAATCTAGGTAGCCGCCCCTCCAGCCAGAGGGAGGGCTTGGCTGTCTCTCATTGGCTAGAGGTACTCCCACATCAAACGATGTCACTTAACCTATATAAGCTGATGCTCACAGTAATAAACTGAGTTCCTGCTTTGAGTTGACTCCTTAGTGTCTGATTGTCCTGAGTTGTGGGGCTGCAGAACGGGCAGATAGCACACTCACCTTTCCCTGGGGAGTAAGGCTCAGGAGGCCTGGCACTTTTCCCAGCTACCTTTCCCATCTGGGACACAAAGGCACAAAGGGGAAGAATGTCCCCCTAGATCTTGCCACTGCTTCCTCCACATCTTGTCCACTGAGCCACTGCTCACTCCACATCTTGTCCACTGAGCCACTGCTCACTCCACGTCTTGTCCACTGAGCCACTGCTCCCTCCATGTCTTGTCCACACAGTGAACTGACGTCCCCTGAATCTGTGAGCTGAAAGAGCCCTTCCTCCCTTATGCTGCCTCTGTCAGGTATTTTTTTCCACAGTGATAAGGAGGTGACATTTGCGATCTGGGACCAGGCTTATCACTATTACTCTTTATTTCCAGATAATGAGAGCTTTTCCCATGGGTAGAAGAGCAAATCACACGCAGCAGGTGCTGCCCCAACAGGCAGAGGTCTCTCATCACCTCCTTATTTGTTTTGTGCTTTTGCAACAGAAGTCTAATGTAGCCCATGTTAGTCTTGAATTGAACCTCCTGCCTCCACTCCCCAGTGTTGGGAGCAGAGGTATGCCCCATTTCTCATAGCTTTGAACTATCTTCTGTCTTCCCGGAATTTCGTTCACTCTCTCCCTGGTTTTCCTGTCTCAGGGACTTTGCCTGAGTTTATCGGCACATCATTGGTTCTGAGAACATGACCAGAAGTTAACACTCAGGAAGATCCAGTCCAGCTCTGTCATTTGTGGAAACCAGGACTCAGAGGGGTTAAGAGATTCACCTAAAGTCACACAGCTTCCAAGCTGTAGGCATGCTATCCACACTTAACTCCTAAGCTGCTTATTTTCATGACATCATTTGGTTTGAACATAATTTAGAATTTTTTTCTTCTCAAAAGGACGTCTAAGGGCAGAGATGTCTTTCTTAAGGGGAAAGAGCCTCCACTGGGAGTTTTAAATCCTTTCTCAGATGTCATATCCTCTGGTTCTGGGAAAAATGAAAGGCTGATCCATCCTGGCTCAGGGTCTCTGCTTCAACAAGAATTTTCCCCCACCCTGCTTTCTTTTGTAAGCATTTTCCCTGGTCACAAGCCTTGGAGCCAGAAAGTCCTGAGTTCAAATATGTGCTTGAATCATCTGTGAGCCTCAGGTTACTGAGCTGCAGAATGGATAGAGTAAGACCTGTTTGTTGGGTGTATTTGAGAATGATGTCTGCTAACACCTCACACTTGGCCAGTGTGAATTTTGGTGCCTCACATGTGGCTGGTGTGGGTTCTGACACATTACACATGGCTGGTGTGGTCTCTGATACCTCACACAAGGCTGGTGTGGGCTCTGATACCTCACACATGGCTGGTGTGGGCTCTGATGCCTCACACAAGGCTGGTGTGGGCTCTGATGCCTCACACAAGGCTGGTGTGAGCTCTGATACCTCACACGTGGCTGGTGTGGGTTCTGACACCTTACACATGGCTGGTGTGGTCTCTGATACCTCACACATACCTCACAGTGGGGTTCTTGGATGGTGGGCAGATCTGAATCCATTTTTCTGGAAGCCATTGTCTCTGTCTGCTGGAGCTCCATAGCTAGGCAAGAAGACAATGCCTGTGACTGCTGTCATTGCCATTTGGCCATTGCCATTTTGAAGGTCCCTAAGATACACGTGGAAACAGCTTATGTCTGTAATTCCAGCACTGGCAAGACTGACTCATAAGTTCAGGAGTTTAGGGTTAGCCTGGGATAGGGAGACTGTGTCTCAAAAAATGAAAAGGAAATTATTTGTGTATGTGTATGTACATATATGAGCATGGTTCTGGGAACCTGGGTGTCCTGGATTTGGCCCCAGATTTATCATTTACCAATGATCTGGCCTTACACAGGTACTCTGAATTTAGAAGGTTTAATTTTCATCTATAAAACCCACCTCGGGAACATCTATCTGGTCACATGGTCAATAGACATAAAACACTTGGCCGTGCCCTGGGTTGGATTATTATCTTGATAACCGAAGTGCTTAGTTTCTCCCCCCTTTCCCTTTTCTTTTTCTCTTCCTTCCCTCCTCCAACTCCCTTCCTCTCCTGACTTCCTCCCTCCTTTCCTTCATTCATTCTTTCCTTCCTCTCTTTTGATGTAGTCTCACTCTGTATAGCCCATGATGCTCTAGAACTCATGCCTCAGTCTCCTAAGCATGGATTGCAGGCATGCACCTGCCAACATACCTGAATTTGTCTTCTTTGACTGTCCTGCCCCCAGTTTCTTGCTTTCCCTGGGATAGTGGGACAGTCACTTAGCCACTCACCAACTCTTTCCTTTGTTTCTGGGCACACTACATACAGTGGGATCACTGTCTCTCTCTGTCACACGGGAGTGACTGTTGGTCTCTGACTTTCCTGGGCCTAATGGAATGGAGGAAGTGTGTGTCTCTGGGCTGCCACTCTTGGGACCAGAGAAGAATCTGTGGCCTTCCTTTTGTACCGAGGTGATGGTGGTGGCATCTCCACCTGAGTACACAGTGTAAGTGGTGAGCCCACTGTGGGGCGAGCTGCCAAGAGTGCAGACCAGTTCTTGCTGGCTCAGAATTGATCAATCCTGACTGATACTCACAGGTCACAGATCCTGGGTGGCAGGATCACGGGTGACACATGGCCATCTATTCTGGCATGATTCGTCTCACAGGAAGTCATTAATGCTCACAGGCGCTGTACTTCCTTTCCACAGCTGGAAGAACTGGGGTGTGTAGAGATGGTTGCACAGAGCTGGAGCCAGGCTGCTGCTGTGCATTTCCTCAAGAGAGTCAATGGTCCTCCTCCTGTGCACTCCCTACCCCCATGTGTTTCTCTGCAAAGTGTGAGCCCGCATGCTTCCTGCTGTGTGAAATTCCAAGTGACTTCCTATGACCACTGCTCGTGAGGATTTACAATTGCCTTCCTTGGAGGCGGTCCTGGTTTTTAAAAAAAATGTCCCTTTGTGCTTTTTGCCAAATCCACCAGCAGGCTTCCTGTGTGGGCTCTGCAGTGAAGGACCAGCCTTGGATACCTTCCCTCCTTCAAGGATCCTAGAAGGAAGCCTGGAAGCTTAGGAATTCTGGAATGAGCTGATGTTTTGACTCTCACTCATTTCCACTAAGGTGTAAGTTATGGATAGCTGTTTTCCAGCCTTGAAACCGCAGTGTTAGGGCAGATGAAGAACAAGATGCAGTGCCTAAAATCAGAGCTGTGACTCGGGATGGAAGCTGGTAAGAAGAGCTACTGATGAGAAGGATGGCCACTTGCTCTCACTACCTCTAGGAGTGGAGGGAGGGGTTTTGATTTCAGAAAGCCTAGGGTTCAAAACCTGCTCCTGCCGCTTGACTGCTATGTGATCATGGAGGTTCAGGGTGGCTGTGTAGGCCCAAGAAAGCATACTGTTGGCTCTGTTCCGGAGGCATGCAAATAAAAACTAGAAAGCACAGGGCCTTAAGTGATCACAGTGTCTTGTCCTTTGCCGCCAATTCCGAGAGCCGTCTTTTCTTTGTTCCGCTGATGGGTTAAAATGAAAGTGAGCTGAGCTCAACAGTCTTGTACTGAGCTCCTGTTAGCTGTAGCCTCTGGCCCCAGCTCCCAGAGAGAAGCCAGGATGAAGCTGGCAGTGGGCTAAAGAAGGTGTCTGGTCAGGAGAGGTTGTTTCCACCTCTGGGACTCAGGTTCCATGCACGACATAAGGGTAGACTTGCCACATTTCCCTCAACGTATACTGCGGTCACTAAAGAAAATCTCAAATAACACAGCTTTGATTATGGGTGAATCAATTAGTCATGAGTTTCCCCACGGTTGTGTCATGGTAGAGTTCACTCTGTGTGGGGGGGAGGGGTACATGAGTGTGCATGTGGGTAGCGGAGGTGGAGATGGGTGTTGTCTGTCCTTCTTCACCGTCTCTTCCTGAGTCAGGGTCTCCTACTGAATTTGGAGCTCACTCATCAGTGAAAGTCGCTGTCCCATAGACTCCAGGTATCCTCTGTCTCTGCCTCCCCAGTACTAGAATGTCAGGCATGTGTCACCACACACCTGGCTTTTATGTGGGAGCTGAAGACCAGAGGTCCTGTCTACATACCCGTGTGACAAGCACTTTACTGACTGAACCCCAGGGTTTTTCATAGGATGACTTGATTGAGGACATTTGAACAGAGTTAATCAGTCTTGAGGGGACTGGGCAGCTCTCCACACAAATCCCTTTGGAAGAGAGAGGGCTGTTGTTCCCACCCTGAGGTTGTTCTTTGCTGAGAGCCAGGCCCCCACATTCCCATTTTGAGGAGGGAGGGGAAGTGTATCCCGCTGGAGAAATGCTATCCATCTGGTCCTGAGGCCCAGGGCCAGAGGATTATCTTCAATTTGGTGACAGCAGAGACTCTAGGGAGGCTGGGAGGGGCATCTTAGTCTCACGAGGGAGGAGGTGCAAACGGTGAGATGTGTAAGCCCGGAGATGTGTCCCGGAGAATCTGGAAACTGTTGGCTTTTTAAAAACATCACTGGCTTTTGTGCTATCTGAGCCCAGATGGGCCTAGGAGCTTCCTGATAATTTTTTTTGAGATTAAAATAAAGTCATATGGCTTTAACTTCAAGCATGATCTGGTTACCATTATGGTTTGAATATGAAATTTCTCCCACAGGCACATATTTTGAGCATGAATTCTCCAATTTGAGGTCCTATTTCCAAGGCTAAGGGGCCTTTGGGCGATGCAGCCTGACTGGTGGAAGTGGTCTGTGGTGATAGCCTGGTCCCCGATTCTGGTCTGTTTGTTTGGCTTTCTGATCTTGTCATGATGTGAACAGATGTGGCTGACTCCTCCCACTGCCACTCACTCTGCCATGCCTTCTTCTCCATGCTGGACCAAAACCCTTCTCAAACTGGGCCAAAACAAACCATTTCCACCCTTGTTTTCATCAGGTATTCTGTCTTTACCATCCAAACTTTCTGACATAGTAGGAAGGTTTTGCGTCCTTCTGGTCTAGAGCTTCCAGGGCAGTTGAGGCAGGATGTGAGTGAGATAGGACAAGAATCACCCCTGCCTTGTGTCCCTGGATATCAGGGGAATATTCAATTTGGTTGAAATTTGACTTATTGAAAGTAAATCAGTTTCTGTTACATTAACCCAGCAAGCAGGCTGTACTGGAGTTAACGCTATTCCTGACAATGGGGGAACAGAGTCAGTGCTACTGGGTAGTCACCCAAGAGAGAAGCAGAAAGAGGAATGTAAGTAGTTGATGGCGTGGGAACATGAGGAGAAAGGCCCTTGGGCTTGCTAGGAGCCTGACTGGTGACTCTAAGTTTTCTGAGTTACTCTATTAAAAGCAGTTTGAAGGCCCCCAGTATAGGAAGGGCATATGGATGTGTTAGCAGAGGAGCCAGGAATTGAGGACTGAGAGAGATGGCTTTGAGGATTGAGATCTAGGGGGCATAGCAGGTACTCGTGGGAAAGGGTCGGGCATGAGACTGGGGGAAGAATATGGGGGTGACTGGACCGCCTGAAAGGCCAGGCAGAGGCAGACATCACACTCTTGTTGGGGAAGATCCTTTTTTTTTTTTTTTATTATTATACCCTGTGATAGGAAGTATACTACTTGGGTACGGGGTTAGGGGTCACCTCTTCCATCTTGAGCTGTGCCTCAAAGACAGGCTAAAGAGATGACTCAGTTGGTAAAGCTTGCCACGCAAACATGGGGCCTGAATCTAACACTCAGCACCCATGTTGAAGCCAAAATTGTGTTAGTGTTCACCAGTAATCCCGGTGCTGGAGAGGTGAAGACAAGGATTCCTGGGGCTTCCGGGTCAACTGGTCTAGCTGAATTTCTGAGCTCCAGGTTCAGTGAAAGACCCTGTCTCAAAAAATAGGATGGAAGACACCTGCAATTGACCTCTGGCCCTCCCCACTTTCCCAAACAAAACAGGGATAAACCTGAGGCACACTTGGCCCTTCCATCCCTACTTTGAAGGTTCTTGATGGCAAGATGGATATTTTCTTTCTAGGTCAGCGTTGTCTTCCTATTGAGTAATCACTTTATAGGTTAGACGTGTATGCAGGATGTCTGGAATATTCTATGATGACCCAGGTTGGCTTACTCTGGAACATCTTAATTAATCTTTAGTTCATCTAGGACCCAAAAGCTTAGAGCATGGGTTCTGATTTTTGAACCCCATCTCAGCTGCCCAGCAGCTTCTTGACCCTGACAAGTGGCCTTCTTCCTAGAGTTCAGTTCCTCAGCCCGACTCTGGGAGCAACTATAAAATAAGTACACACATAAATCTCTCTCCCTGGGTAAGAGGGCTCTGTTCTCAGGGAGGAGAGAGAATGTTCTGGAAGTGTATTAGGCAGTGTTGTTGTTGAGAAGACTGAAGAACTTCTGACTCCCACAATCATCTTGCCCCTCTGCCTCTAGCGAGTCTCTGACGTGCTTGCTGGCTTGAACAGGACACCGGAGAAAGACTTCTATTGCTTGCTCCCCCCCCCCCGACTCCATGCTGTTTCTTCAGATTGGCATGTTTGGTTCAGGGTGGTAAGCGGTACGTCCTATAGATCTGGAGTCTCCATGGAATGCATGGTTTCCAGGCTGCTTCAGCTTGTTCTCAGGTAATGTACATGTTTTTTTTTTTCTTTTTCTTTTTTTGGTTTTTCGAGACAGGGTTTCTCTGCAGCTTTTTTAGAGCCTGTCCTGGACCTAGCTCTTGTAGACCAGGCTGGCCTCGAACTCACAGAGATCCGCCTGCCTCTGCCTCCCAAGTGCTGGGATTAAATAATGTACATGTTTTGACAGCACTGTCTTCCTTCTCCAGCCTGTGTTTAAAAGTCACAGGTTTTCTCTCTCTGAGCCATTGGCCTGGTGACTCTGTAAGCTCTGAATGTCCACAGAGTCTGAGTGAAGGAAGGATTACTAGGAATCACAGATTTATAGCTCTCTTTCAGAAAATAGGGTCGATGGGGACTCAGAAATGGAAGTGGCTGGGGCTTGTTTAAGGCCACAATAGCGAATTGGTGGCAGAACAGGTTAATAGCCATCCTGGTGCTCCCTATGGACCTCGGGGTCACAGAGGTGCCATGAAAGCCTAGACTCAGGAGACTCACTTGGCTTGGGCTGCCATATCTCTGCAAATTCCAGGACATAAAATAGTCCCATTCCTCACTAACAGATAATTTATGTTTATGGCGCTGATTAACAATTACAGTGATGGCAGGGAGAGTCCTTTAGTCTGCTGGAAGTGACTTAAAATGATAAATATCTACTGTTTTTTTTCTCCTTCAGGAAAAAAAAACAAAAATATAAATGGCAAGACAAGTTGCAAGTATTCTGGAATGTTCTGCACTTGCTGCTCAGCTGTGGTTTTCAAAAGCGACATGCTGAACAAGTGTATTAATTTGAATTTGAAGTTCTTTCCTACTGAAATGATGGGTACAGGCACACATGAAATTACATATTTCTGTTGTCTTTGCTATAAGATATATACTCAGACTGTCCAACATGACAGGAGACAACTTTATTTTCCTGACAAGGAATAAAAGATGCCTAACCACTCTGCTGGTTAACATCATGAGTCGCACTTAGACATCAGGACACTAAATTTGGAGCATGATAATAAGTTTTCAGGGTGCCCAACTTGTCTTCTGTGCCTGAAGTCTGTGTTCTTCTACACATAGTTTATGGCTTTAATATTATTCTGTAGTCTGGTCCAAATCATATTACAATGAGATCTCTCTCAAAGAAAGTCCAGCTGAGTAAGGAAGAATGATGTTTGCATAGGATTTCATGGAGGATTCCCTGAGCTGTGACTGAGCCCCTGGACTTGGCATTTTGTTAGAGGCTAATGCTTTGGTCATGGGAAAAAAGCTTGCCCCCACCCCCCACCACCATTTGTACACTGGGAAGAAGTTGGAACTGTGTGTGCCTTTTTTTTTTAAAGAACAGATTACTAATCACATCCCTGATGGTTTTATTTTCTTATCTCATTGGCAAAATTCCTGACACTGAGACTCAAGAGAGGACTTACTGTGCCTCACGGCTTCAGAGCGTTCTTTCGTCCTGTGCTTGGTCCTGTGCCTACATCAGAGGCTCTTCTTCACTTCTTGGTAGACAGAAAACTGCAAAAAGGACAATGCAGAAAGAGGTCAGGATACAATCCAGCCCCCAGGGAGAGCAGCTCAATGACCTACTTCCCCAGCTATATACCCCATGAACCTTGCATACCTCCCAGGGATACATCCTACTACGAACACTTTAAGGAATTATACTGCAGAACCCTGACGACTGAACTGATTCCCTAGAAAAATCTGTCCTATTTCCCTCGGAGGCATGTTTCACTAATTAATCTCTCAGGTATCTCTTTAAAAAATATCTTATGTGTATGAGTCTTTTGCCTGTATGTATGCCTGTGCTTGCCTGCTGGCTTGCAACAGTGAGAAGCCTGTTGTGGATCCCCTGGAACTAGATAGAGATGGTGATGGTTGTGAGCTGACATGTGGGTGCTGGAGATTAAACCCAGGTCCTCTAGTAAAACAACCAATACTCGTAACCACTATTCAGCCCCATCGTAAGCGTTTCTTAATCTAATCAAGCTGACTATCAAGACTGCCCATCACAAGGGCCTTAGTCTAGAGAGATTGAGAGTGTAGTACACACATGTTGATACCGTCTCCATGATGACACATGCCGTTCACTGCATATGTGGGACTAGATTCCATGAGGTCCTGGAGGTATTGCATGGTTTACTTAGGGTGTCCAATCTCAGGATGATAATGGGGCCAAACAGAAGGCAAACAAACCTGTCTAGTGGCAAAGGTTCAGTGACAACCAAGTAGTGACTAAGAGAACAGAGTCCCCGTCCAAGCCCTGATATTGCTCCCGTGTGCACGTGCACGTAGGCAGCCCCTTCTTCTGGAACCCAAGCAAGCGAGGGGTTAAAATGTCAGTACTTAGAGTGTTCCTCCTGTTTCAGACAGACTAGGACTTTAGATTGGACCTAGTTCTTCTTAGAGTCTTCAGAAAATGGACAGATGTGTTTCACAGAAAACCCACGAGGCTGCTTGGTGAGGCACAAGGAAGGCAAAGGGAACTAGGGGCAGAATAATGCTAAAATGCTGCTATAAATGAAAATGGATGGTTTGGCTGTAGAGGGGGTTTTGCCTTGAAAAGCAAACAATTTATAAAGTAACGTGGCACATGAGTCAGGTTATGGGTGGATCTGGCCATAGCTAAGTTTGTGACATGAGGGGAGTGGAGCAATGGACTCTTCCCTTCGTACTTTAAATGACATCCATTGCTTTCCTGAATTATACAGAGGTAGCACTACTTTAATACAGAGCCAGCAGTTATTAAGAAATTATTGAAGCTAGTGATTATCTTTTAAGAAAAGGCAAGGTGACAGATTGGCTCCCAGGATTCTGGGGAAAGCATTCTTTACAGTCTCCAAATGGAATCTCAGGTTGTGTAGTCTCTGCTTTCAGAAGCTTAACAACACAACATTTGCAAGCTTGCGCTGGGTAAACTAACCCCTTGTTAATTTTGGAAGCTGCCATCAACCCTTCAAGGTCTCTTTCCCTGCTTCAGGAAGGAGGCATCCTCTTGGAAGGGGAGGGTCTGACACAGTCTCAGGGTGTGAGCACACTTCAGTTCCCCAGAGAGGTCCTATCTTGAAGTTCTGTGGAAGTGGACTGTGTCCACTTCCTATTTCTGGTGCTTGGCACATAGCAGATACTCAGTGAAGATTTTTGAATGTGTGACTTGCTTATAAAATGAATTTTGTTTGTGGCTTTATTTAGCTCCTGCAAGCAAACACTGTAGGCAGAACAGGCAGAGATTAAGAAGATGAAGGGAGGAGGGACCGGAAGATTTGATACCCCCATTTCTATATGGCAGGCTCCCCTCTCCAAGAATGAGAGAATGAGCTTCTTTTTTGGAGCTCGCCTCCTTCCTCTTCTTCATCTGCCTTGCGCTGGGGTCAGCCAGCTGAAAACATCATTCGTGTAGGCAGAAATAGAGTTTTCATAGAGATCTAAGACAAGGGACGTTGACAGCAAGTGTCATTCTTCCTTTGGGATCTCAGACTCTGTTGTGGAATCCAAGTCCACCCACTGCAGTCCAGGAGCATCAGAAAGGGAGGGGTCACCGCTCCTTGGCCACAGCATCTTAGAGGAAGGAAGAACCTGATGGTGGGCTGCTGTTGGGGAGAAAAGCAACCTATGTATCTATGATTGCACACTCATCTGGCCATTATTTAGCCTTGACTAATTGCCTTTACCATTTTCTCAGTAGTTAATATTCATCTGTCAAAAATGCAAGCGTAAATAAATAGCTTCAGTTCAAGTACCCCTTCCTATTAGGCCATACATCACGCTCGAGAGTTTGAATTCTTTAACCAGGAAGATAGGATTAGAAACATCTTGAAAAAGCCTTCTTATTATCAATCATGCCATCGTGAACATGTTTCGAAGCTTGCTGCTGGCATCGAGAGTGGATGTTTTATTCAAAAGAATATATTTAAGGAAAATGACAGCACTTTTTGATTTCAACTTTTTAAAAACAGGAAATCTCTCAAGTCCTCCATCCTGGGGTCCTGGAAGATGCATTGAAGTAGCTTTCTATTGATGCACCCAGAGGGTGGAGAACTTTCTGACCCTGAAGAATAAGTATGGGACAAAGAAACTCAGCTTTAGAAGAGGCTCTTGGCTCTCCTGCGGCTGTGAAAAAGTCATGCGTGCTGTCTGGGCCTCTGTCTGTTCACATTTACCATGACTAAGCTATGCAAGGCTAGTGTCTCAGTCAATTTGAGATGCTATAACAACAATACTACATTTGGGGAGGATTAAATAAGACTCATCTCTCACAGTTCTGGAGGCTGGGAAGTATAGGATCAAAGTGCTGGCAGGCCCACTGTTTGACAAGGGTTCATTTCCTGCTGTACAGACAGATGTCTTCTTGCTTCTCCTAAGGCAACGAGCAGAAAATGGAATCCTCTTCTCCACTCCCCTCCCCTCCTTCCCTTGTTTTTTCTAATAAGGGTATTGATCCCAGCATGAGTCCCCACCCTCGTGCCTTCATTTAACTTCTATCCCTCCAACGTTCCACTTCTAATCCTATTACACTGGGAGTTAGAATTTCGACACAGGAATTTGGGGGGAGGCCCAGATGTTCAGACCATAATGACTAGTGCCTTGTGAGGACCAGAACAGCTCTGTGCTCCCAGCACCCAGGGGAGCAGATGAGTGTAGTCACTGTCCACAGGGAGCCCCCTTTCTTCCTGGCACATGTTTATCTAAATACACTAGAGTAGAATGCATGTTTGGTATGTCGCGCTCACTGACCTTTAGAGACTCTTGCTGTGTTACTGGCAGCCTTTCTGTCCCTGGCTCATTGCACATGGTGGCTGAGACATTTGTCAATGCTCCTATGGTTCAGACCTTGGACCCCAGGAGGGATGAGAGGCTTGCAATGGTGCAAATGGTTCCAGGTTATCCATTCATCTCCTGGGAGGGCTGACAACCTCTTCCTAGTCCCACTCAGGCTTGCTCAGATGATCCAGGGAAATCCCACAGTACAGGGTATGCAGTGAGGTCATCCTAAACCCAGACAACCTGCCCTTTGTCCTTCATGGTCTTGGAAAAATAACTTCCTCTGGGTAATTTTCTCCCTATCTGTAAAACAAGGCAGTTGGATAAACCAGTATCTAAGAACCAACCCTGTGAATCAGCCCAGGCTTTATGAAGAGAGTCAGAGCCGGTATGTGTTTCTGCAAAGCAAGCAGAACCTGATCTATTTCCCCAAGGCCTGACCTTTGGGGTGGTGTGTTCCTTATTGCAAAGATAGTCCAGAGTCTGTGCATCTGACAGTTGGGACCAGAAAGCACAGCATTCAGTCCTTCTGGTCTAGGACCCCGAAAGTGGCCCTTCTGGGGCAAGAGCACTGAAAACTGTTTCACTTCTGATGTGCCCCACGCACACATCCAAACATCTGCAAATGTCACTGACTTTTTGTTCAACGACTTCTGCTGTATAGAGCTTAGAACAGGCAGTTGGTTCCTTCAGTCTAACTTTCCCCATGCCATGGTTGAGGAACAGACTCAAGAGAGGAATCCATCTTAAGGAATCCATTTTCCAAGTTGCTCCCAGAGGGTGATAGGATGAAGCTAATGCTCAAGACTCCTGGACAAGTCTCCAGGCCCTTGTCTACAGCCTCAAATTAACTGTTCATTGAACACCATCACCACAACTCCCCAAATGTGCAACTTAATTTTGAATTCTTTCCCATCTTTATGCATAAATATAAAGGTGTCATTTGTAAAAATACATAAATACTGACTTACACTTCGAACCATATGCTGCTAACCACACCCATCTGCCACTGTGAATTTGCAGCATGACTGGCTGTCAAAAACCTCAGCACTAACAGTTTACCATATACTTCCCAGACAAACGAGTTGGTAGTTAATAATGCCAAAGGTGTCTATGACAGCCTTCAGACAGGCAGACACCCCATACCTATTGACAAAGAGAAAGCCGAAGAGGGCGATGGGGTGAGTGTGACCAAAGTGTATTATGTACATGTCTGAAAGTGTCACACTGAAACCCATTATTATGTATAATTAATAGATGCAATAAAACATTTACATGAACACATAAATAAACAATGACAAGATGAATGAAGGGTGCTGCGCTGGATTATCAAGGGCAGTAGCCAGGACAGAATCATTAGGGTCAGTGCTTGCTCACAGACACTCATGGTCAAGCAGGAATGAAATGCCCTGTAAGTAGCAGTCAATAGCAGCAAATGGACTCCCATAGATCAGAGGCTGGGGTGTAAATCAAATGCTACTGGATGCTGGTGGAAACTGGAGTACTCTGGCAGGATTTTAGAGCCAGCAGGCATCTGGTCCAGGTCCTTGAAGATGGGGAGTGTTTGGGCCCCAGGGTATAGTGAGCCTCAAGACCCAAAGACAAGATTTCACAGTGTAGTCTAGTAGTGGTAAGAGAGAGTGCATGCATGATTCCAGCATTTGAGAGGCCGAGGCAGGAGGATCACTGCTAGTATGAGACCAGCCTGTGCTATAACGAGAGAATCTGTAACAAAATCCCCAGTTCAGGGGCTACTGATGTAGTTTAGTTAGAAGCCCCGGGTTCCATGCCAGCACCGCCTAGGAGACTGGTTGTGGTGGTACGCGCCTGGAACTCTAATGCTTGGGAGGTAGAAGCAGGAGGATCAGGAGTTCAAGGTCATCTTCAGCTATGCAAGTTCAAGAACAGCCTGGTGTGCATGAGACCCTGTCTCAAAAAGAGAAGAGAGCAAAATGGAACAAAAAACGGTCAAGGGGAGTGAAGGGAGATGAGACTGGCTAGGCGCAGCTGGAGCCCAGCCCTACAGATAGCAAATGCTCAGACCACAGGCTGCGAACCTCAGGGTCCAGGAAACAGTTCAGGCCCTGCTATTCTGGCAATTGGCTGAGTAACAACAGTTTCGAGTTTATGAATTGAGGAACACTTGCCTAGTGATTAGCCCTCTCCTAAGCCCACTATTTAGCCTAGGTCAGTTCTGCCCTCATCTCCTGGGAATTGGGATTGTCTGTGTGCACCACCACAAGTCCGGACTCAAGCTCCTCAGCAAGTCTGAAAGGCAGAATTGTGCTCTGAGGGTCATCTATGAGACATTCTCTTTCTGTGTCCTGATCTGATAGGTCTTTATGTATAGCTTAAGCTGGCCTCTAATTCAACTTCCCCCTTTCCCAGTCTCCCAAGAGCTGGCATTAAAGGCATGCACTTCCATGCCTGGCTCATGAAGTTTTAAGAAAATGCAGGCATGTGCCAGTTAATGTTTCACATTAACCAGCTTCTATGTAATATGTATGAGGATCAACCACTGTGGTTGAGGAAGGTGAGGCTCAGTAAGGGGAGTATCTGTTCTCAGGAGATAGACCAATGGTATCTGGGGAGGTGGGGATCAGTTTGACAGGTGATTTTATATATATATATATATATATATATATATATAATATTTATATATATCTGTGGAATCTATGTTCGTGTATATGAAGGTGTACATACATATGTGTACATATGTGTATATGAAGGCCAAAGGCCAACTACACATTGTTTGTCAGGAGTAGCTTGGTTTTGAGATGGAATCTCCGACCTAGGGCTTGCTGACTAGGCTAGCCTGGGGCTGTAAGCATGGATCATCATGGCTTTTTCATAAGTCCTGGAACTCGAACCCAGACCCTCATGCTTGGTAAGGCATGGCAGAACCGTCTCCCTTTTGGTATTGCTCTTGTAAAAGATGCCCAGTGGTTGTGATGTGTAGCTAGAATTGAGAACCCCTGGAGGCAACCACCCACCTCTGCCAGCCCCACTATTTAGCCTAGGTTGCCCTCTGATTGTCAGCTCTCCTGCCTTCCCCTCCTGGGAGCTGGAATTGTCTGTGTGCCCCACCACATGTTTAGCTCACGTTCTTCAACAAGATATGGAAAAATAAAAAGCCCATGCATTCTGTTCACAGCATCCATGGACTCTCCAGCCTAGGTCTTTGTTCAACAAACAAACCAGCTTCAAAGAAAATAAAGTCTGCATCCTACTGCTGCTGCTGTTGTTAGGAAAACAAAGGGCAGGGGAGGGAGGCTTTGTCAAGGGTTTAGATATTCTGGTACATTAATAGGAATGCTCGGGGCAGAAATAGCTCTCACTTACCTGACAAGGTCCTGTTGTCACTCGCCAGAAGCAAACTTCATGTCATAAGATATTTAAAAGACCTTGGGCTGTGGGGTTTCCGAGTCATAGAATGTGTGGGGTTCGCTAGGACAGAGCAACACAAGTTTTCATTCCCATTTGTGCTCCAGAGAGAAGAGTGGCCCTGGGAGGGGTCTAGGATAAATCAGAAGCGGAGATCTGACTTTCTCTTTATCCGAATTGAGGAGATGGCTCTTAGGGATGCTTCCTTCCACGTAGGGGGCGACTGTTCTCTGAGATACCCCATGCCTGCACGTTGTCCCACCCCTGTGGCCCCTGCATGTTATACACATCAATAAGCATCTTTTTTGCTGGGCTGTGGGGGTGCATGCCTTGAATCCCAGCACTCAGGATGCAGAGGCAGGCGGATCTCTGTGCGTTGGAGGCCAGACTGGTTTACAAAGTGAGTTCCAGTACAGCCAGAGCTGTTACACAGAGAAACTCCGTTTTGGGGAAACAACAACAACAACAAACAAACAAAAAACCCAGCCAACCAGAAAAAAGAATAAACGTCCTTTTTATTTGACCTGCCCTCCTGTCTCTGTCCCAATGAACCCCAGACATTCTGGCCACCCTGTGAATGCTTTACAGAGTGGGTTACGTGGTTTCTATGTTGATTGATGTCTTTCAAGGAGTGAGGTCACAGGCCCTTGCTTGGGTCAAGCAGGGGATAGTCAGCTTCCTTCAAGATGGAAGTTTCCATACAAGCAAACCGCTTGAGTGATTGGCAGGAACGGAGATTCAAAGGACCCATTGCACCTGACCTTGGCTGTTTTTTTTTTTTCCTGCTCTGTTGAGCCGTGTTCTCTGGTCTTTTCCAGATATCAAGGAGGCTTTGACAGGGAAGGGGTGACCTCCAGTCTTCCCCTGAGAAGGAGGAATTCCTGTCTCAGCATTGCCTGTTTCAGTTCAGACCTTCCTGTTTTGCTGAAAGTAATTACGTTAACTCTAACGATGACAGCGGGGCTGAGCAGGTAGCTCAGCGGGAGAAGTGCTTGAAGCGCATGTGCGAGGTCTTGAGCTCACATTCCCTTCGACCCATATGAAGTCAGACGCTTCATATTAAGTCTGTAATCCCAGTGCCTCTAGGAGCTAGTGTGGGAAATGAGAGGCAGAGGCAGGAGCATCCCTGGAAGCTTCCTGGCTGGCTTGTCTGGTGCGTGAATCAGAGGAGAGCAAAGAGAGACCCGGCCTCAAACAAGGACGAAGGCATGCACCTGTGTTCAGTCATTTTCTGTCCTCCACGTGTGTGCATGTCTGCACCTTTCTCCGCGCACAAATTTAGAAGGACGGCGAGACGACGACGGTGATGACAACCACGGCTAGTTGGTGGAGACAGTGCTGCCATGGCCGCTCTGCGGGCATCTTCGTTTCTCACTACCATCCTCAGATCATCGTTCTTCCGCCCGTTTCACAGAGAAGAAGCTGCGGCTCAGGGCGGCTAAGCAAAGATGGGCTTACTAGGTGGAAAACTCCTCTGCCTTCTGGGTATTGCGTTCTGAGGCTGCTCAGACTCCTCCCTCCCTTCCTCCCTCTGCAGTGAAGGCCTAGTAGTTATTTTCCAAGGGCTCTTGGCAGCTGCCTCCTGGAAACACCCCAACATAGGCTCAGATCTAAGTTTTAGGGTAGAAGAGGGGTGTGTTGCCTCTTCCACATGGGGCCCCTTGACGGGGACAAATAGTTCTGTTGTCTGCTTCCTTCTCTCTAGCGTTCTCGCCTCTCCCAGCTAGTTACACAGATTCTTCAACCGTTTTCTCCTGGACCCTTCACTCGTCCACACTGTCGTCCATTTGATCAATATCCTTCTTCAACTGTCCACTTCCAAATATAAAACCCACAACATAATCCCACCAGCGGCGTTTTTCCCCCCATAAGATAAAAATGACAGCTATAAAATGTTGGCACTCTTACAGGATCTCCGGAACATTCCATAATGGCCTACTGCAGAGACCATTGCTGGAATACATCTCTTCTCCACTTGTCTAGGAGTTAGGGCCTTGGGATTTGAGGTCCAATAATCCTGATATTAGATACTGTCTCAGCTGTTTTATAGTCTTCTGATCTTGGATGAGTTGGAAAACTGACCTAGATCGGATAGAAAACTGCCCAAAGCCGAGCATACAGGAAACAGTATGGAAGATGAAGGAAATTACGGCTGTTCATCTCATTGCTCTTTTAAATTCATGCATGGAGAAAGGTACAGACATGCACATGCCTCAGCACACATGTGGAGCACAGAAAATGACTGAACGCTGGTGCATGTTCCTTGTTTGAGCTTACAGGAGATAGTGTGGTCGAGTCACACCCCACATCATAGCCTGGTCTTTTTATCTGTAATATGAGGGACATAGAGCGGCTTGGAGGAGGAAGCACCATGGTTGGAAGATAATCATTGCAGTTCATGGTATACAGAGGTGCTCATATCGTGGGGAGAGAAACTGTGGGTAGGACTATCAGACCATCTGTGGAAATGAGGGTAGGGCAAGGATTCAGGGGGTCAAAGCAGGGGGACTGTGATCAGCTGTGGCGGGCAGATCTGCCAGCAATGAATGACTCCTGAGCTCTTGGCTTCAGCAACTCTGAAATGGGTCTCCATCCGTTAAACCAATGAGCAAGGAAGGGTGCATCAGTCTCCCCAGGAGGAAGATGCCTGGGATCGGCAGACCTGCGGCGTGTAGCTTGTCTTGTGTTGTGTTGAGTGACCCCACTGGAGTACAGATCATAACAGTAAGCAGTAGCAACTACAGCAGAGCAGGGAGGGAAATGGAAAACTAATGCTGAGCAGACCCGGAAAGAATCCCAATGCTGCTTCTTTCCCTGTTTCTCCTGAGCTCTGTCCAGAGACTCTGACTCCACGAAGGAAAGCAGCCACCATCTCTTTTGATGCTTGTCTCTTCTGTCACCTAGGCTCCTGCCCTCCAGTTCTCCCTCCAGGAAGGGTGGATGTCAAATGAGGCTGGATTGCAATGGGAATTGGTAGAGTCCCCAGGACAGTGACTTCCGAACTCAAAATGCCTTATTAAACATGATCCACCTCAACTCATTGTTTCAAGTCAAGACTTGCCACTATTCCCAGAGTCACCGAGAGTTTCAACAGTGGGTACTGACACCCTGAATGCATGTCAGGTTTCTTTATATGCGGAGTTGATTTGCCAAAGTGCAGCTAATCCCACCATGCTTTATAACTTCAGAAATGACTGCTGTCCTGCAACTGAAGACAGCTCTCAGTGCCGAAAGAGGCAGCATCCTACTCAGGGTGTGTGCTAAGATGGAATGAGATAAAAAGAAGGAAGGACACACACACACACACACACACACACACACACACCTCCTTCTGCTGTTCCTTCCACAGAATGCCCAACTTCCTCTGCCATTTAGGATTTTGACTAAAAGCTATGTGTGAATACTTTCCTTACAAGAAAAGGACACATAAATGATAAATTGTCAAAACATTAATGCGACTTCCCCTTTAGGGAAATGGAATCGCCTCCCCTTCATTTGATGTGGTTCGGAGGCCCTGTCAATCACTTGCTCAAAGTTGAAGGGTGGGGCGGGTGTGTAAAACTGTGAGCGACTCTAGAATGACAAACGGTGCACTGATCGTCCTAGGAGTCAATCCATATTCCAAGGAATGGTTCCTTCTAATAGTTTAGCTTCACTTTTTTTCTTTTTCGATTTTATCTACTTTTTAATTACATGTATATCCATGTATCTGTGTGTGGGCATATGAATATGAGAGCAAGTGCCCTAAAAGGCCAGAGGAAGGTGTTGTGTCCTTTGGAACTGGAGTTATAGATGCTGGGAGCTAAAGGACTTGGGTGCTTGGAGTCAGTCTCACGTCCTAGCCGCTAAGCGCTCTTAGAGAGAGAACATGCAATGAGCACACACAATTCTAGCATAAAAATATAGAGGAAAAATCATTTCAAGGTACTGAAAATCCTGTTAAAGAAATAAAACACTAGTTAACCCTTCATCCCTGGATTCCCACTAAAAGCATTTTCCAGGATGTCACATGACAAGAGTGCTCAGCTGGCACCTGGGGTGAGTGGACTTTCTGCCGGTCCTATCAAAGGCCCTTAAGTCTGCTTTTCTGATTTGAAAGCAAGACTGCGTGGCTGACGATCAGGAAGACTGTGTGGCTGACGATCAGGCCCCAGACCTCTGTGAACATTTCCATGTCCTTTCTGAAGGTCTCTCTATTATCAGTCTTCCTTGTGGCTTTCCTCTCCCAAGCCCTGGGATGCCATCAAGGTCATACGTGAGAAATCACTGCCCAGGGACAGCGGGGTGAGACAAGGGAAAAGTCATTGTCTACCTTAGCTAAGACAGGACAGCTGTCCCAGTTGGGTCTGATCAGTATACAGGTTTCTGGGAGGGTCTCCTTGTTGCTTACCTTATCTCGGCTGTTCCTATCTGAAACCTTTAAACACCAAAGGTTGTAATGCATGACCTCAAGTTTGGCTTCACAAAACTGAAAGCAGAAATTTCTGTATGTCTAGTTTGTAAGTCAAGGTAGACGTTTACCCGTGGCTCTAGTTAGCGTATGAATTCAAAGTCTGTCTGCAAGGATCATGAGAGAGCCATGTTACAGTTATCTCCGCCTTCCTGTTTTGGTTTACCTTACCTTACCTTGTGGAAGTTTCTAGTGACAGACACGTCTAGGTTGGACTGAGTGTTTTCTGTTTGCTGAGTGCACCTGTGAATGCCATCCCATATGTGACCTATAGCAGTCAAAGGAAGTGGTAGCTTTTGGGGACCACTTTTTATCGGAAAGGATACTCTAGTGTAGGAAAACTGAGTCATGCACACATGGTCACACAGAGAAGGAAGAAAGGGAAGACCTTGTTTCTGTACCCTGGTGGAGAGGCTTCAGAGACCACACTCCTGCTGATGTTTCTTAAAACCTAACTTGATGCAGCCACAAGGATGTAGTTCACTCTCCTTCCCCTTCTCTCCTCGCTTGCTGGAGAAACTCACCTCCTAGGAACTCCAGTCACTCTGGTACTCCCTTGTCCCCTGCCCCATCCGCTTACTTGGAATGCTACTGGGGCCTGCTCCTGATTGGGCAGGAAGTTTACGCACCTAAGCTTGTGCAGAGAAAACGGCTTGTGATGTCTGATTCAAACACCACGCTCATTCCAAGCTCAAGGCTGTGTGTCGTTCTCTGGGGAGCAGCTGGGTCATGTTTGAGGAAGAAATCTCCTTTTAAGGAGAATCGAGCTGGCAGATGTTCCCAGCTCCTTGCAAGCCAAGATACTGGGTTTCTGCCAACCCTGTTTTGAAATGGAAGTCATGTTGGCAAATAGTTTAGGCAAACCACGACACCTCTAAGATCATCTGTTTGTCTGCCAAGGCCATGTTCCCCCTACTACTCCCCACGGTTGCCTTCACGGGCCTCTTATCTCCATCCCACCCCAATCTGGTCAGACAGAAGAGGATACCTGCTTCCACAGCCCCTCAGTTAGCTGCCATCTTAAAGGACTGGGGCAGGCAGGGCTGGACTTGAGTGTATATTCCATGGGTCTCACACTGTGACTCTGCAGCAATGCCAGGCAAAACCAACAAGCATCCTGTTGGCACTGTTAGCTAAGGAAGGTCACCCAAGGGAAGACCAGGCAGCTCGTCAGATCTGGCATTGCAGAAGAGACGGAAAATAGAGGGTGTGTTTGTGGGAGGACAGAGTTTTCAAACCATGACTGATTCCATTAGCCAAGACAGAGAGACCCTAGACTCTGTCTCCTGGTTATTCGTACTGCTTACGTCTTTGTCCTTGCATTGATAAATGCACACATATTGTGCATGCTCCCTTTCCCCAGCACAGCTCCACAGGCCGTGGAGTTACTTTGTAGCTGGGCTGTATGTCAAGCATTGAGAGGTTCTACCCAGCAGCTCTGGTGATGCTGCTAAAGATTCTGGATCCAGAGACCTTGGCCTCCCAACATGGAAGAGGGCCTGGCGCCAGACACCAGAAGGGAGACATGGAGCAGCTGAGTGGAGACACAGATCAGAAGCAGATGTCAGGGAAACACACAGAGCAGAGTCTCATTGTTAGAATGAGATGAAGGCAGGTGACAGAAACCCAACTCTGTCTAGTTTAAGGAAGAGAGGAGCCTGAATGGGAGGCTCTAGAGTGGCCACACATTTGAAATGCTTGCTCTCAGCATGTCCCTCACCATACCTGCCCACACTCTCCCATCCTAGGGAGACTGTCTAGAAAGGCCTTCGAATGATGTGCTGCCTCCTTGCCTTTGCATACTTGACTCTCCTCATACTGTTCCCATTCCATCCCTGTTAAAAGTCCTGATTCTATATCTTTTCCTTTTAGCTGCAACTTGGAAAGTCCCCAGAAAGGACCCCATTCACTCGAGTTCCATTAACACTTTGGGTCTCAAGTTCATCTTATATTTTTGTAAAAAGTTAGAATTAAGTACGTCTACAGGTTACTCAGTTCTATTATAAGTGAGATGTGTCTTATCATGTCCATATTCTAAGAACCTAACACAGTGCACGTCACCCAGGGGAAAGGGAGCATGGTCCCCTTCCATGAAGGTTACACGGCTCCTCTTCTTCCTCAACATCCATGATTGGTTACATCACCTTGAGACTGAGTTCTATGAATCCTCCAGAATCCTTGCGTCCTGAGTCAAACCTGGATGAACAAAGACATGCTTTTGATGCAGACTTGATTGGGGAGATTTTTCTGCAAAGGAGAATGAATGGCTGACAGTATTTAGATGGCTTGGAGGGAGTACCACTCTCCATCTTGGCTCTGTCTGCTAGAAACAGAAGAGGGGAATGTGTTTAGAGAGCTAGTGATGAATGAGGTGGAGGCAAACAACTCTCGCCTGTGTGTCCGGCTGGCATCCAGGCTGAAGCCTCGCAGGGATGTTCTATATGAAGAGCATGCCACCAGGGATCTACACGACTCCAGGTCCTGATGCCAAGAGAGACTGGATGGTGGTGCCAGTTGAAGATGTTGAAGATGAGGAGTTTGGGGAGCTGGGAGAGCAAACCAATCATTCCTCTTCATCTCCAGGAACTGAGAAGGGCTAATAAGGAATTTTGACGAGAGAGAGAGAGAGAGAGAGAGAGAGAGAGAGAGAGAGAGAGAGAGAGAGAGAGAGCGCAATGAGTTACCCTGCTGCAATGGATTCATAGTGTGGATAGATACTATGTTATCCTTAGGCCAGTGGTCCTTACATTCACCATTTGAAACCTTTATCTGAATCCTCCCTGCCAAGGACCTATCTGAATAGTAGTAGTTGCGCAAATGTTACATTTCATTCATGTCAGTGAGCCACATGGGACTGAGTCATCTTATGAGATAATGTATCTGAATTTCACAGTTTCCAAATGAATAGGTATAGCTCTGTAGTCTTGGCGTGACTGCATGCCCAGGGTTGGGGTTATGGGCTCGGGAGGGCATTAGCTTGGGACTGAGCTTAGACCCTGTGATCCTCAGTTGGTGAATTAGAAAACATGCAGGCTCAGGATCAGCCAGGGCAGGGCTTGCACCTGCAACTCCATCTCCTTGGTCTGTGTGGAGGACCAAAGACACCTAATGGATCCAAGCGTCTCAGACAGTTGCTTGTGTTCTGACTGGAACACTAAGGTCTACAGAAATCTGGGAGGTGGAAAGGACACTTCCCGGGGTCTAGAGGAAGAAGCTGGGGCTCAGGAAGGAAGTGAAGCAGCTAGCATGGAGTCACATGAACAGTGAATGTAGAGACCTGAGATGCAAGCCTGGGAATTCCTACTTGCTGGGACACATATCCCCCATAGTTCATATGCTATACCCCTATTTTAGTGATATGGAGTCTGGGATTTTAGGATTAGAGATCACATGAGGGCAGATTCCTGGCTTTATAGAAAGGGATGAGAGACTCACACCTACTTTGTTTCACCTTGTGACACACTTCATCACGTTAAGATGCTGTGGGAAGACCCTCACTAGATTCCAAGTAGGTGCCATCACCACGCTTTTGGAATCTCCATTCTATAGAATAAACAAACTTCTGGTCTTTATAATATTCTCAGCCTTGGATATTTTGATATAGCATCAGAAGGCATAACACAGATCCTGAGAAAGTGATCCTCAACACCTGAGGTGCCTTTCCTTATAGCCAGCAAGCGGAACAGCACCCTGTGGATTTATGAGCGAGGAGTTTCCCTGCTGCGGGCCATCTGCCTGCCTCCACCCGGGTCTTCTTCACTCCGTATCCCCCTTCATGCCTCAGAACCTCATGTTCTGCACTTCTTCTGCTTCACCTGAGCCCTGCCAGAGTCTCTACTTGCTTGCTATGTAGGAATGGCTGAGAAGGACGATAGCTACTTGAGAAAGCTAGAGCTCACGTTAGCTGTGAGCTTGACGCTCACAGGTTCTTTGTGTGAGAGGGTGTCTCCCCGTCCTGATTTGGTGTTCCGCAGCTGAGCAAACATCTCCAGGGTCCCAAGCTCATCTCTGCAGCCCTCTCAGTGAACAAGACAAGGCTCTTGGTGGCTAGCCAACACCAGTGTGGAGTTCTGGCATTTCAGTAATCAAATACGTCAAATGTGCAATCAAATCCATTCATATTTCTAACGTAGCTGATTGTAGAATGCACATGGCGGGTCCATCAAAAAGTAGAAGATGTTCACATTGTTAATGCGTCTATGTTTGGAAGAAGGCTCAATTTTTCTTGTCCCTTTGTCCCTAGAGCCAATCACTGATGTGTGTCTGGGCTGTAAAAGGGGGGAACAGTGAGAAGGGAGGACAGTGTCAGCAGAGCATTAAAGCTTTGCCTAGATATAAGCCACAGTGCCTTACTTTTAAAGGCGGAAAAGGAGGCTCAGCACACAGGAAGGTAGTAAAAGACCAAAGAGCAGAAACACCAGTCTTGTGTTCTGCAGTATGCATATGCCAGTCTGTTCCTAAATTTCCTCCTCAGAAGTAATGGCGGTCCAGGGTCTGTGAGATTATATGGGTCTTTTCCCACAAAGCATTTTGAAATGATGCAAAAGAATGAATTCAGCATTAGAAACCAGAGTTCTACTCCCAAACTGTTAGAAGTGCTTTTGTAACCTTGAACAAGTCAGTGAAGCCCACTGAGACTTGTTCAGTGTTTGAAGACTGGATCACATGGTGGTATAATTCGTGAGCTGGGAAGTTTAAGACTACAAGGAATGATGAGAACTGCCTGGCTTACCTGTCAGGGCCATAAGGATGGCTGCCTATAGTTGTTGTGGATATCACAGTTCCCAAAGTGATGGAGAAATGTGTTCAAATCTGCATGGTGAATTAAATCATCAACGGTTGGGTTTGGTAGAACTGGGGCAGCCTTGACAGAGATTGATGTGGGATGTCCTTCTGTATATGTGTTGCTTTTATTGGTTAGTGAATAAAAAGCTGCTTAGGCCTATGGCATGGCAGAATATAGCCAGGCTGGAAGAAATAGAGAGAGAGAGTAGGCAGAGTCAAGGAGACGTCATGTAGCTGCTGAAGGAGCGAGACCCTGGAACCTTACCAGTAGGCCACAGCCTTGTAGTGATACACAAATTAATAGAAATGGGTTAATTTAAGATGTAAGAGTTAGTTAATAAGAATCCTGAGCTAATTGGCTATACAGTGTTGTAATTAATATAGTTTCTGTGTGATTATTCAGGCTGGAAAACTAAAATGCTGCCTGAGCTTACAAAACGACACCACTGTCTGGGGCATGGATCTACATAAGACCTAAAAAAGCTTAAAAAAAGAAAAAAGGAGGCCTTCTAGACCCACAAAAATGGAAACAAGCACAGTTTCTTGGTAGCTGCATTTTTTTTCCAGGTAGGTTCTGTTTGCTGACAGCGAGCAGAGTTGTGGCTCCTTTAAGAGAAGACTTCCTGACTTAGCATTAGTAGCAAAAACTGCATGGCTTCTTTTAGGGATGGTGGCTCTGGCTCTTTAGGGAAGTTCTGCACTTAAATGGGGTCTGTGAGCCTAGTGCTACAGGTTGTTTAATGGTGACATAGACCTGCTGTGTCCCTGGAGCTAGGACAATGAGCATGGATTGCAGAGCTGGTGGTAAACATACCTCCACCATATTAAAAGGTCGAAAAAGGCAGAGCCAGCATCCAGGGCCACTGCCACCAAACTGCTTACTATTTTAAAAGTGCTGCTGGTCAGAAAATGATTATAGATATATAATAAGACAGATTCAGACAGAAAAGACCTCTGAATGGGTCACAGTGTTGAATAAATGTACATGGGCTTATGAGAGAGAATAAAGAGTGCAGAAAGTCATAGATTAAAGGAGTAAAGATAACTAAAAATTAAAAAGTAATAGAGTAAAAGAAAAGCCATATTATTGGGTTTTCTTTTAATGTTTTGACTGTGAATGTGCTAAGTACAGAGAGACATTTCATTGTATGGGCTGCTAAGCTAAAGAAACATCTATTTTAAAGATATCTTGACTTCAAAATTTGAGTCTAAGGATATGTTACTTTGGAAAAGAGGTTCTGCTTTTGTTCTCACAGAGGATGGGAACCTGTGGATTCCTTCCAGATTAAAGTGGCTTGATGGAACAAGACCCCCTGAAAGGTCTCCATGAACCCTAAAAATACTTGGCTCAACAAATAGCAGGAAGCAGTTTAGAGAAAACAATGCCCAAATTCCCCAAATTTTTGTTTATAAGTGTTTGTTTTTATTTGAAGGGGTTATTATAAGTGATTAATAGTCGCAGTCAATTTCCCAAAAAATAATAAGGGGGATATGATATATAGAGATGAATGCTTTACATTGGTATAGACTTTGGTCTATTGGTACAAATTTAAGGTTGATTTGCTATACTGTGTATATGTGTTCCTGCTCTTGTTTAAGGTATTGTGTTTGTGAATTACATTAAAAATATAATGCATAATTAGGAAATACAGATTAAGTGATAACTATAATAGCGAAACTGTAGTCATGTTAGTTAGGTTTTCTAGATATACAGAGAAGATATATTTCAGTTAGATAATCTTCAACACTTCAAAGACCTATGGAATATGGCATTTAAGATATTTTAACAACTTAGATTTTTCTTGACAGTGATACATGTCTGCTTCTGGCAGTATCAATTACTTCAGAGAAGTTGATGGGCATTGAAAAGATTCTTTATGGAATTTGCCTTCAATGTTACAAAGCTAGTTATTTAGGCAAGAAACTGTTCTTGCCTGGACTACTTTTATGGTATGCTGTATGAACTAGGCATGCAGGACCCACAGAAAAGTGACTGCTGAACTTTACAAAAGACAAATTGGTCCTTAAGGGCTCCTGCTTCACAGAAGAAACTGCCAAACATTCTACAGGACATAGAAGAAAGCAACTGACAAACTGCCAATATAGGCAAAACAGTCTTTTAAATTTCCTGCTTCATGGAAAAGTTCACCAGATACCATGGGCCTGAAGGCTAAAGATGGATGCCCCAACATTACAGAAGAACTTTGGGTGATTGTTCACACAGTAAGATGTCTCTGTCAATTCTAGAATTTTGGAAGTTGCTTACAATGCACTTTCTATTTACTTAGGTAATATTATATCCTTCTGGGGTCTTTGAAGAGTTGAAGACAGACAGTTATAGTTTTTCTTAGTTATGATAAAAGATAAATTAATTAGATACAAAACTTTTCAGGTACAAATAGATTAAATTTTGTAATTCTTGTTTGATACCTGTTTTGTTTTATGTAATTTTACTATGTTAAAGTTAAAACTTTACTTTTTATTTAGACAGAAAGAGGGAGATGATGTGGGATGTCTTTCTGTATATGTGTAGCTCTTATTGATTAATAAATAAAGCTGTTTTCACCTATGGCAGGGCAGAATAGAGCCAGGCTGGAAGAGATACATAGAAAGAATAGGTAGAGTCAAGGAGACTCCATGTAGCTGACAAATGAAAGAGATGCTGAAAACTTACTAGTAGGTCACAGCCTTGTGGTGATACACAGATTAATAGAAATGGGTTAATTTAAGATATGAGTTAGTTAACAAGAAGTCTGAGCTAATTGACCAAACAGTGTTATAATTAATATAATTTCTGTGTGATTTTTTTGGGCTCGGGCGGCCAGGAAACAAACACACAGTTTCAGTTTACAGGAGATGACTCCAGCTAGACAGAAGCCAAATTTGACTCTCTAGCAATGTTGTGAAAGATTAGTTTAAGATGTGTTACATTTGTGTCTACTATGGAACATTTGTTTAATGAGGCAAAGATGTTTAATTTGTTTTACTGTGTAAGCTGTGTCACTTTGCCTGCCTAAAACACCTGATTGGTCTAATAAAGAGTTGAATGACCAATAGGTAGGCAGAAGAGGGACAGGTAGGGCTGCCAAGCAGAGAGAATAAAGTAGGAAGAGAAATCTTGTGGAGATCAAGGAGTGAGAAAGAGGAAAAGGAGAGGAGGACGGATGCCAGGGGCCAGCCAGCTGCCCAGACATCCAGCCACCCAGCCACACAGCCAAACAGCCACACAGCCAGCCATGGAGTAAGAAGGAAAGAAACATATATAGAATAAAGAAAGGCAAAATTCCAGATGCAAAACATAGTTAAAGAGAAATGGGATAATTTAAGTTAGAAAAGCTGGCTAGAAACAAGTCACACTGAGGTCGGGCATTCATAAGGAAGAATAAGACTTTATCTAATTTTTGGGAGCTGGTGTTGACCCCCAAAAAGTAAAAAAATAAAGAGAAGAGTCAACTACACTAGCATACCTACTGTCCCGGATAAATCTATTCTGGAAGTTTCTGCTTTGCTTCTGCCTCAGGGATGCATCAATTGGTACCGAGCAGTCCAGTTTTAGCTAGTTCTGCTCCTTGACTAGGCCTGAGCGAGGCTCTTTCTAAGCTCTGCTTCCTCAGGTTTTATAAGACATGCACGTCTTCATCTAAGACAGAGCAGGGATCCTTCCAAAGGCCTTACCTGGCTTCCTAAGTATGATCCTATCCCTACAGCTCTGGAGGAGGTTCTTCACTCTTTGCCCTGCAGGGGACCCAGACAGAGCCATCAGGCAGTTTATGCGTTTTTAAACCACGGGAGAGAAGAAGCCCTATTCTCAAGCAAAGCAATGCTGATAGTCCAAGTTCAGACCGAGGTCGACACATGGCTGAGGGTTTTATTTACACTGTGGTAATTTGGGGAAAATTTTTCTTTTGTTTGAGAGGAGCTAGAGGGATAACACACAGATAATCTAAACGAGACATTTCAGGAAGCAGGACACACTAAACTTCTTCCTTTCATGTCTGTGGTGGGAAGGACAATTCCATAGCACCACAGGAATGCTCTCTTTTGGCAGGGCACAGTCCCTCACTGTCAGGCCCCTGTTTCAGAGACTCTGTGTCTACAGCTTATTCTTCATCATTGTCCTAGTTTTTATTATCGTCCCAGACAGGGAGGAAGGGGTTCTTTTGCAGGGTCCATCTGTACAACAGACTGCTTGTTGCTCTCAAGAGGAAGATGAACTTAGATGGTTGTCATACTGTCTCTCTAACCACCTGAATCCTCAAGCAGAAAGACCAGCTGAGCTCTCTGAGGGCGGGGTGGGCACTGCTCCAGCTTCAGCCAGCCTGCCTGAGCCAATCCCCTCCCCTTCTAGGGGGACCTGCCTTTGGATCCCCCTGTGCCAATCTGCAGCCTCCTGGGCTGATGCCTTCGCTCTCTATTTACAGACACTAATCATTTCCCGTGCAATTGAACAACTTAATAAGCTGCGAAAATTTGATAAGACAATTTAATTGCCGGCTTTTACGTATCTGCTCGATATAGCCTAGTTTTTTGGGAAGGTGAGCTGGGAGTGAAGCAGAGACACTTAATTAAAGAAGTAAAACAATGGTGCTAGATTAGCGAGCTTGGCGGGTGCCAACCCCGGACCTTCTTGTTCTCCACATGCTTCTCTTTCCAGATGGGGCCCTCCCTGCAAACTTTCCAAATCTCATCCTCTGGGTTGCAACTGAACAGCTACTGGGGTCCAGACTCTGGCACTGCAGCTCTCAAAGCTGGTTCCTTACAGAGCAGTTCTAAATTGTTAAGGCTAAGCTTTTCCCAGATCGCAAGTGGGAAAGCTGTGGGGGTGGGGGTGGCATTCTTCTGTCTGTATAGTCACAGCTCAAAGGTAGTTTAAAACAGCCTTCCTGTTGATGGGAACAGGAAAGGACTTGAACCCTGCAAAGAGCATCTGCAAGTCTTTGTGAGTTACTCGTGATGGCTGCTCTGTGTGTGTGTTGTGTGTCTGTGTTTGTGTGTGTGTCTTGCTGTGCCTTTTTGGGATCTTTTTTTGGGGGCAGTTTGGGTGACCCACATCCTGGGATACTGTGTCAGCTTTAAGTCAAACACCCACAAAGCATTCCAATGAGTTCTCATGGTAATTCTTTGAGGAAAGACTAGGAGTCATTATTAAAGATTTTTAATTATATTTCTTTCTTTACTTGTATGTGTATATATGTGCGGGCAGGTGCATGCTGCAGCACACGTTTGGAGGTCAGAAGTCACAGTCTGTGGGGATTGTTTGTCTTCTTGTGGGAATATTCAGATTGTTGGGCTTGGCCCACTGAGCCATCTTGCCAGCCCTAAGGAGAGATTCTTACTTCATAGAAGCAAATCCCATGACTTAGAAAAGTTAAATAACTTATTTGAGGTTACACAGCTAACAGAAGCATGGGGATTCAAATGGATTGTGGTAGTCGCTGCAGGAATCTCCCCAGATCCTGCTTGTGAATTCTGTGTGCTTTCTCTCACTGCTCATCTGCTAAAAACCTGTGGCGTCATTTCTCCTAGGAGGAGAGAACCAGGAGGGCTATGATTCTCACTGCCTCTGGTCAGCCAGTAGCCCCTGGGCTCTTCACGCTGGGTAACCTGCACGTAGAGGCAGGTGCATCACTCTGTGTATGGTTTCTCCTGGTCCCTGACTGTCTACTTTCCCTCCTTGGGGTCTCATCCTTCTCACATTCACCAGCTTCCTTTCCCTATTGCTCAATAAAGCTCTTGTCTGCACATCCTCATGGTCAGATTCTGAAGTACTGGACTTAAGGCACAGGTATGACACTGACCTTGATTTGCCCCCTCTAGAGTTTTCGTGGTCTTGGCCCTAGTGTCTTATGGTCATGGTAGATCTCTAACTACCACGTGTGTAGGAAACACCTACTTGGAATTTCTCAGTGGAAGACATGGGCTTGCTTGGGGTGAGTTGCTCAGGCTTTCTAGCCCGTTTCTTCCGTAAAATGGTGATTGCTTTGGTGGTAAAACTGTTGAGAGAAGTAAATGATGATTTACATATGCAAAACAGCTTTGCTTACGCGGTAAGGTAGTAAGCACGGCTATTCCAGCATCTGCCATATTGTCTGACATTGGCTCTTTGGAAATGAGGTCACCTTACTGAGAATTCTGATCAGACAGAGCTAACTGTTCACTGCACTCTTAAGCACTTTTTAAGAAAATACCATTTTTAAAATTATTATTATTACGAAGGTTTTTGCAAGATAGAGCACTTGCCTTCCATTGTCGGGAAACCATTTTACGATTTTGCTGGAAAGTGTCGCGTTAATGACTCCATTCTTCCTCTCCATCTCCCATTCATTTGTGAGACATGTTTGCCCAGCATTTCAAAAACAGTGTGTGTGTGTGTGGGGGGGGGGGGGGTTGTGTGCAGGGAACTGGGGGACAGACAGGCACAGTGCAGCAAGCAAGAAGAGCATACGACTGCCTGGCATTCCCCAGGCACCAGCATTAAGGGCCTGATTAACTTAAAATATTTCCCAGCTTCTGAGGCACTTGATTAAAGTCAATTGGGGGGAAAGAAGATAAGCTCTTACAAGGGCTAATTTGAGGCTTAGGAAACTTGAATATGTCTAAATCTCAAATTGTCGGGTGTGGAGCGCTGGTGATTGCTGGGTCTGCGGGGAGAGCATTTTAACATTCTGGTGGTGGATCAGTGCTGCTGGCCACCCCAGCCCCCCAGTCCCCACCCTCCTCTTTGTGGTTGCCTTGCCAGTAAGCCCCAGAGTTCCCTCCCCTCTTCTCCTTTTTTCCCCTTGTGAGGGCTCAGATGATTTTGCCTTTTGAAGGCATGGAAATAGATGGCTTTGGATTCAGAGCACAGCCTCCTCCGTTGCTTGCTTTCCACCCCCAGACGCCTGAAAAAAAAAAATCAAAGTGGGGTTTTAGAGACCCTGTCCCATGGCTTTCCCTGATCCTTGGTGTGTTAGTGGTTCATGCTTGTTGCTCTGCTGTCCCTGCCAACAGAGACGCCATGACAAAGGCAGATCTCGCCATTTCCCGTGGCTTACCTGGCATGCTGCCAGGTGGGAAGTGCTGGCTTCCCTGTCTGAACCACTGGGGGTAGGTAACTTTTGATCTCTGACCTGACATCTTGGAAAGATGTAAACAGCGTGGGGCTCTTGTTGAGGTGCCTCGCCAACATTGGCTGCGAGGAATATTTGCATAACAAATGACCACACGTCGGGCAGTTTAAAGCAAGGCCCACGTGTTGGCTGATCATTTTGCAGGCAGAAGTCACACAGTTGGGCTGAACTCTCCTGAGTTGGCTGGGTGTGCCTTTTTTCTGGGAGGTCTGGGTGCGGGGGAGGGGCGAGCTGGTGCGGAGGAGGGATGAACCGCTTTCATGTCCACTTGGGGTGCGGATAGGATTCCTCTCCTTATCTGTAATGGGCTGGAGTCTGTTTCCTGGCTGGCAGACGATGGGGACTACCCTGAGCAACTTCAGGTCGTCCGCATTTCTTTTCTAGGGTCTCCTGCATCTCCAAACCTCAGGGTGTGGTGGTGGTGTAGTATGTGAACATTTGTACGTGTATGGAGGCAAAGGTTGTTGTCAGGAATTTTTCACAATCCTCACCCTGCTACCTTTTTGAAACAGGGTGTGTTATTAAGCTTGGAGGTGAGTGGTTTAGGTAGACTGGTTGGCTAGCAACCCGGGGATCCCTCTGTCTCCTCCTCCCTAGCACTGAGATGACAGGTACAGGCTTTCTCTGGTCTTCCCGTTGGCAGAGCAGCTGCTGCATTTACTGAAACTGTCTTCCCAGCCCCGACGTCTGATTTTTTAAGGTCAGTTGACTTGGGGCTTTATATCTGCAGAATCCCTTCCCAGGAGCTCCTAGATTATTGTCTGATTGAATAGCTAGGCAACGGGAATGCTAGATGAAGGGTGAATTCTGTCTGTGGCTGGCAACTTGATTTGGTTATAGCAGGAGGATACAGGGCAGCTTTGATCAGCTCGACTTTGCGACTTCTGCCTGCAAAATCATCAGCTCACAAATGGTCCTTGCTTTAGGCTGCTGGATGTGTGGTCATTTGTTATGCAACTATGCCTCTCTGGGTTGTTACAAACTCAGGAGGGGTAGTTAGCTGGGAGCTGGGCTGAGTGGGAAAAGCTTCAAGCTTTGTGTGCTCAGAGGGTCTCTGTGAAACCCTGGAAGGCTTCTGGGAAACAGGGTGAGGTAGGAGGTCATTGCTCTCTGACTGAGGAACTTCTCCGCAGCTAAAGGTCTTTGTGACTCTCTCCAGCTTCCTGCAACCAAGTGGGAGCTGTCAACAGCAGCTGCAGAGATAATTGTGCGGTCACTTCTCCTAAAACTTAACGTAAGAGAGACACTAGTGTTTTTATGTTTACAGGGTATATTTATTAGCACAAGTAATTGGTGCCTTCTAATTCCCAATGCCATCTGGCAGGACCTTTTTTGCTCAGCATCTTCCAAGGCCACCCAGGGCCACTGTTTCTAAAGGAAGAGAAAGAAGCAAAGCAGAATTCCCCCTCCAGACAGGAACACTGATCACAAGCCTCTAAAAAGAATGGAAATAGAGATTGCTGCTGGAGATCAAGGTGTGTCCCACTATTCCAATACAAGTGAACAAATTAGTCAAAAGGAAGGCAGACAGGTCTGAGCTCTCCCCAATGTGTCCTCCTCTAACTGGACTGGTAACCCTCCCACTAAGCAGTCTTTGTGCCTTTGAGGTCCTCAAAGCTCATTCAGTGAGCTCCTTCCCCCAGCCATCACCTTGGTGTATCCTCTGGGCACTATCTGGGGCTTGATGGAAGGACTTGCTGTCTTGGCCAGTGTGGTCCATGAGCACATGGTGATGTCTCAGGGCCAGGCAGAGTCAGGCGGAGCCCCAGGACAGAATGTTTGGGAGCTTCAGTTTATACCACATTCTTTTAATTCAGGAAGGCCATCAGGAAGGCCTAAGGTCTCCTTCCATATCATCTCTGTCCATACACAACATGCTTAGCATAAAACTCATCCTAACGTGAACACACCAACCAACATTCATGGATGCTTTTGTTGTTGTTGTTTGTTCGTTTAACTGTGACTTTCTGCTAGACTGACTTCAGAGCAAGGTTTGTAAAAGGTAGAGTAACAGAGGATAAAGACACACCATGAGGCCACTAATGAAATATTTTGGCATTTTGGGGACTGGAGAGATGGTAAGCAGTTGAGAGTGCTTTCTGCTCTTTCTGGTCTTGTGGGATCTGGGATCAGTTCCCAGTACCCACACAGTTGCTTAAAACAATCTGTAACTATAGTTCCAGGCAAGCTGATGCCCCCTTCTGGCCTCTGAGGGCCCTAGCTATGCACACACATCTACTCCGGCAGGCAAAACATTCACACACATAAAATAAATAAATCTTTAAAAAAAATCACTGGGAACTGGTCTACAGCTCCGCAGACACACCACTGGGATGAGATAGGCTCTGTAGAAAGCAGAACTTGGCACAGAGTTAAGAAGTCTTCGGAATGAAAGCAACAGAAGCCCACCGTTCAACTAACAGATTGTGAAAATTGGCTATTTAGAAGGTGAACTAAGCTGGATTCGTCCTGATCTTTTGTGAGCTTCCCCCAAGGTAATAGGCTCTAGATCATGAGAAGATAAAGGAGACAACTTCAGGGCACACCTGGCAGATGCAGGCTTCACACACAAGGTCGAAGCTTGTAAAGGGATTGGGCCTGCAGCACCCGTCAAGGAAGGTCTATGTACATGGTATTGGGGAGAACAAAAATCTGTTGACAGGGTGCTCACCGCAGAATCACTTGTAAGAAAAACAAAATGTTACCATGAAATCAAAATGCTAGAGAGCTGGAGCCTTCGACTACAATACGGTGCACTTAGGTGATAGGAGCTGTGCAGTCATTATTTCCCCGAGAATACCTACCACCATGAGATAAATGGGAAGTTTTACTTTTAAACCACGAGCGCTGACTGCTCTATGGTAATGACTCACATCTGTGCCTGTGTGCACCCTCCACAGCCAAGCCGTTAACAATGGCTCCGTCTGCATGTTGCGGTTGTATGGGATATTTAGTTATCCCTGTGCTTTCTTTTCCATTTTATGTTTTCCAAATTTCTGCAATGAGCTTTTTATAAGCAAATTACACAAGTTATTTTTAATAAACCAATAGTTGTTAAAATGGTGTGTAAAAGGCAAAAAAAACCCACTATGGGAATAAAGAAATAGATACAGTTTTTATTATTAGCAAACCAAGTATTGTAAAGATTCAATTTTTCTTCAGTTAATTTATTCACAAACTAATCTATGAAACCAATGAGCCCCAATGAAAACGCTAAGAGGATTTCACTTTTGAAATTTGACAAAAGGACTTGAAAAATCACTCAGAGAAACACTAATGTCCCCCATTTGGACAGCACTCTTGAAAGTTAGCCAGAGGAGAATGGCGCCAGCAGATTCTAAAGTGTATCATGAAGCTGTAACAGTCAAAATGTTTGCTTTCCTGGGGCTGGAGAGATAGCCCAGAGGGCGAGAGCACTTGTTGCTTTTGCAGAAGGCCTGAATTGAATTTCTAGCACCCACATGACTCACGACCATCATAACTCCAGGTCCAGAAATCTGTTGCCCTCATTTGACCTCTGCAGGCACCGTACTCATATGGTGTAGAGGGATACACACAGGCAAAACATTCATCCACATGCAATAAAAATGTGGGGTTTTTGTTGTTATTGTTTTAAAGAATGTTTGGTTGTTTGGTTTCAGTAATCAAGCCAACAGAAAAGAGCCAAATGCCAAGTGTAATGTTAGTGTTTGCTAAAAGGAACACAGCAAGTCCTGGAAGAGGAGAGGATGGGTTATTCTATCACTGACAGACCACTGACTTATCATCTCTGGAAAAGAGTCCCTTTCTAGGTTCCCATTTCTTTATCCATCTAAATAACTTGTGAGTCCTGAAACCCTCAAGACAATGGTTCTGTTCTTGGTTTGTAGTCTTGCACTGTCCCTGGGACAAAGGCCCTGCCACCTCTTGGATTGCCCCTTCAGCCTTGCAGGTCTTGCTCCTGCCCTGGTTTCTTTTCTTTGCCTGGGTGCCATCAGACCCCTTTCTTGAACCTGCTCTTCCCCCAGCTTGTCAAACCTTTTCTCATGGAATTGTCTTCTTTTGCTCACATGTTTCTTGCTGGGAGACCCCTGAACACTCCCATCATACTGCTCATGTTCTCCATTGCTTTCCCTCTTCACTAAGACCATCCATTGCATGTTTATGGTTTGTAATGGGTCCGCTGCCTTCATGGTGGAGCTCAGGGTCTTGGAGGACAGCCACCTTGTTCACCCACCGTGACCGACCCCTTAGCACTCGTCAACAGCACCCAGAATAGAGAGGGTGTCAATAAATGCCAGTCTCACCAAATGACTTTACAATCTGAAAGTGAAATGAGTCATGTGGACCCTTCCAAACTTCCCAGAAAAAGGAAAAGCCAGCAAGGTAATTAATAGCAGGTGGCGTTAATTGATGTAGTGAACGAGTGGCACTAGACAGAGGGTGAGATGACAATGGTGACAGTGAGAGCTGGGGTCCCATCTTCAGGTTGCCTATGTTCCGCAGGAGGAGGATGATAGGGAGAACCATCGATAAGAACACATTCATAGTGGGAAGAGGGAGGAGGAGACAGAGAAGGAGTGGAGACAAGACAGCATGCCTTCCCTGGACAGAGAACCACACAGACCTTTCCCAACTGGTGACATTTAAATTGGGGTACTGCACTTTGCCAACTATCAGCAGGTAGGAGGACTGTAAGTGGCGTGAAGCTGGAGTTGTAGGGTCTTCTGGGTCATGGTGAAGTTATGAAGTTTTGTCTGTCAATAATGGAAACCAAAGGAGGGCGTGTTTTTTACAAGAGAACAACATGGTCTTGAAAGACCTGGACAAATCCAGTGGTTGTTTGAATGAGAATACCCCGGCCCAGAGGCTCTAGGTTTAAACCCTTGGTCACTAGCTAGTAGTTTTATTAGAGGATTAGAAGGTGTGGCTATGCTGGAGGAAGTATGTCATGAGGGCTGGGCTTTGTGGTTTCAATACCAAGCTTGCTCTCTCTGCTTTGTGTTTGTAGTGCAAGATTATGAGTCCCCAGCTTCTTGCCGGTGCTGGGGTGCCTTCACTCAGCCGTCATGGACTCTACCCTGGAACCATCAGTTAAATAAACTCTTCCTTCCAGAAATGACTTTCTTTGGCCATAATATTTTATCATAGCAATAGAAACCTAACCACTACAACCACAATCGAGCAGTTAATAAGTACTCTAATATCAAACTTCACTCCTCTCCACCCCCCTCTCCCATGCGCACACACACACATCCTTCTGAACTACAACCTAGCACAGTAAACTGCCAACCAGCACATGAAAGAATCTTGCTAGTGGTTACAATAAAAGAGAGATGAAGCAAAACTGTAATATTCCATTTTTCCACCTTTCAGATCTACAAATACTAAAAAGCATTTTCTGCTGTCCAGGGTTGAAGAGAGCTTGGAAAAAATAGACACTCCCATGTACATTTAGTAGGAGAAGGAGGAGGAAGCTGCTAGCGTAGCCTCCTTGTTAGATGGCAACTTAGCCATGTCTTTCAGTACTTTAAATGCACACTGTGTCTGAGCCAGTGATTCTGGGTCTAAGAATATATGCTCTTAAATGCATGCAGCATATCCTCATGGTAACTCTGCTGGAATGGGAAACAAAACAGAACAAAACAAAAGAAAACAAAGTCAAGGAGACCACAGGTGACCATCAAATAGGAATCTGGCTGAAAATTTTCTGGCTAGTCCATTGATGGGACACCCCTCTCTCTTCGGAAGAATGAAGTATGTCACTATTAACTTCTGTGTGGCCGGTCTATACTGTTATACAACAGGGAAAAGGCAGCATGCAGAACAATGGAGAAAGCTGTTTTATGCACAAAAATTTCTGGATGGATCTGCAAGTAACTGTTGTTACTTACTAGGTTGCCTTTGTGGGAAGAAGCATGGGGACTTGGAAGGCTGCAAGACTTTATTTTTCCTTTATGTCCTCCATGGTGTTTGGATTTTTAAATATATTTTATTAAGTAAACAAAATATGTTAAAAAATGAGAAGCAAGTTAGCGATCATTATCCCAGACATAATGAACAATAATAACTCCTAATAATGAACAATAAAGATTATTAATAATCCATTGCATTCACAGGACGATGTAGCATTTACTAGCCTAATGTCTTTAGAAATTAGCTCATTTAATTCCCAGCAGAACAGTGGCAATTATCCCCTTGGTACTGATCCGACGTGGAGGCCTGCTCTCTGGGGAGCTCAGGGACTAGGTCTGCTCTTCTGATTCTCGCTGGGCCTTCCATCCACTCACATCTGAAGACAGAGATGAAGGTCGTCAGTAGCAAAGCTGCCCACCCTCCCTTCCAACGCCTGTCAATAATGGCAAAGGTTCTGGATTACTAATTGTGATCTTGTCATCGACAGTGTGACCTTGGGTGAGTCGCTTCCACTCTGGAGGATCTCTCACGCCTCTTCCAACTCCAGATAGCTTTGATTTATGCCAAATGTCTCGCTGAGGTAATTGAATTTTCAGGGTGGTGTCTCATAACTCATTGCTAAAAGTTTGAAACACAAGTTCATGGACAACATTTAAAGAATTGGGGTCTCGAGCAACTCTGTAAATCACTTGTTCTACAGAGCACATTAGCCGTACCCTTGAAATGACTGCTCCGCAAGAGGCAGAGCCACTAGCCCGGCTCTGCGTCCTTTCTGCTGCAGGGTGTGTGTCTTCCCGCAGACGGCCTCTCAACGTTCTCTCCTTCATAGAGCCGCATGGCCCTTGTCTGACCTCTCACTTGGGCTCTAGCATGGTGTCTATTCCATTCCATACATGTGTATTGTACCAAAGCCCTGTGCTAGGTGTGCAGACACAGAAGACAACTTTAAAGAAGCCAGACATAAAAGTAATTATGGAGACACACGGTGCTGAAGCTAAGGATAAAGAAGTATGCAATCTAGCCTGGACCCCGAGTGGAGGAGAAATCCACCAACTCTGGATGGGTGTGGCTACTGAAATTTTGATGGCTGTTCTATTTTTCAAGGTCAGATTTATTTTCTGGTGGCAGGTGACTCCTCAGACTTTGTTTAGGAGTATGGAAAGCACAAAGGCTTGAAGCTGCATAGGAGTTTGGGGGAATCGTGACATTTGACAAGTTAGATGAGTAGTTCCTGAAGGCAGAGGTATCCCCGCCGACACCTCTCCATTGTCCTGTCTTCCTTCTTTATTATCATGAAAGACGGAGATTGGAGCATGTGGCTCCACTGACCCTTCGGAAGCACCATTGTCAAATGCAGACAGCTGCATAGGTTATCCGAGTCACCAAGGTGAAGATGCTACGGAACTGTGGAGACAGCTTGGCTGATGGAAGTGACAGGCATGGGGGATGCTGACAGTGATGGGAACTCGGCACTTGGGTGCTGGGATGCTGGCTGCATTCACAAAGCGCATCTAGAGCTGGGCCTTGCAAGCTTCAAAGTGTGCATATCACTTGGGGATCCTATTGGAGCCTGAACACTCGCTTTTCTAACAGGCTCAGGTACACTTTAAGTAACGAAGCACTTTCACTGCGGTCGAAAAACCATGGCCCCCGACCTGCCGACTTGTTCTGTCAATAAAGTTTTATAGAAATAGAATCCATTTGTTTATATCTCAGCTATAGCTGCTTTCAGTGTTAAGTAGCTGTGACAAATTTAGAAAAGCTCCAAATATCACCGATCAGCCCTTTTACCCAGAAAATGTGTTGACTTCTGCTCTAGAGTGGACCTCTATCTCCTTTTTGTTTTCATCTGTGTTTCATGTAGCTCAGGTTAGCCTTGGTCTTCCTATGTAGCTGAGGCTATCCTTGAGTTCCTGATCTTCCTGCATCCACTTACCAAATGCTAGGGTTATAGATATATACTGTCACCCTGCCATACCTTACTAGGGTACTGGTTCTAGAACTTAGCTGTATGTTAGAATCACTAAGTTTGTTTTCTGAGACAGGGTCTCATAGAGTAGCTCTAGCTTTCCTGGATTCTGCTCTATAGACCAGGCTGGCCTCAAACTCACAGAAATCTACCTGCTCTGCCTCCTGAATGCTGGGATTAAAGGTGTGTTCCACCACACCTGGCCTGTTTTTAATTTCAGTGTTAGGAATGCACTCAGAACAATAACTTGTCATCTTGATGGAGGTGGATCTCAGTATGTTTTGTGATACCCAAGAGACTGTAATACACAGACAGACAATATCAGCATGCAGTATTGTAGATGATATTGTGATCCGGGGACCCTGATTCTTACAACTACTACCACTCAGCAATATGCCACTAGTAGGCAGTGGGGCTAGTCAGGACACAGAAAGCCATCTTTAGATGAGACCAGCTGGGTGACTCAAATAGACTATAGTAACCAAGGTCTCCTAGCATAATGAGGGATATTGCTCATAGATAATGTAAGCTACTGTCCCACTTGTCAAAGGCAAGCCCATGAATCTGAGGGACTCAGAATCGGAAACAATGCTGTCTTCCTTAGACCTCTTATAACCAACTGTGATAGAAGCTTTATTTGTTTATTTGTTTGTTTATCTATTTATTTGGCCTGGCTTCATCTTTTCTAGTCTTGGCCTTCTCTGAATTTTGCCACTGGGCTCTGCCAGGATTTCTGATCCACAGACATCATTTCTTAATGGGAATGCATTACAAATGTAACTAGCCTCTCTGTGGCTGATGGTATTTGCATCCTTACAGAAACAAACATGTGGAATTCATTAGCATTTTACAGGTATGGGGACAGAGGTTTGGGGAGTGAAAGTGACTTTTTTCTTACTAGTGGAGGCCTAAGAGATGGGACTTTTACCCAAGCATTTGCCTGAGACATCAGTGATGGCAATAGTTATCCAAGCTCATGTCTGCAGACATCACAGGTTCCCCCTCGCCTTCCCTACCACTCAGCACTGCAGCTGGGTGTCTCCTGCCCCCCTCCCTGCATCTCTCTTCCAGTTCCTTTCAAAGGAACAAAAGATCTTACAGCTTCTTTACAAATCCTCTGCAGGCTTCAACCCTGCCTTTCTGTATCTTCAAACAACATCCCCAAAGGTGCCTGGTTCCCTCTTCTTTTTTCTTTTCTGTTCAATACGTCTGAGTCAGTTTAAACCTAACACATTGGAACTGTTACCAAATGCTTGTGCCCAGTAATTGACTCGCGGAAGAGAGTTTTGAGCCTTGCTGCTTGGGGTGCTACCACGGGAGACCACTGCAGGTCACAGCGAAGATAAATAACCTCCAACTTGAGTTCAATTTAATTTCCTCAGTCCCAGAGAAACTTTCCCACCTGTCAGCCTCTTGCTTGTTGGCAACAAAGAGCCAGCTCCTTGTCTCTGACCCGGGTGGGCTGTAGTGTTTGGGAAGTGCTGAGCTATGGGGGCTGGGCTACTCTAGATTGGCCCTTTGCCCTGGGACATGGCTGTTGATTGGATTCTAGCAATCCAATTGGTTTTCTGTCTTAAAGTCCTTACCTTTCACTTTAGGGAATGAAGTGTCCAAACCATACAGGCAAAAGGAGATGAGAAGTTCAAAGGCTTGTAGGTGAATTTGTGCTTCAGTTTTCTACCTCGTGCTATCAGGGAATCAATTTCTCATGCACTCCCCTCACCAGGAAAAAATGCTAAACAAAGCAACCTGTGATTAAACGTCCAATAGGAAATGTCAGCTCTTGAATGGACAATAAATATAAGTGAAGAATATTCGATGTTTGTCAACCTTCACAGATTTACTGCAGCCAAGTGGGCTGATCCAAAGGAGGACGGTGAGCCTGGTAATGTATGCTGGATTTCCTGAGGGCAGAGTTAATTTTATGTAATTTTAGACTTGTAAATAAAGGAGGTTCATTAAGTGTACAGTGAACCTTGATTTCATATTTATACTCTAGTCTTTAGAGATTAATCTTGCTCAAATCATAAGGTAACAAAATATTCCCATTTTGGGAAACACGGGTAATTGCAGCACTCTAGTGGGCTGTGCTGGAGGTCAGGTAGTCAGTGCCTGCATTAGTCAGGGGACTTCTCAACGCATCAGCCAGCGGGCCTGAAATGGTTTAAGAAAAAAAATCGGGTTTATTGAAAGACTGTCAGCCCAACACACTGAATTTAAAGGACAGGACAAGAAATCAGACCATGAGAAGCCAGAAACTAGGGCAAGGCCATGGAAACCAGGAATGCAAATGGCTCCTTAGATGTTACAGGGTTTGCCTACCTCTGTCAGCTTCTTGTTTCTGTCCTCACCCTCTTCCTTTTCTTGTGTGCTCCTTCTCTGTCTTCGGGGCTCCCTGCAGCTTCAGGACTGACATAGCCAATGATTTTCCAGAGGGGAAAGGAAAAAAAAATCTCTGCTACAGTGTCCCTTACATTTTCCTGGAGGTTAAACCATCGTTAATAGTACTATGACATTCAATAGCTGATAGCTACATGGTTCCTCGTCTAGGCATTAAGCCGGGACTATCGCCCTGTTCTAAACTATGTCTCCCATCTCCTACCTTACCCAGGAAGGCTTGAGAGCAATCTCCTTTGACTTCATGTCCTGTCCTGGGGTTATACCAGAATTGTGTTATAGAGGCCCCATATCAAAATGGCCCCACCAGGTATTTTTATCCTTGTGGCAAATACTTGGGAGGAACAACTTAAATGGAGGAAAATTTATTGTGGTCCAAAGTTTTAGAGATTCTGATCCCTATTTGGCCAGTTCCATCATCCATGTCCATGAGGCAGGACATCCAGGTAGAAACAGAAGGCATGCGGCAGGTTTAAGGAGCTCACCTCAATAGTCAGGAAGCAGAGAGGATGACCCAAGAGTACTCTTCCTCTTCCATCTCCCACTTGGTTAATCCTGCATCTTCAAACTTTTGGATGAAGCTATCCACATTTATGGTGGGTCTTCCCCCTCATTTGCTGTTTCTAATGTCAGTCATCTCTGGAAATACCTTCACAGCCACACCCAGAAGGTACTTCTTAATCTAGTGTAGTTGGCCAGCAAAATGCTCATAGATTCATCAAACTGTACTTGGCTGCAGCTGCTTATTGCTCCTTGGCTGGTGACTGGTACCCCCCTGGGGTCAGTAACTGTCTGTTCATGGTTTTTGTTTCTTAGTAAAAGTCATCCTATACCTTGACTAGGCTGAGAATTATCCAAGTCTTTACATTTTGATTCCTTTTTAATTATAAATTCCATGTTTAATTCATTTTTTCTTCTGGTGTCTTTACTGCAAACTATCAAGAAAAGCCATGTAATACCCTCAGAAGTTTCCTTAGGTTTTCTTCCAGAAAATGGCCTCGATCATCGTTCTGAAACCCAAAAAGCCCTTGGACACGTGTACAGTCGGCCACGTTAGTTGCCAGATTGCAGCAAGAATGGCCTTTGCTCCCGTTTCCAGGGAGGTATTCCTAATTTCCATTTAAGACCTCATCAGAATTGCTTTTACTCTCCAAATTCCTGCCAATGTTTTGATCGTGGCCACTTAAATAATCCTGGGGCGATTTGGGCTCTGCTCTCACTTTCTTCTTTTTCTGAGTCCTCCTCGGAATCAATCCAAACACTAAATATGGCAGCATCGGCCTTTTCTAGCCTAGCCTGTCCTGACAGATGCTCTCAGCTTCTGCCTAGCTCTAAAGCCCATCTTTGCATTTTCAGGCATTGTTACAGCAACATTCTACCTCTCACTGCCAATTTGTGTCTTGATTTAATTTTACTGTTATAAGAAAATACTTGAGACGTATTCACAAAGAAGTTGGATCAGGCTATTGACTTCTCAGAGTTCGGGAGCTAGGGTATGGATGACCAAGGAAGCTAATTGGGTGACTAACAAGGGCCCATCATTGCTTCCATGAAGGCACTGGGACGGCCACCTCTGGAAAAAATAAACACCACATTCCTTTTCCATTGCTTTGCCTGCCGTGCATCGACCCAACTCCCGATCCTTTCCTGTCTAATAACTCTCGCTCTCAGTTTTGTCCCAACGATTAGTTCTTATTTTAAGAGAGCTTCCGTAGATCTTGTGAGCTGGGTTCCTCACTGCAGAAAGGCTGCTCCCAATAGCCTAACCCTTGTTTTAAGTGGTCAGATGTGGACGCCGAGTTTATCTGAGAGTTCCCATGATGAAGTTGTAGATAATGAAATGTCTTAGGAGTGATTGCTCGTGGATGCTCTGCCTCTCATCATTCTCTCACAGACCTGAGACTTATTTGCTCCCCTAAAATGAGACTGTTGGCCAGGCTGCCCACATGGTCAGAGTTCTGTCTGTGCATCCTTGATGGAAGAGCTATCAGGTCTTTAACACATGGGGTGAGACATACCCTAGCATCAAACCAAGAGACAGATTAGAGAGGGGTCTGGCAGGGAGGTCTGGAGATGGTAGGGCATCTAAGGCCAACAGAAGAAAAAGATAGTTTTGAGGGATGTAGACACCGTGAGATAACTCGTGGGACCTAGGTGAGGGCTCAGGAAGCGCACTGGACTGGGAATCAGTAGGCCTGAGTAGGTTTCTCAATTCTATCTTTAACTCAGTATGAGAACATAGGCAGGATTCATACTTGAAGGCTTCCTGGCCATCTTAATTTAACTTCGAGTCTGATTTGTGCTGGTTCCTTTTTGTGGGTTAAGTCGACTTGTTACAGGGTAGCAAGATATATTGGTTGAACACTATTCTGAGTGTGCTTGTGAGGGCATTTCTTGGTTTTAACATTTCAACTAGTAGGCTGTAAAGCAGTTTGCCTGCCCTAGTGAGTGGACTTTATCCAATTCAGTGAAAGCCTGGAGCAAAAGGCCAGAGAAAGGGAAGATTCACTCCTGTGAGTCTTGGAGCGCCATTCTTTTCATATGTTTGAGCTTGGATTTGCTGCTCTCCAATTGGCTTTCCAGATTGCCAGCTGCAGATCTTAGTTTTCTTGGCTCCCATAATCATTTGAGCCAGTTCTTTGTGATAAATCTCTTCCTAGTTTATGTAGAATAATATACCGCATAAGAATATCTTTAAATATATAACATAATGAAAATCTTCTCATATGTATGTATATTCAGTGTTTATACATGTGTTGTTACTATGTATTGTGTTGGTTCTGTTTTACTGTGGAGCACTGATCATCACAGTACTTTGAGAACATTGGAAATTTTATAGGATTTGTTTTTGGGGTGTGTGTGTGTGTGAGAGAGAGAGAGAGAGAGACAGACAGAGAGAGAGAGAGAGAGGAGAAAGACACACAAACAGAGTGAGTGAGATTAGAAGGAGAAGAAGGGGGAGGGGGAGGAGAAGAAAGAGGAGGAAGAAGAACCCTCATGTGCAAAGACCTTCCTAGAATGCAAGATCTAAGGGTCTGAATGTTTATGGTTTCTCCACTCCTAGGGTGGAACTCTATCCCAAGGCCGCTGTATGAGGTGGAAGCTTTTTGAAGGGATTAGGTGTCAAAGGAGGAGCCCTTATACCTAGGATTAGCGCCCTTAGAAAAGAAGCCTGGGAGCTGGTATTTCCTTCCTGTCATCTGAGATGGCATCATATGAGAATATAGACGATGGCCCACCCAATAGTTGAATTTCTTGGGACTTTACCTTGGCTTTCTCAGTCTCTGAATTATGAAGAATGTGTTGTTTACAGGCCAAGCAGCCCTTGGTATTTTGTCACAGCAGCCTAAGTGGCGTAAAATATAGGGACAGGGCTGAGTACTTCTTGAGGTGTCTAGGAACCAGCTTCAGGTGTGTCTGTGCCAGCATTCCACAAAACTTTTTCTCTGAATGCGCTCCAAAAGTTGCTTTCAGTGGTCCCACCTACTGCTTAGGTGGCTCTACAAAACCCTCCCACCTTCCCAGGTAACACTTCCTCTGCCCTCTCAGCCAGTGGGCAGAGTTTAGGCTCTCACAGACACTGGACCCTCTAGGATCCTGGCTGGACTTCCACCTAGCCTTTTCCACACTGTGTTTTATGGCGTGAGTGGCCTGCCATCAGTCACACAACCACCTGTACCCAGAATGCCTTTCCTCACCTTGCCCCTTTGGTTGAGTCCTTCTTACCCGGCCCAGCAAAGCTCAATGTATTGCTACCGGGGTGTCCCTGACAAAATAAGAGAGCAACGCCTGTGTGTCCGTAAAAGGCACGGAGTTGGTTTCAGGGAACAGCATCTGCTTTATTGTACCTGACCAATCACTTTAGTGGAAACCTATCAGCTGTGAGTGGTTAGCGCATTATCTTAGATTGGACAGTGAGCGCTCACACCACCAGGGTAAGGTCTCTATGCAGAAAAAGCACATTAAAGGAGACTGGAGAATTTAGACTCACCTGCAGGCCAGCTACCGGCCACTCACGCTACTACAGAATTCACTGTTCTTGGGGCATGGTGTATCACGCGTCTTATTTAGAAGTGCAGTGTGCCAGGTAGCCTGGCTGCCATGCTATGCCCGCATTTTCTTGTACATAGCCAGGCATAGGCTATGGTTCAGTTGTCTGGGCTTCCTCAAGCTCTCTTGCCCAGCAATTGCCCTGGCTACTCAGCAGTATGGCTATGTTTACTTGTCCCGCTCTGTTAAGATGTGGCTCCCTGAAGCCAGTCATTGTGTCTGTCTCATTCTGCTTCCGCACGATAAACACAGTGGCTGCTCCATGGGACACCTAGTATAGGTTTATAGAAAATAATTCAACGGCCTCAAACTTCCCATTCTTTTTGCTCGTGTATTTCTATCCCACCCCCCCCCGGATTTAACCACCCAGTAGACAGATGTGGCTGATTTCAGATTACTTTTTAAATCACTATTGCTTTTCTGATTGCCCCACAGCCTCTAAAGCCAGCCTGGGCACACTATTGTGTGAGAAGTAGCTTTTAGATGGAGGAGTGGATCACACTCTTTCCTCTGGCCCCAGAGCTCGCCTTGGCTGCTTGTATCTTACATGGGTATGTTGTCAGAGAATATTTTTATCATCCTGTCATGCTTAGAAAGTCAGGTCCTTGATCCCAGCCATTTCTAAGTCAAAAGTGATATAGTCTCCTGATCCCTGTGCTCAGAGCAAATCCCCGGCAGAGCCTCCCGCTTTGGGAGACGTGACATGTGCTCTTGCGGCATGGCTTACACACCTGCTCAGTGACAAAAGGCGACTTAACACCTGTCCGGGTCTCCTCAGTGGTTCTGCAACTGGCTTAATAGGATGTAGAACATAGCGTGAGAACAGTTGGAGCCCAGCAGGGTTCTAGGGTGGGCACCTCTGCAACAGCCTCTGCCCACACTTGGTTCCTAGTCGCAGAGGTAATTGCCCCTGCTGGTCAGTCTTCCTTGCCTATAACGCACCTTCCCATGGTTTGCTATCGGCTCTGTTATGTAGAAGAGCTATCGCGGAGGCACGGGGGTGGGCAGCTGTGCATCTGTGAATGTTAGACTCTAAGATGCGATTGTCACTGCAGTCTTGCTTGTCTGGGGATCTGTTGTGAGATGGTATCTAGGATTCTCTAAGTCTTCAAACTGCTCGCCGAGAAAAACAACCCAAAATATGAAATGAAATATATTGGATTTACCAACTGTTTGGTGATACCTATTCTTTCAAGTAAGGTAGTGTACAGCCTGGATAGGATGTCTTGGGGACTGGCAAAATCACTAAGCCAGAATAGACTTTACCAATATTTTTGTGCTAGGAGTGGAGGCCTGGTAATGCAGAGCCATGAAGGTGTGTTATGTGCTCAGTTAAAAGGCATAGACTCAGTAGCAAAGAGAGAGCTGGGTGGAGAGAGAGGGAGGGGGGAGAGAGGGAGAGAGGGAGAGAGCAAGCAGTTCATACGGGTTACATTTGGTGTTCTCGGTGAGCATATTTCCAGGCATGAGAAAGATGGTGGCATTGCTGTGTCTTGGTACCCATGAGCCTCTTATAAACTAAGCCTCTGGCAGAGATCCCAGAAAGTATAAGGTGTTCTTCTTTTGCTCTTATTCTATTTTATTACGTTTATTTATTTATTTAATATACTTAGTGTGTGTGTGTGTGTGTGTGTGTGTGTGTGTGTGTGTGTGTGTAGGTCAGAAGACAACTCACAGTAATTGGTTCTCTTTGCCCATCATGTGTGTCACGGGAATTGCACTCTGTAGTCAGGATTGGCAGCTAGGACCTTTACCAGCTGAGACATTGCACTGCCTCTTTAAGGCATACTTCTTTAAAAACTATTTTGTTTTATGTATTTATGCCTGAGGGTATATATGTATATCACATGTGTACAAAAGCCCTAGGAGGTCATAAGAGGCCCTTGGGTGCACTGGGACTGGAATGACATGCAACTGTGAGCTGGCATGTGGTTTCTGGGAACTGAACCCAGGTCCCTCTGCAAGAGCAATAAGCCTTGTTAACTACTGAGCGCCTTCTCTAACCCCCCAAAGTATACTTCTTATAGTTCTCTTTATTACATACTGTCCACGACTAGCTCAACCATGTATCTTTTACTGGACAGGAATATAGATGGTGAGGCGTAAACAGTGTTGATAACCACCAAGCCCTAGTCACTTCCTCTGTTACCCACCATGGCAGTGCATTCCATGGTCTGTCTTCCTTTGATTTGTGCAATAACTATACATATTTGACAATTAGGATGCTTTTGGTGGCGTCTTTTCAAGTGAGGCATACTTTTATAGTAACTACCTTGATGACTTTTTTCACCTATGCACACCTATGACTTCCACTCTCATCAAGTTAAAGACGCGTTCATCAGTGCCCCATCCTCTTGGCATCATCCACTGCCCAGGTTGCTCTTATCTTCGTAGACCTGAAATGATACAATACTGTTTTAGCACCTGGACTCTCTTCTTTGCTTCAAGAGAATATTTTTGACATTCATCTGCTTCACTGTTTATTTGCTTACTTTTGCAGTGCCAGGATTCAAACTCAGGGCCCTGTGCACACCAGGCAAGTGCTTCACTGCCGAGCTACAGCCCCAGGCCGAGGGTTCATTTGCTTATTGTGAAACATTCTACTACAGAAACACACTGCAGTGTGTGTGTGTGTGTGTGTGTGTGTGTGTGTGTGTACATGTCAGTGCCAGTCTCTTAATCCTAGAGAAGTCTGCAGAGGAGCAGGTGGATTTCTGCAGACTGAATAGAAGCAAGCTGACTAGAGGAGGCAACACAGTGTGCTCGCATTACCAGTCAACCACACTGCCCTTTTCTGCTGGCTCCCTGTGATGGACTAAGTCTTGAAAATGCTGCCACTTTCCAGGACAGAAGGCTGGGCTATTGCTAAAGCCAGGCCTCTTTTCCTTTACTTCCTCTTGATTCGAGTTTAACAGAAGAGGTATTACTTTGATGCTCGAATTGTGCCTTTGATCAAAAGCTTGCTGGCTCCCTCGTGTCTCTTAGAACAAGACAGTAGCTGTATTGTGCTGGCTCATGTTGTAACATTTTGGACAGCAGAAATGACATTTACATGAAACAGCCATCCTTGGAATGCACGAGATAAGACAATTTCTACAGCTCGTCGAAGAAAAGTCCCTAGCGTTGACTTTAAATCAAACAGAGGTAATAGCATGTCATCCTGGCTTCCCCTTCTCTACCTGGTGTTAATTAAAATCCTGATAAGAGAACTCAGTCAACATCCATAGGAGGAAGACCAAAGCATGGTGTAAAAATGTGAACATTTTTACAGTTACAGTTAATCAGAATTAAAAGTACAGTTAATCAGAATTAAAACAAAAGGCCCCCCTGCACACTTTTTATTCGCCTTTGGTTTCTGCTGGGTGAGAAGATTAATATGTGAAGGTAATTCCTACGCCCCCCCCACCTCCTGCTGTACTTTCCAAACTGAACTGTTGGAAATAATTGAACAATTACTTTGTGCAACGTTATCAAAGTTTGCTAAATTGTTCCCATCAGCTCTGTCCAATTACTAAATTCAGCTGATTTGCATATTGCAGACGAGAGTGATGAAAGAGCTTCCTGAAGTCAAGTCTCGTTATTTCTGAGCTGGGAAAAGTTGTGGAGTTCATTTGGTTCAAACCTATTCGTCTTAGAGATTAGAAAGCTGGGGAGCAGAAGGATGAAGTGACCCGCCCAAGGTTCGTGTGAAATACAGGCAAGGTGGGGCTGTGTCCTCTGTTTCCCGACCCTTCCTCCTCTCCAGGGCTCTGCGTGGGCCAACCCGTGCCATCCTCCATAAGGCCAGAGTGCACATCCAGACTCTTGAGTGTTTCAATTAGTTCTAATTTAGATATGACATTGAGCATACACTTAAAATGCAAATCCATTCTGACAGGACCGGAAATGATAAAGGCAGATGATTCCATTTCAATTTAGTAGCTCAAGGGGCTTGAATTTGTTTGAAGCAGAGGCTGAATGGCTCTAAATGAAGCATTGTTCTTTCTTTGGGTGAATAAAGCTAACTTAAAACATTTCTTATTCCATCCCTGCCTCTGAATCCTTTTCTTGAATCTTTTTTGGACCTTACTTTTATTTTTAAATGCTTTAAGTGGGAATTTACCAACATGGGCCCAAGTGAGAGAATCACATCACACACCTCCACATAATATCCCTGTATCATTCAATAGCATATGGCTCGCTCTGACTTTATTCTTCATTTATATGTATGTTCCCACTCACCAGATTATTTTAAAGCAAATCACAGGCATTGTAATAATTTATCCATAAGTTTTTAATATAGACCATGATTTTTCCTTTATGTTACTCTATAATATTTAAAAATACTTTATTTTTCTTTTGCTAAATTCGTTGACAGTTTTATCCATGAGTATAATACATTCTGTTTGCTTGTGCTCCACACCCTCTCGTATCTTCTTCAAACCTTGTCACCTCCCCTTCCCTGCAACTCTCTTCCCCACATTCATAATTTCTTGTTTTGTTTTGTACAGGTCACTATGTGTACCATATATAAAGTATTTTTTAAAAGACAGGTTCTCTTGGCTGGCCTAAACCTTGCTATGTAAACCAGGCTGGTCTTAAACCCACAAGAGATCTACCTATCTCCTGCACCTCCTAAGTGCCGAGATTAAAGGAGTGCAACACCACACCCAATTCTTAAACTTTTAAATAATAAAATACCATGCAACCATTTCAATATATCTGACAAAATCTTTATAATGCCACCAATAGTATGTGATGCAGACTTCCATTGGGTAACATATGCAAAATCTAAAGAGATGTATATCAGATTGTGCTTTGTTTTTGTTCTCTTTTGCTTATCTCTTTTGATGTGTTGTATTTTTCAGCAAAAATGCAATGTTCATGTAACACACACACACACACACACAGAGAGAGAGAGAGAATCTGGGGTTTAGCCATCCAGAAAGACTGTGTGACAGTGTGAAAATGAATGTTGCATCATCTACTTAGATTGTAGGAATATGTACCAAGGAAGAAGAAATGACTTTTGGTGTGTGGTGGGGAAGAGTCTACTTGATCAAATTCAATGATAGCAGGGATGGGCACTGTGAAACTTTTGTGCTCCAGCAAATGCTTAAACACCCATCATGGACCAGGCACTATGCCTTCTGGGATTAGTAGTCTGACTAGGAAGAATGTGTGGTGTGTGCACTAGCAGCATCCATGTCTACTGGAAGCCTGCTGGGAATGCAGACGCTTGGGTCCTACCCTATACCTGCTGAAGCTGGGTCTTTTTGCCTAGAGCCCCACAATACTCCAATGCACCTCAACTATGAGCAGCTCTTTGGTGGATGGGAATGCACTTGGCTGCTTCTTCTTCCTGTGTTTTTCTGGGAGCCTTTCAGAGGAAGGGACAGTGGCAATGTCTGAGGTATGAAGTGCACATGCAGTGGCTGGCTCTTGACCATTCTCACTTCTGACCAAGTGCGCAGATGACTGTCCCTCTTGTCCACAGCCTTTAAGGACTCACTAATACTAATAAAGTATTCGTAGAAACTTTGACCTCTCATTCAAGGCCCTAGAAGACTGGGCTACTGATACAGTGTGTGTGTGTGTGTGTGTGTGTGTGTGTGTGTGTTTGTGTTTTGTTTGTTTTGTTTGTTTCTCGAGACAGGGTAAGAGCCTTGGTTGTCCTAAAACTAGCTCTGTAGACCAGGCTGGCCTTGAACTCATGGAGAACTGTCTACCTCTGCCTTTCAAGTGTTGGGATGAAAGGTTTGTATCACCACTGTCCTGCTTAGACGCTGGTATTTTTACTCTTGGTATTGCATCTGCCTTCATAACACTGTGTCTTGGATTCCACAATGCATATACTGAAAAGACAAATTTGCCCTCCCCTATCCATTAATGCCCCAATGAGGGACCATCTTCCACAGGAAGTCTTCTGCGGACACTGCTTCTTCTTCATCTTGTGTTGGCAGAATCAATGCCGTATCCTCATTCAGATGCACTGTGAAGAAACAACCCCCAGTGCCTCAGTTTCCTTACTTATAGAATGGCGATAATGATTCCTTCTCAGGATTGACCTGAGGGTAAAAATCACAAGTGAGTGTAAAATTAAGGCAATGTGTATCCCAGGAGCTATTTGTTTTATGCCTTTTAATATTGGGAAAACATTAGGCTTCCCGACAGTTCTGAGAGGCAAGCAATATTGTTCTCCTTATTTTGCGAATGAAGAAATGGAGATAGAGAAGTTGAGTGGCTAGACCGAGGTCACCACAGCAGGAGGCCACAGTGAGCTATACTGTTGTGTGTGCATGTGTGTATATGTGTGTGTATGTGTGTGTGTGTGTGTGTGTGATAAGAAGAGTTATCATGAGATCCAATCTCTCAGCAAATCAAAAAGATTTGCATTTATTTAAGTGTGTGTGTGTCTGCTATGGATCCCAAGAATGGAGGTCGGAGGACAAGTTGCCAGAATCTTGTTTTCTTTTCTTCACAGTGTGGTTTCTGGGGGGTTGAACTTGGGTCCTCAAGACTGGCAGCAAATACATTTACCTGCTGAGCCATTTTGATAGCCCTCTTTTGGCAGTTTTAAGTGCACAAAAGAGTACTATTAACTCCAGGCATGAGGCTGCACAGACGTTCTCTTGAACTTTCTCATGCTGCTTAACCGAATCTTTATTCCCACTGAGTAACAGCCCCTTATCTCCCCTGCTCTCAGCCCCCTCTGGACCATTGTGCTCCATTTCTAGGCGTTTGCCTATTTTAGGCTTGCTGTATTAATGGCAGTGTTGTAGGTTTATCCTTCAGTTCCAGGCTTATTTCACCTAGTGCAGCATCCTTCAGGTGGTCCATGTGGTCACAACTGATAGGCTTTTCTTCTTCTAAAAGTTGCACATAGTCCACGGTCTATACATAGAAATTGGAAATTGAAGTTCTAATGTACTATTTATGAGATTATAAAATGGTACAGCTGGTATAGAAAACTATGAAATCTGCTTAAAATATTAAAATGAGGACTACTATTGATCTAGCCATTTGACTTTTGGATATTTACTCAAAATAATTGAAATCAGAGAATGACTAAGGGTTATTTCTTCTTCTTTTTTTTTGAGACAAGCATTCATGAATACTGGGCTAGTCTAGAACTCACTATACAGTGCAGGCTGGCCTTGAACTCCCAATCCTCTTCTATCTCACAAGTGCTAGCATTCCATGTCTGTGCTACTCTGACTATCTGAAACTGTATTTGCACTCTCATGCCCATTGGATTCGTAAGCCCAAGGGAGGAAACTACCTAAGCATCTATTGTGGCTGAGGTGCACATACTGAGATGTGCATATTTGCGGTTTCAGATCAACGGGGCAGCACAGGCGGTCACTTTGTCTCCTAATCCCCATCACAGAACTGCAGAGTCAGTGATTGCTGGTAATACATCCCCTCTCATACCCATAAGCTCCCACCATACATTCTGATTCTGGCTGGGACAGGAGTACTCTGTCTATCCTCGCCAGCCGGCTTAGGTAATTCACAGCAAAGTCACTTCAGGGTTTTCTTTGGAGGTTCTGGCTACCCAAGGAGCAGAGAGATGACACAGGCATCTAGCCATTTATCCACAGTATGAACCGTTCTTCCTGGCTGCATTTGCTGGGCAGATCATGGAAGAGTTTAGAGAGAGGGGTTCCTTGATTTACACGCGGTGTGAAGATTGTCTCAGAACGTTTCTTCTTCCTGAGACTCAGTTGCCTCCCCCAAACTGAGAGCCGAAGCAGCAACGGCCTAGCACTGTTCTGAGAGGTAATTGGGAGCATGGAGAGAAAGGCCTTTCAGAGACTCTTGATATTCAAAAGCGTAAGTCACTAAAAGCAATGGCATTGAGTGCCTGGACCACATGTTGTTATTGAATATAACATTTCATGTTCTTTCTTTCACTAGAAATTAGATACTAAGTACAGTTCAAATGACTAGTCTCCGTAATTACTTTAAATAGCTACATACTGTATTCTTGGGTTGAGGAACCTCAATTACCTGGACCATTTACACTAGAAAATGATACACCGAATATCCTTAAGCATGTCCTTATTCCTTTTGACTTATAACCGAGGACAAATTTATTATTGGCAGGGGGGATATTATGTGGACTAATCTGTTTCTTTCAATGTATTTTCATATCATTTTCTTATAACACTGTACGAGCTTTTACCACAACTTAACTAGCATTGGGTTTTAACTGTGTAGTTTAAAATATTTTTTAAATGCCTACCCCTGAGTTTTGAACCAAAAAATCTCAGACATTACCCAAGCCAGTGAGTGCCCCAGATGTGCAATGATTATACTATGACACTTATCGCATCATATAGACAATCATTTATGCATAAACATAAATAAGTTCTTCAAGTCTCCCATCAAGAGGTGAGCCACACCAAGATGGAGTCTGTAGCAATCTTTCACAGCCGGAGCGGAACAAGTTGATGATAATTGTCTGTTGAAATAATCTCGTGTTATTTTGTTTGGCACTAATAATCACCTTATAGTGTTTTCAAAATAAAACCTCAGTTCAGGCTTGCTCTGGAATGGTGGGTGTTGGCTTAGAACCAAGGCTCCGTTCCATGCGGATGCTTTCCAGGAAATGTTCTCTGAGGTTCATGGAAGCACGGCAGGATGCCTGGGAAGAGGTTCACAAAGCCTCTCAGCCTGGCGTTTTGCAGAAGAAATCTGCTCCATAACCCAGAAAAGTGATTACAGATAAGATATCCCCCCATCACAGCACACGGATGCGGGCTGCCAGGTGAGGACAGCATACAAACCACCGGGATTGAGTCGAACATGTAATCCCTGGGCTGTGTAAACAATGGTTGAAGATCGAGCCTGGTTATTGCTGTAGTGGGAGACACTGCTTTCAAAGGAGAGCTGATAGAGACTTTTTTTTAAAAAAAAAATTGGGGAGCAGATTGATATAAGGACAGGTTGGCTGGGAGGCTGCATGGGAAGAGTCATCTTTTGCAGTCTCAGAGAAGGTTATTAGGAGTCTCCTACTCTGCAGAAGGGCGAGGCAAGCAGGAGGCGCGAGGTGGCTCAGAGGACAGTTAAGGGAGACTTCGAAATCACCGAGAAGAGATGCCTGATTGGACTCAGAGGAAGAGGTCTGGAGGGAGAAGAGACTAGCTGCTAGGTATCAAGAGCTGGGAGGAGAGAAGGTGGGACAGGAAGGGAGGAGGACATCTCTTTTGGGCTCAGGAATGGGCTGCATCACCTCGGAGGTCCCACTGAGGCAGGTGTTGCGAATAGAGGCAGTCTGGAGGGGCTGAGACAGTAGTGCCTCAGCCTGTCAATCACCTAGCTCTTCCTCCAGTCCCCAGGCCCTCTCCTCGCCTCACACATGCAACCGTCTTGCCCCCTTCACCTCTGTAGCAGCTCCAAGCCCTCGGCTCCAATTTCAGCTGGGTACTTTTCAGAATCTCTTAGGTACAGAGTCCCCCGTCCCCAGCAACCCACCTTTCCAGCTGCCGCCACTGTGTGCAAGTGATCTTTCCAAGAGTCCCCTATGACCTCATTATTCCCACCAGAAAACCCTTTCATGGTGCCTCCCCCCGACTTCCAGTGGACGTTCCTTGTGGCACTTTCACAAGCAGTTCCTCAAGGACCTTCTGTGTTCAGGTTCCCAGCGGCATTGTCCGGCCCTGCACCCTCCTTCTTTCCTTTCCCCAGACGCACGTGCTTCTGCACGAACAAGCCTCGGTGTCAAAACTTCCTTTCCCACTTAACCTATTTAGAAAACCCTGCCTCTTTCTCAGCATCCAGTGCCTCTAAAGGCCCCTTCTTGTTCTCATTTTAATACGAGCCGAAGTGGCTGTGTTAAAGAAATGAAGATCTAAGCACACTCTGGGGCACAAAGTGCAGACGGCTTTGTTGAGAGCCGGGAACAGAAACGAAACCGACAGAAGAGACCTCTGGTGTGCTGCGGAAAGCAGACCCGCCTGTCTCTAGACAGTTCAAGGAGTCTAAGAAGTAGGGTGTAGTGGTAGGACTGGGACAGTGACTTGCCTGGGGGGTCACCCAGCCTGCAAGAAAAGGTCCGCAGCGGGAACTTGCCCCTTATGGACTCCAAAGTCCGTAGATGTTAGGCAATGTCTGTAACAGTCCTGAAATTGCGGGCACGGAAAGGCACGGAAACTCCTCATGTGGTCGGGATGGTGCCTTTTGTTTGAAGAGTGGAGGTAAAGCTATGTGAAGACAGACCTAGGGAGTTCTTGACCCTTCTTCAAGATCTCAAGAGGCCATTCGAGACAGACATGTTTTAGCAAAAGCAGGATCTTCTCTAGGGGAGTAGTTGCCACATCTGCCGCTTAGGCCTCTTCCTTCCTTTGGGGAATACCTCTCTGTCTCCCTCCTCTGGCTGGGTGACTGGGTCTCTTCTCCAGGTAGCAGCCTAGACATTGTTTCCTGACATTGGGTCAGGCTCAGCTGAGACTCTGCCTGCCACCACCGTGCTTCGGCAGGCATCACTGTAAAGCAGACTAGAGAACTGTCTGTTGGGTTTCTGTCTGTGGGGATCACTGTGAGGCCCACAGGCAGAGAGGCCATTGCAGCTGCTGATCTGTATCTCTCAGTTGTGTCTTCAGCTGTCACCAGGCCTGGCATGTGACAGCCAGTAATCGTGGTGCCCTTGAGAAAAGGCACGTGGTAAAAACTCAACTCCGGCCGAATAAAAGAATCTCACAGAGGCTGTGTGCTCCATCCACGTTGCTAGGGGCATTGGGGGGAAACTTGTGGAAAATCTAGCCTGAGGCTTCCCAGTCATGAAAGCTTTAAACGTCTAATCTTCCTACCTCAACTACCCAAGTGCCAGGATTATAAATGCATGCTTTCCACCCCTGGCTAACTTCTGTTTTCAATAAAGATGCTAGTCTATCTGTGTGTTTGGCATTCTTTACTCATTTAAAAAGAATAGCCACTTCCTGTGGGCCCTTGAGCAGACACGTGGCTGTGCTGACATACATACATGGCATTCTCTGAGCAACATAGTTTGATACCCTCTAGAAATCATTCCTTCGAACCGGCTGGGTGATTGTGTCACAGCTATTGTGAGGGTTTCAAAGCCGTCTTTCAGGAACCGCTCATTAATGTCCATTAAATTGGATGGGGCATATTCAATGCTTTTGCAGAAATGGTGAGTGTGGAATCACTGAAGCAGGAGGCTTTGGCATCAGAATGAGACTTGTCTAATCCGCACACCTGGTTCCTGAGAGAGGGACACCCTAGATCATGGCAGGAATGCTCATCAAGGGAGGCAGCGATCACAAGTGCCAGATATTTGGCTCCCATGTTTGTCAGTGATTCATGAAGTGATTATCAGCATTCGAAACCACTTCATGAATCAACCGCGAGCTGGAAAAAGATTTAACTACACCGTTCTCATTTCCATAGAAATAAGAGCAGACCCACTGGCAGGTAAAAGAGTTGTTGTGGCTTAGACTTTACGCCCTTGCCTCCTGCCACCTCCTTATTTCTGACATGCTCATTTCTGGCCTCATTATCCTTCATCTTCTTTGCCCCACTCTCCTTTGTTCCCCGCTAAGGGCTGCCATACTAAAGATCTTGCAAAGGGTGGAGTCACAGTCTGTTCCTGTTCAATAAGGAGGTGGTCATCTTTTGGGTCTGTTATAGTCCAAATTGCGTCCAACCCCTTCACATTTGCTCTTTCAAATCCCAATCCTCACTACCTCAAAATGGAATTGCATTTGGAGATAGGACCTTTTTTTTTTTTTTTTTTTTTTTTTTTTTTTTTTTTTTTTTTTTTTTTTTTTTTTTTTTTTGGTTTTTCGAGACAGGGTTTCTCTGTGGCTTTGGAGCCTGTCCTGGAACTAGCTCTTGTAGACCAGGCTGGCCTCGAACTCAGAGATCCGCCTGCCTCTGCCTCCCGAGTGCTGGGATTAAAGGCGTGCGCCACCACCACCCGGCTGGAGATAGGACCTTTAAGAAGAAATAAAGGCAAGGCAAGTTTAGACATAAAGGTTCTAATGTGATATGACTGGAATAGTGGTCTTTATAAGTGATTAGATCTGATGGGAGGGAGCGTCTATGGCAGGACAGCCATCTCTCCTCAAGCCATTTAAACACATTGACCTCATCCTTCTGGCCTTTAAGACCATAAAAATGACTTTCCATTGTTAAGAGGCACCCAGTCTTTGGCGGTGGCTATGGCAGTCCTCACCAACTAATTTGAGCTATTTGAATGTCTCTCGGGAGTCATCTGTGCATCCAAACCATGCTGCCGGGGTTACTCTGCAAGGCCGTCGCTATAGAAGTCACACAGTTCCTCCTATCAATCAGAAGCCTCTCACCTACTTTCCAAGTCATTGCTGGAACTGGCGCCTCCTGGATTATGATTCTTGTCAGAGACAAGCCCACGTGAAGAGTTTCTTTACTCATGGGCCAGTTTCTCAATGGTCTGTTTGGTTCTTTCTGAAAGCAGACAGATCCCGAGTGTGTGCAGGATTTGTTTAGGTCCCACAGAGTTCTATGAGGGAGGGACAGGCCCAAGCTCCTCCCTCCCCAGACTTCCACTTGTCCTGTTCCAGCATGTTCTACACCAAGGCAATCCCAATCCCAAACTCTTTCCTCCCCTGTACCAGGCTCGTTTTCCAGCTCCTCTCTCAAAGATTGGTGCTTCATTTAGACCCAGCACGTGCTTCTGATGGAGCCCTTCTGTGCAGCCCCTTGCATACTCTCAGTTCTTCCCGGGTGAAAGAAAGGCTCTTGCGAAAAGCAGAATAGAAGGATTTCTCGGCCAAACTTCATTTTTGCTGAAAAGGCTTTCTCTCACAGACCTCCGAGTCCGTTGCTTCAGAGAAGCCCAGGTTAATCAGGTAACCCGGCAGCGGGTGGAGTGTATTTCTGGAACATCAGCTTTGCTTTCTCAAATAGTTGGATTTGAAAGTGGCATCCTTCTGGGCTGTTCTGCCCCTTCTGGACTCTGTTCTGCTGGCCCCTTTGGGAGACATTGTGATGTAATCTTTTGAAGGTTGTGCTTTCTGGAAGGTTCAATGAGTTTTGAGGTTCAGACTTGAGGGCTAGAAAAACAACCCCCTAAACCTGTATGAACGGTATTAATTAAGTTCATTTACCTCACCTGCAAAGAAGACAGGTCGGAGAGAAAAACCAAACTGCTGTGGCGGAGCAGCGCTCACAGGCCTTGTTTGCTGGCCACTGGAGAGTAGGGAAGGCAGGCTGGAGGTCGGCGGTTTTCAGAGGTTGGTTCACAAGCCAGAAAATAAATAAACCAGACAAATCTGGGCACAAGGGGGTTAAACAGGATTTCTAGAGTTCTTATTCGACTTGATTTGGGTTTCTTCCAAGTGGGAGCGGGAGACAAGAATCTCCGCTCAGCTGGTTTACTTGGAGGATGATCATAGAAACCACAGTGAAGAAGCAGAGAATTCAGAGAAGGGAAGAAACCGAATTGAGGAGCCTCAGGGAGGCTCTTGCCAGCGCAATGCACTGGGCGTGGCTATGCACTGGGTGCGGCTATGCACGGGGCGTGACTCTCAGGCCTTTGTAGGAATTTAGGAAGAACAATGTAGAGTTACCAAGACTGCTCTGTGTGTGAAGAGCTTGCTGAACAAGCACAAAGACCTGATTTGCGATCCTCAGAACCCAGGAGGAAGCTGGGCGTGGCTGGGCGCTCCTGCAACCCCAGCCCTGGAGTTGGTGGGCGGAGTCAGACAGCCCCCAGGCATCACTGGGGACAGTCTAGGCAAAACAGGGATCTTCAGGTTCAGTGAGACTTCCTGTTTCAAACTGATAAGGTGGAGAAGAACCGGAGAAAGATATTTTGAAACTAATTTTTGGCCTCTACCTGTGCCCCACAGGAGATAACACCCCCTCAGCCTCCCACGAGAACAACGTAGAACACACATTGCTATTTCTCCCCAGGAAACAGGGAGGCTGAACATTTACTCCCCCACTCCTGTCCTTGGGGGCACTGCCTCTTTGATTCTAAGGTGGCCCTGTAACTTCCCACAAAGCCCACTCGTAGGAGGACCTACAAGGTGCCCTTGGGGAGAATGTTTCCACTCAGCTAAGATCAGAGGGCAGAGGAGAGCAGATCCCAGAGCTTTGACAGCTCCTGTTGTAGATCTTGAGTTTGGAGAATGCTTTTCTTCCCTCTGTCATGCATTTCACACCCACCCCAGCAGCCACTGTGTGCCAGGACTATACCGAGTGTTGGAGGTAGAGTGGCAGGGTTTCACACTCCTGTCTTCTGGGAAGCTCACGGTCAGAAATACAACGAATATAATCACAAAGCCCCTAGAGTCACAGCCCCCTCTCCAGTCGGGTGGGAACCAAACTGCGGCGAGCGAGCCCTGACCAGCAGGGAAAGATCACCACCGACACAGGATTCTTCTCTGATCACACTTTAATGAAGCGCTGCTTGGTTGAGGGAGAGCTGGAAGCAGGGGGCTCCGAGCCGGGCTGGGTGGCGGCTTATATAGAGGAGGACGGGGCGTGTCTACTGATTAGGTGACGTGGCAGAAAAGGATTGGTGGAAACCTGTTGCTAGGCAGATGTGGCGCGAAAAGTTCGCGCCACATACTTGTTTACTTTAGCCCTCGGCGCCATCTTGTAATGGCGAAATGTAAGTGCGGCCGCCACAGTTCCCCCTTTTAATTTTATGAAATTTAAAAGACAGTCAAGGCTGAGGTCAGAGGACCTTACCCTGAAAATGTAGACATGTCCCGTTTTTCTCAGGGATGGGAAAAATAAGCAGGACTACCCATATGCATAAGGTCATGATCTCCTGAGTGGATCTACTCAGTGCACTCTTAGGTGCAAAACCTCCTGTCCAGGACAACACATCCCCAGATTCAGGGGAACCTCATCGATCCCTCTTTCCGAGTGCAATGGCTCAATGGCCTTCGGGTGCAAAAGCAGGGATTAGGGTCAGGAGTCCTGTAAGATGCTGATCCAAGCTTGGGGGGAGTTACCGGCCTCCAAGGCTGCGAGGGCACGAGCAATGGCCACCTTTTCCCGTTTCCTTACCCGAATCAGCCTTAGAATCAGAAACAACGCCAATATCACTCCCGAAGTTAATATTAATCCTAGCACGCCAACCCCTGCCCATTCCTTAATATATGAAAAGGTATCTACCAGCCAATCTGTAAATTCCCCCAGCGAAACCATAGTCGCCTGGGTTTGATTCAAAGCCAAAATCTTCAAACTAAAATTTGCTTGCAATTGTTCCAATTCCCTTGTCCAATTGCCATTTAGATATTGAGAAATCGCTCGGGATTCATTAAGGGTAGCAGTATAGGGGGTAACACACAAGTGCTTAGTACGATCTACACAACCAAAGGTAACTATATCAAACATTTTTAACATATTTCTTTCCACCAAATCAACTCTCTTATTTAACAATAAAATACCTGACATTAATTGATGGTTAATCTTTTCTTGTATATACATAGCGTCCGAGGTTTTTTGAACCACGGAATTGATAAAAGTAGCTGTCTGAACTTGATTGGCCATAGCTACTCCTGCAGTAACAGCCGCCGCAGCAGACACTGCAATAGCCGTCACAATAGTTGCTGTAATGCCAAAATCCCTTTTCCGGCGAACCAGGGTGGCTAATGGAAAGTTCTTAGGATTGGCTTTTACAGGCAAAAACACAAAGGTAGGGATGCGCATAACAATCGCACCTGAATGGTAGAAATTCCAACATTGTGACAGAGAGCAATTATCCTTCTTGCAATCAACTGCAGTATTATTTGAACTCCCTGTAGTATTAAACAAAAGCCAGACAAAGGGAGGATCCAGGCAAACTCTGGCTTGCCGTAGAGTAGTATTATGTTTTTTCTCTACACTAGTTATATTAATTTCTTTAGAAGTGTGATTCATAATCCCTGTATAATTATTTAACATAATTATTCCAGAGCGAGCAAATGTAGCAAATGGAGACAACTCAGTTATAGCTCCTCTGGAATTCATAAGTATCCATGGTGTAAAGGGTGATCCAACCTTTATCATAAGTTTTCTTTTAACCTTAAAATGGTTAAGATTCCTAAGAACCCATCCAGAATTATTGTAAAACTTATCATATCGTCCTCTGCAATCCACAAATTCAGGGGGATAGCTCAAATCATTACCAGAGCATCTAGGGACAGACCAAGAAAAAATATTATTACTAGTATGATTACTATTGCCAACCTGTGAATCACTATTATTAACCTTGCTAACCTGTACCCAATTGGGCGTTGTAAGGTTGCAACTTATCCCATAAGTGGTAACATTAACAGTATCATTGGAACCGGAATAGGAGCCAGATCCAGATTTAGCTCCAGATCTAACCTGAGGCAGGGCTGCGCTAATGGCCTTTCTCAAAAAATTGGGAGTATCTTCTAAAAATGGATCTCTAGCTACAGTAAGATTCATGGCATCTAGCAAAATGCAGTCTGAGATAGAAGTGCTCTGATTTGTGGTAAAACATAAAGTTCCTGCTAGGGGCACTACAGTTTGATTAAATTTTTGTTCCTGAGCATCCACCTTTTTGCAAACTAAGTTCAATTGGCAACTATCAACAAAAAATTGTGGCAATATTGTGGACTCATTGTGAACAGGAATTGGAATGGGCCATGTACGGGCCACAGCCCAGAAATAAGATTCTTCAGATTCAACTGGAACCGGCAGGTTCACCAACAGGATCAGGAGCAGCAACATCTCCTTGCTCTTCGTCAGGCTGTTCCAGTGTTGTCACGATCCTTGTCAGTCTGGTAGGGATCCACACCGGATCTGGCCGATTCTGAGGAAAGACACAAACAGCTCCCCTGGACCTCTGTATCACAGGGTCCGGTCCATACCATTTGTTATCAATTACATCCTTCCATTTTACTAATTCTGTATTTCTGTGACTGTGGTCCATATGTCTTTCCGCGGCTGAACAGCCATTGGAATCCAAGGTCAAAAAATTAAATGTAAAGAGAGCGAGAGATATTCTATCTCGCGGGGATGCGCCCTCGGCTATTCCCCTTTTTTGTTTTTGAAGCAATTCCTTAATGGTGCGGTTAGCCCTTTCCACGATGCCTTGTCCTTGTGGATTATAGGGCAAACCAGTAGTATGATTAATTTCAAAAATAGAGCAGAACTGTTGAAAACTTTTAGAGGCATATGCCGGGCCATTATCAGTTTTTAAAGAATAAGGCTTGCCCCAAGCAGCCCAGGCTTCTAGGCAATGGGTCCTTACGTTAAGGACCTTTTCACCACATAACGGGGTGGCATGTATAACACCTGAACAAGTGTCCACGGAAACATGCAAATATTTTTGTTTACCAAATTCTGAAACATGAGTAACATCCATCTGCCAAAGGGTAAGTGGCTTTAACCCACGTGGATTAACCCCAATATGAGGCGGATGATGAAAAACCACACAGGAGGAACATTGTTTAACTATCTCACGCGCTTGGTCGCGAGTAATATTAAACTTAAGGCGAAGGGTATTTGCAGGCACATGAAACTTTCTATGAAATTGTTCAGCCGATTGCATAGGATCCAGGGCAACTAAAGCCATTTCCCTGGTAGCCCTATCAACCATATCATTAGCTTCAGTCATAGGTCCAGGAAGACCGGAATGAGCTCTAATATGACCGATAAAAAATGGTTTAGCACGTTGAACTATACAACTCTGAATTTGTAATAACAAAGATGCAACCATGCTACTAGGTTTAACATATGCAGCCACTTCCAGATGTTTTACGGCATTAACTACATAGCATGAATCAGAATACAAATTAAAAGGCTGATGGGGAAAGGCCTTAAAGACCTCCAACACCACTTGACACTCCACGACTTGGGGTGCTCCAGAGCGAAATTTCAGAGTAACAGGCGGGGAGCCATATACCATATAGGCTCCAATTCCAGTTTTGGACCCATCAGTAAAAATAGTCAAGCCATTATTCAAAGGAGAAGCACTGGTAATCTTTGGAAAATATACAACATTCTGTGCCATAAAGGACAGCAATTTATCAGACGGATAATGATTATCAATAACGCCTGAATATGAGGAAATCAATACGGCCCAATCATCAGTAGTCCCTGTCAAAACCTCAATTTGATCTTTGGTATAGGGCAATATTAACTTCTCTGGCATTTTGCCAAAGGTGGTCAAGCTGAACTTCACTCCCAATAATGCCTGTTGTGCCACTAAATCAGGATAATAGCTTAACGTGCGCGAACCAAGTGTATGACCATGTATCCACCAAATCGGGCCTGTCTGCCACAATACTCCAGTAGGATGACCAACAGTGCGCAGAATGCAAGGCAATAATGGTTGTTCTGGATCAAACCGAAGAACCTGCGCTTGTTCTATGGCCTTTTCCACTATCTTTAATGCTTCTTTTCCTTTTGGTGTAAGCTCTCTAGGTGACGTTACATCAGGATTTCCTTCTAATATTGAGAACAACGGCTGCAAAGCTTCACGGGTAATGGGGAGATATCCTCTCAGCCAATTTATATCTCCGAGCAACTTTTGAAAATCATTTAAAGTGCGTAAATGTGATGTACGAATGCAAATTTTTTGTGGAAAAATCTGTTTTGGGGTAACATGGGCTCCTAAAAACTCTACAATACTTGTCTTTTGAATCTTATCGGCGGCAATAATCAGCCCCTTTTGTTTTAAGGATGCCTCCAGGGCAACTAATGCCCGTTCTAGCATATGCTCTTGTTTTGCTGCCAATAGGATATCATCCATGTAATGGATCAGCCTAACTTTGGGAAAACTACGTCTCACTGGTTGTAACGCCTGATCCACGTATAGCTGGCACATGGTGGGACTGTTGGCCATACCCTGTGGTAAGACCTTCCATTGATAGCGTTCATCAGGCTGTTCGTGATTTATAGAGGGAACAGTAAATGCAAAACGATGTTTATCTAAAACATGCAAGGGTATAGAAAAGAAGCAATCCTTAACATCTATGGCAAAAACAGGCCAATCTCTTGGTAAAGCACTTAAAAGAGGCAACCCTCTTTGGACAGATCCCATGAGTTGCATTTGTGCATTAACTGCTCTAAGGTCATGCAGCAGCCTCCATTTTCCTGACTTCTTTTTTATGATGAAAATAGGGGAATTCCAAGGAGACACAGAAGGTTCAATATGACCAAGCTGAAGTTGTTCTTTAACTAATATGTGTGCGGCCTGGAGCTTTTCCATAGACAGGGGCCACTGAGGCACCCAGACGGGTGTATCTGTGCCCCAGGGGATGCGTAACGCATCATCAGTGGCCCCTAGGAAAAACCCAAGCCCTTCCGATCAGATTTGGGAGTGGGCAACACGGGGTCACTTCGTCCTTGAAGGCGAGCCCCCAGCCCTTTTCCTGGTACAAAGCCTTGTGCCTTCATGACATCTTTACTCACTTGAGAATAATCATTGGTAATTATCAATTTTAATTGTTGTTGTATATCCCTTCCCCATAAATTTAAAGGAAGGTCTATGACAAAAGGCTGAAAAATGCCTTGACTGTGTTCCATCCTCCAATGCAATTGCTTAGCACTCATATCTGGAGTATTTTGATATCCTAGACCCTGTAAGGTTTGTGCAGCCGTCTGTAACGGCCACCTCTTCGGCCAATCCTGTTTACGCATCACACTTCTGTCCGCTCCGGTATCCAATAGGCCCGTAAAGAGCTTTCCTTCTATTTCTAGGGTACACATGGGGCGATCATCAAGTCCTATAGACAAGCATGCTAGCTCAACCCCAGAGGAGCCGAACCCTCGCTCGCCCCTCTCTTTCTCACAAGCGGGAAATTTTTCATGGTCTGATCGAAGAATTAACAATTGTGCAATACGATCTCTGGGTGCAATCGAAATGATGCCAAACGGAGAATGACACATTACCTTAATAATGCCTTTGTAGTCAGGGTCGATCACTCCAGGTAGCACTAATAATCCTCTAAGAGTACTGGAAGATCTTCCTAAGACTAGTCCCACTGTTCCTTCCTCTAGAGGTCCTGACATATCTGTGTCTATAGCTTGAACACCCATACTCTGAGTCAGTACCAATCCGGTGGTGGCACGGAGGTCCAACCCTGCGGAGCCTGTGGTGGCCCTTCTGATGACTGGGGTGGTCTCATGTTTGGCTCCTGAATTGCCCCATAAATTCTCGGGCCCTGGGGTAGTGGGCCCTTCTGCCCGTTTTTTGACATGGCTGATGTTGCATTAGGTATGGGCTGTCCATTGATATCCTTTACGGATCGACACTCATTTGCCCAGTGTTTTCCCTTTTTGCACCGTGGGCATGTGCCCGGCTGTCTCTGACCTTGGCTCTTTTTATGTGTGCCTTGGGGGCAATTTTTTCGTATATGCCCCGGCTTCCCGCAATTAAAGCAGGTACCTGATCTTCCCTGCCCCCTGGAGACTGCTAGCATAGCAGCCGCTAGACCAGCATTAGTTAGAGGGCCGCCTATCTCTCGGCAGGCCTTAAGCCAAGCATCCAGTCCTTTATTTTTCCACGGCATGATGGCTCTCTTACATTCTTTAGTAGCCTGTTCAAACACTAACTGCTGAACCAAAGGCATGGCTTCTTCGGCTTCACCAAACACCTTCCCTGCGGCTTCCATCATGCGAGCCACAAACTCCGAAAATGGTTCAGTAGGGCCTTGAATAATTTTAGTAAGGTTGCCCGTCACTTCACCTCTTTTTGGTATCATTTTCCATGCTCTTGTGTAAATTTCATTAATTTGTTGATAAACCTCCACTGGATAGGCTGTTTGATTAGCCGTCCATTGCCCTTGCCCTAATAACATGTCTGCATTCCAGGGAGCTCGATTTGGCGTTTGCGCATTTACTCGAGCCTGAGTGTGAGCAGCTTCTACCACTATAGATCTATAATCTAGATATTGACCTGTAGAAAGGCATGCTCTAGCAATTTCCCACCAATCTGTTGGTGTCATAGCTCTGGTGGTCAACCGAGTCAGTAATGTGCGGGTATACTGCGCATTAGCTCCATAAGTCTTTGCTGCTTCCACTAAATCTTTTAACTCTTTATAAGGGACTGGCTCATGATATCTTTGTTGATTTTGATCCTCAAAAACAGGAAATACCACCACTGAAGGTGGATAATGCACAGCTAACTGCGCAAGAGTGCCCCTGTCGATGAAATGGCAGCTACTCCTGGGCTGCACGTAAGGAGGGGGAAACTCTCTAGTGGGCACTTTTAGAGCTGGCCCATATCTCTCCTCCTCATAATGTGCATCTTCCTCCTCTAAGCTCTCCTCCTCTGCCTCTACCAGCTCCTCTTCAGCCAGCCGCAAGGCTGCGAATTCATCCAGCACCGGATACAGGGGAGGTGCTGAAGGTTTATTTATCTTAGGATCCTCTTTTTCTTTTATATCTTTCTTTTCTCCTTTTTTGTTCCTTATTACCGTGCACTTTTCTTCAGTATCCTCCTCTGTCTTTGAACCTGCTTCTGAAAGGCTGTCCTGGTGTCTTGCCAACATTTTCCTTCCTTCTCTTAACTCCTCTACATTTTTTCCGTCTTTCAAACAGGAGTGTACTAATCTCCAAAAAGGATAAGTTCCCTTCTTTAATTGCCCCTGTTCCTTTGCTGCCTCCAAATCTTTGCCTAGCTTTCTCCAGCAATGCAGATTTAGATCCCCAGACACCGCAAACCACGGCGCCATGCGATCAATATCCCCGACAATCACCTTTATGGTGGATTTCGAGATTTTCAATCCTCTCTCCTGGAGTAACCGCTGTATGGGATCTACAAAATCGCATGCACCAGAGACAGACTGATCGTTGCCCATCTTTGCTCACTTTTCTACAAGAGGCTTACAAAAGGGCAGAAAAATCGCATTATCTGCTACGGACTTACTTTCACTTTAGATGTTACAGCAGAGACACTCCTCTCCTGGTCTATGACAACGGATAAAAATGCAAAAGGCATAAACCACTACAGCAAAAACAACCACTGCTAGTGCAAACCACAAAGGACTAATTCCTCCAAGAAGCATACCTGAGGATACTTACCGGCGCCGACCGCTTCGTGTGTAGAGTTCTGAATCCTCTTCGGCCCCCTGTGTGTGTCCGCGGAAGTTCCCGGGTTTCGGCACCAGCTGCGGCGAGCGAGCCCTGACCAGCAGGGAAAGATCACCACCGACACAGGATTCTTCTCTGATCACACTTTAATGAAGCGCTGCTTGGTTGAGGGAGAGCTGGAAGCAGGGGGCTCCGAGCCGGGCTGGGTGGCGGCTTATATAGAGGAGGACGGGGCGTGTCTACTGATTAGGTGACGTGGCAGAAAAGGATTGGTGGAAACCTGTTGCTAGGCAGATGTGGCGCGAAAAGTTCGCGCCACATACTTGTTTACTTTAGCCCTCGGCGCCATCTTGTAATGGCGAAATGTAAGTGCGGCCGCCACACCAAACTAGCTTAGGTCAGGCCCCAGGGGCCTTTTGCCATCTCTGCACTCAAGTAGAAAACAGTCCTGGCAATGGTCCTTCTAGAAGGGCTCTTATGCAGGACGATTAGCATACAACGCGACAAGAGGGAGGGAAGTTGTCCACCCTCTCCTGTGCTATTATGTGCTCACGGGTGGTCTGTTCTCTAGCAGCCAAACAGACAACACACCGTGGCTTACCAAAGACACAGGGTAACTAAGAAGCAGGACTTCCTGGAGGTCAGGCTACATTCACATATGTCCCATGGGTCCTCAGGACCAAGGATTGGGGGAAGCAAGGACAGACGCCCTTACTGGACAGGCCTCTTGAGATGTCTACGGAGCTGGGAAAGATATAGAGAGGACCCAGCTCCAGAGCAAGGGGTCCACCCAGTTTTGGTCTGAGGGAGAGGCAGGCCCAGCTAGTGAGGTTGCTGCTGCCTCTGCGCTCCATGCTCTGGAGCCCTGCCTGATTTCTCTCTTGCTCTCCCTCCCTTGCTTCTGTCTTTCCTGGTCTATCTTTCAGTGCCAACTATCAAGCCTGGAACATGCTAGGTAAGCATTCTACCACTGAGCTAGGTGCCCATCCCTTGATTTTTTGAGGTAAAGCCCAGGTTAACTTCAAACTCATGATCCCCCTGCCTATGCTGTCTGAATGTTAGGATTAAAATATGTGTGTCCCCATAGGCTGGGCTTCCTCTCTCATGTCTCAGCGTTGCATCTTCCAGATCCTGGCAGTGCCCTTCTCTGGACCTGGCACTGTCCGCAACTTCCCTCTCTGTCTTGATTCTCTGTGACTCTCAGCTAAGACAGGTGATGGATGCTGCGAGAACCATTCTACCGGAAATCAAACATGCCTTGGCTCCATCGTCCAAAGCAGCTCGAGGACTTTGAGCAGTCTCTGGCCTCCAGTTTCTCCTTATTTCCATAACTCTGCTCAAAATTAGCCACCAGAGAGAAGCTCTCCCTGGCACCCTAACTGAAGTTGGACCCCAGTGCATCAGTCTGTAGCCTTCATCTTGCCTCACCATTCCCCAAAGCCACTGTCATTATAGCCATCAAATGCCTGTGTTGCTTATATTTATATGTCACACCAATCCCATGAAAAGAGAGTATTTTACTATTTTTTTTCATTGCTATACCACTCAGCTCACGAAACAGTTCTTGGTACACAGTAGGTCTTCAAAAATATTTGCTGAGTAAATTTATCCAGAATGAATTTCTTCTCCCGAGAATGGATGGATGATCCTACTCTTTGCCAATAGCCCACCCTATGAGGAAGAATAAGATCAATCCCCTTCTTGCTTTTGTTTGAAACAGAAGAGGCCGGCGCAGAACCCAGCCAAACATCCGTCTGATCAGCTGGACGTCCTACGCCAGTGTGTCGAAGGTAATATTCTGTTGGATTTCACCCTGCATTTTGAAAGCAAAACAATTCACATTTGGAAAAAAAAATCTCATTACCAGCATCTTCCCTCCAAAATCCATTAATGGCCTGAGTGTTTCTGGCAACTGAGATCACCTCGGATTATAGTGTGAAATGCAGCTCTGGGGAGAGCTGTATGTTTTGAGATGCTTGTATCGTTCAATTGTCAAATATTCACACGGTTACGATTCTCAAAGAAAGAATACAATGTAGGGAAATGGGCAACATAATAAAAGCTCTGGGATGTATTGAGAGGAGGCAGCCAAAGGAGTCCTTGCTGACATACCTAATCCCAGGGATGGGAAATTAAAAACCATGCCAGAATACCAATGCCTCACAACTGGGGATTTTCTTCTTCTTCTTTTTTTGTGAACTTTCAGGTTTCATCTTGTATGGCTGCTTCTCTCTGCCTTCAAGTCTTCTTTACTACCTTGTCATCTAGTATGCAGGAGCCTCCTCTTGGCACCCTCCCCATGCCAGGCCATTCATGAACCCCAAGTCCATGCTGCCAACCTCATCTTGGTAAACTGTGATGACATCAGAGACTGTAAGAACTGGTGTAACTCTGGAAGCCATCTGGGTAGGAGTTCCTTAGTTTCAGTCCTGGCTGGAATAAGTTCTGTAAGGAGATAGGAAGGACGCAGATGAAAAAGAGGGTGGGGTTCTGTAGCACTATGGATTTGAGGAGCTGTGCTGTATCCTTGGTTCAGGGGCTTCTAAATAGACCCTGTTGTTAGACCTCTGAAAGCTGCTTAAGTTTACTTAACCCAACCTTGTCCAAACAAGAAGACCATCCTACCTTCAGTCAGACCATACAAGTCACTGAGATGGGCTGGAAAACCATTGCACAAGTTGGAACCTCACCATTGCAACAGACAGGACACAAAGAGCAGGGAAGGTACTCAGTATTTGATCAGTTGAATGGTGAATGGTGGAGCCCACAGGAAATGGACACTAGAGCCATGCTACTCAGTCCTGGGCTTCTTTGCTGCCCTCTTTCAATGAACTTCACATCCATTCCACCCCACCCCACTCTAGCCCACCCGATGTTTTCCTATCCTTTTGCTTGTGTGAACTGGTGCTCCATTTGGGTGTTGGGCATATCCTGGTGAATACTAGGCACACAGTGGGTTTTTTGTTTGTTTTGTTTTTATTTTTACTTTTTTACTTATTTGCATTACTAGAGATTGAACCTGGGGCATCATGCATTCAAGGCAAATACTTACCTCTCAGCTCTATATGCACAGGATTGAATGATTTGGTATGAAGTATATGCTTTTCTTATCGCTCTGTTCCTCCCTCCTTTATCCTTCCTTCTTCCTTCCTTCCTCCTCTTCCCTCCCTTTGTTCTCTTCTTTCTTTCATCCTCCTTCCTTCCTTTCTTCCTTTCCTTCCTTCTTTCTTTTTTCTTTCTCTCTCTTTCATTCTCTGAGAAAACCTTAATTATGTAGCTAAGGCTGACCTTAAACTCACAATCCTTCTGCATCAGACTCCAACGTCCTGGGATTGCAGGCATGCACACCTCCACTCCAGGCTAGTCTCAATATTTTCTACACTTCTCAATCCTCTCTCCTCTTTCAACCTTCTCCCCCTCGTTCCAGACCATCTTTCATCTGTGAGCAAGATAAATGGCCCTCAAATGCGACTTAAATTGTCTCATTCCCTTGGTGAGGACCTTAACTAATTCCTCTCTGTCTCTTGGAGCGGGTTTAGTCAGCAGGACTGTCAATGCTCTGCCAGGGGCTGATGCTGAGCTCGTTCTCTCCGCTGAGCAGAAACCTGGCTCACAGTAGGTGCCTGGGTGATTCCAGCTCAGCTTCAGCGTTGGTCAGTCCTGTAAGACAAAGTCAGGTAGCATAGACCCGATGGGCTTTGCACAGGCATTTAACCCTGCCCCTCCCCCTTTTTTCCCTCTCTACCTCCATATATTTCTCCTTCCTTCCACTGAGTCTCTTCCTAATCCCCTCGTTTGCCCATCCCCATTCCTCATTAGGCATTGATGTCGGGTTCTATGGGTAGAACTATGAATCATAGTTAACTCTTGACTTTGGGGAGCTTGTGGTCCAATGTCGACCATGGGTAGACAAGTCAATATTTATAACACATTGTGATTTTGTTAGAACAGATGCCCGCACAGGCTTCTGGAGGTCATACATAGAAAACTATCCTATATGGAATCAGGAAAAGCTTATAGAAGATATCCGGACTGGCACTTGAAGTTCAAGGTGAAGTGAGGCAGGCCAGAGCTCATCGGGGTAGTAGGAGAGAGAGTACGAGACAGTGAGCGCTTCAGCGGAGGGAATTACATCCTTCAGTTCTCAGATGCTGAGAAATCTTCTTATAAACATTACTTGGAGTTAGATTTTAGACCTAGGCCCAGGACCATGATTGATCTACTCATCTTAGATGAGTTCTTTAGTCTCTGCACACCTCTTCTCACCTTAGCGGGAGGCAGGATTTCTGACAGAGCTCACTGCTTTGCTAGTCTAGCTAGCCAGGGTGCTCCACGGATCTCGAATCTCGGTGCTCTCTGCCTCTGGGGCACTAGGGTTCTAGGCGGCTGCCGCTCCTTCCTGGTGTTTATGAGGGTGCTGGGATCTAATTCCCACTCTCACACTCTCCCAGGAAGCACTTCAGCCATCGGGCCACCTTCTCAGTTCCGAATGAGATATTCTCAGGACAGGGCTGGGCACACAGTGGGTGCTTAATGAAGACACATTGAAAAGAAATATGGATATCAACCTCACAATGTTTCTTGTTGAAATTATACAGTGATGAAATTGCTGTCTTGTGTGAGTGCCACATTTTTTATATTCCTTAAAAGACATAGAGAGGACATGAGACTTGAAAACTATGCTTATCTTTTCTCCCAAGAAAATTTCCTAATGTCCATTAGCTAAACTTTCTTGTCCTTTGACTTCAGGCTTGATCTTTCTATTTAAATACAGATAATAAGCTAAGTGAAGTCCCTTTCCACCTCCTCTAACCCCGAGTTTTTCTGAGTAGAAAGTTCATTTAGCAGCAGAAGTGCTGGCAGTAATCCTTTTAAAAATTGTCAGGAGATCAGATTTTACTAAGTCTGACTTTTTCCTTTTTTGTTCTTCTGACCTTTTGTCCTGCATTAAAATGAAATCTTTCTGTGTCACTGTCCTCTGTCCCTGGCTGGTGACTGTTCCCTCTGCAATCATTTTCTTCTCTAATGAATGGTTCCAGTGAGCTTTGCTGACATCACTGCCATGGAAGCAGAGCTGTGGTTTAAGTGTTCTCTTTGTCTCAGCAGGAAGTGGGAGAGGAGACCCGAACAGCAGGAGATGGCTATAATATGTTAGGTAAATAGTGGTGCCAAACAGTGCCCAGTTATCTCATAATTGTCATCACACTGAATCTTTGTAGTAATTGTCATTGCTTTAGAAATGAGAGTTTAGCTGAGCCAAGGCGGGAAGGTCACAAGGTCTAGACCACCTGACCTACATATCAAGATTCTTTCTTTCTCCCTTTCTCTCCCTCAACCATTTGCCCAAACATAGAGGACATAAAATACTAGTAGCTATAATACTCAGGGAATATTTACTAAAATAAGACAGAAAGGAAGTATAGCACGAACAACTTTCCTACATAATAATACGGGATAGATTTTTAGGTAACACACATCGTAAGTGTTGTGTTCATGGTGCCAAAAGCCATCCTGGCTTCTGTCTAAGTCTGCTATCAAAATCCAGCACTGGAGAGGATGGCAGAGAATTCAAGCCTAGGAACGTATTGGACATTCTGTAACTCCTACACAGTGGGGTTTCACAAGTTCATTTATCAGGATAAGCAGAGTTTCTCACAGGAAGCAGTTGGTCTAGCATGTGGCCCTAGGTGACACAGAGTGATCAGAAGCATGGACGTCGTGGTATACACCATCTTTCAGAATCACTTTCCTGAGTAACATGTGCCTAGAGATTCCGCTAATTCCTCGGCGGGCAGAGATGAGAGTTTCTGGGATGACATTGCAATACTTATTGCGGTGGTTTGGAAGAAAAGAGCCCCCAAAGGGAGTGACACTATTAGGAGGTGTGACCTTGTCAGAAGGGTGTCCCTGTGGAAGTGGGTTTTGAGTTTTTCTTTGCTCAAGCTAAACCCAGGGAGACAGTTCACTTATTGTTGCCTGCAAGAGGTAGAACCCTCAGCTGCTTCTCTAGCACTATGTCTGCCTGCAGGCTGCCCTGTCCCAACATCATGATAATGGACTAAACCTCTAAAAATGTAAAACACCCCATTAAATGGTTTCCTTTATAATAATTGCCATCATGGTGGTGTCTCTTCGCAACATCAGGAACTCCAACGAAGATAGTGATGGTCGCTATTATTTGTAGTTTGGTTTATTGGTTTATATAAGTCAATACTAAACTAATACTTTCAACACTGTAGAACCAGTTATTCCTGTTAACAATGTTATGAGTTCAAGGATCCCCCGGGAGGGGTTTATAAAATGTAAGCATAGTAGGCATTGCTCAGTATATGTTCAGGTTATTTGACTTTCGATGGAAAAACTAGGCACACAGTCTAGGGTGGGAATTTCTTTAAATCCTTTGTTTAGCAATATGGAGTGGGTCAGAGCTCAGATACTCTGCTATTGGTCAGCCGTGTGGCCATGGCTAAGTCACTTCCCGTCTCTGGGCTCACAGTTTTCTTTACCTAAGTGGAGGTGACTACTTATTTTGTGACAGACTTTTCCATGGAGAGAAATAAAGCATACACACGTGTGCATGCACACACACACACACACACACACACACACACACACACACACACACGTTTGTGCACTCCAGAAAGAGAGCTCCAAACAGAGCAAAGTAACCATTGCATAGAAATCCAACTTGGTGAATCAATGAGATTTCCTTGGGTTACTGATGGGGCATGGGTGAGGGGTTACTTATAGGAGCAGGGATGCACCACCTAAGCCCATGCCAGCACGGGTGACCCCAGTATGGCAGGGCTGGAGACTCCTTCAGGTTGGCTCCCTAGGGTCCTCTGTGTGCCTTTCAGGCAGCCCCACAGCTCAGTGAGTCTCCTCTGAGCAGCTCGTCTGGTCAGAGCCTACTTCCCTAGCATTTGTTCATTGTGTCTATAACCCCGGGAGGGGAGGGGTCCTTTGTGACTCTTGCAACTTTCAGCTTTGTGAAGTTTGTTTTCTGAGTTTTATGGGCCAGAAATGCTTCAGTTTGGAGAAAGTGTCTATGCAGCATGGGGACACCTGTATCTGAAGAGTGTGAAGAAGGTTAAATCTATTACCTTGTGTAAACCACATGGAACAGTGCATACAATATAGCAAATCATAGATGGATGCTCCTTAAGAACAAACGAGCTCAGATGTTCTTAAATTTCAGGGCACAAATGAATCACATAGAGAGCACCTGTAACTGCAGATTCTGTTTTCGTAGTTCTGAGGTGTGGCCTGAAACTCTGAATTACTAAGTAGATCCCACGTGAAGCTCATACTTGGGACTCGTGGTCGCATTTTGGGTACTGAAGGGAGCTGCAGCCAGAGCAGGTTGGCACCTGGAGCCCTGATTAGGGCCAGTGAGGGAATGAAGCAGGGACAGGAACTGATACATGCACAAGGAAGCTGGGATCAGGTGGGAGTTTGCTATCACAGCACCACTGCAATCCGGAACCTCATCGTGCTTATGTTCGCTATTTTGCTTGAGTTTGGACCAAATGCGGAATGGCTTTGTAAATTGTCCCAAGGGTCTGAGGCCTTGGAGTCCTTGACATGGTGGTGCCCTTCACAAAAATGCACATTCACTTCGGACATCATTCACTCAGGGCTTCCTCGACCCCTACAGAAGGGGTCTGCATCCTCTGGCAGGATGGCAGTGAGAATAACAGGCGTGGCGTGTGCCAACTTCATAACAGTTGTGGGCATTTGAAGGCAAACTCTTGCACCCAGCACTTTGCAGTGGCTAAGAGAAAGCCTAGGCTTGATGATTCAGTTTGTTTTGTTTTCCTCTCCTCTAAGTGCATTACATCTCTCACTTGTTACTCTGAGATGCAGCCTTTTTCAGTCAGCTGCGGCCTTCAGGGCACAACAGTTATCACCCCGAATAAGAGAAGAGTGAGGAGCGGGTCCTCAGACCTCCTGAATGGAGCATCTTAGAGACCAGGCAGCCTCCCTCTCTGCCAACAGGGGCTCCTCACGGAGAGTTTCAGCGGAATTCCTACACCAAAATGGTTTGTCTCTTCTTGGACTTGAGCCCTCTTAGCAAAACTCTTTTTAAAGGTCTGCTTTGGTCACTTTCAGGCCTAAGGAAAGAAATGGAGGAAAGATGAGACCAGCCATCTTTACACTGAGTAAAGTCGCTTACCCTACATTCCCTTTATATAACATTCTGCGTGTGTGTGTGTGTGTGTGTGTGTGTGTGTGTGTGTGTGTGTGTGTGAGAATGCCTGGTCCCTGGTCTACAATTAGATTAAAATTTTTCCTCTATCAAGTATGAAAGTTTCTTAATTGTCTCTTGATACATCGTATCTATGTATGGCATTTGCAGGGGAACTAAAGGCTGGGGCATACCAAAGGCCCAATTTACTGAGCTAACATAGGAAGGATTTGAGTGCAAACTGAGACTAGAGCAATCCTGTTTGTTGTTTCTTGTCACACTTCTCAGCTCAGCACTGAGGTAGTCACCCATTCGTTCTTGGTTCCTTGGACCTTGGATAGGTGATAGGTTATACCTGCCCTAGGATCCGACCAACCAAATGGCCACACTCAAGGACAGTGCTGTGGCCTTGCTAGAAAATTAGTTTCTTTCAAGAAGCCTGCTTTTAAAAACAGGAGCTGCTTAACACAATCACAGGCAACATTAAAAATAAACCATTTGCAAAAACAAAACAAAAAGCAAAAAAAAAAAAAACCAACCCACCCACAAATGTTAAAGAAACAAGTAGTTCAACATAGTTGGGCATCTTTCGTTGATGCCTGCCTGCTGTTAATTATGGCTTAACCGACTAGTGGTATTTTCTCACCCTGGTGCACACGATTTCACCTTCATCTCTCCTGTAAAAATGTTATATCTTTGTTATTAAATTGACAGGTAATTATTATCCAGAGAAGTGCATAGATTTTTCAAGAGCCACACTTAATGAGTTTCCACAAATGTGTACAGCCACGAAGTTCACATCCCTACCATGACAGCGACTTTCCACCCCCACCCTCAATACTCCCCTTTCTTCTTCTCATCCCTCCTGTCCCTGTTCTCCCAGGCTTTCGAGAAAGCACTGCTTGGATTTTTTTTGAATAGAAATTAGCTTAGCTTGTTCTACCACTTCATGTGTATTGAATGGCACAGGGCACCTTTGTATCTGGCTTTTTTTTTAAACAAGGTGTCACTGCAGCTCATGCTGTGGCTGCATGCATCCACCATCGATTCTTGTTTGTTGGCGAATAACACTCTCCTCTGTGATGTCAGCTCCATCACACATCTGTCCACTTGTTGAAGGACAGCTGGGCTCTTCCCACTTCACTAAAGCTGCTGGGAATGTTCTTGCTCAAGTCTGAGTGCACAGGCTTTCATCTCTCGTGGGTAAATACAGAGCAGTGGAATTGCTGAGTCACACTGTGTATAAAATTCAGCTTTATGGGAAACTTTGATTTCTGTAGCGGCTTTGCCATCCTGTACTCTTGTGAAAGCCCCCACTGCTCTAAGTCCATATCATATCATAAGCAGTTCATATCATTGGCCTGCTAAATGCCAAGCATTGTGTGTGTGTGTGTGTGTGATCATATCTTGTTTTTGACATTGCTCTCATGATTAGTGCTACTGCTCCCTCCTTTCCATGTACTGTTAGCCATTCCTAGATATTCAACTGCTGTTTATCTTTGTATTCTTTTTAAAACTTAGGGACAACCCAGCATAGTGGTGCACACTTGAAATGCCAACACTTCAGAGATGGAGGCAGCTTTGTCTACATAGTCTGAGATCCAGTTTGAAAAGAAAAAAAAAATCAGAGCCCTTTCTGTGATTGAGGGTTGATGTGGTATTCCCCTCTGCATGCTGTGATACCATTAGTTATTAAAGGAACTTCTTTGAGCCTAACGCAGAGCAGGGCAGAAAGTACTTGATGGGGGGTGGGAGTGGGGGGCACTAAACTGAATGCTGGGAGAAAGGAGACACAGTGAAAGAGAGAAGCCATGGAGCTGCTGCCAAAGACAGACATGCTCTAAAACTTTGCTGGTAGGCCACGACCTCATGGTGATGCACAGATTAATGGAGGTGGGTTAAATTAAGATGTAAGAGTTAGCCAATAAGAAACTAGAGGTAATGGGCCAAGCAGCCTCCCTACAACAGAGGGTTGAGAAGTTCTTTACATGTTTTACATTCAAGAACTCGTCAGATGTATATTGTGAATATTTTTATTTAGTTACACGTCCTATCCTTCTTCAAGATGATACATAATACATAAACACAGTATATTATTTCATTGACAGTTTCATATACATGCATATAATGTGTTCTAATCACTCTTTCCCTATCTTTCATAGCTTCTTCACATCTCTAGTTCATTTTCTCCATCCTTATTAGTTTTCCCATGTTAGTGTTTTTTGGGTTTGTTTTTGGGTTTGATTTTTGGTCTATTTAATTTAGCCAGGGTCATCTGTGTGAACATTGGGTATCCACTGGATGCAAGTATCCACTGGATGCTGGTGGCTGGTGGGTTCATTGGCTGGTACTCGGCAGGAGGCAATGGTTTCTTTGCTCTCTGAAATTATAAATCATACTATTTATAAAGAGATTTTTGAATTCTGTTAAAGTCTAATTTATCAGGATTTCCCCCTATAATTAATGTTCTTCTCATTCTGAAGAAATCTATGTCTACCTCAAGGTTGCAAAGATATTCTCCTGTGATTTACTCTGGCATTTTTATTGGTGGTTTATGCTAATATCTGTTTCGTGCTGAATTAATTTTTTTGTGTATGATGTGAGGCATGAGTTGTTCACATTTTCTTACATTGTAGATATTTATCTGTTCCAGGCTCATTTAATGAAAGGAAAAAAAAAAACAAAACCAAAACTATTCTTTTTCACAACTGGGTTAAGTTCTATCTTAGTTAGAGTTTCTTTCTATTGCTGAGATGAAACACCATGGCCAAAAGTAACTTGGGGAGAAAAGAGTTTATTTTGTTTACACTTCCACATCATAGTTCCTCAGTGAAGGAAGTCAGGGTAAGAACTCAAGGCAGAAACCTGGAGGCAGGAGCTGATGCAGAAGCCATGGAGTGGTGTTGCTTACTGGTTTGCTCCTTATAACTTGCTCAGTTGCCTTTCTTGTAGATCACCAGCCCAGGGATGGCATCACCCACAATGGGCTCTCCGACATCCATTACTCATTAAGAAAATGCCCTACAGGCTTGCCTACAGCCTAGTTTTATGGAGGCATTTTCTTAATTGAGGTTCCCCTTTCTCAGATGAATCTAGTTAGTGTCAAGTAGATGTAAAAACAAATAAGTTGTAAGAACACCAAGAACAAAAGCCCTGTTGACAACTTATGCTGGAGAAGATGTAGGGTAAAGGGAACACTCCTGCATTGATGGTGGGAGTGCAAACTGGTACAGTCCCTTTGGATATCCGTATGGTGATTTATCAGAAAATTAGGAAACAACCTCCCTCAAGACCCAGCAATATCACTTTTGGGTATGTGCCCAAAGGTTGCTCAATCTTGCCACAAGGACATGTACTCATCTCTGTTCATAGCAGCATTGTTTGTCATAGCCAGAACCTGGAAACAACCTAAATGCCCCTCGAATGAAGAATGGATAAGGAAAATGTGGTACATTTACACAGTGGAGTACTACACAGCAGAAAAAAGTAATGCCATCTTGAAATTTGCAGGCAAATGGGTGGATCTAGAAAACATCATATGGAGTGAGATAATCCAGACCCAGAAAGACAAATATCACATGTACTCACTCATAAGTGGTTTTTAGATATAAAACAAAGAAAACCAACCTACAATTCACAGTCCCAGAGAACCTAGACAACAATGAGGACCCTGAGAGAGACATACATGGATCTAATCTACATTAGAAGTAGAAAAAGACCTGAGAGGTCTTGGGAGCATGGGGACAATGGGAGAGGGTTGAGGGGGAGAGGAGAGGAAGGGAGGGGAGCAGAGAAAAATGTATGGCTCAATAAAATCATAAAAAAATGCAAAAAGAGGATAAAAACAAACAAGCAAAAAAAACCCCAAATGGTTCCTTATACTCTGCTATACTCATAGATCAGTGCCTGGTCCAGTCATCATTAAGGAGGTTTCCTCCTGATGCAGATGGAGTGTGTGCAGAGACTCATAGCAGGATATTATGTGGAGAGAGAGTCTAAATTGGAGGTCTCCATCAGGTCCTTCCCCTTGGAGATTGGGAAAACCCAAAGAAGAGGGGTAAGGAAAGACTGTAGGAGTCAGACGGGATGGAGGACACCAGGAGAACATGGCCCACCTCATCAACTATGCAGGGCACATATGGCCTCACAGAGATAAGCTCCAGGGGCCTGCATGGGGCTGCATCAGGTCCTCTGCATATATGTTATGGCTGTTAACTTTTGTGTGTGTGTGTGTGTGTGTGTGTGTGTGTGTGTGTGTATGTGTGTGTGTGTGAGACTCTTAGCTATGGGAGTAGGTGCATATCTGGCTCTTTTGCCTGCTCTTGGGACTCTTTTCTCCCTACTGGGTTGCCTTATCTAAACTTGATATGAGAATTTTTGTCTTGTCTTGTATAATGTTTTGTCCTATTTGGCTGTTGTCTCTTGGAGGCTTGCTTTTTTTTTTTTTTTTTTTTTTGAAGAGGAAACAGCGGAATGTGGATCTGGGGGAGTGAGGTGGTGGAGGAGAACAGGGAGGAGTGGATGGAGGGGAAACTGTGGTTGACATGTATTGTAGGAGAGAAGAATCTATTAAAATAAAAACTAGCCAGCACAGGGCCCTTACTGAAATCAATTGGTTACCTAAGGTTGGCCCTTCCTGGACTCTCTCCTACTGATCTCTGTGTCTTTCACTAAGAACAGTATTGTTTTTATGTCAGAATTTTTTGTTAAGTTTTGAAATCAGGCAGTAAAAATCCATATTATCACAATCTTTTTCAAGATGGTTTGCGTTTTTCCAGGTCCTCTGTATTTTAATTTCATTGAAAAACCACCTTACCTGTTTCTTAAATAGAATCTAAGATTGGATTTTTAAAAAGTCGAGGTTTAACTTAAACCCAGTGACGTGCATGGATCTTAAGGGCATATTTCAATCAACTTTAACAGCTATAACCATGTAAAGCACACCGCTGTCGAGGCATTTCAATAACTCCTGAGTTTCACTGTTATCTCTTCCTAAGGCATCCCTAACTCCACAGAAATAAGCACTGTTATGATTCCTATCCCTGAAGATTAGTTTCATCTGTACCCAAAATCCCTGTAAAATGGAACCAAACAGTGTGAAGCCTCGTGTGGAAGGCTCTCTCTCCATGTCTCTTTGTCTATCAGGGGTTTGTTCATTTTTATAACAGTATCAGTCCATTTTGTATGAAAAAAAAATCACAGTTTGTGTTTCTTTTTCTTCGTGGGGATACCCAGCCTATTACTGGTTTCTGGCTGTTATGAATAAAGTTGCTATGGGTATGTGACACCTTTTGTGTGTGTGTGCTTTCATTTCTTACAGCTGAGTGCATCTTAGTTGTATTGCTGGGCTGAGCTCAGGTTAAGCTGTGAGACCGCTAAGACTCTTTGCAGAGTCTTTAACCATGTCTGTTTCTCACAATTAGGCTAGAACACACCCTTCGTTGTCACCTCCCAATAATGTCATCATATTAAATATGATGCCATCCTATTTATGATAGCAATGTCGTATTATGACTCCATATAGGGATTCACTAGAGCAGAATTCTCGTGATCTAACCACATCTGAAAGTGTCATCACAGACCTTTGCTTCCCTTAACTCCTAGCTTTTTCTTAATCCAATCAAGTTGACAATCAAAATGGCCTGTCAGCCTTGCCCACCTTTCTGGTCTGTCGTACTTCTCTTCCCTGCTCCCAGCTCTCCCAGTTTCCCCTCCCACACCCCTGAGAGCCCCCACTTCATTTTCATTACTACCTCTACCCTAGATTGTGCATATTAGAAAAAGTATATAGTGTTTGTCTTTGTAAGACTGGCTTGATTGACTTAACATGATCTCTACAGTTTGATTCTTTTTCCTACAAATGGCATGTTTTTGTGACGGTCTAAAACTCCACAGTGAATATATACTGAGTTTTCTTCATCCATTTATCCACTGATGATCTCCCAGGCAGGTTAAATTAACTGGGTCATTGTGAGTAGCACCATGGCAGACATAGGTATACATACGTCTCTGTAGTAAGATGGCTTGGATTCTTTGGAACATATACCCAGAAATGGCCTCAACTTCATTTCTTATGGCTGTAGATTTTTATAGCTCATCCTTTTTTGACATATAGTCTCATCCTTCAGCCTAGGCTGTCCTCAGGCCCATGACAATCCTCCTGTCCTATCTACACAAGCATCCAGGCCTGAGCCACAGCCCCGACTTTCCTAAGAAATCTTAGGCAGCCCAACTGCCCAGAAGCTGCTTCTTGGTTTTGTTCCGGGCAGTTTGTAGTTGTAGCTTTTCTCTTTAGGTCTATGCAAGGTGATATCACTTTCACTGCACCTCAGGCCACTTGCTTGCTTTCAGACCCCTTAGAATTTCTACATATACGATGGTGTTGTGAAGGCGTTCTTCCTTCTGGATGTCGTTTGTTGGGCTAACACACGCTTCAGGACTTCTGTGTTTCAAGCCATCAGCCTTATTTATTATCTGAAGATTTCATTTTCCCTCACTTTCTAGAAGACAAGTCTAGAAGACAAGATAATGATATCTTGGTGTTTAACAGCACTGCAGGCTAAACATTAACGAGTGTTTCTCTATCAGTGATAACCAGTCCAAATCCAGCAGTCTTCTTGGAATTTATAATCAGTTATCCTAATTGCAGGAATGATCGTTATCACACCACCCAGATGAGAAAAGGGAGGACTGGGTTGGAGAAGTGATTCGCAGAGCACTTCGAAGTTGTGGGTGATGATTTCCCCCACTCCAAAGCACTACAATTGTAGATTTTACTATACCTCCTACTTTATGCATTTTTAGATTCATTTTTATTATCTTCAGATTGTGTGTGTGTAGACACGTCTGTGTGGGGGCCTGTGCATATGAATGACGATGACCATGGAGTCCAGAAGAGGGTGTTGCATCCTCTGGAGCTGGAGTTGCTGATGGTTGGGAGACAACTGATGTGGGTGCCGGAGACTGAACTCAGATCCTTAGCGAGAACAGCGTATGCTCTGAACTGACTAGCCATTTTCCAGCCCTCTGCACTTCCTGTTTTATTAAAAAAAAGATCCAAAACAACTTCTCAGAGCTCTAGGGGTGAAGAAGAAAGGTCACCCTTCACTGCTGAGCCATGCTCCAGCCCTGTGGACTCCTTTTCTTGAGCTCTTGGGCTGTGCCCAGCGATTTGCCTCTGATGAGTACATACAGCAAACGTGGTGGGGGTCTTGTCCACGTCTGGGCTACAAGAAGATCAAGGCTCCTATCTTAGAGTCTTTACTTTCTCACTCCGAGGAAGACAGATGCCTTGTTTTAAACTGTCCTGTGATGAGGCCCATGTGGCCAGAAGGATGTCGCTAGCCAGAAATCCAGGAGGACTGGAGGCCTGCCAGCAGCTGTTAAAGTGAACTTGGAAGCAGATCTGACCTGTCCAGCCTTTCACTGACAGCAGGTCTTGCCAATACCGGAGTTCAGCCTTGTGAGACAGCTTGAACCAAGTCATGGCTGTTTGCCCAGCCTCCAGGGATTGTAGGAAATAAATGTTAGCAAGCTGCTGATTGGAGGGTAGTTTCCTATTAGCAATAGATAAGTCATACAAATGGTACCTGGTGCACCACTGATGGTAACAGCGGTTTCCCCCTCCCATCCCTGGGGGATGGATGCTGTCTCCTGCATCAGTCCGACTCTTGCTGCTTCCCAGGGGCAGTGCTTACTCTGGACTCCCATTTAACCAGAAGCAGGGCAACTTTTTTCCCCCACTGGGGACCTTTCCACCTTTCCTTTTCTTCTGATAAATATTTCATTGGGTGTGGTGAGAAGCATGTTTCTGTCCTAAGTGCTATTACAGCAGAGAGTTCTAACATCAAGAATTCCAGACCAAAAGCATCTGGAGCTTTAGAAATGGCCATTTATATCCCAGCACACCCTTTGTAAAAGCTTCCAACACTTCAAACAGATGTAGAGCGGCTCTGCCACATGAAGGGGGCCCCACCTTGCTCCCTGCGGGGGGGACACACACATTCTTTGTGTTTCCCTTTTCTTTCTTTCTTGAATTTCCTGTCTGACTGTCCAGTCTCTTCCCCTGGGATCATTTGAACTTTTCATCTCTTCTGTAAGTTCCCAGTTTTCTGTTCCTCCCTTCTTTTTTTCACGTTAGGAATCCACAGACAGCAAAACAGAAGCCTGGAGTCTTTAGAGTGCTGTTCTGGCTACCCCTGGGTGATACGCATAGTGGTGGGATTTCTGGGGTCTGTATGTTGGAATGGTATCTTTTGATCTCCTTGAGAACAAGAGAAAGTCAAGGTCTAAGATCTAAAAAGAGATTACTGAGGACAAATCCTCTACAATTTTTAAAACAATTTTGCCTCAAAATTCCCCAGAAGGCCTCCTTCTCTCCACTTGGGGAAATCTCATATTGGGGTGAGTACTGGGAGGTGATGTTTGCTGGCTTCTCGGGTCTTGTTATAGATCAGTTCAGGAGGAGTTGTTTAAAAAGATGTCTAAACAAGGTTCAAGCATGTATACCAACTCCTGCAAGGGGCTTGGTGGATATGGGCCATCTATTGATCCATCCTCCAAGTCAGCACTCAGAGTCACAAAGTTGCCAGCAGGTCTACAAACGTGTACAGAGGTTTGATGAAAATCAAGAGAGGGGCAAACTTTTAATATACACATACACTTTATATGTGCTCGTGTACATAATGTGTACCTGTGTACAGACACATGCTTGCCTACATACTGACCTCTCTAATTGAGCCTGCAAGCCAAGCTCAAAGGTCTGTGTCATCCTCCTGCCATCTTCTTGAAACCTTACAATGAATGCCATTAGCTCTCTTGAAAAGTCGTCCTTCTGGGAACTGACATTTACACTCCTTCTTGCCCCCCCCCCCCGGGTGAACCCTTTGACTGGGTCTTTGCTCTGATGCCATCTGAGTGTACCAGCTCATGGGAGCAGGGTCGATGCCTGTCTTGTTCATCAATGTGTCCCTCAGGCTTAGAACAATGCCTGGCTCACAATAAGCTCTCAACAGCTATTTGTTAAATGCTGAATAAACTATTGAAGAACACGTTGAATAAATAAGAATGAGCCTGGGGAGAAGTTTTGGAGAATTTACTCTAACATGTAGCTGAGGATCATGTTCTTTCACACCATACCACATTCTCAGGCAGACACTTGGGAGGGCAGACTTCTTTTTTTGTATGGAGAAGGGGAATAATTGTGTCTGTACTGAAATAAGTCACATTGCTTCAATTACGTGGACATAGGTTTTCCCTTCGGGGTGGTTTCTGGGAAAATAAAAACCATGATTGATCTGTATCTTGCAGTTGTGTGAGACTTCGTGGGCTTCTCAGCACCCCCACCTCCTGCCGCCGCCAATGTCCTGTGTTTTGTCGGAAAGCACTCTTTCTCCTTGACTCAAAGTTTTGCAAGTGTAGGGCTGGGGAGGTAGCCCAGTTTGGAAAGCTTTGGCCATGCAAGCAGGAGGACCTGAGTGTGACCCCAGAACCCACATTAAAAGAGAGGCTGGGGTGGAGCGCACTTGCAATCCCAGCACAGGAGAGGCAGAGACAGTGATCTCTGGGTAGTCAAGCAGGCTCCAGGCCGAAAGACCCTGTCTCATAAAACCCAGAAACAGCCTTGATGCAGGGGGAGAAACCTGGTCCTGCCTCAACTTGATATGCCAGGCTTTGCTGAATCAACAATGGGGGAGGAAACTGGAAGAGAGGAGGGAGGGGAAACGTAGTTGTTATGTAAAATAAATGAAAGAAATTAATAAAACCAACAAACCCCAGAAAACAAGGTGTCTGGGACCTGAGGAGCAACCCCTGAGGTTGTCCTCAGGCTCCAACATACACACATTCATACATGCACATACATGTGTGAACACTCTTATGTGGAGCCCCAGATGCTTCTACCAGTGAGGCCCCACCTCTCAAAGTTTCCAAGAGCTTCCCTAAGTTGTCCCACCACCAGGGGAATCCATGAGCTTGTGGGCTTCTGACTTTTCAGATTCAACCATAGCACTTAAATATGTCTGAACTCCATGGCTTTGGATTTCCAGTTCCATTGTCTAGGATTTGGCATTACAGCCATCCTCCAAATTGTTTATGCTCCTTCTGAGTGGCAGCGACTTTTCATAAACTCATCTTCCTTTATTAGTTTTCCACCCTTTCAAACTTCCTTCATTCTTACCTCTCAGCCCCCCCCCCCCTTAGCCTGCATGGTGATGGAGGATTCCCATTGGCTAATAAAGAAACTGCCTGGCCCATTTGATTGGCCAACATTTAGGTGGGCGGAGTAGACAGAACAGGAAAAAGGAAGTGAGGTAGACGGCTCAGAAAATTGCCCCGCCTCTCCTCTCTGAGGCAGACTGCCGTGCCTCTCCTCAGGGAGAGAGATGCCATGAAGCCAGCCGCCAGGTCAGACATGCTGAATATTTCCCGGTAAGACACCGCTCATGGTGTTACACAGATAATTAGATATGGGTTAGTCAAGATGTGAGTAAGAGGCTGAAATTAATGGGCCAGGCAGTGTTTAAAAGAATACAGTTTCTGTGTAATTATTTCGGGGTATAAGCTAGCGGTAGCTGGAAGCCGGGCAGCGGGAAGCTGGCCCACAGCTCATCACTACAGCATGGTCCCATCCCAAGCATCTACTTTTGGGGTTCGTATAATTCTCTTCAATAGGAAACCAGGGAAAGATGACTGATCAAGAAAAATCCTGTTCTCCCTTTTTTGCCATCCCATTTAGGTGAGTCTTTCTTGCTTACCCCCAAGAATTCAGGAAGTTCCAAATTCCCACTGCAGTCAGTGGGATTCCGGTGCCTTCACTCCACTCCCTTCCTGGGGTTTGCCTTGCACATTACTGAAATTTGCCCCACCTCCAAAGGGACCACATTAACACTGCTCAGACTAAGCGGTGCTTTCTTGGTTTCCTTACGCCTCTTGGTGAATTAACAAAAGCAATGCACCATCAAGAAAGTTGGGAAAAGGAACCAGAGTTCTATCAGTGAAATTTGGGGGCCAGAACGACTTGCAGGTAGAGGTTTCAAGCGAGTAGTCATTGGGGAAAAGGTTAGAAAGTCAAGGATATCCTAGATCTTCACCTCGTTTGGGATTCTGCATCGGCAGGTTCTTTCCCTTGTCTGGATGCATGGCAGCTTTCACAGCCTGTGTTATATCCCAATCCTCTTTCTTGGGACTGAGGAGATAGATCATGTGCTTGACTAGTGTGCATAAGCCTTAGGTTTAATTCTTAGCTCCTCATACAATTGGGCATGGCAGTGCGTCTCGTATCTGTAATTCAAACCCTCAGGAGATGATAATTAAGATCACCACTCTATGCTACCATGGGAGTTTGAGGTCTGCTGGGGCTACATGAGACCCTGTCTCAAAACCAAAACTCCAAAATGGACTGGAGAGGTGGCTCAGCAGTTAAAAGCACTTGTTGCTCTTGCAGAGGACCTGAGTTTGCTTCCCAGAACCCATTTGGGGAGGCTCACAACAGTCTCTACCTCCAGCTCCAGGCAGGGTATCCAACACCTGCTTCGTACCTCGATGGGTACCTGTACTTGTAGGCACAGTGACCCCCGCCCCCCTCCCCAGACACCGCATAACACATGACTAAAAAAAAAATAAAATCTTAAAAAATCCCCCAAATAAAACTAAGTCTTCCTCTACTGTCCACTGGGGTCCTTGGCAACCTCAGAGGAAGACGGGTCACCTGAGTGTTTTAGTTAAGCCTGACACAGAGACAGAGATTCAAAGACAAGACCAGAAAAGAAATTGATTTAGAAAGGAAGGGAGAGAAATTACAATTAGCCTCAGGTTGCTAAATCTCGATTAGACCCCTGCTGTTCTGTTGTTCTGTAGCCAACTTAGATTACCCAGAGACAATGCTGAAAAGCCACTTTAACTAAATTAGCAAGTGTAGGAAAGCGTCACTCGGAATATATATCTGTCTGCTCCCTTTCTCCGAACAATTTCTGTCAAGAAATCCCATGAAAAATTGAGGTCAAAAAAGACTGACGAGGAGCAAAGATGTTTTTAGCAAGACATCAAATATTTGATGTAGCTCAGTGAGAACGAATGATGTTTAATTAATTGTTCCTCTAACTAGGGCAGCTGTCTAGGTTCACACCTGCGCTCACGGTACAATGATTAGTAACATTCGGCTTTAGTCTTCACAGTGCTCCATCTTGAGAAATGATTGGAGATTCTCATTGTCAACCTCTGGCCTCTACACATGTCCACATGGGCAAGCGAACCCACATACATGTCTACACAGGCACAAACCACATGTGCAGGAATGGACACAAATGAAAAAAGCATTCCAACAGGGATAAATAAATTATGTGCTCTCTCAGGAATGGAAAGATAGCTTGGCTGGTGAAGGGTTTGCTGTGCCAGCATGAGGACTGGAATTTGAGCCCCAGAATCCATGCTAAATAAACAGTGGCAAGGGCAACAGAACCCCTGTATATCTTAATATGAACTTGCAATCCCAGCGGTGAGAAGGTGGAGATGTTGTGAGTCCCTGGGCTTCACTGCCCAGGCAGCCTCACCTGCTTAGTGACCTTCAGGCCAGTGAGAGATCCTGTCTGAGGAAAAACACAAGGTGGTGTCACCAGAGGAACGACACATATGTACATGTACACACTCACGTGCGCTCACATGATATAAGCCCAAAGGCACACACACAAACATATGACCACTCTAGAGCTATACAGAGAAAAATAGAATCCCCTGTAAGGTAAAGGCGGTGATGTCATAGGTACATCTCATTTGTAAAGAGTGCTCCAAAACTTTTAGACCTGGAAATGCAGGCATTACTCATGAGAGATGCCTTTATGGTAACACATGAATGGCTGCCTTCTGCTCAGATAACGCCCTTGTACTTCCCTATCTTTTTGCTTTTGAGTCTTCATATGGAAGGGAATATGAACATGCCTTTTTGACTGTTTTGTTTTGCTTATTGTCATTGCGGTCTCTAGTTGTATTTTCCTAGAAATGACCTAGCTTCCTCTTCCTCCTCCTCTTCCTCGTGCTGTCTTAACACTCACTAAGTGCTCCAATATACGTACAATAAAAAGTCAGACCATGGCCCTAGCAGTTCTGTGACTGTCACTGGGTCACTTCAACACGCTCAGCGTAGAGTCCCCATCTACTATAGCAGCTCCTGGGACCTTTCTTTCTCCCCAGCAGCGCCAACTGAAGCTCAGCTCAGGGGCATCTGGAGGAGGCGTGGTCCTCCATGTGACAGGTAGTTTTCCCTTCCTGGTGTTAAACTGGCGAGAAAGTGATAAGATTTGAGACCCTGCCGATTTGATATGGAAACTGAATATTTAGTTCTTAGATCATCGTCAGGCTCTGCTGTGTGCAGGACTGGTGGGTGTGGCATCCAGTCATGGCCATGTGCACTGGAGCCCCTGGCCTGGCTCTGATCAGCCCAGGGTCCATTCTTCACCATTTGGATTGCTCTGTCTTAGAAATGACACTGTACCGGCATCTATTTTTACTAGAAAGGCAAAACATTCTGCTGCTGAATGATGGAACTAGGACAGCGAAGCCACGTCCTTTCTGACCCAAGGAGTTCAAATTAATTAATTCACTCATTGAGCAAATGTTTATTGATGTCTTTGTGTCGGACAATGTATGCTAAGTCTTTTCCATATATTTCTCATTTAATCCTCAGTACATAGAGGCACCAGGGTCTTGCTGCTCACTTTGTAAATGAAGAAACGGAGCTCATGAAATTTAACCAACGTGCTCAAGATTATGCAGCCAGCACGCTGCACGGCTGATATTTGAACTTGAGTCTGACACCATAGCCTATATTTTCTTTGCTGTGGCATTTGTCCTCCAGACTAGTGGAAGATCAGTGGAGGCATATTTAACCAAGATTCTAGGGCCCACGTGTCTGTTGCAGTAATAAGAGTGGAGGGTATATGAGAGTTGGTCTTATTTATCTAGCACGCCTTCCTTCTTTTCTCTTTCCCCTGGTCCTCTTTAGTAAAGAAAATCATAGCAGATTTCTCCTATGGAGGAGCATCCCATGCACTTCTTGAGGTATTGTCAGTTACAGAACCAGCTCCTCTGACAACAGGAATCTTCCTCTGATTCAAGCCTAGTCAATCAGAATGCTTCTCCTTTGACCATAGAGGTTTTATCCAATGGTGTGTGTGTGTGTGTGTGTGTGTGTGTGTAATGGCCCAAATCAATCTAGGTTTCTTCCCTAGGGACTTTGTCTGTATGCTAGACAGAGAAGGTTTCTTTTTTCCCCTCGGTCTTAAGAGGGGCTGGGGAGACGCCTCAGTTAGTAAACTGTTTGCCCTGCAGACATTGAGGACCTGAGTTTGGATTCCCAGCATCCACATAAAAGCCAGGTATCACTGGAACTCCCTGGTCAGACAGTCTAACTGAAATCAGCAAGTTCGATGAAAACTCCTATCTCAGTAAATAAGGTGAAGAGTTGGAGAGGTCTCTGAGTGATTAGAGCATGTCCTGCTCTGGCAGGGGACCTCAGGGCAGTTCCTAGCACCCGCATGCATTGGTAGCTCATAACCACCTGTAAGTCCAGCCTGAGGGGATCAAATGCTTCTGGCTTCTGTATGAACCCGCATTCTCTGCCCTTCCTCCTCCCTCTCCCGTGCATATAAACACAATTGAAAACTTAAGGAAAAGTATTCACAACATAAGGTAGAAGGTAACTGAGGAAGACACCCACCCAATACCTCCAAACATGCGTACGCACACTCACATGTCACACACACACACACACAGTCACTCACGTGTGCATACACACACACAAGAAACCAAGGCCTAGCAAAGCCCACTCTGGAGTAGTACTTTCAGAGTGACCATCTTCAGCTATTCTTGAAAGCTTGTTTGGAGGCTGTAGCAGGGGAGCGCAGCTATTATATACCCTTGACCGAAGACCTGTCCTCCTCTATTCGGGGAAGCTCATCCTCTGCCCTCTTCACCTGAACACACAGCTTCAAGAATACACAGGGAGTGGTGAGGGAGGGAGGGAGGGGACACTGGTCTAGCCAACTGGGTCAGCCGAGTCAACCCTGGCAAGCAATAGGGTAACGGACGTCACAGTCAGATTGCCCTCGCATTCGGTCCCTCACCCTTCTTACCTTCTCATTCTGACTCTTGTGTCTGTCACTTGTGACTAATAGCATATGCTTCCTAGCTTCTGTGTGTGGAAGCGCAGGGTCTGGGGTGTGATTTCCTGTACCTGTGTGGGACTGGCAGGGGAGGAGCCAGGAGAGGAGAAGCAGCATGAGGTAGTTGGCTGCTGATGCATGACATGACTTCTCTCCTTCAACATTAAGTGATATATGCATTTGTTCTTATAAGATTAACCCACAAGCATCCGCTGAGGCCCCAGCATCTCGGGTCCCGTTCTGCAGAGCTCTCTACCCAGAGTCCTCTTTTCCTTGGCGCCGCCACAGCCCCTCCTTTTAGCAGGCTTGTTTTCTGTTTAGACTTGGCAGCATTAAATTATTTACAAACTCCCGCCCCTCTCCCCCACCAGAGCATTTGAAGGCTGACAGACTCTGTTTCTAAGACCCCGGGTCAGAACTCCTTTCGGGAAACCAACACTCCTCTTTCCCCTGGTTTCTCACCCCCAGCACACCCATGGATTCAATACAGATCTGCTGTCAATGTGATCCCTAAGGGAACGCTTGAGCTGGTGCTGCCCATGAATACATTTTTCTGTTCCCTTGAATTTAAACTCAGCTGTGCTCCTGGAGGCTCCCGAAGAGGAAGGTACCCACTTCCAGGACCCGTCACAGAGCCCAGTCATTGTGTGTACTCACCCCTCCACATCATACTGTCAGCTTCACCCCTACACCTCCAGTCTCCCCATTTGTCCTCTTTCTGTTCCCTCTCTCTCTTTGCATCTGGTCATCGCGGTCCAGGCTGAAGCTCTCTGTAAGGTCTGTCTTCTAGGGATGCCTGCTGCTACTCAGATGTTTGGAGCCGCTTCAGGGAGCCAGTGGGACAGGGACAGCAGAGCTCAGCTGGGAACCCTGGGTGAAGGGTTGGAATATCCATTCTAGGCAAAGCGAGGGAACTAACATGGAGGAGTGGTGGTGACAATGGATGGAGTGCTAGAAGGTTCTAGAAAGTTAGTGAGGCACACCAGAGAGAAGAGGGTTGGGCATAGAATCACCCAACTAAAAGGTACCTGAACTGGGCTTAGAGACCTACGCCTCCTTACCTACACGAATTAGGGTCCGGTCATATAGCTCAGTCAGCAGAGAGCTGCCTAGCAGGGCTGAGGTTCTGGTTTCTACAGCCAGCACCACATGAAATGGGTGTGGTGACACATGCCGGTAATTCCAGCATGAGGTAGGTAGAGGCAGAGGCAACAGAAGTCGCCCTCAGCTCCAAAGGGAATCCGAGACCAGCCTGTCTCAAAAAAACCAAACTAAACAAAACAGACAGCAGACACCACCCGGCTTATCTCCCAGCCGACTCCACCTCCAGCGGTGCCTAGGGAAGCCTTTTCCGGCCAGTGTCCCGTATGCTAGCACGTGACCTTCTCTAGACAGCAGCTAACCCCTCAGTAAATGTTCTGCAGTCTTGCCTACTGCCTTCCTTTCCCTTGGGAGTCGGGCTTGTCTTCATTTCTCTGGAATTCCAGAAACGATCCCCGAACATATGAGCTTCTCAAACATGTCTGTAGAATGACGACAGGAAGAAATGCTCGCTGTAGCCCACCTTGTCATCCCTGTGGGTCCCAGGCTCCTCTCCGGGAGCTTCCTTTCACTCATTATAAAAAATACAACCGAAAAGTTCAGACTTGAACTTTCGAGGGAGACGCTTGAGATCTGAAGGAACCAAGTCAAGTGACAAGAAGACAGCGCATGAGATTTCAGACACCAAATCTGTGGCGCATGCGTGTTCAGAAGCCAAGGCTATCCCTGTAGTTTCAGGAGTCACACAGGGCAGTGTGGAATTCTCTAGAAGAGTTGCAGCCTCCTCCCATTCCCGGCCCCTCTTATATCAGATAGCTGCCTCAGTTCCCACCACGAGAGCTTTTTGTTACTTGTAAGTTGAGGTTCTCTGGTCCTAATTAAATTTCCAGACTTCCTCTGAAAAACCTGGAATGTCAGAGTTAGCCAGGAAGGATCCGCGAACAGGTTGGCAAGAGGGTTGAAGGAGCTAGAGGAAGGCAGCATCTCAGTGGGTAACGGAAGGTTGCTCCAGGACGACATGGAGAAAGCAAGGTCTATTTAAGAACCAAATACAGTGAGCCTTTTCTCTCCCCATCTCTTTCATGTCTCCTTCCCTCCTTCCCTCAGTCCCTCTGTCCTTCATTCCTCTTTTCTTTCTCCCTCTACATTCCTTCCATCTTTCTTCCCTTTTTCATTTCCTGTGACTAGAAGGGGCCCAGGCTAGGAGACAGGCATCTTAGTGAGCTATGCTTCCAAGTGCCTGTTACAGCTAAGCACTGGGCTGAGCTCTAGGGTCGCAGCAGGAAATGACGTATGCCCCCTTTGCTTGACTTTCCGAAGTTCTCTGCCCAGTTTGTGCCTGTAGGGTGCGTGGAGCCAGTAACTGGCACAGGAACCCCTGATGGCTTTGCAGACATTTTTTTTTATATTCAATAGCCACAGAAGTTCTTGGACATAACTACTTGAGCTAAGAACTAAAAGGTACACTGTGCAGGAGCAAAGGGGACAGAAAGGCATACAGTGTGAAGGTCCTGGCTTGGCAATGAGCTATGTGAACTCAAGAACTGGATGCAGAGTGGGTGAGACAGAGTGAGCTGGGAGGCATAGGCACTGGGGAAGGGTGGCTAGGTTGGGAAGTGCGACTGGAAGAAGGCTTGGACACGCGGGAAATCCCGAAGAGGTAGATGGGCATCAGTGATATGACCCAGTCTCCCACCTAACCTTTACAGAAAGCACTGTCTCGCTGAGGGGAGAAAGTACTTAAGGGACAGAGAAGCAGGAGAAGGGAGAGAGGAAGGGAATGCGGAAGACTGGTTGGGAGCTTCAAGTCCTGGATCTGACTGTCAGCCAGTGCTGAGATCTGGTCCTCAGTTTCCTCACCTGTCAAAACGAACCTTTCCAAATACCCTCCCTGCCCTGTGAACCCTGGAGGGTCTGTACTCAGGCTCTTGAAGCTCTTCCGAGGTCTGTGCCTATTGGCTTTGTCTGTTACAGCTGAGAAATCCTCACTGCAAAGAATTTATAAATAAACTTTGCTTTTTGACTTAAAGACACATTTTTTTCTTCAGTTTTCCAAAGTTCTGTTAATAGTTGAAGTGCGTGACTATCTTCTGTCCCTGCTTCTTGGTGGGAGGTGGTGGGAGAGGGTGTTATATTATTAATAAAATATGAATACATTAAAGCATTTATTTTCATGTAACTTATGTGGGAAACATGATCTTTTGTGGAGTTTTGTGGGGTGGGGCCTCAAACCTCTGGAAGCCCTAGATCAAGCTGAGGCCTTTGTTTGCAACAAAGCCCTCGACCCCTCATGGTTTTGGTTCTGTTTACTCTTGGCAAATGTTTGGGGGTTCAAAGGGAGATGCTTTAAGAGCCGCATTGGGGGAGTCTATAAAATTTGAACACATCCTTGACATCAAAAAGCTCTTTCAAAGCCGTGGTTTGAAGGAGTAAGTAGGGACGCCTCACAAACCATATGGAATGCATTTTCCATAACTGCTCTGCGCTTGAATAACAAAGGAGAAAAGTTCTTGGCAAAAGGAGTCTGGGATTTTAATGACCCTTAAATATTTGGCTTCCTAGCCAGATGTGTTTTACCAGGCTGAAAACCCGGCGGATAGGCCCTGCCTCTCTCTCTGGCAAAACATAAGCTAACAGGGTGCTGCTGTTTGTGAAAAGATGTTTGCGCTTCATTGCAGAAAGCTTAATCCACCATGATTTCCTTAATTATCTACCCCTCCTCCAAACTGGCAGAACTCCCAACGTGCCTCAGAGCATCCGTTCTGATCTGAGACTGCAAGCTGTTTGCGAGGAGGCCACAGAAGCATCCCTAGTTGTTTGATATTGGGACCAAAGGGTGGTTGAGATGCCGTTGCGAGTGGGTCTCCTTGGAGAAAGTGGAGCAGGGTAGCAAGCTCAGACCTCCAGTCTAGGTTGGCAATATTCTCACTGGCTAAGGAGCTAAGTGGGTTCCTGGATGCATGAACTTGAAACTAAACGACACCTAGCCTGGGCTGTTCCTCTCTAGGGCAGTTTCTGATTATGAAGAAACCTACCTATCCTATGAACACATTCCTGCTTTTTCTCCGAGTCGTCTGGGAAGTCCACGCCTGGCTGCTTCAGGTGCCTTCCTGTTGTTTGATACCTTCGTGTTTGGGTGTATTAGTGGCTTCTCATTGTGACAGAATATTTGACAAAGCCAGCTTAAGGGAGGAAGAGATTAGTTGGGCTCACAGTCCATCATGATGGGAAAGTCACGATGGCAAGAGCTTGTGACAGCCACCTGAAATTTATCCCCTGTCAGGAAGCAGAGTGAGGAATGCTTATGTGTAGAGACCTTTGTCCTTTATTATTTTTTAAGCTGGGGACCTCAGATCATGGAATTGGGCTACTCTCTCTTTTTAACCCAGCCTAGAAACTTCTTTGCAGACACACCCAGAGATTTATTTCCAGGTCAAGCTGACAGTCAAGATAAAGCATGGCAATGTGTGTACAGAGTGGCCCTCATCTCTGCAGCCCCTCAGAACTGCTGTACCCCTCATGTGCCTACATGTGGGTTGCTGCCTTCCCCAAACCTTCCCCATAAGAGTCATAGCTGCCATTTCAGATGTAGGTGCCTTTCAAAGTGATGGCACTGGAACCGTCTTCATAGACCAGGAAACTGATGTTCAGTAGATCTCACAGCCAAGCCTAGAATTTACCTAATTTATCCACAGTTTGGTCCTTACTGACTTGTTTACAAAACTGGACTGTGTCTGCACAGGACAGAGATCTCCCAACACAAGATGTTTGAAAGCATGGGCACCAGGAGGGGCTGGCAAACTGGACCAACCACAGGCCCAGCTCTGAGCTGGTGTTCTGAGTTGTACTGTTTCTATTAAAAATGCAGTGTACAGTGAGGAGAAATGGAGACCTAGAGCAGTTAGGGGAGTTCAGAGTCCACAAGGCCTTTGCTTCTCCTAAGAGGTGAATGATGACTTTGTACTGGGCTATGGTAGGCTCTTGGCCTGCTGTATCAAAATATCATAGGCTGGGTGACTTTTGAACAGCAGATCCTTCTTCCTTCAGTGCTGGACCTGGAGGTTTATGATCAGAGACCTAGCATGGCTGGAGTTGGTTGAGGACTGCTTCCTAGTTCAGAATCCTGAACTGGTTCAGAAACAGTAGAAGCAACGGGATATCTCAGAGACATCTTTCCCAAGGGTCTTCTATTCGTTACTTTTCTTCTTCCTGTGACAAAAAAAAAAAAAAAAAAAAAAAAAAAAAAAAAAAAAAAGAAAAAAAAATTGGCAAAAACTCCTTAGGAAGGAAGGGAAGATCTGCTTTGGCTCACAGGTAGGGAAGAGTCCACCGTGGTGGGGAAGGCAATGGCAACGCGAGCCAGAGGGAGCTGATCACGTCGTGCTCACAGTCAGGAAGCAGAGAGCAAAGCATGCTGGCGCTTCAATCAGTTTCTCTTCCTTATTCTCCGTGACTACTACAGCATCCAAGAAACCCATGGAATTACCCTTGGCCCTGGTTTGGATTCATGCAGGTCCTGAAATGAACATCTTTCAGAGTTTTCTGCTGTCCAGTCTTGGGGCTGGGAGAGCCTGTTTCTGCATCTCAGAGAGGGGAGAAGAAAGAAGGATGCTGTCCCTAGTCTCTGGGCTTGGTCTGAGCCAGCTCTGTTCAGCATATGCTCTTGGATAGCCCTAGGTGCGCCAACAGAGAGCAACTGAGCGATGGTGTGCACTCCAGAAAGAACTGGGCTGAAACCAAGCGGCTCTGTGCTGTCTCGGGCATGTTAATTAAATGTGGGATTATGGACCCCGGATCTTCACAGAAAGTAGATTTATCGTACCTCATTACCAGATTTTACACACTCCACTTGGGCGAAACTGATGTTCTGTATTAAAAGGAATGCTGGATTTTATGGTCTATACCCTTCTGATATAAAGAGAGAAAAACACTCAGAAATGGCAGCAGTGAGACCCGAGGCTTCACTTGCTGGCCCTGATGACCTACTGAAGCCAGAGCACCAAAAACATTCAAGCATTGTCTGGATACGTCACTGGCCTACAGACCCAAGTGTTCATCTCGAACCCCACCAAGCTTCTGCTCCTCCACAGGCCTGTTGGAAAAGGAATAACATGTGAAAAAAATGCCTTTTAAATAAAATCTAAACTGGGTGGTGGTGACACATGCCATTAATCCCAGCTCTTGGGAGGCAGAGGCAGGCAGATCTCTGTGAGTTTGAGGCCAGCCTGGTCTCCAAGAACTAGTTCCAGGACAGGCTCCAAAGCAACAGAGAAACCTAGCCTCGAAACCTCCCCACCCCAAAGAAAAATCTGTATGCTAACAAGGAAAAAAAAAAGACCCTTGCTCCTTGCATGAGATGTACCCACCATATGCCTAGAGGGAATCCAAGCCCAACAACAGGTCTTACTGCGATTGCCTGTTCAGTACCAGAAGACCGAATTCTTTCTCCAGCCATACCCTGTGATCATCCATTTCAGAATTCACACACAGATACAGAGGTTACCCTGTTCTGTTTCATTTCTTTCTATGTACACACTTGTGTGTATACAGGTACACATGTGTGTGCATGCAGTTGGAGACCATTTCTCAGGAACACTCTTCAACCACATATTTTAAGATTTGGTCTTTCACTGGCTTGGAGCTTGCCAACTAGACTTGGCTGGCTGGCCAGCAAGCCTCAGGGATTCCCCTCCTGTGTCTTCCTCCCTTGAGCTTACCTTAATCGCTACACTCTGGTGAACAAAAGAGACTTTTGTTTCCTTTCACATTATAACTTCAAAAATAAACAACAACCAGTTAGAAACCGTATGACAGAGTGATGAATCTAAAACCACAGTGGGGGTAGGTATGGAATGTGGCTCTAGAGGTTGGGAAGTGAATCTAGAAAGATAGGGGATTCTCTGTATGTGTGCGTCTTAGCCACCTACACACGTATACACACAACAAAGAGATATAGTGCAAAGGTTAAAAGTAGCTTTTTAAGACCACAGGAAAACATAAGCCTTAATGCTAGGGTACTAGCTACTTTTCTGCTGCGGTGATAAACACTATGACTGAAAGCAATTTATGGAAGAAAGAGCTTCTTTTGGCTTATGACTTCAAATAAGAGTCCGTTCTGTTGAGGTGGCATGGCAGTGAGTGGCAGGCATGGTGGGAGGAGTAGGACGCTGAGAGATCAAAAGCAGAGGCCGAACTGGAAGTGACATGGAGGCTTACACTTTCCAAGTTCACTCCCAGTGACTTCACACCTCCTAACTGTCCCCAAACAGTGCCTCCAACTGGAGACCAGCTGTTCAAATACCTGAGCCTATGGGGGACATTTCTCTTTCAAAACACTGCAGCTGCCGGGTGGCGGTGGTGCACGCCTTTAATCCCAGCACTCAGGAGGCAGAGACAGGTGGATCTCTGTGAGTTCGAGGCCAGCCTGGTCTACAAGAGCTAGTTCCAGGACAGGCTCCAAAGCTACAGAGAAACCCTGTCTCGAAAAACCAAAAAAAAAAAAAAAAAAAAAAAAAAAAAAAAAAAAAAAAAAAAAAAAAAACCACTGCAGCTATTAGTATAGGAAGTCTGGGCTCCAGGGAGCTCGGCTGTAAAGTGCTTGTGAAACCAGCACAGCACCCTGGGGTCTAGCTTTAGCACTGCACAAGCTGAATTCAGTGATGTACGCCTGAGATCTCAGCAGGCGGTAGGTGTGGGCAATAGGAACAGAAATGCAAGGCTGTTCTCTGAGGCATAGTGACTTTAGGTTAGCCTGGGATACATAAACATTGTCTCAAACATAAGTGAACTGGAAAGTTGAGAAAACAATCATTTATTTCCTAGAAAAAAGTAATTGTATTAGTGTTCTCTAGAGGAACAAGACTGATAGTGGTCTATCTATCTATCTATCTATCTATCTATCTATCTATCTATCTATCTATCTATGTATGTATCTATCATCTATCTATCTATCTATCATCTATCTATCTATCTATCTATCTATCTGTCTATCATTTATCTATTATTTATTAAGTCAGCTTACATAAGCAGAGTAGCAACAGTTGCCTTACACTGGAGACACTGAGAACGGGTAGTTTCCTGGCCCTCAAGGTTGGTTGCCTCAGCAGTTCCAATCTAGAGCTGAAAACCTCGAAAGCTCCTGGAGAGCTGCCAGGTTTTAGTCAAAGGTGGAGGCAGGGAAAACTGGTTCTGTTGTCAGCGATGGGATTGACAAGAGCAGGATAAATCAACTTGGCAGCAAAAGGAAGGGGGCAAGGGGAGGGGCAAGTGAGTAAAAGGCATGTCACTGTCTTCCTGCCACACACTTTCATCCTGGCTGCTACCTGGCGTTGCTGTCCACACTTGGGCTTGGTCTTCACACATCAGTTAAGTTAGTCGGGATGATTCTTCAGGTAGCAGTACCTCTTCAGGTGATTCTAACCTGTGGATTTAAGTTGACCTTAAAACAAAACATAGATATAAGAGATGATCTTCATCTCACACTTTTATTATTATTTCATTTGCCGCATTTAAGTCATTTGATTTGTGTGAGTGATTTGGGGATGCGGTGTGAAGCAAGAACCTAGCCTTGCGTCCCGACCATTAGTTATTCGACCGGTCCATGCCATCACCTGATTTATTCCTTTATTCAGCCATATTTGTTTTCTCAGTGCTCATTTGAATGACATTTGAGTCAAATGCTAACACTTCCACATGTCAAATTAAATTCTGGAGTTTAAATTCAGTTCCACTGAACTCTGTTAGGTTTGACTTTTGGAGGCTCTCTGGCTTTCTGTGTTATCTAATAGGGCTGCCATCTTGAAGTGGGACATTCGAATAGAATTAAACATAGGCTTTCCTTGGTTTGAATAGAGCAATAAAAATCCTTGATAAGATATTGGCTCACTGAATTAATATGTAAGAAAGAAGCATATCATGGTGAAGCAATATGCCAAGGAATGAAAACACGGGTTCTTTTTAAATTCCCTCAGTATCTGGTTCCATGAAAGACCACACACTAAGACTACCCAGGCACCATCTAGGAACAGACCTTCCAAAAGAAACTCCTAACGTTCCAATCCTTGTAGATAGGATCACCTGCTAGCAAACACACACCCATCACTTTTCACCAGGACACCCCTAGACAAATGTCAGCCAATCGGGGGTACTGAATCTTAGAAATCTCTCACCTCCGCCTTTGCTACTATAAAAACCCAGTTCTAACTGAGCTTGGGGCTCTCTGACCACTTTAATACATTGAACACACAGAGAGTCCAAGTTTGCAAACTTCTGTAAGAATAAAGGCTCTTTGCTTTTACATACAGAAAAAAAATCCCATCAGTATATTTGTCATACTATATTTACAGGGGGAAATGTATCATAAACTGCAGGAAAACTATTTGGTAATGATCAATAATTATTTTTGGAAAACTCTTTAACAAACTAGGCAAAGGACACAGCCCATCTTAATAGGTTTCTACCCAAATCTTCAACAGCCATTGCATTTCTTGGTGAAGGCTTTGTTTAGAAAGCCCTGCTGATTCTTCCTTCTTGAGTAAAACATGACAAGAAAACCAAGGTGTATTCAGATTGGGGCGAGGAAACATGGATTTCCCCTATGCAACATGAGCCTCCTTACATGAAACACAGAAGAATCCGCAGCCACAATAGGGCTGCATGAGGGATTAAGATTCCCAGAGACCAAACACCAGTGCTCCACATGCCAACAGAGAACAGAGAGAAAATATGACCTTAGAACAATGCAGAGACTACCAGGTGTCTAAGAATAAACCTATTGCAAGGCAAACTTCATGGCAAATTTATGAAGTCTGGTTAATGGATATCAAAGGAAAACCTAAATGTTTTGAGAAATATGTTGTATTCCCAGGTGTGAAATTATTACCATAGAGATGGCCGTTCAACTCGGAATTGAGTTCTGAGTCTACAAATGGCATTTCAAGTGAACAGGGGCCTTTCTTTGGAACGTTATAAGGTGATATCAAAATCTGAAACTTCATAAACAATCAAAGCTCTGAGAATGAGTGATAGTTTAAGGCTCAGCTGCAAAGGAGACACCTATGTCACCCCTGCCAAGATTCAGAGAGCATCTCAGGAGTGAGAAGATCCAGGGGACGGAGGAAGAGCAGCGTGGATTGCTGATTCATGACAGAGCTGTTCCGCTCTTGAACTCTCAACAGCTCTGATTACTTACACACGATTTGGAGGGTGAAAGAGACCCACCACATACTGGGCTTGTTTACTAGAAATTGACCTTCACTGAATCATTTTCTGGGGAAATATCAGAACTCCAAAGGCAAATCGAGCAACTTAAAAGAGGAAAAGAAACAACATGAAGATGTTCCTGGCAAGAGAACAAAACCAGACATTACAGGCCACCCCGCCACTGGTGTCAGAGAACAAGGAGGAGTTGCTTCAAAAAGCTGAGGGAGTAATCGCGAGCCCGGGGGAGGGTTGAGAAAAGGCGACTGGTTTTCTGCCTCTAGTTGACATCCAGGCTCTAAGGCTCACTTTTAAGAGAAGGAGAGGACACAGGAGGCCATGTGCTGCCCGTTGCTGCCCCACATCTTCCCAGGAGACTCTAATCTGGACCTCCATCAACACAGGTGTTGACCTCCTCCCGGGCACTGCCTGTGCTCTTTCTAGATGGGATGGTTCTCAGGGCAAAGCACAACCTAAGAGAGTATGGTGTGATGGGACAAGGAGGCCCAGGGAGTCACCTTAGCCTCTGTGTGACCTGAGGAAGCGTGCTGGTCTTCAGTGTGGCTTTATCAGATGAATAAAAAGAAGGGAACAGAAGCTGCATCCAGAGGGATGCTGGGTTGCAACACTCAGTCAGCTCGGGGCTGCATGACCTCTTCTGGACACTAGAAACTTCAGGCAGCCAGTTTTGCCAAGGTAGCCTCTGAGAAGGTGGCTGTGGTTTGATGCTACCCCGAGACACCACAGAAGCCCTAGGAGGTCTGTTAGGCTCTGAATCACCTGCCCAACTGGGCTTTCTGTCCTCTTCTCTCCAAGGTCCCAGATGGCTGATGAAGCATACCACAGTCCTTGCAAACTCCAAGCTCACGGCATCTTGTGTGCTAACATGTGAAGAGTATCAGGAAGTGCAGGAGCTAGTAAGTCAACCTATCTTCACCCTTAGAGGTATGGAGCCTCTCGACACTTGCTGATTCCTCTGCCTCCCTTTGGTGAAAGCAGGAGGTGTTTCCCTCTGGTGAGCTTGCTGTTTGGATTCAAATTGGGCTGGTCCCAGCTCTTCCTCCCATGGTAACAATAACCCCCTTCGCATCCTGCTGAAGACATATATATATATATATATATATATATATATATATATGTGATATATTATCACATATCACTAATGCCGTCTTGCCCTCCTCGACTTCTGCCGACCATGTGTCCAACAGTTGGCCTCCCCAAACAGTTTGGGTCTTCCTAAGGCTTACAGCCACACTGGTGGTACCTCTCAGTCTACCCATGCATTGCTAAATGAGCCTCAGTCTGATGGCTGTGTCTCTATGAAGAATCCATCCACGTCAATAGCGGCAATTGGCCTAACCTCTCTAGCTGGCCAGCCTGCTAATGTTAGAACAACTCAGCGAGAATGTGCAGGCTCCAAGCCATCTGCTGCTAACTGGGGCCTGCCTAATGGCACTTGGTGGCATCCATGTGCTTCCTACATTGCCACGCCCACTTCCGGGTTTACCCTTAACACAGGAATGGACTCGGGACTGCGGCTCATCATCCACCAACTTCACTCCCAGCACACACCATTGGAGCCCCCCCCCCCATTGGAAAGAACTGCCAGCGTGGCAAGCCCACGCAAGGACACGTGTCCATACCTCCTAGGTACTACATTGCTAGACCGAAAGGGAAGGACAGTAGAGACGCTGTTTCCCCTATTGTTCTCAAACTTTGCCACTCAGCATGTAGTTGGACCAGCGGGCTGCATTCCCTCCCGCCTGGCTCCCGGCCACCTGGTTAGCTTATGCCCCGAAATAATTACATGGAAACTGTATTCATTTCCTGCTTTATTCCTTATTAGAAACCCCCCTCTCTCTAAAAATCCATAGATGATACTTTTTATAGTTATGCCTGTCCCTGATAATGTGATATTTCACACCAATGTGGCATTCTTATTGATTCTTCCCCTGTCACAAGCTCAGTTTCCAATGAACTCTTTCAGTCTGTAAGTATGTGTCTCTTCTCTTTTCATGCTTATTCTCTACTTTACACATTTATTAGCAAAACACATTTTCCGTGGTGCACCTGGAATGTTTTCCCTCTCAGGATATTGTACTCACTCCCCTTCTTCCTTCCATTTGTGTCTTGGTTTCTTTCATAACTTCTGACTACTCTGACAGATAATTGTTCAATGCTTGGTGATTCTTGGGGGTCCACTCATTTATTTGGGTCAGATGTCCAACTGGGATCAGGGTTTCCAGGGTGACTGAGTAGAGATGGTCACCTGGGAATGAGTACAGAGATGGAGCTGCCACCTGCTGTGTCTTTGACTCTTTTCTTCTGCCACAAATGTTCATATGTGAGGGCTGTTCCCCTTGGGTTAGTCTGTTTTCCCAGGGATTTGTTAAATCTCCTGTCTGGGAGCCATTCTGGGTGCTCTGTTGTCCTGTAGCATCCTTGGTTAGTTTTTAATGCTATGGTCTCACAGCTCTATGCTATCCCCGTTGATTGAACTCTTATTCCCTTCATTCCTCTGTCTCCAGAGAACAATAATAACCAAGTGCCCTGCCGGATTAGAGAAAGGGCTATAGACAAAGGACATGGTGAGAGAGGATCTGGGGTCCTATCATATTGTATATATTTTCAGCCAATGGTCCCCTTTCCATTCTTATTCGGACTCTCCATCTTCACAGTGACCTACTCTCCAGCCTAAGCAGGCTTAGAATGTGCCTACTCAAACTCCCTTGGAAAAAGTCCTGTCTCTTGAACTCTTGGCCACTTAGCTTTAGCTATAGTGGTGGTAACCCACCTCATGTGGCAGCTAGGCCACATGAAGCTTATCAGTTACAAGGCTCGCTCCTTCCTGTCATTTCCCCTTTCAAATGTGGTTCTGTCAATGAGCCTTGAAAAAAAAATGAATTTTCAGCACGGTGAAGGTGAATTGTATGGACTTCCTATTGACTTCATCTGCTTGGTTGTGGGTGTACAGAATAAATTCACTGAAGAATGTCAAGTGGTAGGGACTTTAGGATGCCGAGCTCCTGGGTCCTCCATGTCTGGACATGTCTTAGTCTGTTTTCTGCCCTTTTAAAGACTTTAAAAGATTGGTGACTTATAGGTAATTTCTTTCCTTTATATATATTTTTAATATTCACAAGAAAACTAGGCAGAACTAGAGAGAAAATCTTCTGGGCATCACTTGATTTTGAGATTCTGAAATTGCCTACTACAGAGGTGCAGCGACTGTCAGTACATGGCTCCTATGAGCCACTCTTTCTTGCCTCATTGTGGTGCTGGTTCAGTGGCAGGAACTTTGCCAGAGGGAGAACATGCCACACTTACTTTGTGTTCCTTCTCTTCTCTATCTTTTTTCTATTTGGTGTTGTAAAGGACAAGGACATTATTTTGCTAATCTCTACACTCCTAATACCCAGAGAAGTACTGGGTATGAGTTAGAGGTCAAAAGTATTTGTGTAATTTGATGACAAGAAGTGTTTCAGACATTCTTCCAGAGACTGAACTGGAGGCAGCAGGCTGGAGGGTCTGTGCAGACCAGCATAACTCCAGCATCTGGATTAGGTCATCCAGCTTGGCTGGGAGCAGCGACTTTGTGGTTTTGCTAGCAAAGGCAGCCCCATGTTTTATGGACAAATGGAAATTTAGCCTCATCTATTGCTGCCAGGCTGGGAGAACTTTGTCTATAACCTCACATGCTTGGGAATGTGTTTGCATTGTCAGCAAGAATCTTCTTGGATGCTGATCCTTGCAGCTGTGCTTGAGCATGATATTTCCCTCTTTTTCTACTGTGTGACACTCTCACGTGGGAATCCAGAGCTACCCAAGGCCTAAGGGAGTCAGCCATTCAAACTTACCTTCAGGAAAAGATACATAAAATACACAAGTGGTTAAAGGTAATAATAAGAAACAATCACAACATCAAAAGCTGGTATAGGACGTTCTGAGACTAAATCTACCGGTGCTCTTCCTTCTGCATTTTCTATTCATGGGCCACATGAACCTGTGGATCTCTAGAACAATCCTCTATGTATCTATGCTGATCAACAACACGCTGCTCAAATTTCTTGTTTGTTCTCTTTTACTTCATAATTGTTTCTTGCTATAAATATTTGTATGCAATTTGATTTCTCTTATGGGGCTTATAGAGGTCATTATGATGATCAATTTACTGCCATTAGTTTTCAGTACTGCATACTAGACCCTTGTGTGACTATACCACATGTATTTCTTTGTTAGTGGATATTTGGATTGTTTCCATTCACTTTTAGAAAAAAATTCTGTAAACCTTGCTCTAAGCATATCTGGAAGCAAATGTGGCATTATGTAGGAGTAGACCTACCAAGCTGTAACACTCAAAGCAAAGGAATGGTTATTTGCTTTCCAAAGGGAGTGAGCTAGCCTTCTCCTGAGAACTTGGTAGAATTTACCATTAATGTACATTTTTACTAGTATGTTTTATTGCAATATTCTAGCTATGGCATCAGTCTATAATACACTATCTTATCTTCAATTAAGCATTTCTTCACAATAGTGCAGAAATAAATTTCTTAGTTATTTTCTGTCCCTGTTCAGGGAGTTGGAGAGATGACTCATTTGCAAAGCACACAAGTTTGGTTCCCAGCACTAATGCTGGGCTGCTCACAACTGCCCGTAACTTTGGCTTCAGGGAACCTGGTGACTTGGGGCACTTCCTGCACATGGTATAATGCATGCATGCACAAACACAATTTTTAATATTCTCAGAATATTTATTCAGGCATTTCACATATTTTAGTTTGGATTGTGTCATTTTGGATTTTAGGGGTTAAATATACATTCTGAATTCTAATAATTGAATATTATTATTATTATTAGCATATCACATTAGCTGTTTTTCTCACCATGGGAACCAAATATCTGCTAAGAAGGAAGGGTTTACTTCTGTTTATGGTTTGAAAGAGCTACCCATCATAGTGAGGAAGGCATTGCTAGAGGAACGTGAGATGCTGGCTCACATCTGGGCAGATGCGTAAGTAGATGGAGATGAACGCTGGTGCTCAGCTGGCTTTCTCATTTCCCTTTTCTGTACAGGTTAGGACCTCAGTCCATGGGAAGTTGCTGCCCACATTTAGAATGGCTCTGTCTCCCACTATGAGTTGTCCTCACAGCTATACTGGAAGGAGTTAATATTGCTCTAGACATATTTTAATCCTATTGAGCAGGCGATCATAGCTAATCAACGTAAGTGTGTATGTGCGTGCACACACACTTATGTTAAGGTATCATTCCTAACTTGAACTATTTTTTATTTATGCGTCTATATGCATGTACTGTATCTGTGCAATGGCTTATGGAGGCTAAAAGACAGTGTGAAATATCCTGAGTTGTAGGTGGTTGTGAGCCTACGTGGGTGCTGGGAACTAAACCCTGGTCTTCAGGAAAAACAGCGTGTTCTCTTAACCACAGAGCCATCTTTCTAGCCACTCTCCCAGCTGTCTTGATGAACAGAAATTCTTAATTTTACTGCAGTCGAATTTATTGATCATCTCTTCTTGAATGGTTTATTTTTCCATGCGGATAATCAATTTAATTGTCTCAGCACCAAGTATCGATTAGTCTTACTGTCTCCTACTCACCTGAAAAATTAGCTCTGTCAAAAACTGTGTGTACACACATAATGGATCTCTTTCTCAGTCCTGTGCTCAGCTCCATTAGTCAATGTGTCTCTTCCTGCATGGTTGTCACACTCTCCTGTGGTGACAATAGCTCTCCAATAATTCTCGATGCTCAGTGGGGCAGGTTCGCCCACCATTGTCTTCTATGCTATTTCGATCAGTTTTGTTCCTGTGCTGATATTTAAAAATTCCTTTAAGTGTGCTTTGTGTGATTGCCACACCTAAAGTAGAATCACTTCATATACACAATCCTTAAAAGTTAAGAAATTTAAGAAATTAAGAAAATTTCTTAAATGCGGGTAGTAGAAACTTTGATTGAATCAAAATTCAGTTACGGTTCCTCACTATTTTTCTGTTGAATTTTGTTAATTTCGTGTTGCTGGGACTGCGACCCTTGACAGACAAAGCTAAGCAAGGAAATAGTCATTTCAGCTTAGGGTCTCAGTTCGTCAGGGTAGGGGGTGGTGGTGGTGCAATTCAGCTCGTGGTGGTAGCAGCACGTGACAGTGGCAGTTCCTAGTGCGCTAATCCAAGAAGCAGGGGCTTTGGTAGGAGCTAGGGCTGCCCTGTGACCACTTCGCTAGAGCTATTCTCTGCCTGCCCAGATAGTCCACCATCTGGGGCCAAGTGTTCTCAGAGAGAGTTTGTTGGGGTGGTTTCAAACTTGAAATATGATATCAAGATTTTCCTATCATATCATCACAGTATCATTTAACATGTTCCTGGGTTTATTATATTTCTTATAAATAGTTTCTTGGTAAAACTCAGGTTCATGGGTTGGGGGAGATGAGGAGAAACAAATCCTCACAGGTCGGTATGAAAAATCATCGGGAGTCATGCCACATTCAGCTCTTGTCCTTAGTCAGGGTTTCTATTGTTGTGAAGAGACACCATGACCATGGCAATTCTTACAAAGGAAAAACATTTAATTGGGATGGATTACGTTTTCAGAGGTTTGGTCCAGTATCATCATGGTGCAACATGGTGGCATACAGGCAGACATGGCACTGGGGAAGAAGCTGAGAATCCTACATCTTGACCATACAGCACCCACTTCCTACAACAGGATGTGGTCTGAGACACTGGGCATAGCTTGAGCATATATGAGATCTCAAAACTTAACCCCACAGTGACACACATCCTCTGACAAGGTCGTACCTATGGCAACAAAGCCACACCTCCTAATAGTGCCACTCTCTACAAGCTTATGGGAGCCAGTTAGTCAAACTACCACAGCTATCTATGGAGATCATGGCCTAGATTGGATAGAAATTACGCCCAAGGATGGATATTTTACCATTTCTTCTTAGGTTCTAGTTGGAATTAATTCATAAAGGATGATTTCCCCTAACACACACACACACACACAAATACACACGCACTATGCATTTAAGGGTTCAATTTGTCAGTTGTGTTTTAATTTAATCACCATCCTAATTGATGTTTAATGATTCCTATTTTTGGCCAGTGAAAACTTCTTGAGCTAGAAGGTTTTTATTTTTATTTTATTTTATTTTATTTTAAAGCTGCAATCTTTTTGCCTGGATCCACAGGCTTTGTCAGCATCTCTGAAACCTGAAATTGAAAGATATTCCAGGCTGAGTTTGGACATTCCCTTCCCCAGGATTGTTTAAGCACTCTTGGCTCTTGTTAATGTTTTTCAGAAAAACTATAATCTAGAATTAGGAACTCTTATTGCTATTGACTTTGTCATTATTTCTGGAATTAAATGAATGGAGTTAGATTTTGGATTTCTGTGTATTCTGGGCACAGGCTTATGTACACACAATACATCATGGGCTCTTAAACTTCCATTCATACTTGGGATTATATGGCTTTATTTAACCTCATCAGTCTTTAGGAAGGTTTCTCCTCTATGACATTAATACCATTTTGAAAGTACCATTTCCCTATATATTATTGGATGCATTTTGAATTAGAATCCAAGTGTGGTTTTAATTTATATTTGTCTTAGTTTAAATAAACCACACATATTATATATGTGTGCACGTGCCCACTTATACATTTAATTACTTATTTCTAAGACAACTTAGAAAAGTGGTAAAAAGCTCCACAATTGCCTTGTTATGGATTTTTATTAGAATATCATGGAATATATAGGTCAATTCTCCCCAAAGTGATATCTTTATGGTATTGTCTCTTCCTGCCCATGGACTAGATATAGCTATTCATATGTTTCAGTAAATCTTTCTAAACTCTCCCATGAGCAATCCAAGCATCATTTTTAGATTCTTCTACTCCCTTATTTGTTTCATTGCTATGATAAGTGCTATCTTAAAAATAAACCTCATCCATACTGACAGAAAGAGGAATATGACCAATTTTTCATCTTGTTTTCATGTTGAATAATTTTGCTAACCTTTCTGTTCTAATACCTGTCAATTCTTTCAGGATTTTCATGAAGCCTCTCTTCCAAGTTTGCTCCTGTTCACTTTGCCCCTAGTCTTCTAGTCTTGTTCTTCTGTATTTGATTTCTTTCTCATTTCTTAGGTTGTTGCTGTACCTTTGGGACAACACTGAACCGCACTGGAATCTTAGGTTATTTGCACAAAACATTGTCAGTCGCCTGCCATCTTGCCAGAGAGCAAAACTTATAGGAAAAATTCTACTCATCTCTGCTCACCTGAGAGACTCATTCATCCTCCTATGACCTGTGGCCCTGACGTACTGTCGGTGAGTCTATCATCACACTGATCTAGAGAGCAGCTCCTGAAACCTTCCCACTTTCCTCAGGTTGACTTGCGTGGGAAGATCTATGTTGAAGTTGCCCAGCTAGTGTGCACCCATGAAACCCCTCATTGGTTTTGCATATGAAGCCCAGACAGATAGAAGGCAATGAACCTCATGTCAATATGAGCAAGATGAGCTATGCTGGGGTCCCAGGGAGCCCTGAGCAAAGTTGGGACAAATCAGTGGTGTGAACCTAAGAAGCAAGGAGTCTTCTGTTCTTAGATCCCATATTGTCATGGCATGGCCATCCAGACAAAAGAATGTACAGATCATAAAACAAGAACCCAAGTATTAGGAGATTCAAGGGCCCTGGATATTGGTAATGGGCCAGGAATAAGTGCCTTAGACCCAGGTTGTCTGAATATTATTTCATCATCCTGAGTGTATGCATATGTCTATAGCTCGGGGTAGTCAGACTCAAGTTTAGCATGGCGGGAATAAACCCTGGTTATGTCTGAAAAGCCCCTTGCTCATGTCCTGGCATGCAACAGGAGCTTAATACACAGCAGCTCTCGGCAGCTGTAGCTCCTCTGTACATGTTCGATGCTGCCGCTGCCAGGAGCTGCTGTTTATTATGCGCCTCTTGCATGCCAGAACATGAGCTAAGGGTTTTGTGGTCTGTTAGCTGTGGGATATTCTGCCAGCTCAGTCACCCCGCTGCGTTCTATGGTCTTCAGGTGTTCCCTGCTAACCCATCATAGCACCCATTCTAGAAAACAGCTCTCTGGAGCGGGCCGTTTCCTGGTCCATGGATGCTCACTTCCGCACGCTGGCTTTGACACTTGCCTGTTAGCATGCTTTAGAGTTCCTTTCCAGTTTGTAGACAAATCTCAGGTGTGCTCTCCATCAACGAGCTGGACTCTGGATGCACAGGGTATGTGGGCTCGGAGGCTCCTTGTTGCCTGGGCCAAATTCATCTCAGTCACACTCTTGGTTAGTATATCCTGGTTTGCATCTTCATCACCCAGGCAATCAAAGAACAGTGAAATTCTCCATTTGGGCCATGAAGTCAGTCAAGTGTGCCATTTGTTATAAGACCGTAAGCAAGTTTTCTATCTCTGGCTCTGTCCAGGAGTCTCTGAGTAGAGACTGGAAGCTCCTTCCTCAGTTTTCTTCTTACAGGAAGGCTCCCAACTCTAGGCAGAATCTTTCTGCTATAAAACTCAGCCAGGGAGGGGTTAGGAAATTCACTGCTCTCCTACCTCATACTATCATCGTGCCCAATCTCCTTTCACACATTTTATCCTTCATTTTACGATGTCTACTAAAGACAGTTAGGAGCACTCTCAGTTCCTTGAGGAATATTTATGCATTTTATGGGACTCTCATGAAGGAAAGAAACCCCTTATTAGGGGCAGGCTGAAAAATCCTGCATTAAGGGGCATTAGAAGGCCTCACCCAGGGAATAGTGATGCTGGGGCTTCCTGATTAACTTGCAGGTTTATGCACCTGTTTGGGCTGTTTGTGAGGATTAAGGTATCCTTGAAATTTCCAAACAGCACAGACAGATAGCTCCCTCCTTGAGATCTGCCTTCTCTTTTCAGTAAGAGGGGTAGAAAGAGAGCCTGGACCACATATTTTTTTCCAGCCCCTTCACTCTTGCCTTTCTTCACGAACCCATTAGGAAACGCCTTGCTAGTAGATTTAGTCCTCCTCTAGTCCCCAAGCCACATCTCAACATTCAGCCTCCCCTGCACAGCCCATACTTATGAGACAAGAAGCAGTCTCCAGCCACTTCTCCTTCATGGATGAACTTTCATATTTAGAGATACGTTTGGCTCACATCAAAATTGAACAGAAAGTACAGTGCCCATATGCCTTCTACTCGTATGTAAGCCTTGCTCACCATCAGCATCCAACACCAGAATGACATAGTTATTTATAATCAATAAGCCTACACTGATACATCTTTACCCCCTCAACCATAATTTCCATTAGGGTTCTCCTTTGACATTGTATGTTCTGTGGATTTGGGTAAATGCACAATGAGATGCATCGGCCATTCTAGTAGCCTACAGGATAATCACTGCTCTAAATGCTGCTTTGCTCCAAATGTTCACGCCTCCTCCCCACACCTAGAAACTACTGTCCTTTTCACCTCTTCCTTCAGCTGTCTTTCCCAGCATGTTAGAAAGCTGAATCATATGGTATGCGGTCTTCTCAGACTGGCTTCTTTCACTTAGCACGATGTATTCTATTTTCCTCTCTGTCTTTCCATGGCTTGATAATTTATTTGCTTCCCTGTTGAATAAAATCTATTGTCTTGATGCAATACGGTTCATTTGTCCATCCACCTATGGAAGGATGTCTTGGATAGTTGTGAATCATGTTGTCATAGATATCTACGTGCAGGTTTTGTGTGAATGTAAAATTTCAAATTCTTTGGGTAAATGCCAGGGAACATGGTGGCCAGATCATACAGTGAGATTGTGTTTAGTCTTATAAAGAACTGTCAAATCATATGCCAAAGAGGCCCGGCTCCATTTTGAACCATTCTTTATCCCCGTGGGAAATGGGCTATCTATGCCAGGAGGCTGATAGTTTTCCATTTTCTCCCTGTGTACTTGGAACCCCTGTGTTCTGTTGATTCTTCCCCTTATACAAGACACCTAAAGGCCTTCTTTTTGTTCTCTGTCTCTAAGATTCCTGCAGCAATCCTAAGGATGTGAGATGCTGTGGCCATTGCAGCTTCCAGGTCACAGGGGGAAGCGAGAGGGTATAATTTAAAATCATTGGTATAAACCTTGCTTCTCATAGTGTGGTCCCCAACCCGCCAGGGCCTGAGGTGGTTAGACGGCCCAATGCCTAGGTTACCCCAGAGCTAGCAGAGTTCTGTCCTAGGAAGTCCTCCTGGGAATCTATGTTTAACTCCCTGCCTTGCTGGGAAAAGCTGATTCTGGACTCACTCAGATTTGAGAACTCCTGACCTGTATCCAGAACACACTGCTCCCCTGCCCCTTAGGCCTGCTGAGACTCTTGAAACACTTTTGCAAGCCTAAGGGAAAGCCTCTGGGTTGTGCTCCCTCTACTCTGCACCCATTTCCCTGTGTAAGTCTCCCCACTTCCTGCTCCCTCCTGTTGTTTCGACTATCGGGTCTGCTGCCATCCTCTTCGTGCCTTTTCCTCCATTTCATTTTAATTGATTCTGAAGTGTTAAAGCATTTAGTGAGTATGAAGTTGTGTTTCACTGAAATCAATCCTTTTCTGCAAGCTTGCTTCCCCCGTCTTTCAACTCAGCTAAATCTCGTCTCCCCCAGATTAAATGGCTGTGGGCTGAACCAGCTTTGACTTGATTACAGAATTACATAGCAGCTCTGATGCTGCTGATCTAGCTTGACCCAGTTTGACCCAGAAATGCATCCTTGCTCAAGAGTATGGTCCTCATTTGCTGAAACAGGTACACTTGCACCTGTCCTTTGAGGGGATGGATTACAAAGAGGATAGGGGTTTTTCAGATAATGTGGATCATTTTGCCAAGATGGGAATGGAGAAGACAACCCCAGGTTAGCAGCAGGGAGGAATTGGTGACAGCCTTTGATGTTTGGGATTACTCCAAAAAAAGTAGCAAATGCTCCCCTTTCTCAGTGACTGATTAAGGCTCATTATCTCACTCTGGACTTGGAGATCTGGTGTCTTTGCTTTGTGAGAAAGCAGAAAGAATCATGGAAAGAGTTGGGGTTTTCTGTGTGATCATGTGACTCCTCATGTCAGGTGCTTGCCCAGTGATGACTGTGTGGTTATTATCATTAGTAATTTGATTACGCACCTCCATAGGGGTTCTGATGCTGCTGATCCAGTTTGACCCAGTTTGACACGTTCAGGTTGGCACACGCTAACCCTTGTTTTGTAGAGGCAGGAGGGAGTCACTGGGTGGCTGTAGCTGATTTTTCACCTTACACACTGTCTTAGGGTTTCTGTTGTTGTGGAAAGACACCATGACTGTGGCAACTCTTCTTAAAGTTTTTATTATTATTATTTAAAAATTTTAATTTTACAACAAAAGGGCGGTGGTGGTGCACGCCTTTAATCCCAGCACTCGGGAGGCAGAGGCAGGTGGATCTCTGTGAGTTCAAGACCAGCCTGGTCTACAAGAGCTAGCTCCAGGACAGGCTCCAAAGCTACAGAGAAACCCTGTCTCAAAAAACATAAAAAGCTTGCTTTTTGTTTTGTTTTGTTTTCATTTTACATACCAACCACAGTTCACCCTCCCTCTCCTCCTCCCATTTCTCGCCATCTTTCCCCAACCCAACCTCCCATCCACTCCTCAGAAAGCGGTAAGGCTTACATATCAAGTTGAGGCTGAAGTAAGGCCCTTCCCCCCTGTATAGAGACTCAGCAAGGTATTCCTCCATAGGGAATGGGCTCCAAAAAGTCAGTTCATGCACTAGGGATACATGCTGGTCCAATTGCCAGTCATCCCACAAATTGCCCAAACTGCAGAACTGTTCCCCACATTCAGATGGCCTAGTTTGATCCTATGCACGCTCCCCAGCTATCAGTCCAAAGTCAGTGAACTCCCACTAGCTCAGGTCAGCTGTCTCTGTGGGTTTCCCCATCATGATCTTGACCCCTTTGTTTATATAATCCTTCCTCCCTCTCTTCAACTGGACTCTGGGAGCTCAGCCCAGTGCTGTGGATCTCTGCATCTACTTCCATCAGTTGCTGGATAAAGGTTCTATGATGACAATTAGGGTGTCATCATCTGATTACAGGGGAAGGCCAGTTCAGGCCCCCTCTCCACTATTGCTTGGAGTCTTAGCTGGGGTCATCCTTGTGGATCCTGGGAATTTCCCCAGCACCAGATTTCTCCCTAACTCCATAATGGCTCCTTCTATCAAGATAGTTCTTTGCTTGCTCTCAGTCTCTGTCCCTCCCCCAACTCAACAATCCTGTTCTCTCATGTTCTCCTCCCCCCTCCCATTCAACCTCCTTCCCAATTTACTCAAGAGATCTTATCTATTTCCCCTCCCTAGCATCCACATGTGTCTCTCTTATAGTCCTCTTTGTTACCTAGCTTCTCAGGGGTTGTGGATCATAGCCTTTATCTTTTGCTTTATGTCTAATATCCATTTATGAATGAGTACATACTGTGTTCGTTTTTCTGGGTCTGGGTTACCTCACTCAGTATTGTTTTTTTTCTAGTTCTATCCATTTTCTTGCAAATTTTGAGATATCATTGTCATTGTTTTTTAATCACTGAGTAATACTCCATTGTGTAAATGTACCACATTTTCTTTATCTATTCTTTGGTTGAGAGGTATCTAGGTTGTTTCCATGTCTGGTTATTAGAAATAGTGCTGCTATGAACATAGTTGAGCACATGTCCTTGTGGTATGATTGCACATCCTATGGGTATATACTCATATATTGCTAGGTCTTGTGGTAGACTGACTCCCAATTTTCCGAGAAACTGCCACACCAATTTCCAAAGTGGCTGTACTGGCTGTACAAGTTTGCACCCCGACCAGCAATGGAGGAGTGTTCCCCTTACTTCACATCCTCTCCAGCTTAAGCTGTCATCAGTGTTTTTGATCTTAGTCATCTGACAGATGTAAGATGGTATATCAGAGTCATTTTGATTTGCATTTCCTTGTTGTTTAAGGATGTTGAACAATTCTTTAAGTGTATTTCAGCCATTTGAGGTTCTTCTGTGGAGAATTCTCTGCTTAGATCTGTAACCCATTTTAATAGGATTATTTGGTATTTTGATGACTAGTTTTTTGAGTTCTTTATATATTTCAGAGATCAGACCTCTGTGAGATGTGGGTTTGGTGAAGATATTTTTCCCCAGTCTGTAGGCTGCCATTTTGTCTTATTTACCAGCATTTGCCTTAGAGAAACTTCTCTGTTTCAGAAGGTCCAATTTGTTGATTGTTGCTCTCAGTGTCTGTGCTACTGGTGTTATATTTAGGAAGTGGTCTTCCGTGCCAGTGCATTCAAGGCTCCTTCCATTTTCTCTCCTATGAGGTTCAATGTAACCAGATTTATGTTTAGGTCTTTGATCCACTTGGACTTGAGTTTTGTGTATGGCGATAGAGATGGATCTATTTGCAACCTGCTACATGTCAACATCCAGTATTGCCAGCACCATTTGTTGAGATGCTTTCTATTTTCCTTTGTAAAATTTTGGCTTTATTGTCAAAAATCAGGTGTTCACAGGTGTGTGGGGTTAATGTCAGGGTCTTCAATTCGATGCCATTGATTCATATGTCTGTTTTTATGACCGTGGCAACTCTTATAAAGGAAAACATTTAATTAGTGCTGGCATATAGTTTCAGAGCTTTGGTTCATTATTGTCAAGGCAGGAAGCAAGGCAACATGCAGGCAGACATGGTACTGTAGAGTTCTATATCTTGATCTACAGGTAACAGGAAATGAACTTGACCCACATGGGGCATAGCTTAGTTTGAGCATATAAGACCTCAAAGCTGGCCTCCACAGTGACACACTTCCTCCAACAAGGCCACACCTCCTCTAGTGCCACTCTCCATTGGAAGCTCAAACACATGAGTCTACAGGGGGGCATACCTATTCAAACTACCACACATATTCTGTCTACTGTTTACAGGACGTGGAAGGCCAGTGTTTAAATCCAGCATTGATTCTCTCCTAGTCCCGTGAATGACAGTGCAGAAGTCAGAGACCCAAGAGGCTCTATTCATTACTCCAACATTTTTTTTCTTCTAAGAATAGTCTTAGCATGTTCTTTAGCTCTTCCTCATTCATTTGTGTGGTCTACAAATGTGAGTTGCTCAGTGAAGGAGACCACTTCAGTGCTTGGGTTTTGAACATGTAGGTTCTTTTTGAATGCCTGATTTTAAGCTGTGACTGTGTGAGTCTTACTAGAAGGTGACATGAAGGTGTTGCTTACATGACGTTATGACATTTGTATATATGCATATGAGATACTTTAGTCGTATTCTCTTTACATTGTCTTATCAATTAATAATTGATAGTTTAAGAAAAAGGGAAAAAGTGCTCCTCATTGTGGTGCGTTGGTTGTCATTGATCCCTAAGGATTGAGTTTCCAGCTACTACTCTGCTCTCTTTGACCTCTGTTCCCTTCACTGCATCACACAACCTCACCCTTGCACCCAGGATATTGTTATGAAGAATGAACTGGTTAAGCAATGTGATGTGCTTGATGGCATCGTATTTGATCAATACTTTTCGTGCCTGTCCATCTTTACCTATAGCCACAAATAATAGAATCTGTTAACAGATCGGCCCAAGCTGCACACTAGTTGGTGAAAGCAGCCAGGCAAGTTTCAGCCTGTCTGCCTGCCCAGGGCATGCCTTCAGCTCTGCAACCCAGGGGATGAGACACGATTCCAAATCATAAGGATACCTGTCTTTGATAAGAGGGTGATTAGGGGCCACGCTGATTACAGACACGTGAAAAAGTTCAGACTCGGTTAGTTAGATCAGCAATTCTTCCTCCTGGTTTTTTTTATCACCCCAGGGTGTCTCCAATTATCTCAAGAAGGGTCAGGAACCACTCAAGACATTATTAATTTTAATCCATTCTAATTAAATATACAAATGGGCCATGTACCACTTTGAGAAAAGGGAAGGGGGCGGCGCAATATCTCAAAGCCAAATATGTAGTTTTTGAGTAGTTGAAGCTCACTTCTTAAGGACTGACATTTTTCCTCTTATTTTTCTTCCTCTATACCTGTTCTGACTGACAGAACACAAGGCAATGCCATTGAGAGAACCAGCCATGATGTGGGAAAAACGAGGCCGAAGGCTAGAGCGGGATTTGGTGTTGTGTAACTGAGAGGCCCGCTCTGTAGAGTAATTCTGTCTCCTGATGCTGTGTGGTTTGGGGTCAGTCTGATCTGAGTCTCTGATGAGGTTCTGGCTTCCATGCCACACCAATCTGTGGTGAGGTTTGAGGCAAACAGTAACAGGCCAAGTGCAGAGTGATTGATAGGTCCCCGCTCATGTCCTTCACTACAGAACTGTCCTGTTCTGGGCACTGGGCCACACGTAGAGGAGCAAAGACGAACAATAGACTTAGAATCCCTGTTCATGTGGAGCTCATGCTAGAAAGGCTTTAATGGAAATGGTCCCAGTAATGCATGGCAGTCTATGAGCCATAGGCTGCCTCTGCGCTAGCACACTTTGCCCACCAAGACGGCATCCAGAGACAGAAGGGACTGATGCTGCTCTCAGTGAATACTGAAGGCGGTAGGGATGCTGGCCTCCAGGTGTCAGGCATTCCTTCCAGAAGCTCTCTGGGCTTATGTGCCCAGTCCATCCTGCTGCATTGTTGCTCTGTATAGTTGTGGTGACTTTCGAATGGGTTGCAGAGATGGGAAACAGAAATGGGCACAACTTGAGTAAGAGATGCATGCTGGAACGGGCCAAGATGGCTCTGTCCTGGTGAGAGCCAGGTTGTTGGGGACATACTTTGTTCTTATGTTGAGAAGATTCCACATGAACCACAAGAGATACTTTCTGCAGTCGCCATGGTATCTCTCAACTTGGATGCACCAGCAAGATTCTGGAAGGGAGGAAAGTGAGAAGGTTTTCTGCCTCAACAACTTGGGCACTTGGAAGTCCCAGTGTGAGCTGGCAGGAAGTCAAACCTGTCACCTGATCACAGGAGGCTGAGCGAGTAGCTCAGAAAGCGGCCCAGTAGTGATCTCTTGACCTTTGATTTGTCTTTTATGGAGGGTGGAGAGGAAAAGGAGCATGGAGAGAAGCTTCAAAAATCATGATCCTCCTATTAAGCTTCTAGAGTGCTGGGGCTGCAGGTATGTGCGTCTGGTCCAGGGCCCTTCCATGTACAAGACTTTCACTTTCCTTCTAAATCTTTCCTTCATGTACATTCTCTCTGCATCCATTCAGTGCTAACCCACCCTTCAGGTCTTTACATTCTATCTACCATCTATCTATCTATCTATCTATCTATCTATCTATCTATCTATCATCTATCTATCTACATCTATCTACATCTATCTATCTATCTATCTATCTATCTATCTATCATCTATCTATCATCTATCTATCTACATCTATCTGCATCTATCTATCTATCTATCTATCTATCTATCTATCTATCTATCATCTATCTATCTATCATCTATCTATCATCTATCTATCTATCTATCTATCTATCTATCTATCTATCTATCTATCTATCATCCATCTATCATCTATCTATCTACATCTATCTGCATCTATCTATCTATCTATCATCTATCTATCTATCTATCTATCTATCTATCTATCATCTATCTATCTTCTACATCTATCTACATCTATCTATCATCTATCTGTCTGTCTGTCTATCATCTGTCTATCTATCTATCTATCTATCTATCTATCTATCTATCTATCTATCATCTATCTACAACTATCTACATCTATCATCTATCTATCTATCTATCTATCTATCTATCTATCTATCTATCTATCTATCATCTATTGTCTGTGTGTTTGTGGTCATAAAGCAATTTTCTCACCTTTTCCTTGTTGAGTCAACATCTCTCTTATTTCTATGGTGGCATTTTGTAGTTTAGACCAGCTTTTTTTGGTTTTTTTTTTTTTGGTCTGTCTCCTCCTATCTTGAGGTGGGGTGTGCTGGGATTGCAGATATGGACCTCTATCTGCATCTGTCCTCTCACAAGGTTCTAGGAGTCAAATGTAGGATGCCAAGCCTACGAGGTGAGAGCTTCTACCTGCTAAATCATCTCCTTGAACCACACTCCAGGTCTCATGAGAGATTTCCTTCTTAGATGGACCCCCCCGCTGGGGAGAGCTGCTCCCATGCATCCTTCATGGCTCTCAGCTCCTCAATCATAATGGCCTGCTTCCTCACACTGTGTCCCATAATAGAACACAGCACCTAGTGGATACTTAACTCATGTTTCTGGAATGAACTCTATGCTGAGGGTCTGGGTATAGGGCCAAGATGACAGTGGATGGAGGATTTGGGTACCATGGTGGCAAGAGACAGATGTCACTCCTTACCATCAGACATTGTGGGATCAGGCACTATCTGCCTGGGTCATAAAATGTGCTGGAAGCTTCTTACAGCTTCCTTTGCTCAGGAACCTGGGGCTGTAACTGCATTTCAAATTCTTGAAATGTCTTGGGTGATTTTTTTTTCAAACGTTTTACCTTCAACGTGCTTTGCATTCCACCGCACATTTTTTAAACCCACATATAATTTAGGGAACATTTAATCAATAGAGTCTTGATTCATTTTTCCCTTAAATCATCAGTATTATTGTTGTAAAGAGCCCATCTGAAGTTCAGAAAGGCTCTTAAGCATTTTTAATAACCATTTTCTTCCCCTGCGTCCTATTTTTTTTTTCAAAACTATCCTTTTTGAAAGATGCTTTTCCCAATGGTTGAACAATCTCAAAATGCCAGGTTCTCAATTGCTTAAATTGTGGCCAATATGTAATCCGGTAAGGAAAATGGACTCTTACAGAATAATTTTATTCACACACACACACACACACACACACACACACACACACACACACACACTGTCTAAGTGGATTTGCTGGTAGTTGTGTGAAAATTACCTGACAGTGACTCTTAGCTCCCACTTATGGCTTAAGGGGCCACCATTGTGTAGAACGATTAATAAAAACTCAGAGACAGAAATTGGGGTTTAACCCGAAGGCCAGAATAGCAAAACAGCCAGACACTGGCTCTTATCTCTACCTCAGTCCGAAATGGTAATCCTGCCTCCATGAATCTCAGAGTGAGACTGTGCCTGAGAGCTTTCTCCTCTGGATTTATATTCCTCCAGTGCTGGGATTAAAGGTGTGCACCACCACTGCCGGGTTTCCATGGCAAACCAGTTGGCTACTGGGATTAAAGGTGTATGTCTGGTCTACAAGACTGATCAGTGAAGCCGTTTTACTCTCTGAACTTCAGGCAAGTTTTATTCATTAAAATACAAATGAGACATCACTACACCACTGAGCAAGGGAGATGAGTCCTGCAGCAGTGTCTCGCTGCTCCAGTCTCTTGGGCTTCTAGGACACACACATCAGGGCCAATGTGGCTCTGCCTCTGTAGTACTCTGCTTGCTGTATCTGAAATTTCCTGAGTACTTCATGGGTGTCACCTCACAAAATTATCTAATTTCTGTTCCACTTTGCAGATGGAGAAACTAAGGCATCTGAGGGTTTATTGTTTCCTGGGGCTGCCGAGACTAACTCCCTACAACAACTTGGTGGCTTAAAACCATAGTGGTCTGTTCTTTCCCAACTCTGGAAGCCAGAAGGACGGCATTCAGTATCATTAGGGCTGTTCCCTGGAAGACACCAGGGAGTAATCTCTTGATCTATTCCTGTCCCTTTAGAGCTTAGCTTCTGGTGACCCCGGGCATTCCTTTGCTTGTGGCTTCACCATTTCAGCTCTGCTCCTCTGGCCTTATGGTCTTCATCTCTGGCGCTCCATCAGTTACTTTATTTCATTGTTGCAACAAAATACCTGATAGTAGCTTCTTGAGGATGGTAGGGTTTGTTGTGCCTTACAAGTCAAGGGTACCTTGCATCCTGGCTGAGCAATAGGAATTTGAAGGGATTGGTCACACAGTCATAGTCAAGAAGCAGACGTGGATACTGCTGCTTGGCACACAGTCTCCTTTTTATGTAGACTGGGATCCCAGTCCACAGAAATGGTACAGCCCACATTTTTTTTTACATTTATTTATTTATTTATTTATTTATTTATTTATTTATTTATTTATTATGTATACAATATTCTGTCTGTGTGTATGCCTGCAGGCCAGAAGAGGGCACCAAACCCCATTACAGATGGTAGTGAGCTACCATGTGGTTGCTGGGACTTGAATTCAGGACCTTTGGAAGAGCAGGCAATGCTCTTAACCTCTGAGCCATCTCTCCAGCCCTGATACAGCCCACATTTATGGTAGGTCTTCTCACTTCATTTTCCATTGGGAAACTCTCTTCTTGAAGACCACCCAGAGGTTTGTCTCCCAGGTGATTCTAGCCCCTGGGGAGTTGACATTATTAACTATCACAAGTGTCTTTCCCTTCTCTGTCCATCTTTTATGATAGTACATCAGTGGGTAACCCATAAAAATGCTCCTTTCATCCAGGATCTTTAACTTAACTAGTTTCTGTCATAGAAGGTACAATATCCACTCCCTTTCCATGTACAATGATATCTACGGGCTGGACAATTAGGACACGGATGTAATTTTTTGGGGGGAGGCAACATTTAATCCACTGGAGCTTGTAAGGAGTAAAACAGTGCACCATGTACGCCTATGGCTGGGTTGGGGCTTTGGTTCCTTACACCCTTCCTATTGTTTTATCTTTCCTTTCCAAGCCTTGAAAATGCTTGAGTCTAAGTCCTCACATTGTGGCTGGTGTTCTGCTGCGGACAGTATTTCTGTACTGTAAACAGTATTCCTGCATTGTAGACAGTATTCCTGCACCGTAGAAGGTATTCCTGCCCTGTAGACGGTATTCCTGCACTGTAGGCAGCTATAAGTCTGCTTCTCCTTTCCCCATGCGGGTGCTGACTGAGATGTGGGACTATGTGTACAGAAGATCGAACTGCATCAAAGGGCCGTGGTTTTGATGAGCAGTGATCAGGTATCAGCAGTTGCCTACGGCCTGAACCCGTATTAATGTCAACCACATTTGCCATCAGCATTCTCATCTCTTTCCGCAGCTTGCCTTCATCCTCGTGCTTCTTCTGAAGGCCAAAGGAATGTTCTAGCTTCCTGCACACGCCTTTGATTTCAGCATGCGGCTGGCCTGACCCATCCCTGCTCCTGACTTATTTAGGCACATCTTTGGAAGATTTGGTGCTTTGTCACGCCCCAGATCCCATCTTAATTTCTGCTGTCTCCAAGGAAGCCACAGAGCAGCCGGCCCATCTTGAAGTCATCAGCTTCCACTGAGGGCTTGGGAGCATCTGTCTGAAACCAGCATATTATTTTCCTGGCTGGCAAATCAGTAGCAGGACTGTGTGCTGTGCCCACTAGCACAAAGTACTTACGGGTAGTGTTAAGTTGGGTCCAAGTCTAAAAATACTCTCTTCCCTTCAGTGTACTATTGTTTCTACAGTATGACCCAGCTCGGGACTGCAGCCTCACTGCACTCTGAACAGTTACACATCTAATGCATGCTGAAAGATTAACCTGCATTGTGCCTGCCTGGCAGTGTGGAAGTTTCCTTTCCTGGCAAGGCCTGTGCTATTGGAAATCATTTGTTGAGATTTATGTTCTACCTAGGCTGGAGGACTGCTTGCATTGTGAAGGTCCCAGAACCAAGCTGGAAATCCTGAAATTGGGGGTCCCAGGGAGATTTGGAGTCATTAGGAATAACTTGATTTTGGCTGTAGACCACCACCAGCCAGGGGCCTACTGAGCAGTGATAACTCAAGGCTGAGTGACTGGGAAATACTTCATCTTTCTGAACAGTAGTTCCCCATCATCTTGAGCAGACAATATTTTGTAGGGTTAATAGACAGGCCCCTGTCTTACCATGCAAAGAATAGAAGAGGATTTTGTAGGCAGCAAATGCATGTAAGCCGAAAGTGTTGGGGCAGACTGAGGGGGTGATCAGTAGGACGTTGCTACAGGATCCTGCGACAGGGAGAAAGGAAAGGCTTCGCGCAGGGGAGTCAAGGATTGCATTGCTTTTTGTCCGGGAAAGGAAGTAAAAAGACAATAAGAGGTAGAGTGGGAGATTATCACAGACCTTGGCTTCTAGGGCTTAGTGCAAAACCCCCCACTTGGTGAGTGTTTAATTGTTGCACGCTGTGCACTTGCTTAGTACTTACTGAATATCTGCTGTGCTGCTAACCTATATGATGCTAGCAATGCTGTTAGGAGTCATTTTGTGTTGCTGTAACAGAAGGCTTGCTGCATGCATATTTATATACATGTGTACACAAACACTACCCTCGTGCATGTATAGAATGCACGTCTACATACACATTCACACCCTTACACATACATGCACTTGCACACTCCTGTACCCACTCACACATATACACATGCATATACACATACTCACACACTTGTGCACACATGTGCATATCCTGTTTAACCTTGTGACTTCTTCTCAGACACTTTTCTACCACTGGGATGTCAACTGTCATTAGACAGGTGCCATGGTGTTTAGATTTTCACCTGCTAGAACTATGGACTGAATGAACTCTTTTATTAAAAAGTGTCTTAACCCTGGATATGTTGTCATGTGAATGAAGAGATAAACAAATATAGGGGCCAGACCATAACAGGTACGGAGGTAAGTATGCCTGAACAACTCTTCCAGAGCAACCGCCTCAACTCTTCAAATCGTATGTTGAATCTTATTCTGAAAAGAACTCCTGGGAATTAGTTCAGAGAAGAGAAGAACACACATGCTGAAGGCCTGTAGTGTGTCAAATGTGCAGTGTCCACAAATATTGTGAGATGATGCCTGTGCCCCCTTTCACAGGTGCAGGAATTAAGTCTCGGGGTGGGGGTGATTTCTCAGTGTCTCTGTGGTGGTCAAGAGAAGTCGGGTTATGTTTCTTTAGCACACATCTCCAGGATCTCAGCGACTGGAAACAAAAGCACGTTTACTACTTGTCCCACGCATGACTACGGGACAGTCATGGATTCTGTACCACACTGTTATCGCTTAGCACCCCAGGCTGGCCAAGCAGCCCCTGTCTGGAAATCTGACTCTTGATGAACAAATGGAGAAGAAAATATAGCAAAACAAGCATTGCCTTTCACCTGACCAGTGCTGACGGAAACCACATGACCACATTCAACTTCCAGGAGGCAGGAAGATAGGCATTCCTGGAGGAAAGGTGCTGGGCTGGGGCTGAATACCTTTCTTGAGTTTGGGTCTGTGGGTACGTGACAGAGCCAGTATTCAAACTCAGGGCTGACTCTCAAGTCCAAACTGTTTCTTCTTGATAAAGGTACCATGGAGGTTACAGGAGACCCACGATTCTGATCCTTGGCTATTCCGATTTCTGCAGTGGCAGACTGTTCTGTACTAGTGGTGATGACACTACAGTTGGGGACTGTTTTTTTTTTTTTTTCAGCCACCTTAGTGCTGAGAAATCTTGGTCATGCTTGATATTCACGCTCTTCATGAGGGGTTTCTTCCCCAATGAGGAGCAAAATCTGAGAAAGTCCTCAGGGGCTACCTCTTCTCCAAGAATGAGGAGACCTGCAACAGCTACTCCTAGATGCCAATAAAATCCTCAACAAATGGAATACAGCGAACAAGTTGACCCTCGTCTGATGAAACAGAGGTCTACAGGATGATGAAAGACTCTAAGGGCCAGAAGAAGATTCACACTTGGAAGCAAGCATATGACTTAGCCATCCATGGCACCAAAACTACACATCACAGGCCAGGTCACTCAGACAATGGAAACTCAGATGCTCTCAGTTCTGGAAACTGAAGTCAAAGACCAAGGTTTTAGAAGGATTTTGTTGGTTTCTGATAAAGTCTTCTGGGCTTGTGGGTGGTCATTTTGTCCCTATGGATTCATATATCTTTTGTCTGCTTATATGGGAAAAGAGAGAGCTGGCAATGGTGGCTCACACCTTTAATGCCAGCACATCCAGAGACAAGTGGATTTCTGTGAGTTCAAGGCCAGATTGGTTTGCACCATGAATTGCAGGAAGGCTCTAAAGCTACAGAGAAACCCTGCTGAGAGAGAGAGAGAGAGAGAGAGAGAGAGAGAGAGAGAGAGAGAGAGAGAGAGAGAGAGAACAAAAGAGAAGGGGAAAGAGAGAAGGAGGATGAAAGAGAGATAGGAGAAAAGTCTGGTATTTTTAGTCCTGCGGTTTCATCCCCACAGTACTGTTTTAATTGCCTCCTTGAAGACCCTACCTCCAAATATGGTCACATTGGACAATAGAATTGGACCATATGAATTTGAAGGAGCCACAGTAATGATCAAACATTCCCTATTTGAAGCCAATTGCAGTGGCGGCATGCCCGTAGTCCCAGCTACTTGGAAGACAGAATCAGGAGGACCACATAGCCCAGGAGTTTAAGATGAGCCTGGGTTCTGTGGTGAGATGATTTTGCTGAGGAAAAACAATCTGCATTTGGCTGACAGTGCAGGAAGCAGGACCAGTGTCGTTGGAACCTGGCTGCATGGTTAGTGTCTAAGAGTCGACTCTTTTATTTTCAGGATCAGCTTCTACAGCTCCCTAACCAAATGCTGAGTTCCTTGTTGGTGCGGGCATGCAGAAAGCACACAGCTGTTCCTCTCTCCTCCATGCCTGATTATTGATTGGCACACTGGCTTGTACTATTTTCACACTGCAGAAGTGCTCCAAGAGTCGGGGCACAGTGGGGGAGGGCGTTGATGGCTTCTGAACCTTTAAAAATAATGGAAGTTGGGCTGGAGAAATGGTTCTGTCAGTAAGGTACCTGCTGTACTAGCATGAAGACCTGAGTGGGGATTCCCACTCTCACGTACAAGCCAGGTGTGGTGGTACGTGTGTGACGTCAGTGCTGGTGGGCCAGAGACTAGATCTCATTGGTCAGCCAGTTTTGAAAATAAGTGATCTCCAGGCTCTGAGAAGATAGCCTGTCTAGAGTGATCAAGGAAGACCCCTGAAGTCAATCTCTGACTGCCACACACATGCACCCATGTGCACACACACACACACACACACACACACACACACACCCCACATCTGCAAGGACTCACACACAAATCTCAAATAACCTTTTGGATGATATCATTGTTCTTCCTTTATTTTGAGTCCAGTATGGAAGAAGGTGGGATATAGCAATAAGTACACATTGGCTGAATGATGGAACCGTGAAGTAACAGGCAGGGAAGGAACAATGCGCTTGGTGAATTTGAGGCTCACACTCATTTTTGAACTGGAATTGTGTAGCCTCTATCACTAAGGCCAAAGCATTCTTTAGTCCAAGGAATTGGTGGTGTAAGGCAGGAGAAAGGAAGTAAGCCTTAGGGACAAATGCATGGGTTCAAATCCTGCTCCTTAGCATTTCCTAAATGTGAGAATTAGGGAAAGTTGCTAGTTGCCCTAGCTTTGAAAGTTGCTTCAGGGAAGATGACAATCTGAGTCCAAGAAACTTGGTAGGTTGGGGGATAGAGATGGCTAAGCAGTTAGAGACTTGTTCTTGCAGAAAACCTGGGTTCAGTTCCCAGCTGTCATAGCGGGTGGCTCACAACTGCCTGTAACTCCAGGGATTCTGATGCTCTTCTCTGGCTGCACACACACGAGTGCACATGTAGACAATAAGACACACACATATTTATCAATAAAAAGAAATAAACAATTCATAGATGTGAGGAACTGAATACACAAGAGCTAGTGTCATGGAGACCCAAATGAGACTCCAGTGACCAAGCATACATCTGAGCGGTCTCCAATTCCACTGCCTTTGCTTGTAGGAGGATTTCAGTGGGGAGGACACTGATGAACCAGCGATGCATCCTCCCCACAGCCTCTCCATAGCCTTCAGCATCTCCTTCAGTCCTTCCTGAGCTTCTCCATCAAGAGACCTTGTCCTAGCAACACCCTCCCTGGCCATTTCTAAAGCTGCAGATGATAAAGAACCACAGTCCTTTATCCTTAGTGGGAGATTCCCAATCGGAGGACTTTACTATTTTGTACTCAGAAGGAGGCATTTTCCCTGAAGCATCTTCTGATTGTGAATCATTGTGATAGCTCATAGTCTTGGGGGAAAACTGGCTCCTTCTTACCTCAGACTTCATGTGTCATCGGTTACAGTCCCAAATTTGGGTGGCACCATTCCATAGACTGGAGACTTCATAGACGAGGGACTTAATGAAACAGGAAGGGAGAAAAGAGGAAACCAAGAGACCCAGCTTCTCTCTGCTTCCTGGCTGGGATGATATGAACTTCCTGCTCATTGTGCCCACCCTACCATGACAGACTGGCACTGTGAGCTAAAAGAAATCTTCCTTCCCCGTGTGTTTGTTTTCTCAGGTGTATGGTCACTGACACTGTCTATGTGATTACAGCATCTGGGACTCCTGAGCTCAACCTTGAGCGTCAATCCTCAGGAGTGATCAACCTTGTTTTTTTAAGACAAGGATCTCTCACAGGGACCCTTGCCAATTAGACTGGGCTGGCTGGTCAGTAAACTCCATGGATCAAATTATTGTCACCTCCCAGTGCCGGGATTACAAACACGTATCACCTCGGCCAGCTTTTGATGTAGATGCTTGGGTTCAAGGGCTTTACTGGCTAGCGCGTTGCCAACCGAGCCATCTGCTCAGTGCCTGAGCTCAGCCTTGAGGTCTGCTGTGCATGTGCACATGCCCAGAGCTTCTGCTGGAGCTGATGGGACTCCTGTAACTGGAATCTGGGTTTATGGGTACATGGGCCAGTCTGGTAGAGAGAAGAATCTTTTTCCCCTAGGCTTGTCACCACAGTCTGAGTGTGTTATCTTGGCTGCTGATGGCACAAGCAATTACTTTTGGTTGGTGTCACCCTGGAGGCCAAGGTGCAGCTATGAGTTTATCTGCCAGAGTGTCTTCACGAGTCAGTACAAAGGTAGAGAGGAGGCATTCAGACCAAGAGACCTGTGAGAGCAAGGTTCCCAGCCTCTTTAAAGGACGAGCTTGTGAATCTGTGAAAATTCCTTTCTCATCACCGTTGCTTTTGTCTTTCTTCTTGACTGTCAACTTTTTCCAAATAAAGCTTGAGGCGGTCACAGCAGCAGAATATGGCCATGTTGGCTATCCAGTGCTCAGCATATCCCCCAGGTCTTGATGTTTGGCTGTGGGACCCACACTGGACCTGGGATGGCGGCCCATGTTTGCTGAGTCATCAGCCAAAGCAGGCTAATTAGTGAGAAATGTGGCTGGTAGAGATTCCCTCTGCCCACTAGGGTCCTCCTGGGCTTCCTCTCACCCGGTCTCACTTGGCCTCTAGCAGGGAGAAGTTTCTGAGGCTTTGATGGTCTGACAATGGCCTTCAGCACAGGTCCCAAGGGTTGGTTGTTCTGTCTTCCAAAAGCCAGCGCTCCAGCTGGTTCCACATCTCCAGCATGCTTTGCACAGCTACTTCCTATTTCTGCCTTCCCCAGCAGAGTCTTCCAGCTTAGTGTAGAGACAGGCTCCTCTTCACCATTCTTTCCAATGGGCACAGGCAAGTAGCAAATCAACGGCTTAAAAGGCAGTAAGAAAGAAAGATATATGGAATGAGTGGACAGCTGAAGTATTTGCAAGTCTTTGTTCCTTCCTTGCGACAGGATTGGAATCCATACTCCTCATATGACTTAGCAATGTCTTCTACAGGAAAGGAGAAATGCTTTTTCTCTGCCTTAGTGCAGACCTGCCCAGAACACCAACCATATAGCATGTAAACAGTTGTGACAAAGCTGTCTTTCATTGTCCTTGTTTGGTTTGCTCAGATTTGGCAAGTCTGTTTGTTCTGAACAGACGTCACAGAGGAGTTGCTCATCTGGAGAGAGATGTAGATTAGGGAGCAGATCCAAACTTATCTGTCTCTTCCCCCAACGCTAGAAGCAGTGACACCTTCGTAAATGTGTATGTAGATTTAAGGGCTGTGCATGATGTCGCATGTCACAAAAGGACAATATGTGCTGTTGTACCATTGAGACTCTGGAGCTGTTTCTTACACAGCAGCATTTTGGGAAAGCATCTGACTGCCACAAGGATAGACTGGATATCATCTGGATGTCACTGGATGTCATGGTCATGTCGTTTTGTTTTCTTGATCCATTAACTCCTTGGCAGGCACAAAGAAAGCATGCCAAAAATGATGTGTTGAATGGAGATAACCAAGACAGGAAGGGCAAACTCTGGTGGGATTACAGTGCTTGGTGGTTCTGCCCATCTTTGTCTGGGTATAGGTCATCTTGATTGTGTTAGTGAAGTAGGAAGCCCCACCTCCGTGGGTGGGAATGTTCCCTGGCTGGGATCCTGGACTACAAAAGTAGTGAAAAGGAGATGAACAGCATGAGTTCATCCCTCTCTGCTCCGTGATCATGGATGCAATATGCTCAATGGCTTCAGCCTCCGGCCACCTTGACCTTCCCACCATGACCTCCCCACCTTGACTTCCCACCATGACCTCCCCACCATGACTTCTCCACCTTGACCTCCACAACATGACTCCCCCACCTTGACCTCCCCACCTTGACTTTCTCACCTTGACCTCCCCAACATGACTCCCCCCACCTTGACCTCCCTACCTTGACTTTCTCACCTTGACCTCCCCACCTTGACCTCCCTACCATGACTTCCTTACCTTGACCTCCCACCTTGACTTCCCTACCTTGACTTTCCCACCTTGACTTCCACACAGCGACTTCCCCTTGAACTTTGAGTCAGAATAAACCCTTTTCCCCTTAAGTTGCTTTTTTCAGAATATTTTATCATCGTATAAGGAAAATTAACCGAATTTAAATCATTGAAGTTGACCCAGACATTCATGAGGAAATCCAAGAATGGAGAGTAACAGTTCACCTAGTTGGTATACTTTGTTCCCTGGACAGCAATTCTCTGATGCTACTGAAATAGTTCCCCAAATTGACTAAGACATGGCGCTAGATCAAGAACCCAGAGTTTAGATTTGAATCTAAAAATCTTTGAATTTAGGTTTGACTCATTTGGTGACACTGTATTGTGAAATATTAGTTTAAGGTGTGTTACAGTCATTTATGTTGTAGACTATTAGTTTAATGACACAAAGATGTGTTGCATTCTTTTATGTTACATTTGTTTAAATCTATAAAGCTGCGTTACTTTGTCTGCCTAAAATACCTGATTGATTTAATAAAGAGCTGAACAGCTGATAGCTAGGCAGGAAAGGGCTAGGAAGGGCTGCCAGGTAAAAAAAAATAAATAGAAGAAGAAGAAATCTAGGAAAGAGAGCAAGGAACGAGTAAAGAAGGAGAGGAGGAGGCCAGGGACCAGCCACCCAGCCACACAGTTAGCCATGGAGTAAGAAAGAAAGATATATGGAAGAAAGAAAAGGGAAAAGCCCAGAGGTAAATATAGCTAAAGAGAAACAGGATAATATAAGAAAATCTGGCTAGAAACAAGCTAAGCTAAGGTCAGACATTCAAAAGTATGAATAAGTATCCATGTATTTATTTGGGAGCTAGGTGGTGGACTCCAAAAAGTAAAAATAAAATAAAATAAAATACAGCTACAACATGGAGTGAATCACTTCTTTTTGCTTGTCTTTAGTTTCCATCTGCATAACGACTTTGCTGCTTGTATGCTGAGAAGCTGCGAATCCATGGGCCAGTCGTATAACCTATGCACAGGTCAGCGTCCTTACCTATAAAGCAGTGGTCAGCTGCTGGCCTGGCCTAGTTAAACAAGGAGTGGATAGAAGAACAAAAGCCACACTGCCTGCCACTAGGGCCCAATGGTTCTTCCTTATGACGCCACAGGCTTCTGATAATTATAGCAGCAACGGTAATGAACTGAAAACAGCACTGGATTCAAAGCGGGGGCTGGATTAGCAGGCGAGGGAAACTTGTTTGAAATCATCTTGGAAGAAAGAATAATTGAGTCATATGAGGTTGAGGTAGGGCTTTCTCTGGTCCTTTCTCTCTTTTCCTCCTCGTTGTTCCCTTTGGCTCTAATTGTTCTTTGCTTTTGTTATGAGTTTTCTTGAGAAGACATAAATAAATACTTATTTACTCTAGGTAGGACCCCACTGATGACAAATAAATGATTCTAGACAAGCATCACTTAGTCAATAAATGTACTGGTATTATTTATAGATAAATGACTGATTTGGGGGCAACTTCATCACCAGAAATCCCACTGCTTTATTTTTTTAAACTTCATTTCATTTATTATTATTGTTGCTGTTGCTATGTATGGGATGAACATGTATGTGGACATGGTATGTGTGCTATAGTGCATGTGTAGAGAACAGAGAATAATTCTATGTAATAGATTCTCTTCTTACACCTTATTGAGGTTCTGGGATTGAATTTAGGTCATCAGACATGCACTGAAAAACTTTTGGCTGCTCAGACATCTTACCCACTGAGAGCTGCATTCTTTAAGCTTCCTGCCCCAATCCGGCAAGCTCTACGAGAGTCTCCTCTCAGCAGTTACTTGTTGCGAATACATATAGCCACTGGGAGGAGTCCTGTGAGTTCTGCAACTTTAGGGAGTTTTCTGGTCCTTTTACCTTGTTTCCTGATGTTCCTAAGCCTTGTAAGTTTCCTCTGCCTCCTGATGCTTTCAAAGCTTCCTCCCCTTTCCAAGAGAGAATGTTTCAATTTGACAGAAACAGCTCTCTGGTAGCAGTTCTCTGTACCTTCATGGAGTAAGACAGGTGATACTCCGAAGAAACAAGGTGGCTTTGGGCTCTGATGAGTGCTTCTGTAGTGCAGGAGAGTCAAGACCAAGTTGCCCCTAAAAGATTCGTTTAACCTGTCTGGGGTGTTGCACCAAGCCTTGCTGTGGTGGGAATAAGATCTGTCCTCTCTGAAACTCATGCTGAAGTCTAATCCTCATTATGAGATTTTGAGAAGAGAGACCAAGTGGGGGTCTTTAAGAGGTGATTAGGGCTCAGCCTTCGTGAATGGATTAATCCAGTCACTCGATTAATGGATTAAAGGATTAACAGGTTAGCGGTCATCTGAGGTGTGCTTCTGTAACAGGAGCCAATGTGGCTAGGTGTATTGTCTCTTGCGGTGTGTTCCCTGCCCTACTTTTGGACCCTGTCAATCAAGATGTGGCCTCTTGACCTTGGACTGGGAGCATGAGCCTAAGTAAACCTCTTTTCTTTATAACCTACCCAATCTGTGATATTATTAGCAACAGAAAATGACTAAGGGAGGCTTCAGGTCACTGGTTTTGGTTCAGCGTGGATTTCATACAGCAGGGTGAAGAAGCAGAGATACTGGTTAGACTCTGGGTGGTAGAAATGGCTAACACACGTGTTCAGGGGACAGGGAGAACCTGCTGGATTCACTGCCCCAGGAATCTGTGGATGAAAGAATTCTAAGTGAATTTGCATACAAACACATCATCCACCTGACACGGGTGCAGGGAAGCCAAGGCTGCCTATAGGCGATCAATAGGCCTGCCTGTATCTGAGTGATCAGCCAAGAGCTCATGATTCTTCATGGGGGTTGGCTACCTGCATTACGTTCTTCATGGTCCTTCCGCCTTGCCCACTCATTTCTGTGTCCCACACTGTGGCATGCTCGTGTCTTCATGGTCTCCTTTTTACCAGTCTCCAATGATGCATGTGGCCCAACAGAAGCATGCTATAGGAACTTAGTGTTTTGTGTGTGTGTGTGTTATGTGATTTGGTGTGTGGTGTATGTGTGTGGTGTGTGTGCATGTGTGTGTGTGTGGTGTGAGAGTGCATGTGTGCATACATATGTGTATGTGTGTGTGTGTGTATGCGTGTGGTGTGTGTGTGTGTGTGCATGTGTGTGTGTATGCGTGTGGTGTGTGTGCATGTGTGTGTGTATGGTGTGAGAGTGCATGTGTGCATACATATGTGTATGTGTGTGCGTGTGGTGTGTGTATGCGTGTGTGTGTATGCGTGTGTGTGTGTGTATGCGTGTGGTGTGTGTCTTTCCTGTTTTTACTTCCAGCCCTGGGAACTGACCTTGCTCATCCCAGGCTAGTGCTCTATCACTATGCTGTTGGAAGAGGAAGGGGCCCTTTGTTCCATCACGGCCGCCCAGCTAGCATACACCCAAAATAATCACACAGAAACTGTATTAATTAAAACATTGCTTGGTCATTAAGCTGTAGCCTCCTATTGGCTAACTCTCACATCTTGATTTAACCTGTTTCTATTAATCTGTGTTCACCACGAGGTCATGGCTTACCGGGAAAGATTTAGCATGTCTGACCTGGCGTCTCCATGGCAGCTCTCTTACTCTGCTTTTTTCCTCCCAGAATTCAGTTCTGTCTTCTCCACCTACTTAAGTTCTGCCCTATCAGGCCAAGCAGTTTTTTTTTTTTTATTAATTAACCAATGAAAGCAACACACAAACAGAAGGACCTCCTACACCACTATGCTACTTCCCAGCCCACGTTCCCATCTTCTCTGTAGCTCTTCTTAGCCCCTTTATGCTCTCTGCTCTAGACTAAAATAAACACAGACTGGAGTACGATGCTCTTAGATTTGCATCTTCTTGCTACCTCTGACTGGCCTAGTGATACTGGCCACTCTTTTGGGAATTCTCAGCCTCTTACTACACAAAATTAGAATTATTTTCTTCTTCCCCTTTTTCCTTTCATTCCCTCCCTCTTTCCTGCCTTCTTCTCACTCTTCCTTTCCCCCTTTCTGCCTCCCCTGTACACATGCCTTACTATGATGTCCTAGGATTAGGCTGCATAATGCACAACAGAGAGAGGCACCCAGAACACAGTGGTATGGAGGGGGTCTTAGCACTTCTCTGTGGCCTTATACTCTCCTTGTATTCTAGTTGTCTAGAATAAAATAAAATGTTTGTCTGAGCCAGGAATAGTGATGCAGACCTACAATCTCAGTTACTCTGAAGGCTGAGACAAGGCTATTAAAACTTCAGGACCAGCCAGAGCTATGAAGTGAGTTGAAGACCAGCCTGAGGTATGTAGTGAGACAGAGTCAAATGAGAAGAGAAAGAAAGGCTGTTAATGTACCTCCACTGTAGCATCCTGCTTAGCCTGGGCGAGGTGGCATCGCAAATCACCATGTTGCTGAGGTGGCAGAAGCAGGGATGTTTGGGCTGGCCTTTGTCCTGGGTTCCTGATACAGAGCAGATACAATTCTCGCCATTTCTGGATAACAGAGTGTGTCTTTACTCACAAAACTCTCCAGCTCACTCCCAAGCATAGACCAAGCATAAAACAACTCAGAATAGGGACCTTCTGATTCTAGGGATAGGGCTTAGAGCCATGCAGACCTCTAGGGAGAAGAGGGAGGGTGGTCAATCATTTTGCTGCCAGGGAACCACATACAACTTTAGAGCTGAAATTCAGTGAAAGTTCCATTTCGGGATACTCTGATATGTGTGGGTGGGGGCTTGTCCAGTCCTGATTCTCTGGGGAAATAGATACTAATGCTGTATACTTGGAACAAGTTTTGTTTGGGTAGTATTCTTTGTGGTAAAATAATAACAAATATAGAACTTTGCAGAGTTCTGAGAACGATTCTTGTTAGTTGTTAAATCTGAAAGGATCCTGGGAACTGCCACGTTTGTTACCATACAGGTGGCCTGGGGACTCTACTTTGGCTGATATTTAGGGAATGGCAGTGTCATGGCGGATGGAGCCTCTATCTTGTAGACTTTGTCTGGCTCTGGATGGTTAGCGTCTGGATGGAATTGCAATTTCTGCTTAGAACGGAAACAGAATAACTGTCCACCAGGCTGTGTACCTTTGGGGGCCGCTCCTGTGATATATCTAATTCTGCTCTTTATTTGATCAGAAACTTTCATTTATTCTGTAAAATCCATACCAAATGCCAGTGCCTCAAAGGATTTCTTTATCAACTTACTAGGGACAATTATAAAACTGCATTTAAAGGGAATCCTACAACCAGCTCCCACGGGCTTCACCAACTTCTCTGTTGTTCTCATACTTTCAGGGACTCCTCATGGGTCTTTGTAGGGAGAACTGAAGTGTCTTTTGGGTCAAAAACATAAAAGTCAGGCCGTGGTTTTTTATTCCCTAGGGAGAGCTGGCAGCCCTGGGGTTTGGCTGCCTTGCACCAGTGACTTGTGTACAGAGGAAAAAGGAGCAGGAATTGCACTTACATAAAGCTGAGTTGGCACAACAAGCAAATTCACAGAGAGCTGTGTTGTTGGAAATAATAAGACGAGCATTGTACAGAAGGCAGCAGATGGGAAAGAGCATGTCTTGTCAGCCAGGACTTCGGTTTAACAGTCCTGTGTTAGTTCAGGGCTGTTATTTCTCCGTGAGTGATGGTGTAGGCAGAGGTATCAGCCAGGAAGTAGTCATAGGTTGGGAGTGGAGTGAGAGGAAGGGAAGAACATGGTTCAGGCTTGCTTAGCATCCTTCTCTTCCTCTTCCACGTCTGCTTCTGAGTATACATGTTTGTATATATGTACCCGTATGTATGTGGTCATGGGTGTAGAGGTCTGAGGTCAAGGTTGGGTGCCTTCCTTACTCCCTGTCCACCTTATTTTTTGAGGCAGGGTCTCTCCTTGAACCTGAATAACACCAATTAGCTAAACTGGCTGGCTAGCAAGTGTCAGGTTTCCTTGCCAATATTAAGATGTGTGTGTGTGTGTGTGTGTGTGTGTGTGTGTGTGTTGAGGGTTCAGACTCAGGTCTCCACACTTGCAAAACCCTTTACTGATAGCTGCTTTCCCCAGCTCTTTCTTCCTTAGAGTTCTTCACCCAATCCCCCCTCCCTCCTCCTTTTTTCATTCAGGCAGAGCCTGTGAGCTCTTCCTCTGTGCTGAATGGAGGCGGTGGTGATGATGCTGACAAGAACGTGGAACCAGAAACACTTCCCAAGGGCCGAGCACGTGAAAGGCCTGGTCCAAATGCTTTCCATGTCCTCACACCGCCGTTTCTAACACCAGATCTATCCAAGGCTGTTGCTGTATTAACTGCTATCTAGATGGAGAAACCAAGAAACACAGAAACCCTCGTTTCTAGAATCACACAGCTGCTAGACGTACAGAGGAGACTGAGAGGCACGGCCACCAGTTTGCTCAGGCTCTCTTAGGCCAAATCTAGACAACAGTTTTGAGCATCCAGTACAATAATACAGTTTTCACTAGACCATGCTTCTTCCTAGATGGAGCAGGGGGAATTCTTAACCGAAGAAAGTCAATTAATTACTGTGGAGTGGATGGGGAAACTATAATTTACAACCCCAGTGCAGTCATGGATTCAAGCCCAGATCACAAGGGATGCTGAGACTGTCGGGGGAACAGCACATCCGTATGTTTCCCAAGATTAACTACATTATGAAGAATAGATGGCCTTCCGTAGGGGAGAGGTCTGGTAGTCAGCACCTCCTCTGAGTGGTTAGACTTTGCATCACTAGTGTGGGGAGCCTGACATCGTGGGCCTTCCGTTGTGATACAGGGAAAAGCCAAAGTCATCACCTACATGGGATTCTTGCCTATAATACTTTCTCTGAATCTACTGAGGAAGCAAACACACAGGTCCACAGCTTTTTAAGCCATTATTCCTCATCAAAAAGGAAAACCACTGTCCATGAAAGACGCTAAAAGGCATCTGAGTGGATATCTGGTGTCAGGGATGTGAGTGCATACATTATGTAAACATGTATATGCTCATGTGGAAATCTACATATACACATATGTAATGTGTGCACATATATGTAAAACATATAAGCAGGTTTGCATATGTGTATAATTTTATGCCTATATATGCATTGTGAACACGCATGTGTATTTATATATACATATGTATATATATATATATGTATGGATAAATGCTAGATGAGATTCTTTTAAATTTTTTCTTTTTAAATATTTTGCTTTGTTCTTTGAGAAGTTCATATATCCATACTATGTATTTAGTCATATTCGCCCCCCCACTATCCTCCCAACTCCTCTACGGTCCCCTTTCATCCACCCTCAACTTCAGAATCCCCTTTCACATCCACCTCCCAACCTCATGTCTTCTTCTTCTTTATTTATTATAAGTCATTGAATTCAATTAGTGCTGCTGATATATACAAGGCTGTAAAGCCATCCACTGGAGGATTGTCAACCTACTAGGGGCCACATCCCTAACTATGCTAAACAAAAATAAAACAAACAACCTCCCCTTCCCCTAGCATCTATTAAGTATCAAAATTAGTTGAAATTTTAAAGCTGTGAATTTTATTTGTGGTTATCCAGGAAAATGCTCTTTTTGGGAGATGCAGACTTACATGTTTGCATATGTTTTATATAGTGCATACATATATGTATGCAAAGAAAACATGGAGAACATTAATAACTGGTTGTCAAATGAAGAGAGTGTGGAAGTCTGTTGTACCTTCCGACAGTTTTTCTATAGGCTCAACCATTTCCAATGGAAAACATGAGGAAAATGAGGTAGGAAGGAAGACATGCCCCTGTGGGTTGTGCTGAGTGACAGCAGGTGAGTCCCGGAGTTGAGGTGGTGGACTTGGGAGTAGACAGGAAGGATGGGAGAGTAGTTGTTTTCAAAGTCACCCCCACATTTGCTGGGTCTGCTAGCTCTGCAAGGCGGGCTGTGAGGAAGCTGCCGTCTCAGCCTTTCCCTCAACTCTCCTCCTCCCAGAAGAGTCCACCTTTCAGACTCGAAGAGGACTCTCGGCATGGACCCCTGTGTGTACAAAGACTGCCCCTATTGTAAGCCTTAGCCTCTCAGCTCCGAACATTATTGGATACCTTCTTAACTGAGAAAGAGGAGGGTGAGCTGTCTCTTACTCTCACACACCTTTTATTCACCTCCAACCTCTTCATATGATTCTAGCATCATTTTCATTAGACTGATGGTCAGTTTTCATTCTTTCATTCAGACATATACATGGTATCCAAAAAATATCAGCCCGTCAGTTTTACCATTTTTTTTGGGGGGGGGTGGGCTTACCTAAAGTCTCAGGAGAGGATTGTTTAAGAAGATGAAATGCCTGAAGAGGGAAGGAGACGTAGATAATTAGCAGGAAGTCTGGTGGTAGAGTCAATGACTCATACATAGAATCCAAACTTCTGGAAAGAAAAACAATTCAATCTAGGATAAATTGTTTTAAAAAGTAGTAAAAATAAAAAGGGACTCATATTTCTCCACTCCATTGTGTGGGGGATACAGAGAATGGAACATTTTGGAATGTTCAGCCGAGTCAGGGAGTCTGGGGCTACAAGGAGTAGACTGGCCATGAGTCATAGGGTCAGCCCATGCCTGCTGAGCGGCCTTCACTTGGTATCTGGGCTGATTCAGCCTCTACTTCCAGACCTGGGGAAAATTCCCGAGCCTGACTCCCCAGCTCCTGGCTGCTGAGCCCTTTAGCAATTCTCATTGCAAAAGTTCTGGCTTCTCTCCTCCCTACAGCTCTAGTGCACATCCCCTAGGGTCTAGATTGTCCCTTCGTCTTTACCCTCTTTTGTCACCGGTCTTTGGCTGCCATCACCTCGTCCAGCCTCTTTATGCTTGCTGCTTTACTGATGTATGTTCTAAAATCAACTTCTCCCTTCTATGGGACTTTGGGAGGGCAGCAAGGTAAATGTGAGCATATCTCTCACTTTTTAGCCTAGGAGACGAGCTAGGCACTTCCCTTTTCCGTTTTAATTTTATCTCCTCTCTCCTAGCCCCACTGTGAAGAGAAATCTTGTCATTCCAAGATGGCTGGGACTGGGGTACTATTGTGCACATGTGTCTTCATGTACTTTGGGTCCAGGCTTTCTTGAGCTGCAGAATAAAGCTGAGCCTGTGTCGCATGTCCCCTCTCCTTTGGGTTGTACTTCCCCAGTGCACCGAAGGCAGTTTCTGTCTTTGACCTGGCGCCTGTGTTACGGTTTCTTTGTCCTTTAATGGATTCAACATTTATGGGTTGTATTTCTGTTTTAAAATTAATTGGTACCATTGAAGAGAGAGGACAAAAAAAAAAAAAAAACGAGCAGAGAGTGAGGCAGCCATGGGCCACTCGACTCCAGCCTCCAGCCACAGCGGCTGCAAAGACCTCTTGCTTTTGAAGGGGCTTTCTGCTCTCTGAAATATTTAATGAAGGCGCGTGGCAGACCAGGCAAGGGAAGGTCTCTGAACCTGTTGGCCTCCCTTCTAAAGCGAGCTGCCCTGCGTTCTGTAACAAAGAGCCCAGAAGCGCTGGGAGGGCTGGTGGCGGTGTTGGGAGCACCACTGAGGCGTGTCCCCTCCTCTGGTCAGGTTGGCTCTGGCCTTTCAGCCACCTGCTGCTCTGACCCCAGCTGGCAGGCAGCTGCATTGTCTCTGCTGAAGCTGTCTGTGATCTCCGGAATGAAGCATTTCTTCCTGTGGTCTGCTCTGGTTCCTCCCCCTGCTTTGGATTTGAGCATCTTTTTGTTCCGCTGCTCTTACAGGGCAGAACACACATCCTCCCTGGGATGTGATCTTTTCGTTAACAATTTCCCCTAATTCCATTTAATTATTTCTTACAAAGTTTGGTTCCCAGAGATAAAAGGTCTTTCTCTCCCGTTACCCCTGCCCAGTATCTCCTTCCTTCGTGTTGTTTCCTAACTTCGGCATCTTCAGGAGGGCAAGGTTTACCATACGCTTCCCATTTGCCTGAGGATCAAGGCCCTCCCCAGCCCAACCTGTTGTGAAGAATGTTCTTTCCCAAACAGAGCTGCTCCCTAGCCTCAGTTCTTCACTGGCTCTGCCTTAACAAAGAGAAGCAAGGCAGTCCAACCTAACTCACTGGAGACACTTGCAAAACATTGGCTCCTTATCTGAATTTAAGTGCTGCACAGCCCTCTTCCCTGCCTGCCTTTCTGGGTTTGTAGCTGTAGCTCTCCAGTAGGACTATATTTGAAAATACCAGACTCCGTTTTTTTAACCCACTTCGCTCTCTATTCACTGGGTTGCTAAGTACCAGGGGTCTGTTTGTATATCAAGTATTTTAGATCAGCACTGTCAGATAGCGATATCATAAAAGCCCTTTACTGGTAGTGAGGATGGACAGACAGCTCAGCAGTTAAAAACATTCCCGGCTCTGGTAGAAGATCCAGGTTCTGTCCCCAGTCCCCACAAAGCAGCTAACAATCGTCTGTAACTCCAGTTCCAGGGGGTCTGATTGTCCTCTTCTGGCTTCTGTACTAAGATTTTCTGTGTCAGTTTGTCCCGTCTTTGAAGTTCAGCATCTGTGTTCTCCGGGCAGCACATTCTGATCCCAATGACTACAAGCGCTGTGAGGACAGGATTAGATGGTGTGGCCCTGCGAGAAGAAGCCTCAGATTGAGCCACACTTGTAGAATCCCCTGCCCCCCATGTAGTTTCCATGCTAGGTGGGAGGGAACACGGGGAGCAGGCTAGCAAAGGTAGCACGCTTTCTGCAGCCCTCTGCTCATTTCTGATTCGGAGCACTCTGGCGACTGTTTCTCTCTCGGGCAGCAGTTGATCTATGGGATGAAAGCTTGACTCTCTCTTCGGCCCCTTACTACTTGCAATAGATAGGGGCTGCACCAGGGGTGCCCATCTGTGAATCCCCAGGACCTACGAACAGGCTACCTTACAAATGGCATAAGTAGCTTCGCAGAAGTGATTAAGGAAATAGAGCCGAGGGCAGATTATCGTCAGTTATCCCAAAGTTCCAAATCGCATGCACTTAAACACCCATCAGTTTTCCTGGATTCAGAGAACTGGAGCCATGGCAGCAGAAGGTCACAGCCCATATTGCTGGCTTTAAAGATGGAGAGGGGGCCACGAGCCAGGCAATCTGGGGGCCTCTAGGAGCCGGAAAACGTGAGGAAACAGATTGTACCCTGCTGTATCCGGCAAGATCACGGCCCTGCTGATACCTCGTTCTTAGCCCAGTGAAACCTCTGTTGGATTTCCGTCTCACGGAAAAGTAAAATAATAAATATGTGATTCTTTGAGACACAGAATCTGTGGTGATTTGTTATGGTGGCAGTAGAAAACTAATACACTAGCTTTGGGGCTAAGAGATGAATAATTCACCTCTCTGAGATCCAGACATAAGTTATACCGAACTCAAGGGATTGTCAGAGGATGAAAATGAGAGGATGAAATTAAGCAGTAAAGGTCTTAGTCCGGTGCCCAGCTCGTCCAAAAAGCCCCCTGACTGATAGATGGAGCTACACGGGTTGTTATGATCCCCACCGTGGCCTGTCTGGAGCAGGGCTCTGTGAGCACTTGTTGAACAAGTTTTGAATGGGCTGGTCTAGGACTGTGACCTCCTCTGACATGGTTTGCAGCCTTGGAGAGCTCATCAGCGCCATTCTTTTCCTGAGCGTGGAGCCCGAGTGGATTTGGGTGGAATACAGTCAAACATGTTTTACTTGAGTGGTTATGCATTTTAATATGCGTTGGGAAAATATGGCTGGCACATCAAATCCATAATTCACAGAAAGAGGATAACAAAGGGAATCCATTTTTAAAGTGTGTTATGTAAACCCCAGCTCCCACGGTGAGGGGCTGAAACCCTGGTCTGTGTCCCTGCTGTCTCATTCTAGAGATAAGACAGCTGGGGCTGAGGTTGAGGGATGAACTGTGTATGACCACGAAGGAGCTACCTCCCTTCATTCCCCAGATTACTGGGTGATGTACCGGCCTGAGTGAGATAAATATCAGATTCTTTTAACTGAATCTCGGGATTGGGAATTGTTACAAGTGAATTCACCTCGTGGTTTACATGCAAGGGACATCCATCCTTCGCCCATTCTGCTCTCAGTCTTACTCATGAGATCTCCAACCAAGCAAGGACTAGAAAGCCTGTAAATAGGGTTCTCATGTTTGTTTGAACTCCTCTTTGGCTGCTAACCTAGCATTTCACTGCAGACAGCCAGAAGGAGTGCATTGGCTCACAGAGAACAAAGAGCACTGAGCAATGGAATCCCAGGGAGAGAAGAGATGTAGCTGGGTATTAGGTGCTACCCACACCAGAGGCCGGGCACTCCCACTTCTCTCTGCTCCTTTCCCATCTTTTCTTTCTCCTGTCAATGGCTTCCTGCTGCTCTTGGACTTCATTTCAGAAATATAAGATAGGATCTGACCCTGTTTTCCCGTTCTGATGTGGAAAATTCTATAAAAGAGTTATTATCGATTATATCATTATTATTATTATTATTTATTAGATATGGCTTGAATATCAATATTTGGACTAGACACCTATATCCAGTGGAAATAAGGCAGGGCTAAGGCCAAGGCCAAAGATGACATTAGCTGCCTTAGCTCAAGCCCTAGGGAGCTGTTTTGCAAAGACGATGGTGATGATAAGACCTGTTTATAAGCTCACTTCACACTGTGAGCAAGCTTGTAGGTGATATCTCAAAGCTGCTTTTTACTCACCAGTGTTAAAAAACTCTATTATATGTTGGTTTATTTACTCTCTGTGTATATTGTATACATGGTGTGTGCGTGTGTATGTGTGTGTGTGCATGTATGTGTGGTGTGCATATATGTGCCACAGACTGGGAGGTGGTCAGAAGACAACGTCTCAGGAGTTGGTACCCTTTTTATTATGTGGGTTCCTGGGACTGAACTCAAATTGTTAGGCTTGGCATCCAGTGCTATTTAACTGAGCCATTTTCCAGCCAGTTTTTTTTTTTTTTATTTGTTTGAGTTTGGGTTTTGTTTTGTTTTGTCTTGAAAATACTCCTAATTTCTATAGGCTCCAGCTTTCCCAATTGTAAGTGTGGTGATTGTAACTCTTATTTTTCAAGATTTTAGGAGGACTGTGGGGTGTTACAAGCGAAAATAGCTAGTGCACAAGAAAGGATCACAAAAACTTTGCTACCTTTTCTCCCAAGTGGCCATTTTCCCCCTCCTGGATTTTTGCTTAAGAAGCAGATTTCATAGCTCGTGATTGAAATCCTTTTCTTATTATTTCTTCCTGTTGATTGGAAAGACACAAAACCAGTTCCCTGCTATAATTACTACTAAGACTGGTTTTAAAACATACTGGGTTAATGATAATTGGAGAACACCTAGGACGTGAAAAAAAAACTATGTAGGTCAGGCTAATAGTGACTGCTGGAGTGCCTGACATAAGCAGGATGGAAATGGGCTGGGGGAAGCGCATTATGAAAAATGCTAGGACGAGTGGGTGGGAGGCGGTGGGGAAGGGAGGCGGTGGGGAAGGGAGGCGATGAGGAAGGGTGGCATCCGTGTCCTGGGGGAAGCGGCCTGGAAGATGGCATGAGACAATGATTTCGCGAGCTGCAGGACTCACCACGGCCTAGAAGGACCCCTTACTTCACACAAGTCTTAGGCGGGTCTGCTCTCTTGCAGATCATCTATGAGACAGCTTCTGACAGCTAAGGAACTCCTCGGCAAAGTTTAGCTGGGCAATAAGGGGATGAAGAGGAAAGCCAGGACTCCAGGCTGGGGAATTTTCAGGTTGGGTAGACACTCTGTCCCATAGGGGAAGAAATCAAACATGTTCTGAGAGAATTCCCAAGTCCTATGGAAAGGACAGTGGGTTTGAAGTGCAGAAATACAGAGAAGTCCGGAGGGGGTGGGCAGGAAGCGAGCCACACTGCTCACCACTCCAGCGTCTCCCCACCTGTCAGCCACCCATCCACCCTGTCTCATGATCATCCATCCTGCTGCTTACAGAATTCCATTCTAGTATAGGAGAAGGGGCAGAGGAGCTAATCAGCCAGCGCTGGAGAAATGGAAAAGAACCTGACAAGGCCTTTCCCGTATCACCAAGGGCATTACCATATATTTTACACAATGCGCAGTGTGGAAGGGAGGCGTTTGCCCTGCACACACAGAAGTAGGAAAACAAGGAGAAATATTTAGAATACACCGCACATACTCTGAAACTCTATCCATCAACACTATTATCCCTGCCTCCTTCTCTTTTCTTTCCCTAAGCTTTGTTCTACAAATAGCCTACTGATTCCTCGGGGGAGCTTTGCTAGATTCTGTTTGGATTGGGGTGCACAGAACAATTATTTCTCCCAACGCACTGCTTCCCTGTTACTACTGGCTTACTTTTGAAAGCATGTTGCATTTTGACCTGCTAAAAAGATGGAGGTCTAGCCAGCCCTGCTCTCGCTGCCTTTTGGGTTTTGTGAGCAGTTGTGTGACTTAGTGGACAGGATGCTTGCCAGGAATTTCGAACCCTAGCTTCTGTGCTGTTGGTGAGTCATTTCCTGTCCCTCACTGGGTGGCATCATTTCTGTCTCCCTCAGCGTTATCCTTCCAAGGTCATTCAGTTTTATCACTTGGGTATCTCTGCTTCTGAGTGAATGTCTTTGGAGCAACATTTCCACCTCCTTCCCTCAGGAGAGGGGATTTTGCAGGGTGGCTACATCTATAACTATCTGAGTGAGTTACTTCAAGCCACTTAAAAAAATCAAATTCCTCCCCTGCCCCCCAAGAAAATGTTAACAGTGCTCATGGCACTTAGAGGACATGAAATGCACCCAAGGACAGAAGACGTCATGTGGCCCTTTAAGTCATGTGTATGTGTGTAAAACTCTGGACTCATTGACAGATTAAGACTTGATGCTGACTTCAGGCAGCATACATTTCACGACAGAGGTGAGGCAGCATTAGGTGGTCAAGGGTCCTCGCACACAGGATGGAGTCAAGATGCTCCTGTATTTCAAGGTGGTTGTAGTATAGAACCAGAATCTGAAGGCACAAGTAGGAAAACCACAGGTAAAAGTTGTCTCTTTAGAAAGAGACAGAACTCAATCCGGAAGGTTTGAAGGTCTGCAGTGAGTGCTCAGCTTTAACGTCAGGGACAGGTGGCTCTTGGAGGTTAATGAAGAATAAGAGTCAAGGGCTGGATTTTCCAGCTACCAACCCTTCAACCTAAAATGGTGACCTTCCTGCATGATACACTAGTGTGATAGTGGTCCCAAAGCTGTGGGAGTGACCTATCTGATTGGATTTAAGGCCCACTCCATGAGATAGAATTCAGGCCTGACTCTACTTGGTTGGCCAAGAGCCTGAGACTAGATAGGCCAGGGATCTAGCGGGAATCCAAATATTACCTTTCTTCTGCTAAAGGAATGTAGCAATAAATTGACTCACAATGATAGTCTGCTACCCTCAGAGATCAGAGTCTTGCTCAGCCATCACAACAGAAGCTTCCTCCTACTATATGGAAACAAACCCAGAGACCTACAACTGGACAATGTGTAGAGAATGAGAGACCTTAGATCACACATTCCTAAGTGGAGTGACTCCATCAAATCCCTCCCTTCAAAGCTCAGGGATTTCTGTGGCAGGGAGGAGGAAGGATTGTAAGAGCCAATGGGGATGGAAGGTGCTAAGGAATCAAGGCCTTCTAGATACAGCACGACAGACACACATGAACTCACAAAGACTGTGGCAGCATGCACAGGGCCTGGACAGGTCTAAGCCAGGTGGGGCCTTAGCACTGAGAGGGGAAGCAGACATGTGCAAAGGAAAGGCTAGTTTTCTCCAGTGGAGTTTCCTTGGGTATAGAAACCACATTTAAGGGCAGGGGCCCCATGCCCATGAGTAGATGATTAAAACAAAATAAACTCGATGGTATTTTTGGAAGCTTTTTGTCTTATAATTTTTTATCTAGTCATTTTTCAACTTTAAAGATCTTTGCTTACATATTATGCTTTTTGTTTTTGTGTTTTTTGAATTTCTCTCTCTCTCTCTCTCTCTCTCTCTCTCTCTCTCTGTGTGTGTGTGTGTATGTGTGTTTTCTGAATCTATAAGTGTTCCTTGTATTTTTCCTTTGTCTCATTTTTCTGTTTATTTTGTCCTATCCTGTTTTATTTGTTTATTGTTGTTGTTTTAGTTTTTAGATGCTTATTTGTTTTCTAATCAGAGAGCAGACACACACACACACAGAGAGAGAGAGAGAGAGAGAGAGAGAAAGAGAGAGAGAGAGAGAGAGACAGAGAGAGAGAGACAGAGACAAAGACAGAGACAGACGGACAGACAGAGGAAAAGAGAAAGAAAGGGTGTGGATTTGGGTGGGTGGGGGTGTGGGAAGGATTTGGGAGGAGTTAGGGGAGAAGAAACTCTGATCAGAATCTATTGTCTGGAAAAACATCTATTTTCAGTTAAGAAAGAAGAGCTGAATTCTAAAGAGCCTTGTATAGTAAGTGGAGGCGTGACAGTCAGTTTCACCTGAAAACAAAGAGCTTTTTGAGGACTGCTAAGGAAGGGAACTAGGCAATGAGTAAATCTGAGGTCTTTTTTTTTCGGAGCTTAGATAATGACTGGGGTGCATGTGGTTCACTTGGATGGTGATCCCAGGCAACAGAAGAGTATGGAGAAGTCATCCAAGGGAAGAAGGACAGCAGTGACAGAATGCATTTGGAATTGGCTAACTATCAGCTCTCAGCCTTGCTGAAGGTCTTTTAACGAATTGTACAGAACACAGCCCAGAATTGTCACGCTGAAGAGTGGAGCCAGAGACACGCTTCAGTGATTGGAGTGTGAACTTCACAGGAAATAATTCCTTATCCTTTGGGCTGCATCTACCATTGGAGCTAGCTGTAACTTTGGAGAAAGCTCCAATATAGAAAAGCCGAGTGGCATTTCAATGTATTCTTCAGGTGGGATGTTGGATATGGGCATGAGGTAGATCATCCATCACATCTGCTCTTAACTCAGCTGCCCTTTGTGGGTGTGGGTCATTTGTTCTGCATGTAGCTAGATGTAACTGTCAGAATGTAACTTTGGTGTTAATGAGTGTGCATCGGAAGGGGCAGGGTCAGTAGCAGGCAAACCCAGGTTATAGGAAAGAATTTTCCAGTAGTTTTCTAGTCTCTTCAAGGCTATGAAATTTGAATACCTCTTTGAGTCAGGAGCAAAAGGAAAATGCAGAGTAGTAGTGACTGTAGATCTGTTCAAAAGGAAGACAGCATGAGAGAGAAAGTTAGTTTAGTCTATGATGAATGGTGTTGTATGTTATTGTATCTTCAGACTTTATCTTTGGATGCACTTAACAGGAATATAAGTGAGGTAAATGCCAAGGGGCCAATTACAGTTTTAGCCATCCCCCCTTTCCAGAGCCCGTGGAAGGCAGGTCAATATTTATGGAGTTACAACCCCTGCCTTTAGAGCTGAAACTCCTCCTATTTGGTGGTGCCATCAGACACTCACCTTGTTGGGGGGAAATTAAAGATGAAATCAGAACTTTCAAATATCCTGTGGGGTGTATTGATGTAAACGTGGGACATCCACATCAGATGCCTTTGCTCTGGGGAGAGGAAGGTTATCGTATTTCTTTTTCTTGAGGAGAAATAACATTGAGAGCCAGTGGGGGTTTGTCCTGTGTATTTCCAGCGTCTCCCGTGGAATTGAGATAATCCCTCTCTTTCTTTTACATTCTTTACCTGCTGCTTGGAGGAAATGACTACTCGGCCGCCTTCAAAAGCAGCTTTCCTTAGTCTCCGAGGGGAAGAATTGCCCTGCAATTCTTTGGCTGTAAAGAAATGACAGAAAACTCAGGAAAGGGCGAGGTCAGAGCAGCAGTTCCCAGGACCATAGCCCATTTCCCGCTGTGAGGTTGTAGTGTCTGCAATGACTGGTGTGTTCTCTTCTGTCTGTGTAAATTATACTAGTCTACGTTGCATTTTGCACACGTGGCTATGTAGAGCAGGCAGTCCCTTGGCCTGACCTGTCCTTTTTGCAACAGTTACTTTTAGAGCCAGATGAATTTCAGGCAATTTTTTTCTCTGTGGGCAAGGAATTTAATCTTTCAAAATACAATCCCAGTGCATTCATTTGTGCTGATGGACTAAAGCACCCAAGGCTTTCTTTCATATGTGTGTGTGTGTGTCTTTATATACACACAGACACATCTATATATATGTATGTACATATGCACACACACATATATGTGTGTATATGTATATGCGTATGTATGTATACACATACACACATGCACACACACATATATGTATGTATACAGAGAGAGAGAGTTATGTGTGTGTGTGCATTTTGTTCATGATGGGTTGGGGACAACATTGTGATTGTGTGTGTGGTGTGTATGTGTATGGAATATGTGTGTGTGCGTTTTCATGCCATGTGCTTATATATACACACAGAGAGACCAACAGGAGATGTCAAGTGTCTGACTCTGTCATAGTCTACATTACTCCTCTGAGGCAGTCTCTCCTTGACCCTAGACTTAGGCTAGTGATCAATAAGCCCCCGTGAGCCTTCAGTCTCTACTCCCCTTACTGGAGTTGCCCATGTGGCCATGCCAAACATTTTATGTAAGTACTGAAATTCAAACTTGGTGTTAATGTTTGCACCACAAATACTCTTACCCACTGAGCCACCTCCTCAGCCATCAGTGAAACTTTTACAGGACCCTGGCTTTTTATGCAGTAGGTGCTCCATAAACATTTTCTAATGATTTTGCATTGGCAAAGAAGATGCTAAATTATTAATGATAATTAGAACAATCAGGGCATGGTGCAAAGTAAAAATGCAGGAAGAAATAGATATATTTTGAAATGATAGTAGAACACCGAACACAGCACAAGAAACTTCTAAATGCTAGGTCTTTGTGAGAGCAGGTTGGACATCCATGAAGGTGGTCTTGGTGGTGGTTATCTTTACACACTGGGCTTATAGAGCTGCCATTCCATATTTCAAACATTCTATAAAATGAATATACTTGATAAAGAGGGAGGAAGTCATTTCAGAACTAACCCCATGGAGGAAGAGCAGCAATATGCATGCCAGACCACAAGACGGGCTCCTTCTCCTGCTTCGGTGATTGTGTACAGTCTTATTCAATCTGTACTTCCTAGTTCCCTCCCTGGTACCATCTCTGGGTTGCTAAGGGCACCTGCTCCCATTCAATTCTTGGATGCTGAGACAACCTCTGGGAGAATGCTCTGAGAGGGATCTGTGGGGGGCAGGGGTACAGAGGTTAGAAGAGCGTGGGAGGGCAAGGTCGGCCAACATTTCTTTCTTTGGAAAAGTTCCTAGCCAGGCTCTCAGGAGCATCGCCCTCTTTGCAGAAATACCCTCTTGGCAGCAGCTGGTAGTCTCTCGGGGATGGACACTCTGTGTGACTCTTAGTCAGCAGTGCAGAAGAGGCAGCCATGTGTGTCACTTGAACTCACCACCTCAGTCCTGAGTGGGGCCTGACTGGGAGGGGGAGGGGAGTGATGTGCCACTGGTAGTCCCCTGTTTTCGTACAGCAATTGCATGAAGACTACAAATATTTGAGCTGATTGTACTCGCTTACACGCAGCAATGAATCATCTTGTGATGAGAGGCCTGAAATATGCTGGGATGAAATTAACGTCAATTGAAACAGAAAATGGATTCTAGTTCCTTCCACAGTGAGTCTCAGAAGATGGTCTCAGAGTACAGGGAGCTGGCTATTCTTAGTGGCAAAAAAGCCCCTGCCACTGGTATTGCTTTTTTTTCTATTTTTATTTTCTTAAAAAGCTTCTTTTTGGCTCCTCCTCTGGGGTACCTTTTAATCAGGGACTTTGTCTGGTTCAGGCTCCGTTTTGACGTCTTGGATCTCTGGGGATAAAAAAAAAAATGTTTAAGAAAAAGAAAACTCATACAGACCTTTAGAATCTAAAAGGAAAAGAAAAATTAGGACCTTTATCCTAAAAAGTTCACATTTCTCCTGAACACTAGATGAATAGTGCCTAGCTGCTGAGGTCATGCGATTTTGTGGGCAGGGGATGGGAAGATTCTAAAACATTAACCCATGTTCCCTCTCCCTCCTCACTCCCCTTCCAGGAGTGTCCATTGCAGACTGATTTTCATACATGCAGGCCCTATAGGAGACAGAAGGAACTCGTGCATAGGGTAGACTTAGAGACTTCCTGGTGGGTCTGAGTGAAGTTTACTAAGGCGGCATTAGAAAAGAACCCCCTGGGCTGAGAAGAGCACAGTGTGAGTGATGGTGGGTGTCTGGGAAAATCCTGGGGCTTTCGGGCCTTTGGAACACTGGGACTCTCCCGCAGGACATCTGGCTGGTGACTGATCTTGGTTGTCAACCTGACAGACCTGGGAGGAGGGAGCCTCCACTGAAGAATTTCTTCCATCAGATTGGCCCATGGTGCATATTTTGGTCTCCAACTGATGTGGGAGAGCATGGCTCATCGTGGGTGGTACCCTCCTAGGCAGGTGGACCTAGGCTGTCCTCAAATCTAGCTGAACAAGCTTGAGACAGCAAGCTGCCAAGCATCTTTCCTCCATGGTTCCCACCTCTGCTCCTACTTGTGTGCCTGCTTTGACTTTCTTTAGTGATGGACCTGTCCGATGAAATAAACTCTTCCCCAGTGTCTCATGGTCTTCGTTTATCTTAGTCAGGAAAAGCAGCCTCCAGCACTCTAATATTGGTTTGCTTTGTTTGTTAGCCTAGAACTCTGGCCTGTTCCTCGCATCCTTCCATGACTGACGGGAAGGTTGCCCACAAACCACCACAGTCTGAAGATCTCTGCTGTGGGATGTTTGTACACTGTGTGAAAATTATTGCTGTGATTGGTGTAATCAAAAGCTGAATGGCCAATAGCTAGGCAGGAGGTATAGGCAGGACTTCCGGGGACAGATAGAGGAAGGAGAAAAAGATAAATGAGGCACAGGGCCAATGAGACCTGGAAGGAGTTGGACATCCAGAATGACAGAAAGGTAAACAGCCATGAGGCAAAATGTGGATTAATATAAATGGGTTAAGTTTTAAGAGTTAGTGGGACAAGCCTAAACGAAGGCCAAGTTTTCATAATTAATAGTAAATCTCTGTGTTGTTATTTGTGAACTGGTGGCCGGAAATAAAGCTTGCTACAATCTCTGTACATCTGCTTCGGCTACCTGCCGCAGCACCTTGGATGATATGAATCCGAGTGGCACCAATCCAGGTATTTGAATTTTGTAGATCAGAAAGACTCAGGGGTACTAGCCCTTCACCTGTCTTTGATTTCTCCCAGACTTGAAATGAGAATAATGCAGTGTGCTCAGCAGGGGTGGAGACCACACTCAACTGTCCTCTCAGTTCTGGTATGTCTGCATAGCTGCTCACCAACAGTTTAGTGGCTCCTGCAGCATTCCTGCTAAGCTCTCTGGGCTCTGCCCTGAGCCCTGGCACCTTACCTTATCATTGCTCAGTCCCGAGATTCCAGCATCTCTTGGGACTGTAGCCACTTGAGCAAAGAGGTCCAAAGGCATATGCTTTGGAGACTCAACCTATGTTTTGGAACTTGATATGCTCTTGAAAGACAAAAACCTGCTCTCTAAAAGAAGGGCAGACCTGAGTGAATGTCATATGGACCAGCTTGTTAAGTCATTTAGGGTTTCAGCTGTCTGCATTCGGATCGTAATCTAATGCCCCAGAAATACAAATCCCTACTCTTGACCTCTTTGCAGTCCATTTCTCTCACTATTGATCTGATAATGATCATGACTATAGCCTTCCTTGTGGATTGTGAGGAGTGCATGGGTCAACAGCTGCCAAATACTAAAGAAAGCACCAGGTGTATGGAAGGGCTAGTTTAGTTTAGACCACATGCCTAACAATTATCATCTTTCCTTCCTTTTGCTTTTCCATTGATTTATCTTGCTGATCCAATTATGTTTCTTAGGTGGTAGAGATTGGAAACTTTTGTATGTTTTCTTTGAGGAAGAATGATTTCTCTACGATATTCTTGGGCATAGGATCCCAACAGCAGGTCCTGGCATGAGGATTCACATGGCTATTGGAAAGTAATTCTATGAACTATAAGTAAAGGGCTGGAGGTGGTTGGGAAAGAAATGCAGGGAAATTAAGAAGGCGTTGCATCAGGTTAAGTCACTGTGATGGACAATCTGGCTCTAGCCAGTCTTGGGGAATCTGTTGGATCAGCGTAGAGCAAGAGGCTCGAAGATAGGTTACCTGAAGGGCACAGAGCTGAGGATTTTATGAATCAAATCCTGTTCAGTTTTTAGGGATGACTGTAGGGGCACTATCTCTTAGCCATTTTCCCTGCTCTCTCTGTCTTGGCCAGAGTTGTGGATGTTTGTAGAAAAGCCATTTTTGGTAGAGTCAAGTAATTCCAGGACCTGAAGGACAGGAGAGTCAGGCATCCAGACCATCCACCATGATTCCTCATTGCTTGATGACAACATGTCTTTCCATTTAATATTTCCAGAAGTAAGGTGTGAGTGAAGGAGAGAAACTGAGGAAGAATGAAGGACGTGAGAAAGATGGAGGGAAAAAAAACAGGAAGAGACAGCATATCAATCTAGAAGATGCCATTTTTCTCACCCCCCACCCAGTCCCTTTGATCCACTGAGTGATGGCCAGAATGGAGGAATCCTACAATCTATGTGAGGAGACCCATGTGACTGGCCTGGATGTTGACTATTCCATTTTGGTATCTTTTGTATAATTTCGCGTAGAGGAGGAATATAAAACCGGGTTTGCTCTGACAGCTTGAGGCTAAGAGAGGTGACATCAGATGGTCTCGGCCTTGTTCCCATGTTTCTCAGCATCCGCGTCAGCAAGATCTACTGAATTTCTTCCTGCTCACAGCTGAGGTGATGAAAAGTCACATCAAGCCAGATGAAGCCCTGGGACAGCTGCCAGCCCAGAGCAGTTGTTTCACCTTAAAACAAGCCCCATCTTGGCGGTGTCACCATTGTGAGAGAAGTCACACATGGCTATGTTGTCTTCCCTTTCGTTTGCAAAAATAAAAAAAAAAAAAAAAGAAAAGAAACTGGAAGAGGAAGTAACAGCTTCAATGCCTTGACATGTGTTTTCTTTTCTTTTCTTTTTCATTCAAGATTAATCTCAGCTAGGACTGACAGAATAGCATAGCCAAATTCTACTGGGAGAAAAGTCAGAAAGCATTCAATACATGGGAAGCCAAACAATGAAGGATGCTTGGAAAAGGGTCTTCTAGGACAGTGACATAGAGACTGACATGTCCGTGAGACACCTTGTGATGGTGCTAAGATGTTGATCAGGCAGCCTCTAGTGGAACCAGGGAATCTGTATCTGCTAACTAGCTTCAAGGTGCTGCTGATGCTGCTTGGTCCAAGGACTTTGAATAAGTAGCAAGGACATCATCTTCCAACTCAGGGATGACTATATTCAAGGTGCCCACTAATTATGGGGAGTTTGGCAAGTTACGTAGTGTGCCTAAATTTGAACACCTTGACATGGAGCATGTGGAATGGAATTACCACCACTAGGGGTTACTGTGAAAATGCAAAAGGTTAAGATGTGCCGATAATCCTTCCAAATATTCTGTGTCACAGTTAGGAAACAGCTGGCATCTGCTCATCTTACCTTTACCCTGCTCATTACACATTCCCCCCCTCTATACTACTTCCTGACTTCAGAACTCATTTCTGATTCTATTTCTGGCTTTGCACCCTTGTGCCCACTTCTCTGAGCTTACAGGCCCTGCTAGGCTTACGTTGCAAGGACTGCCTGTCTCCAGGCAACAGCCCTGCTGTCTTTTCCTAGGGAGGATTTCCCTTTCCAGGTCTCAGTTTTTGTATCTCTACAATGCTAAGTGTAGGTCAAAGCAACTTTTCATAGTTCTTCCTTTAAGCAATGGGGTTGGCCACAAGTAGCCCCACATAAACTCCCTTCAACAATTTTCTTTCTTTTTTTTACATTGTTGTTGTTGTTGCAGGCCATTTGCTTCATGTCTTGCCCTAGTACCAGACCACATATAGGAGTGTCTGTTTAGATAAAATGGCGCCTCCTGGAGTTGTGCAGTGCATAGAATGAGCGTCTTTACACTGGAAGCTTGCATGACTATACCTTGGAAACTTCATAATACTTTTTGAATTCCAGAATCCCATGCTCTTGATTCTAAACTCTTACAATTCAATACCCACTCTCGGGTCCCCAGACCCTAGCATGCAGTAACCTTCTGGCTTTTTCCTAAAGAGTCCCAAATAGAGCTAATGAGGCTTATACCATGCAAAAGAATCAAGGCACAAGTTCTGTGTCCATGGAGGCAGATGACCAGACAAGCTGTCAGTAGTGTGAGCCCTTCTCTGATTTGTGCCTCAGGCTTCAAGCTATGACTCACTGCCTTAGTGAATATCAGAATTTGGTGTGCTTCAGAAAGCTGTCTTGCTCAGCAAAGAAAGAGCATGGCAAATCAATTTTGGTCACTGGATAACAAGCTCCAGTTGTTTAACAAGCATTTGTTTCTGTGGCATCCACAGTAAAAAGGCAAATGGCAATTAGGCATCTATCGGCCTCGTTGCTAGTTCCTTTGAATGGAATTGACTTCAAGAGCGTTGTTTCTAGAACGGCTCTCTTTCTCTGGCTACAGCCTCAGTGCCATTGTTCATGTTTTGATGTTCATGTCTCAACATTTGTGTTTCAGTGCCACTGTTCTTGCCAGCAGGAAACATGCATTTTGTGCTAGAGTTTCGTAGATGTGAATTGAACAATAAATCATACTTAGTGTAAGAAACAGAAATGTGCGATATTTTCCAATCCAAAGAATATCTCAAGGCCATGTAAACAAGGGGGAGGAGAGGGCTGCCTACAAATGAAACACTAAACCACACACTTGACATGGTTCCGACTGACTACGGTTTCAGCACACACTCTGTGGCAATCAGGCTATGGACTTACTTCAGAGCTGAATGTATCCACTTCTTCCACGTTCTTCTTTTGGATAAGCCATGTTAGTGTCTTGAAACTGGCCATAGTGAGAGCATTTTCTCCATGAAAATTGGTCAGGGCCTCAAATAAGAGGTATTGTTTATTCAGCTATTTTCTAAAAGGTTAAATATTTTTTTAGCTTATGACAGAAGGGGATGGCAACTTCCCTGATCCTCATGCAAGAGAGACCTCGCCAATGGATCCCAGCACATTTTCTCTCAGCACCCACAAGGCCTGGGACCTTCCCCAGTACATTTTCCCAGTAGCGATTTCTAATGAGCTAGTGTGAATTCATGGACTGATGCTCTCCCAGCAATAATCTGCTTACCTTGGTCCAGTATGTCTTGCCTAGAACTTCATAATAGTATGAAGTAGTGAATATCAAACTTCTGATTTTTTTCAAGTACTTTAAAATGCCCCTATGTTTTTTTTTTATGAGTACCTTGGAATAACGTGTTACATGGCCAAGTAAGGAGATAAAATACAATAACAACATAATATCAACCTTCTGCCGTAATCATTCCAATCAGAAGGACATTGTCTCAGCTACTTTCTTGTGATAAAATAACCCTGCAAAAGCAACTCAGAGAAGAAAGTTTCTTTGGCTTATAGTTCCAGGGAGATACAGTTCTCTTTATCATGCAGAAGTCATGTTAGCAGAGAAGACATGACACCAGGAACGGAAGGCTCTTTACAATGCCTCCTCATGTAGGAGCAGAATTTGAACTGGAAGTCTACAGGCTATAAAGTCTGACCCCAGCTACCCATTTTCTGTTCTCTTCTTTTCCTTTCTTTCTATTCTTCTCTTATATATTGCATCCTGATTGCAGATTCTCCTCCCTCTACTCCTCCATTTCCCTTAAAAAAAGAGCAGGCCTCCCAAGGGTACTCACCAATGTGGCATAACAAGTTAAAACTAGGCACAAACCCTCATATCAAGGCTGGATGAATCAACACAGTAGGAGGGGTAGGGTCCCACATGGAGGCAAAAGAACCTAGAGACACTGTCCCCTCACTTCTACTGTTGGGAGTCCCACAAGAACATCAAGATACACAACCATAACATATATGAAAAAGGCTTAGCTCAGTTCCATATGGGGTCTGAGTGTGCTGCTTCAGTCTCGTTTTGAGCCCCTATGAACTCTGGTTATTTGATTTGTCCCTAATTAGTTGTTACTATAGTGACCCATTTTCTTTAGTGAGGTTGCATGTCCTAAGGACTCCTCAACCTTCTTCTTTTTTTTTTTTTCATTTTTTTTGAGACAGGGTTTCCCTGTAGTTTCTAGAGCCTGTCCTGGAACTAGCTCTTGTAGACCAGGCTGGCCTCGAACTCAGAGATCCGCCTGCCTCTGCCTCCTGAGTGCTGGGATTAAAGGCGTGTGCCACCACCGCCCGGCTCCTCAACCTTCTTAAACAGCACCACCTGCTGGGGACAAGATGTTCAAACACATGAGGCTGTGAGGAACAATTTACATTAAAACCACGACAGATATTCTGCCAAGTTGTTCCAGATAACAGTGTATTTTTTCAGGGCAAAGGGAGCATGAGTAAGAAGAGTAAATACGTCTTTATTTTTTCCATCCTAATGCAAAGCTTCCTTTGGACAAGGCTAAAGTCCATGGTTAGGCTTGGGTGACCACATGTTTTCAGAATGTAGAGGACATTGAGCTGATAATTACAAATTACCATCCTTCTTGGTTGGGGCTGCAGGGACAGCTGAATAGGATGCCTCTCATTGAACTACTCCCATTAGTGGAAGGAGCTGCTGATATCTATGTATTCAGATTTGTAAAATTAGAGAATAGTCTCCCACGTTATTAATAAAACTATTACACTACAGTCCTAACCATGCCACAGTTTTCTTGGTAATATGTGGGCTAGTGAGATAAATCTGTCCTTATCATTGGGAATAAATTCAGTGAATTACAAAAATCACTTCCTCTCTCCTTTTCTCCTTCCTTTCTTCCTTCCCTCCCTCAAGTAATGTTCTAAGAATATATGACCATCTGTGCTAATGGGGCACACCTTTAATCCCAGCACTCAGGAGGAAAGGTCAGACAGATTTCTGTGAGTTGAAGGCCAACCTGGCCTACACGTTGAGTTCCAGGAGAGCCAGGACTACCAGGACCACATAGGGAAACCCTGTCTCAAAGTCTCAAAACGATTTCTATCTATCTATCTATCTATCTATCTATCTATCTATCTATCTATCTATCTATCTATCTATGCCTGCCTATCTCTCTACATATATATGTATATATACCTAAATATAAAGATAAATGACAAGTACTTTGTCTACTCACCTTGTTCCTTTTCCTACCATGTGGCAGCACATGCTAGCAAACTAATAGGCAAGTCTATCTAGATCACTCTCCTATGGAAATCTCCAGTAACTCTTCCTTGTCCTCAAAGGAATGCAAAAATTTTTTCCATTTCCATTTGGCTTCATTGTATAAAACCAGGTGTTCATAGGTGGGTAGATTAATGTTGGGGGGCTTTTATTTGATTCCATTGGTCTGCGTGTCTGTTTTTATGCCAATACCAAGATATTTTTATTACCATAGCTCTATAGTAGACTTTGAAGTCAGGGATGGTAATGCCTCCAAAGATCCTTTATTATACAGGATTGTTTAAGCTATTCTGTTTTTTATTCATGTGAAGTTGAGTAATGTTCTTTCAATGTCTGTGAAGAATTATGTTGGGATTTTGATGGGGATTGCATTGAATCTGCAGAGTGCTTTTGGTAAGATTGCCATTTTTACTATGTTAATCCTACCAAGAGCATGGGAGATCTTTCCATTTTCTGGTATCTTTCTTCGAAGTTCTTGTCACACAGGTCTTTCACTTGTTTGGTTAGAGTTACACCAAGATATTTTATATTATCTGTGGCTATTGTAAAGGGTGATGTTTCTCTGAGTTCTTTTTTACATTTATCATTTGTAAAATGGAGAGCTACTGATTTTTTTTAGTTGATCTTATATCCTGCCACATTACTGAAAGAGTCTGTCAGCTGTAGGAGTTACATGGTAGAATTTTTGGGGTCACTTAATGTATGCTATCATACCATCTACAAAGAGCAAAAGTTTGACTTTTTCCTTTCCAATTTGTATCCCCTTGATCTCCTTTTGCTGCCTTGTTGCTCTAGCTAGAATTTTAAATGCTATATTGAATAGATATGGAGATAGTGGACAACCTTGTCTTGTTTCTGATTTTTGTGGAAACACTTTGAGTTTCTCCCCACTTAACTTGGTGTTGGCTATCAGCTTGCTGTAAATTACTTTTTATTATGTTTAGACATGTTGCTTGTATGCCCAATATCTCCAAGATTTTTTTATCACGAAAGAATGTTGGATTTTGTCAAACGCTTTTTAAGCATCTAATGAGATAATCCTGCATTTTTTTCCTTTTAGTTTGTTTATATGGTGGATTACATTGACAGATTTTCAACCCTGCATCTCTGGCATAAAGCCTACTTGATCATGGTGGATGATCTTTTTGATACATTCTTGGATTCGGTTTGCCAGTATTTTATTGAGTGTTTTTGCATCAGTGTTCATAAAGGAGACTGGTCTGTAATTCTTTTTCTTTGTTGCATCTTTTGAAGTATGACCTGATGATTCTCTGGATTTCCTCAGTGTCTGTTGTTATGTCCACCTTTGTGTTTTGGATTTTGTTAGTTTAGATATTCTTTCTCTGCCTTTTGGTTAGTTTGAATAAAGGTTTGTCTATCTTTTTGATTTTTCTTGAAGAACCAGTTCTTTGTTTCATTGATTCTTTGTATTGTTGTTTTGGTTTCTATTTTATTGATTTCAACCCTTGATTTTATTATTTTCTGGCATCTACTTCTCCTGGGTAAGTTTGTTTCATTTTGTTCTAGAGCTTTCAAGTGTGCTGTTAAGTCATTAGTTTGAGATAATCAACTTCTTTATGTAGGCATTTAGTGCTATGAATTTATCTCTTAGCTCTGTTTTCATAGTGTCCCATAAGTTTTGATATGTTGTGCATTCATATTCATTGAATTCTAGGAAGTCTTTGATTTTTTTCTTTATTTTTTTCCTTGACCCAAGGGTGAGCTATTTGAGCATTATTCTGTTTCCATGAGTTTTTAGGCTTTCTGTAATTTGTGTTATTGTTGAATTCTAACTTTAAGCCATGGTGATCTGTTAACAAACAGTGGTTTATTCCAATTTTTTGTATCTGTTGAGATTTGCTTTGTGACTGAGTATATGGTCAATCTTAGAGAAGATTCCATGAAATGCTGAGAAGAAGGTATATTCTTTTGTGTTTGGGTGAAATGTTCTATAGGTGTCTGTTAAGTCCATTTGAGTCATGGCATTCATTAGTTCCTTTGATGAGAGTAGGGTGTTGAAGTCTCCCACTATGAGTGTGTGGAGTTTGATGTGTGATTTAAGTTTTAGTAATATTTCTTTACCTATGTGGGTAACCTTGGATTTCAGGCATAAATGTTCAGAATTGAGACTTTATCTTGCTAGAGTTTTTTTCCTGTGATGAAACTGAAGTGTCCTTTTCCATCTCTTTTCATTAATTTAATTTGAAGTCCATTTTGTTAGATATTAGAATAGCTACGCCAGCTTGTTTCTTAGAAAGATATCTTTTCCTAACCTTTTACTCTGAGGTAAAGTCTGTCTTTGAAGTTGAGGTAAATTTCTTGAATGTAGCAGGCCGGAGCATGTTTTCATATCCATTCTGTTAGCCTGGGTCTTTTTATAGGCAAATTGATATTAAGAGATATTAATGACTAGTGATTGTTAATTCCTGCTAATTTTTGGTGGTAGTGTGTAGCACAAATAATAAAAACCCAGAGACAGAAATTGGGATTCAATCTGAAACCCAGAAAAACAAAGCAGACAAGCCACTCGAGAAGTCTTGCCTCTACCAAGGCTGGGCGACCACAAAACTAAGCAGCCTAAACCTCTCTCTCCTCCCGTTTTCTATTCCCTCTAGTGCTGGGATTATAAGTGTGTAACTCCTAGGACTGGGGTTAAAGGTGTAAATCATTGCCACCTGGATTTGTTCCTGCACTGACCTTTTGTAGCCCAGCCCAGGATGGCCTTGAACTCACAGAGATCACCGGACTCTGTCTCCCACTGGGCTAGGATCAAAGGTGTGCATCATCATTGCCTGACCTCTAGTGGCTTTAAATTTGCCTCTGCTGTTCAGGTAAGTCGTATTTATCAAAATACAAATAATGTACCACTACAGTAGTGTGTTTGTGTTTCCCTTCTTTGGGATTTGTTAGTGCGGAATTATTATGTATTGCCTGTGTTTTGGAGGGTGCAGCTAACTTCCTTGGGTTGGAGTTTTCCTTCTAGTTCTTTCTGTAGGGCTGAATTTGTGGATGGGTTTGGTCTTTTCATGGTGTCCCAGATTTGTTGGATGTTTTGTGTTATGACCTTGTTGGTTTTAATGTTTACTTACCAGTAAATCTATGTTCTTTATTGTATCTCCAATGCCAGAGATTCTCTCTTCCATTCTGTTGATCATGCTTGCATCTGTAGTTCATGTTCATTTACCCAGATTTTCCATTTCCAGAATTCCACTGGTTTGTGGTTTTTTATTGCCTATATTTCAATTTTCAAGTCTTGAACTGTATCCTTCACCTTTTGATTGTTTTTCTTGGTTTTCTTGCCCTTCTTTAAGGGATTTATTGATTTCTTTCAATTTTTTGTTTGCCCTTTCCTCCTCCATTTCTTTAAGGAAGTTTTAATTTCTTCTTTAAGGGCCTCCATTATCTTCATAAAGTTATTTTAAGGTCATCTTCTTCTGCTTCTTTTATGCTGGGATGTTCAGGTCTTGCTGTTGTAGAACCACTAGGTTGTGATGGTGTCATATTGTTCTTTACGTAGTTGAATGTATTCTTGCCCTGCACCCACCCATCTCTTCCTCCAACCAGAGCAGGCAGTCCCTGTGCCTCTGGAGGTTTCTCTTCCACCAACTGGTGCAGGTAATATCTGTGCCTCTGGGGGCCACTGATGCCTGGTAGACAGTTGGGTTTGGGGGGCAAAGTGGGGCTTGTAGATTACAGGATCAAATGGGATGGTGGTGGAGCAGCCTGTCCACATGAGCCTTGCCTGCTGGCCAGCCACTGTGTCTGGGATGAGTAGGAGAGGGGTGTGGGGTGTACCCTGGGATCTAGAACCTAGAGAATGGACTGTGCAGCTGGAGGCTCGTCACTCACCTCTTTGCCCAATCAGCGCAGGCGGTGTCCATGTCTCAAGGAGTTGCTGAGGTCACCAGGGTTGGGTGGGTTTGGGGGGCAAAGTGGGATGTGAAGATTACAGGGTCCAATGGGGGCGGAAATGGAGCAGGCTGTTTGCAGGAGCCTTGCCTACTGACTGACTAGTGGGGCTGTGATGGGTGGGAAAGGGGCACGGGATGTGTCCCAGGGCCTAAGGCCTAGAGCAGATGACCATTTTTTTAAAAGAAAAATTTCCAGTCTTCTTTTGGCCTGTACCAGGGTGCAAATTTTATGTACCCTAATGGTTCATTTACGTGCCTTCACCATTTGTCTCAGAGATCCCTGAGGATAAAATGCCTTATGGTAGGTGCTCAGACATTTGTTGTACAAATGTGTAGGTGTACATTATGCAAAAAGAGATGGAAAAAGTCCCCTCCAAGGGAATAATCTCAGTAAAAATAAGCCGTGTGGAGGAAGATGCTATACTGTGAGGGAGAAACAGCCAATATGTCTCAGAGGGAGGGCGTATGGGCTGAGTCTGCATACGTGAGGCCAGGGAAGTGGCCCGGAGAGAATTCCTGTAGAATCTGAACACCATGCCTTAGAAGTCATCCCGAATGCAGAGAGGTTTGAGACCCATGGGGGAAAACATAATCTTGAATTCTTAAAACTGAAGCAGTACATAAGACGACAGAATGAGACAATTGGTGTCGGGTAGAACAGATGTTTAGGTCGTCATTGTCCATGCAGTGGACCGTGATGGAGTCTAAAGTAAGATACCGGGGACAGGCGTGGAAGGCAGGGTGCATATAACCTACAGTTCTGTGCATAGAGTTCGAGTTTATTCCTGGAAGCAGCTCCGAGACACTCTGAGCAGACGCTCCTTTGCAGGATATAGCTGACAAAGCAATCAGGTGTGTGGCACTAGGGAAGCCTGAGATATAAATTAGCACCGCTCAGAAAAACCATCCATGGAGCCTGAACCTGCAGGTTCACATAGCTAATTTTGTTGGGAACAAACAGCCATGTTCCAGTGGCTGCGCGCTGGGGGTATGTAGATTTGGAACACATCTTGATGCTTTGCTTTGCCAAAAGCATTGCTTAGAACATTTTTCATTAGAGCAAATTTGTTTCAAAATTGTTAGCAAATTTTATTGCATTTCATTTGAAAGAAGTTTATGAATTAAAATATGGAACTGGATACGTGTTAAGCAGAAGCTAAATTACCTGCCACTGTGGAGTGTTCTTTCTGTGTATAGACAGAGTTACATGTGTAAAGATTTCAGGGCTGGGATGCTGCTTTACAGATTTCTTTGTTCAGCAATCCCAAAATAGATAATGAAAGCACAGAGAGGGAAAGGAAAATGCCTGAGGTTACATAGCAAGTTCATTGCAAAGTTGGAACGGGCTTATGTGTCCCGATACTGTTTTTTTTTTTATGAGATAGAAGAAAAAGTGTATTTCTGAATTTCCATGTCACAGGATATCCAATCTACAGACTGCTGTTGGGATAACTTGTCATCAAACAGATTCCAGAACAGAGCGAAAGAAAAAATATGCCTGAAGATGTAAAGCACTGTGTCTATCTCACAATGGAACATTCTAGAAAGGATAGCAAAGCTACACCTTTTCACATTCAATTGAGCAACCTACCACAGTTCTGCACTTTGACAGAACCTAGCATCACAAATCTGTTTTGCTTGGCTTCAGAGGATCTTGCACAGATAGATACTAAAGCCTAACTTGATGCTGTGGTCTCTGTCACCCACTTTATACAACCCATTGCAGACTTCTGCTGATTTACCTTCTAGAAATCTTCAGGTGTTTCCTGTCCACTGCGTCTATTTCCTCGGAGTGGAAACATTCCCTTGAGAAAGAGGAGGAGGGCTCAGACTCAGGAGGCTAAGGAAATTTACAAGGCTCAGTTAGTTCCTGAAACACAATAGGTTTAGGAAGCTCAGAAAGTCACAAGGCCTTTCCCAAGACTGTAGAATAGTAAATAACAGCTGGAAGAGGAAGATCTCTGGTGGAACTACCTTCAGTTGCTTGGAGAGCTCCAGTGATTCCGTTCTCATGAGTCTTCACCATGGAAGGGGCCTTTCCAGCGGTGTGGCTACCTTTCATGCTCCTCGTTCATGCTCTTGTAAGGGAATTCAATAAGCCCATTGGAGCTGAATTGTTTCTTTGCCATTGGCAGCTTCTCTGGGGTGAATGAACATTTGTTCACATCCTTCCAGGAAAAGCCACACAGCATTTATTGAAGTCTAAACTCATCACTCACCTTGGGGCCATTGCAAGCCGCCCTTATTCCATCTATCTCCCTCCCTTCTTGGCAAAACCTATAGCCCAGTCAGCACACAGCATCCAGATTTAAAATCTGAGAAACCCACCTGGTGGTGGTGGTGCACACCTTTAATCAAAGCACTTGGGAGGCAGAGGCAGGTGGATCTCTGTGAGTTCAAGGCCAGCCTGGTCTACAGAGCTAGTTCCAGGACATTCAAGGTTACACTGAGAGACCCTGCCTCAGAAACCAAAACAAAACAATTTAAAACCCCTATCTAATAATGCTCACCTGTTACTTGAGCTTAAATCCTCACCATGGCCTGTTCTTGGTTTGGCCCTGGCCCACTGCCGACCCCAACCCATTCTTGGTTCCAGCTATGCATTTTCTTCCGATCATCCAGACTCCCAGAGATCTCTCCCATTACAGAGCACCTACCTCACTCGCACCTGCCCCTTGACTACTCAATGTCAACTCACTTGTCAGACTGCAAGCATGATTTGCGTCCTCATGTCTTTGTCTGATCTTCAGACTGGAGCCGTTTCCCAAATTCTGGCCTTGTATGGAGTCATGGAACTTGGTGAAGTTATAGCTTTGAGCTTACTTGTGTAAGTTTTAGTTAGCACCTAGAGTCCCTCTCCTTCCGTAGTGTGCATGGCCTTGTATGGAGTCATGGAACTTGGTGGAGTTATAGCTTTGAACTCACTCATGTAATTTTTAGTTAGCACTGAGAGTCCCTCTCCATCCGCAGTGTGCATGGCCTTGTATGGAGTCATGGAACTTGGTGAAGTTATAGCTTTGAGCTTACTTGTGTAAGTTTTAGTTAGCACCTAGAGTCCCTCTCCATCCGTAGTGTGCATTCTAAATAGGACTGATTTTGTTGTATGTTGTTGGGGACTGTACTGAGGTTAGAACTCATCACAGCGAGAAGCTACCAGCAAACATTGTTGAATGAATGTCTTTGCAAGATAAACAAACTCTGGATAAAATAGTTTTTGCAACCTGGTTCTGCTGGCGATAAGATTTTATTTCTAAGTTAATGCCATTAGTTTCCAGGAAACATTAGCAAAACAAGGGGTTGCAGCTGATATACTGGCTCATAAACAGACTTAGCCCCCCCCCCCCCAGCAGTCTCTGATGTCTATGAATCTTCGTAATTGCTGCTTTATAGGTGAATTGCTGTTACAATCGTAGGTGGACCCCTCATTTTCTCTCCATTTTCCGTTCCTTTGACAAGAGTTAGTGAGGCAGCTTTCAACTATTGGAGCCTATCTTGGAATACAGGAGGAGCTCAGGATTCTGAACTGAGAAAAAAAAAAAAAAACAGAGAATGAACACCAGCTACAGTGGGCTTGGGATGCTAGGCTTTATACCAGGGAAATGCTGAGCAAACATGTAAACGCAAAGCCAACCAGGTCCAAATCAACGTGAACCCTGGGGTAGGAGTGGAAGCAACAGCAGGGTGTGCTGCATTAGTTCCTTTTCTCATTACTGTGGCCACATTCCTGACAAAACAGCCTAAGGGATGAAGGAAGAAAGAAAAGGAGGAAGAAGGAAAAGAGAGGGAGGAAAAGAGGGAGGAGGAGGAAGGAAAAGAGAGAGAGAAGGAGAGGGAGAGAGGAAGGTAGGGTTTATTTTGGCTTAAAATTTGATGATGCCGTCCATCATGGCAGGAAAGTGATGGTGTCAGGGTCTTGAGATGTCACGGTCACATTGCATCCGTTTCCAAGAAACAGAGAGAGCTGAATGCTGGGACTCAGCTCACTTTGTCCTGTTTTGGTTCAGGGAGGGACCCCAGACTATACAATGGGACTGCTTACATTAAGGGTGGGTCTTTCCGCTTCAATCAGCCCAATTAGAAATTCCCTCACAGACAAGCCCAAAGGTTTGTCCCTAAAGGCGATTCTAGATCCCATTAACTTGACAATCAGTATTAACACCACGGGCAGAAACAGATCAGGCCAGTCCGCTGTAGTAGAGCAGACAGCAGTCCGGATGGAGGTGGGTATTCTCTTGTGGAATTTCTGAAGGAGGGCTTTAAAAGCAGAGTTGAGCCAGCGAACATTCTCCAGTTCCCTCTTCTCATCATGGTGTTGAAACTAGTCCAAGACATCTCATTCCATTCTGGCTCCATTCCCCAATTACTCTCTTTCTCTTTAACTTATAATTATTGTTCTGGAATCTTCTTAGCTTGTTATGAGTACAGTATGGGGAGGAGGTTCTTAAAAATGTATCACCAGGCCCATTTGTAGTTGTGTGAGCATTATGGAATGGAGTTCCACAAGCTAAGATGTTACCGGGGTGATGTCATCTTAGGGGAGCACTTTTTCAGGTACTGTCCATCATTGACTCTGACAAGAATGCTGTCACAGTTCAGGATGGGGCATTATTTACAGATGGAAACAGTGTGCTGCCTCTTTCCCTGAAGAACTTGTGTTCTCTTGATGGAAAACGAGTAGCATGCAAGAATAGTTTTTACAACATGTCTTCCACACTGAGAAAATAGCAAATAAGTCATTCTCAATAGGAATTTGAGGACGTGAGAGTGAAATCAAATTAAAAATACACCTTCCTAGTGAAACTGTCAATCAGAGAGAGTCACACCAGTTACACATGAGAAGATGGTGCTCTCAGAACAAAATCAGATGGCTCGTCAGCGCTGAGGAGGCCGACACTGAGCACGCAGAAGACAGTCTATGTAGCTCTGTTTTGTTGGTCGGATTGGAAGGAAATGCATTCAATGGAACACTGGACAGCTATGGTGGCCTCTCAAGTCCCCTCACTGCTCTCAGCACCTGGCTCTCTGCATCTGCTTTTAAATCGCTGCTCCCAGGATTCAGTGCTCTGAAGAAGAAATGGTGTTCTCTTTACGTTTGAGCAGGGACGGTCAACCAATGCAGGGTGAAAAGGAAGTGGCAGCTTTCTGAGAGTTAGCTTGGTCAGCGGGAAGACTGGGAAAATGGCAGCCACAGTGCTGTCTAGCTGTGTTTCCACAGAACAGCTGAGAATACATGGTATCATGAGGACTGACATTGTCTTTCTCAAAGAGAATGAGAAAAAGGCAGGGGATGGGAGCAGTGGCCGTAATCGGAGATGGTGGCTACCGCTTTTAGAAGACTCATAGTCTCTTTCTACACCACCTTCCACCTTTGAAAACATTTGCAGCAGATACATACTTCCTATGCACTGAAATTCACTCCAGCAGTTGAATACTGTTAATACTCCTTCCAGTTTGCCATCTGAGGAAGATATATATATATTCATCCACCAAGGGGGCTCTTACCCACCTGTTGAACATACCAGTTTGCCTTTCACACTCCAACGTATTTGTGAAATGCATGAGTTAGTGAATAAATGAAAAAAACAAACAAAAAAGTTCTTTCCTCTTTGATTAGATACTTTCTGCTTACTACTCACTTTAAACATTGGATCACTGCTTCTCGAAGCGATGACTGTAATCAACACGGGGCGAGGAAATGATTCATGGGTAAAGAGCTTACTGTGCTGTCAGGAACCCTGAGTTTGGATCCCCAGCACCAGTGTTAAGAGCTGGGAGTGGCAGAGATGGCGGATCCTAGGGCTCATAGTAGCTAGCCTAGTGGAAATGGTTCATCCCAGGTTTAGTGAGGCACTCCCAAACATCCCTCATTCAGCACACGCTCACACCCCACTTCCCACACACCAATTACACACCATTTCTAACCAGCATAGAGAAGTGACTTAAGTAATGACTACCATCTATAGAAAACATAAGAAAAAATTCAACCATGACCTCGTGGGGGCGTATTTACCTTAAGCTACCATTCTACTTCTTTCTCACAACCTGTCCCTGTGCTCATAACTTCCTCATCCCTCAGGCTCCACTCAGGCCCTTCCAAGTGCAATTAGTTGCTTTTTGAACTCCTTTTCCAGATTACCTTGTTAATCAGATTTTTTTTTGCCACTGAGATATATTTACCTGTGTGTGTGTGTGTGTGTGTGTGTGTGTGTGTGTGTGTGTGTGTGTAAAACAAAGGGAAGTAAGATTTGCTTTGGGTTTTGGTTTCAAAGATCTCAGGTCACGATTGGTTGGCTCCGTTGTTTCAGAGTTGATGTGTGATGAGGCACAACACCCCAGTGGACGGGCTAAGTGTCTCACCCCGTGGTGACCGGAAAGCACAGCACGATAGGAAAACACCAGACTAAGACATTATCCCCCATGGACTACTCTCAGGGACCTACTTTCTCTAGCTAGGCCACGCCTCCCAAAGTTCCCTGACTCCCCCCGAACTGTGCCACCAACTGCAGGCCAATCCTTCCACACAGGAGGCTGTGGGGGGACCTAGTCACCCAATAGCTCCATGCAACCATTTCCCCCACACCTCCACGCTTTCTGTGACCCCAGCAGCAGCTGTCTTGCTGCCCACATTTTTTATTCGATATCCTTCCTTGTATTCTGACTCTCTGAACCACTATGTGCTCACGACTCTGACATTTTTATATCCAGATCTGCGATTTCTAACTGCTTTAGAGTGCTTTTCATTTGCTTGACCAATTTGCATTTAGGACTTACCACGCAAGGAACAAAACTCCAGATCACCCACGACAGTCGTCTAACAATCTGTATTCTCCCTTTTGGTAGCTATCACCCGAGATAGTCACAGTATAAACAGTCCAACTCCTCTCCTTTTCTGCACATCTCATTCATCCTTTCAAGGATTTCAAGTGCTTTTATGATGCAATCATAATTTACTTCACTTAAGTTAGCCGGTTCTGCTGGAAATGACGTGAAACGGAAGGACAAGTGTTGAAATAGAGATGGGAAGGGAGACGATCTCGCCCACAGGGCAAGCTCAAGGAGCTATAGAAAATGTGAGTCAGAAGTGAGCGGACAATAGCGTTTAAAGATTTATGTTCAGGGGTGAGGCAAGAGGGGGCCTGGACCTAAGCCAGGTAAAAGCCTCAATCAGAATTTAGGAGTTCGGGTCGGTGCGAGTGTAGGTGGACGGTCAAGACTCAGCTGACCTGGATAGTTGTCAGGTTTGAGATTTAGGTCATTGGTACCCAGTTCTCTCTTTATCACAAGGCCAAACTCGTACTGATCCCTGCTGGGTTTTTAAAGATATTTCTGTTACACTGGCCTGGATTTCGCTGCTTGCAAGTTTGGGAAGGTTAGAGTTTTTAATATTAGCAGCTAGGATGGGGAAGAAGGGTGGGAGGTGGATGAAGTAGGTACTGTCTGCCTCAATCTAGATCAGGTCATCAATTCTTGGTACAAAAACAAGAGAAGAGTCCTTGGCTCTTTCAAATCCTCTCTGTGGTCTGTCCTCTTGGGCCAGCCCTGTGTGTGCGACATGGCTCCAAAGGCGAGCTTTTGTCCTTTGTAAGTCACCACTGTCTGCTGCCCAGATTCGCTCTCACGGTTCCAGGGAAGAATGACAAGGGTTCCTCATAACTCAGTGCTGTCCTCCTTCTGTGGCCAATGCTCCCCCGCTGGGAGCTTTGAATGTCTCAGTGGTTGAAGGAATGAGATGGGCTGGCATAAATGAATGTGCCGTTGCAAATGCCTCATTTTTAAAGTTTATGATTTGAGATCACATTTCCCTGAATTCTGCCAAGTCGCAGAGTGATTTGTGATAACACATTCTGGTGATGATTTAGAAGAATCTAAACGATATTTCAACAAAGCTGCAGGAAAGTTAGGTTGGGAGAGACCCCGCGGGGGCTCCATTCAGTATATTTGTTTATGCCTCTCTTTTTCTTAGGGATGAGGACCTGACCTTACCTGAGCTCTGTTCCTTTCAGATAGGCCTGCAGGACCTGCCTTAATCTTCTTCATTGCTTCAGGACCCTCTAGAATAATCACAGAAGGGATAGGAGACTTATCATCCATCCTGTGCCTATATAGGGATTTAAAATAACAAAGGCACATAAATGAATGTTAAGGATTATAGTTTATAGAGGAGGAAACCGAAGCTCTTAGAGGCTGGTTGACATTGAGGTCAGCTGTGTGGTGGTATAGATGGAATCCCAGATCTGTTAAAATCCCAGAGGTCCTAGAAAGTATGCGTTCAGTGGAGAGTAAATGAGTAAAAGACTGGGGACTTTTACTTTGGAGAAGAGGTCATGTGAGACCTGGTCCAGGGGTGCCCTGTGTCCCTGTGCCTCCAGGTCATTGGTGAGAAGATTCCAGTTTGCTTTAATGAAACCATCTTCCGATGGAGCATACAGGCCCGACAGGGCTGTGCCACCTGTGCCAGGGTACCAGGGAGGTTGGATTATACAGTCACTAGGTCTCCTAGAGCCCTTACACTCTACAATTCTGTTACATGTCACAGCCGTATTGTTCAGGCCTGCAAACATCTACATGCAACTGAGCAAACGGTTCTAATGGAAATTGATTTTCTTTTCCAAATCTAGTATGTGGCTTCCATCATGATGAGATTACAGAATTATTCTTGTCGCTAGTGTTGCTACTGGGCATTATGGAGTTCGTGATAGTAGCTGAGGGGTTTGGATGATGAAGTTAAAGTGTATCGGGCTAACTCTAAGAATTCTGTTAACTCTGAATATATTTCCACATTTGAGCTCCATTTTCTTCTTTTCCTTCAGTGTAACACTTTAGAGCTCAAAGTTCTCAGTATGATGGAGAAAGTGTATATATGAACCTAAGCATGCTTTTTCCTTCCCTGTAGCCCATTTCCTCACCAAGATCTCAATATGATAGAACATAACAAATATATATATATATATATATATATATATATATATATATATATATTATATGAAGCTAGGCATGCCATTTCTTTTCCCACAGCCCATTTTTTCACCTAGAAAATGAAGTCTGCAGTGACCTGCCTTAATCTTCTTCATTGCTTTCTGTTCAGATTGAATGACAGAATGCGGACAATATATTTGTTGTACAGCTAGGCATACGGTACTTATTAACTGTTGCTAAAGCTCATTATGATTTGTCACTGTGTTCACATGTCATGACATGATTTCTGGGCTTCATGGTGAGCTGTGTAGTTTTTTATATTTAAGGAAATAAACCATGGGACCAGAAAGGTCATGGACAAAGAGTACTCAGACCACATAGAGTCTTTCAGTTTTGACTTTCTTTTCTTTAGTGCCCTTGCACTGTCTTGATTAGTGTTCCTTCTCTAAAGCCTAGTGATCTCCCACATGACCTACTCCCCAAGGAGATACCCACCAAGGCTTCTTACTCAGTGCCTAAGTGATGTGGGATTCCCTTCAGTGTGCTATGAATACCATTGGTTAATAAAGAAGCTGCTTTGGGCTTATAGACAGGGCAGAATAGAGCTAGGCAGAAAAACTAAACTGAATGCTGGAAGAGAGAGTAGGCAGAGTCAATGGGAAGCCATGTAGCTGCCATAGGAGAGAGATGCTGGATGCCAAACAGAACCTTACCAGCAGGCCACAACCACATGGTGCTACACAGATTAATAGAAATTGGTTAATTTAAGATATAAGAGCTATCTAGGAATATGCTAGAGTCATTGGCCAAGCAGTGTTACAATTAATATAGTTTTAGTGTGATTATTTCATATCTGGGCAGCCGGGAATGAATGAGCAGTCTCTGCCAACAACCATAGTAGAAGAAGCTCATCCCTTTCCCTTCCTGAGACCCAAGTCTCTTTGCTTATAGCATAAAAAGGTTCAAAGTAAATGGGTTCTCTATCCTCTGGTCATGGTTAATAGGTTCTGGAATAGCATTAAATATAGAGTATGTATCCTGTGTACTTTGGAACAAGGCAAGTGTAGCATTTAAAGGGTACAAAATTTAAGCAGGTACGTAGGTTGGCAACCACTCAAACGTAGTCTAGGTATTTGAGCAAACATTCCCAAGCTCCTTTTCTCACTCTATTCCCAGTCTTTCTTCAAAGGGTGGAAGTGTATGTAGAAGAATTAAGCACTTAATGTCCCCAGAACTTTCCCTAATTTTAACCACCAGAGTTCTGCACTATGATAATTTTAATAAAAATTGGCTGGTACTTTGAATAACTCCACTCAAAAAGATGTTCTTGAGAAAGGCTGCTATTCATTTGGTTATACATTTTAGGCTCCTAGGGAAAGCAGTAGGGATATGAGCTTGTAGAAAATAGAAGTGCCATGAAAGGGAGAAGATGAAGTTACTGCCACAGCCAATAGACTCACCAAGGAACTCATTTCCAATGATATGGTCATTATTTAAACAAGTGTCTCTCCCACAAAAACCAAAGCAGGCCAATGGAATTTTCACACTTACTTCTTTGGTTTAATTGTCTATTTGTTTCAAAATGAAAGCTAATTAAAAGATTATTTTCATATGCTTTAATCACACTACAACTAACTGTTGGAAAATTTGCAATTAATTGATGCAACAGTTGACATAAGAATGCATTTTTTAAAAATAACATCACTATTTGAGTACACAGAGTGAATCAATTAGTCCTTCATTTGTTCTGAGTTATTGCAAATACTTTGAAATACTGGTGTGTTTAATGTTTAATCATCATGGAAATATGTCTGGTAATGGTGCTAGCTCTAGCATTTTGGATTAAATATGGCCGATAGGGGTAAAGAGAGTTTGGGAGAGAGATGTCAGCCTTCCAACACCTGGGTGTGGGCAGTCCCACCCTCTGCTGAGCACATGCATGGTGAATGCTGTTGCTCTTAAGGTGTCCTCACCTGTCTCTTTACTAGAATGACTGCAAGCTGCTCTCAGTTGCAGTGGGGTAGACCTACCAAGGCAGTCTGAGCCTGGAGGCCTCTACTGGAGTGTAGGGGATTTCAGGAGCTATGGAAGAAGGTGTGGGAGTCACTAGCAGTTCATAGGTTGGACATGGTTTGGCAATCCTTTAAATACACAGGAGATGTGCTCCAAGACCCTCAGTGGATACCTAACATGTCATGGACACTACCAAATTCCACATCCACATACACTATATTATTACATTTTACACGCGCGTGCACACACACACAAATACACACACACATGTTCTGTGCAGTTTTGTCTATAATTAACCCCAAGAACTTTTGCCTTTTTTATAGTTAAAAGGAGCCCTATCCTACTTCTCTTGAGGGCATCTGAATTGCTAAACATCTCTACCCTTAAGCCTTGGTGCTATTGCCAAGTACCAAGTATGACAGTGACTTGAACTCAAGCACTTGAGAAGGAAAACCAGTACAGCTATTGAGTGGAGAGGGCTGGCTGGAAGAACAGCTTATGCAGGATAGAGTGTGAGTTTGTCGTCTTCCTGAGTACCCCCTTGATTTCTCTCTTCACCCCCCTTCTTTCCCCTCTTCTGTGGTGCTGGGGACCACACTGTAAGCTAGGCAAGGGCCCTACCACCACCACCACCACCACCACCACCACCACCACCAAGCTCCAGTCCTAACCTTCATTATGCTAGTTAGAATGGTATATCATATAAAAGTCATAAACATTCTTCATGGAATTTTTTATTTGGTATTTTTAGATCATCACTGACAAGTGAAACTGTGGAAATTGAAAGTAACAACGTGGATAAGTGGAGGGAGGGGACAATGTCTCCAGATCCTGGGGATAAGCACTCCAGAGAGAGGGATATCCCTGGAGCCGTAGGCAGGTGCAGTGAAGTCCAGTGGGAGCATGTTTCCCACCACAACAGAGGTGGAAAGGAAGTCCTACCCGGCAGTAAGGTTTCAGAAGCCTCAGGCATCAACAGGCTCATTGGCAGGCAATGGCCGTGGCTTTAGTCCACAGCTGGGAAACAAAGGGATCCACTCAAACCAGTGGTGACATGCTCCTTCCTAGGAGCTTCCTTAAGGTCTTCAGACAGGAGTCACATCACAACTGTAGGTCACATCTCCCGTGGATCAGTGGGAAACACATCACAAGGCTGTACACTTCCATCCTCTGGAGCTGTGTCCATGGACAATTGAAAAGGCTTTCATAGCTGGGCCTTGTACTGAGTCATGTGCATTCCTGACTTCATTTACTTCTCATAGTAACCCTTTGAGGGATGTATGGATGTAAGCCCCATTGAAGAGCTAAGGAAATGAGTGCGGAGAGGCTAATGTTAAGGAAACCGAGGCATGGAGAGTTTAATGGGGTTATAGGAAGCAGAGGAGAATAGAACTGGGATGCTGAGGCAGGACTGAGATAATCTCAATTCCATCTACCCACAGAACATGGACGTCCTTTTATTTTAGAGAGCTGGCAGAGAGCAAGGAAAGGTTTGTCAGCGAAGACTAGAAAGACATGAATGAGTGCCATATAAAACTGTTTCTGCCAACATGCTTTCCTTGTTGGCTTATGGGGAAAATCAAGTCCCACAAGGCATTCTCTTTTAATATAGAGAAAAATATGACAAATAGTAGAGTGAAATATCTACTATCTTTCTCTCCCTTTCCCCCCATACACATTTGGCAAGTGACTAATGCAATGTTAGAGCTCGAGTCTTTCTGACTCCGAATTCCCTCATCTTGCAATGTTGGGTGAGTATTTCTGTGAGTGTACTGTGTGTGCAAACAGAAAGCAGCAGTTCTCTTGGGGCACCGTGCCATGTTGGAGGCTCCCTCTGTCTTATCAATCAAGACGAAGATTCAGGGAAGCAAACATAGCTTTCATGGGGCCTGGGATGATGTCTTCTTTCCTTAACAAAACTATCGAGAATTTTTCACCTCAGAAATCTAAAAACATCAAGGTCCAAGACTGTGCTAATGGCAGTGAGACACATTCTGGGCAGTCTTCCTGCAGATGTGCTGTATGGACAGAGGTGAAGTTCTCAGGTGGGTGAGGGTGGTATGATGCCAGGGAAGCTGGGCATGACAAGGCCATGTATTTCTTTTTTTTTTTTAAAGATTTATTTATTTATTATGTATACAACATTCTGCCTCTATGTATCCTTGCACGCCAGAGGAGGGCGCCAGATCTCAGTACAGATGGTTGTGAGCCACCATATGGTTGCTGGGAATTGAACTCAGGACCTCTGGAAGAGCAGCCAGTGTTCTTAACCTCTGAGCCATCTCTCCAGCCCCAAGGCCATGTATTTCTAAAGCCTGCACTGGCAGTGAAGACTGAAAGTCTGCCTCTTAGACTTGTCTGCCTGTTTTGCATAGTACAAGTCAAGTTCCATAACACAATTCCCCTTCATTTGGGTAAGCCCTGCCTGTTCTCCTTTAACAGGCAGCTTGGAGTCCTGTGGGAAAAATGAACAAAGACCAGCAGAGGTGTAGTTCAATGGGTTGGAGGTAGCTAAAGGCATGAGGACCCCAAGGAGGTGTGACTGAGGATGGGGACAAGCTTCTGGTCTTGTCCTTTCTGTGGAGGAAATGAGGGGAACATTAGAATCGCAGGAACTGTCTTAGGTACTTTTCTATTGCTGTGATAAAGCACCAGGACCAAGATAACATATAAAAGAAAGCTTTTATTTAGGACTTGCATCTTCAGGGGGTTAGAGTCCTTGACCATCATGGCATGGAGCTTGACAGCAGACTGATAGGCACGGTGTTGGACTAGTAGCTGAGAGATTACATCTTGATTCATAAACATAAAGACAAGAGAATCACTGGGAATCCTATGGGTCTTTTGAAACCCCAAAACCATCCCCCAGTGACATACCTCCTCCCACAAGGCCACACCCCCAATTCTTCCCAAATGGTTTTACCTACTGGAACCAAAGATTTAAATATACACGCCTATGGGAGACATTCTCATTCAAACTACCACAACAGGATTCCTATGAGCCAAGATCTGGAGAACAGGAATGAGCTCTGTGGATTTAAAGACCAGAGAGAATTTTTTAAGCATGGGAAATGTAGGAAATAGGAGAGGACAAAGTAGAGCTGCTGAGAAGGGAAGAGCATGACATTCTCTATACCCATTAGAGCCTGGATGCCTTCTTATGGAAAGTAAGCAGGTTCATAAGAAGTGGGCAAAAAATCATATTTCTGATATGATAATTTGCATGTGTTTGTGGTGTGGCAAGTACACAAGGTAATGAGACAGAGTGGCTTTTCCTATAGGAGCCATGTACATTGGTGTGGGCATACACACATATCTATACTCCCTCTCCCTCTCCCTCTCCCTCTCTCTCTCTCTCTCTCTCTCTCTCTCTCTCTCTCTCTTTCTTTCTCTCTCTCTCACACACATATTTACGTATAGATTTCTTTCTTTTTTTACAAAGACATACATACTTTTACATTAACACAATGATATGTAATAAAAATGGATAAACCAAGTTCTTGAGGGAATTGAGATGAGGTCTAGGATCAGTAAGAACATGGACTCTGTAGCATGTTGAGTAACTCCAGAAATAGCCCTGGGGCTCCCAGAAGCCAGAACCAGGAGGAAAACAAAAGATAGCTTCTCAGTCCATAGTGGACTTGCGACCCAGCCAGGCAGGAAATCAATTTCCCCTGATACAAAAGATGAAATGCCACCTTTCTGGATTTACCAAAGGAGTCCCTATGGGAATGTTTTAGGTGTTCAGTAAGTTGTTTCTCATGGGGGGGGGGCATGACATAGACTATGGGGATTCTATTAAAAATCCTTTTCCTGGCAGAATTATCAAGATCATCAGAGCTAAGCAACTCAGCCCAGGCTTAAGATTTTCTGCCAGCTGGCTTGCTCACAGAAAAAAAAATAGATAAAAATGATGGCTTTTGTTCTTTTCAGGTATCAAGCCTCATGTGAACGATGATTATTTTGAAATCTCTGAGCCCAGCATCTCTTGTGTATAGAATAGAACTGGCATCCTCTGGACCGGGACAGAGGCAGGGAATTGGTCTCTAAGGGAGTCTCAGGGACACCTCCAGGAATCTCAAGGCTCTGGCGAAGGTAATATGAAAAACTGCTGAGCCAAATGAGTGATGGGCAGCATGTCCCTCTGGTGTGGGACAATTGTCTATATTCTGTCAATCATGTTTTAAATAAATGCTGATTGGCCAGTAGCCAGGCAGTAAGTATAGGTGGGAAAATCAGACAGGAGGAAGCCCATTCCTCCTCAGTCATGTCCAGACACTGAATAAGGAAGATGTGGCCTGCCCTGCTGAAAAAGGTGCCGAGCCATATGGCTAACATATACTAGAATAATGGACTAATATAAATTATAAGAGTTAAGAAGAAGCATGAGCTAATGGGCCAATCAGTTTATAACTTATGTAGACCTCTGTGTGATTTTCTTTGGGACCTAATGACTGTGGGAACTGGGCAAGACAGAAACCCCAACAAGCAAGCTCTCATGTTACATCCCTCAAGCAGGCTCTATCAATACTGTTCTTCATGATAGATGAGGAAGGTTGGGAGATGGCTTCCTTAGAGACATGTTGGTAGATGTGCAAGTGATTTCTAAATACTGGAAATCAAGAAAGTATCAAGTTCTCTGGGCTCACCAAATCTCTAGTTTCAGGCCTCAGAGGGTCTTGCCTTGGAGAATTCAAAGCTCTGAGCTTGAAACCTAAGGGCCACATCCCTCACAGAGGCCCTGGCAAGAAGTACTTTCCCTGTGACAAAAATCCCTCAGGATCTTAGGTTGATCTAGATCTTTAAAACTGTTTCTTGCTTTGTCTTTAAGCTGTCATTCTAAAATGTGATATCTATGTGTGTTTGTCTAGTGTCTCTTGGGGAAGACATGTGGATAATTGCTTTGAGTAGGCATCCACCTGTGAGACCTCTTTCTCCCTAGGCTGTCTTTCCTTACCTGAAAAATGGTTTCATGGTAGAAATAGACAATGTCTCTGGCAACAATGACAAAGCACTTGGCTCAGAGAAGCAAGTCACTGGTTGATGCTCAGGATGTGCAGGGTTTCTCCTGGGGATGTAGTGACCTGTGCCTGAAGTAGCTATGTACCAGCTCCATCCTAGGCACAGAGATGGGTGGTGGGAGGTTCCCACAGGGAGGAAGAAGGTAGATGCTCTTAGACATTTCCTACCAGGTGAGGTGCCTGATGTATAGAAAAGTATATACCTACATGTATAGTTTTCTGTTGTAAAGCAGGGTCCAGTGGATGTGATTTGAGCCAGAATGTGCACTAGGGTGGTCTGTTCCCCATTCTCCTCTGAGCTGCTCTGTGTAATAGATACTCAACCACACAGATGCCATCAATGGTTCTTTGGTTGCTGCTTTCAAATTAGTCCAGCTAATAGGGAATTACAAGAAGATTTTAGACAGGAGTCAGAGAATGCATTTAATTCACCCATTTCTTCATTACTAAAAACAAATGCTGGCAAAATAAGGGGAAAAACTCAGATTCCTTGGATACATAGTTAAAGTAACACTCTTAATTTGCACACTTCATAATTTAATGAAAGATTATTGCCACACAGGTACTGTGTCAGAGCAGCCTTGGCTGATTTTATGTTTCTGAAATTATCTTTATCACCAGAGTGAGTCAGTACATGCTGGGGGAACTCTTTCAGCCAATAGCCTTTAAGATACCAGCTCACTTGGGCATGGTCTTTTATACTATAAATGCAGCCATAAAGCTTGGGCACCCTCTCTCTTGGTTGCTGGATTCTGTTCTTGTTCTCCATTCATGCAAAGGACTGTGATCTGTGAGTCTAGCCCTAAATAAAGAACCCTTTATTGTACTCAATTCTGAGCTAGTGTGGGACTATTTTATTCACATTCTCTTACATCTGGCACCCAAAGTGGGTGATGTGGGATTTCCCCTCCGCATGCTGTGAATACCATTGGTTAATAAAGAAGCTGCTTTGGGCCTATTGCAACACAGAATAGGGCAAAGCAGGAATTACAAGCAGATAGAGGAGGAGAGAATAGAGGGGTTCAGGGAGAAACCATGTAGCTGCTGAGGGAGACAGATGTCAGAACTTTACTCGGTAAGCCACAGTCACATTGTGATACACAGATTAATAGAAATGGATTAATTTAAGATATAATAGTTAGCCAGGAATATACCTAAGGTAATAGGTCAAGCAGTGTTTTAATTAATACTTTTAATTTAATTAAGATTCTGTGTTATTATTTTGGGTCTGGGCAGCTGGGAAACAAACGAGCAACCTTCTACTACAATGACGAGTATATATAGGATATATATATATATATATATATATATATATATATATATATATATATCCTAGTCTCCTCTTTCTTAGAATGTATCTTGGTTGGAGTATCCTTTGACTGAAAACCATTGCTCCTTTGGAGAAAACATGCTCTTCTCTTTTGTTTCCTCCTAGTTTCTGGTAACTTCCCAGCCTCAGATATGTTGGTCCTAAAGATGTGGATTTCTGCTGTTACCAAGGCCTAGACTGTTCTTTTATTCCATTAGTGAGCTTTGCTCCACACTACATCTTTAAGAAGAAGCTCTCTTTGAATCCCTCAATTTTAAGCACATTGCTTCTCTTTTTTGGTACCCACAGTCCTTCAAGAAGGAATATCTTAATTCCCTAAATAGGAAAACAGCTTTCTTGAAGGACGAGTCTTACAGAAAAGGGAGATCTTAGAGGTGGGTCAACTTGGAGTCAGGGATTACTTGGAACACAATGAAGAAGATTTCAGTTATGTTCCCCAAGAGTTTCAGAGGAAGGGATACCCAATCCAAGATAAGACAGGCTTGCAGAAAACATTTGGAAGCATCATTCTCATGGTCCTGTGAACAGAGAAAGAACTCTATTATTAGACTCACATACAAGGTATCAATATGGCCCACAACCCAGTATTTCTCCTTGACAAAGACCCACATTAAAATCTAAGCAGCAACTTGGACTGGATGGTGAAGAAAGTTCTGTAAACATTGCAAGATATGTCTGAAAGCCTAGGGAGAGAAGGGAGGACTCTGACTGTTGTTGGGAGCCGAGGTTGTGTTAAGTAGTCAAGCCATGCAAACTGGGTGTGATGGTTAGTCTTGGGCGTCCACTTGACTACATTTGGAACGAATTAAAATCCAAAAAACTGGGTGAATCTGTAAGGGAATTTTCTTGGTTAGATTATTTGAGATGGAAGACCCACTCTAAATCTGGATTATCTGAGGTCAAAAGACACACCCTAGATCTGGTCCACACCTTCTGGGGGCAGTCCACATAAAAGAAAACAGACGAAGGGAGCCTGTGATTTCTGTTTGCTTGTTTTCACTCTCAATGGAAAATCCAAGCTATCTTGAGGCATTTCTTCACTGTGTTAGAACCTTCTTCTTCCTGATTCCAGCATGGATTGAAAACTGGCAGCTCTCTAGGACCTTCCCAGGACTCTAGTGCCATATTGGGACTGCTGAGACACCCAGCCTCATGGACCACCAGATCCTTGCCTTTCCATCAGGAGACAGCCATTGTTTTACGTGTATACATGCACATGTTTATGTGTATGTGACTAAGACACCATATATTTTGAGTCCCTGAAATCCTAATTAAGAAGCTATACAACCTTTCATAACCTAGGATTCCTCAGCCATTGACGGGGATCATAATAGAATTTGCTGCAGAGGGCTTTAGTGAGATCAAAACAAGTCATACACAGGCTTAGCACAATCTCTTTTCTATACTAGGCATTTATTAAATAGTGGTTATTGTTATTGTTGACAAGCAAGAGAGATGTGTGGTTGATCAGGCAGCCTTGGGAAGGACAAGTGAGCAGTACAATTTTATGATGTGGTGTGAAGGGTAAATCTTGTGAATTGATTAGATCGAGTAGTATCTTTGGGTGTGCCTATGAAGTCATTCCAGAGAAGGTTAGTCAAGGGATGAAGACCCAGACTGGATGTGGGCAGCCTAGTCTCATAGGATAGGACCTGGGTAGAGCATGAGGGTAAAATCCAGCCAACCCATCTCTCTTCATCCTGGTCACTGTAGGGTGAGCTGTTCTCCTCCACCATGCCATCCATGCCCTGAGAGAATGCAACCTCTGAATGTGCACGCTTGAGAACTCCCTCCTCCCTTCACGTTCGTTTTCTCAGGTATGGGGCGACACAGTAGTGACCAATTCACAGAGACAGAAAGTCTTAGACTTGAAGATTATGGAGGCTAGAGCTGAGTGGACGCACACGTGAAGCAATACTGGGCTGTGGACAAAACTGAAACCTTGGCTGTGAGCTGAATAACAGTGTCTTTTTTCTGTCCACAGAAACATGAGAACAATGCTCTCAGATGTCCTCCTCAAGCCTGACTGGTCTTGTATGGAGTTTCCCTGTTTCTCCTGGAAAGCACAAGTGTAATCCCATAGATTGTGTTGTGAGTACAGGAACCTTGATCATGGGCTCAGGACTTGAACTCCAACCTCTTGATTGTCTAAGGTTGGCTCATTTTTCTCCCCTCAAACTCATTCCCTTGATTCTCTCACCTCACAAGAGGTGATGGCTCTTACAGGCTTGTTAATGTCATTTTGTGGGATGTCTGAGAAAAGAATGCCCGTAAATCACAATGAATTCATTCTTGGGAGAGAAGTAACAAAGGCTGATTTCGCTCTGGTGTAGAAACATCCCCAGAGTCACATAACTTGTGGGAGGTGGAAACAGGATTAATTAAGATGCTGTATTTTCTGGCCTCCAACTTTGTATGTTCCCCTGTTTATCACACTCCTTCAGCCATTTCTTCATTGAAATTGAGAACTGCACTTCCAGAGCCGCTTGCTTCACACACTCTTACTTCTTTGCTTTAAGAAACCCTGTTTTCGTGGCTAGCTCAGATATTGCTGCTTGTTAAAAAAATGCCAAGGGACAAGAAAACAGGGCCTGAAATGTTTTATCTGGAAAAACAAACTCACATGCAGACAAACAAGGGGACAATTAGTTTTTGTTTGGGCTGAAGCCAGAGGGGTATTTGTGTCATGGAAGTCGAAGTCTATAGAATTTAATAGGATTATTGTAGGGCAAGAAAATCCATCTGTAGTATGGTAGGCAATAAGCATAAAAAACAAGAGGAGAAAAACATACCTATACATATTTTTGTGCATACCAAAAGAATACTAATTAAAAATTAAGTAATATATGTTTATATCCATATTTATTGATGTGCTATTCTGAGCAGAAAGAAAATGGAGTCAGCCTCGATGTTTAGCAATAGATGAATGGACAAAGAAAATGTAGTCCATATACACAAAGTAATATTATGAAGCCATAAAGAAAAATGAAATCACAAATTAGAAGGTAAGATGGATAGATAAGGAAATTATTATATTAATTGAAGTGACCTAGACCTAGAAAGGCAAATATCTCATGTTCACATGTGAATCTTAGATTTTAATTTTTGTATAGGGATATAGATGTGGGTGTGGGTGTAGGTTATAAACTAGAAAGGCAATGATGAAAGAAGAAAATGGAGTCTTAAGGAAGGGGAGAGGGAATGAGGGCACTAGACCGCATCTGCCCTCAAAGAGGGGAGTGGCTGCTAGAAAGAGGAAAGTACAAGTCGGGGGAGGTAGAGTAGCAAAAAGAGAGCAACAAAAGCAAAGCATGTATAAAAATATGATAATAAAATCCATTAATTTGCATGCTAATTAAAAATAAGAAAAATTTACAAGCCAAACAGAATAAATAAAATCCTATAAAAATGCAATGTAGAAATATCCTGCTAGTTGAAATTGCACTACCATCCCCAAAGACAATTGCATCCTTCACGAATCACCGTTAACTCTGACGCACACTTTGTATTAGACACTCCACTTTCATGTTCTCATTTAATCCTCAGGCTACAAAGTGCATATTGTTAGTTACAGTTAAAATTCTTTTTCATGCCAGGCGGTGGTGGCAAATGCCTTTAATCCCAGCACTTGGGGTCAGAGCCATGTGGATCTTGGTGAGTTCGAGGCCAGCCTGGTCTATAGAGCAAGCTCCAGTATAGGCACCAAAGCTACACAGACACCCTGTCTCGAAAAACATACAAATACTTTGGTCATATTCTTCTCCCTCCCTCAACACTTCCTAGATTTCTTCTCCTCCTTAGACACATAACAGCATTTCTTTTTTCCCCCTCAAAATCAAAACCAAAAACAGTAAAACAAAACAAAACAAAACAAAACAAAACAAAACAAAACATGGTGTTCATTTTGTGTTGGCCAACTGTTCCTGAGCATATGGCCTGCCCTTTACTATGACTGGTCCACTCATTCACTCTTTTGAAGAAAATTGATATTTCCTCTCCCAGAAGCTATCAATTGTAAAGAACTTCTTGATGAGGGGTGTGACTTTGTGCCCACTTCTCTTTCTCTGTGCTGCGATTTTGTCCAAGTCTTGTGTATGCTTATCTCGGTCTCAGTGAGTTCTTTTGGGCTTCAGCCCCAGAGTATCTGGAAAATGCTATTTCTTTAGAGTTACCAACCTCTGCTGGCTCTTAATTTTTTTTCTGCCCACTCTCCCACAAGGATCTCAGAGCCTTGAATGGGAGGGCTTTAATGAAGACAACCCATTTACCTCTGAGTCTTTTGCTTTCTTCATGTTGTCCATTTGTGGGTCTCTGTGCTAACTACCGTCTATTGCAAGAAGAAACATCTCTGGTGAGGATTCAGTGATGCAGTAATACACAGTTATATAGTGGTTGTTTCATTACTATGCTCACTTTGCAGAAGAATTGTAGTAGGTTTTCCTATATGGCCTATAGGTCATGACCTATCTAGTGTCAGGCTCTTGGCCCCATTAACGAGATCATGTATGAGTGTCATCTCATGGAATGGGCCTTAAATGCAATCAAAAGGTGGTTGACCCCTGTCATAACATCTGTGCCTTCATTGCACCATTAGGTGTATTTTTTAGACAGGTCTCTATTGTAGCTCCAAGTGTTTGTAGCTGGATAAAATTGATGATCACTTTTCTACTTTGATGGTGAAGGTATTAGGGTGAAATAACTTATGAAAAACTGAAAAGTGTAACATGAATGTGGAATTTGAGCCTCGGTCTGAGCCATTGTTCTCATTTCTGCCTCCTGTGTTGTCTCTTAGCAGTCCAGAAAGGCCTCAAAAACCTAGCTGATGGATAGAAACTGGATATCTAAGCAGTGCAAAGGCCTAAGTCAAAGTCTGAGATTGGTTGTGGTCCAAAATCAAATGCATTGATCGCACAATTCTCCTGAGACAGTAAGGCAGTATAATTCTAATGGAAATAAGCCTGCTGTTGCCTTTGAAGTTAAAACATCCTATCTCCTGACACATGGCTTTCCTTAGGTAACAAATGTGCATATTTTAATTCTCATCTCTGCTTCTGATATCCAATAAAAGCTGGTCTCAATACAAACATGCTAATCTACTGACCAAGTTGATTGATTGATTAATTCATCTATTTGGGGCTATGTGGCTAAGAGCTTCCAACTCTTGTTTGGAACTGATTTTTAAACTCTGTGGGTTAAAAAGCAAAATCTATCAACTTCCTTATAGGAGATGGTGATGAGACACATCTTATTAAAGAGAAGCTGAAAATTTATCACCTTCCAATAGCTCAAGTGTGTGTGTGTGTGTGTGTGTGTGTGTGTGTGTGTATGTGTGGGTGTGTTTGTGTGTATTCTTGTTCAATATCTCATTTATTTGTCTTTTATTGAGGGAGGAGAACCCGTAATTCTTATGTTCAGTTTTTATAACAAACAAAAAGCTTACAGAGAAGGACATGGTGGACATGGAAACTTTTTTCTACTTAAAGAAGCACTTTCTCTAAACCTTGGCTATGATAACTTTATTCTTAATCTAATTTCTTTTTTCTTTTCTTTTTTTTTTCCAGGAGAAGAATAATCAAGGTCTTGCAGTGTCACCCAAGGTCACCTAGAGTGATGATCTTCCTGCCTTTGCCTCCAGAGTCCTGGGATTACAGATGTGTTTCTGGAACCCTTCACTTATAATCTTTTTCTTTTCCTGACAGAAGATTCCATTGTTTGTGTAGTCAATTTGGTTTTTTGCAAAGTCTTTTCTCTGTCATAAATACTCACAGGTTGCTTACTAAAATTTATCATTTAATGCATTTCACAAGCTAATTAAACTCTCAAGCTGCACACAAATTGTACCCTCTGGCCATGGAAACATTTACCTTGCTGGATTGGTCAGGACCTAATCTTGCAGGGCACATGCCACCCGAGAACTGGGTATTGAGGAAACTTAAGTTTGTGAGGCTTAGGGCTGGGTACATTGGGATGACTGGGACCATTCCATTTCCCGTTGTGACAATGATGGGCTCTTAATGGGGCATGGGATCTTAGGAATAGTCAGGGAGAATAATCCTTGAAATAAATCACATTCCTTCTGGATTTGCTAATCTGGAGAAGGATCAGGACAAATATGCTGGGCCCCATTTTCCCAGGCACATAGGGAGAGAGTCATATAAGCTGGAGGAGGAAGGCAGCTCGATAGATGGATGCAGCCGTACCCACATTGGGAGCAGGTTGCTCTTCTTTTATGAGACTCCATGAATTTCTTCCTTTTTAAACATCTCCTTACCATTTATCACCAAGATCTTTCACCGATACAGGTAAGTTTATTGTCTCCATTTTGCACTGAGTTGAGGCTCAGCGAGGTTGTACTTGAAGATTATAAAATGATAATTGTCACAGCAGGCTCAGAGCCAGAACCAAGTGATCAGTCACTGGCCCCCTCAGTGCCCGACACCCAGGAGGAGTTGGAGATCTTTCCGTTTTCCCATTATTCCCTTGACTTACTTTATAATCATACTTGCTTATTTTTAATGTTTTCTAATTATAAAATTAATCCATACCTATTGAGGATATTGCAGAGAAGCATAAAGAAGACAATAAATTTACTCACAATCTTACCACCTAGAGGAAATAAGTGCTGAAGTGGTGTGCTATTTTCTCTGCAGGCATCGGGGCCTAAATGTTCACTGAACTCATCTGTTTTCTTAATGAATAGATAAAATTGGCTCAACCCCCTCTCCTGACTCCCATCAGTTCAATGTCATGGAACTGAGTGCAAACTCGGTCTTGAACTGATGTGAGATTGTGGTCAGTTATGTAAGTACCTTGAGTCCTTTGTTGATCCATCTTTTGGAGTTCATAATCTTCAGAAAATTTATATGAGCACCTAATCAATCAGCAAATACTTTGGAAAATACTGAGTATGGTCCTAAAGGAGTACAAATCCTAATGGTTTACAAATTTGCTCCCTTTTCCAGTCACAAGGCATCTTAAACCCCCATATGGAATCACAAAATATAAAAGACATACATAAAATTATTATTATTATTATTATTATTATTATTATTATTATTTTATTTAGCTTAAAGCTACCTTCAACCTATAAGCTGCCTCAGACGAAACCTGAACCACAGAAAATTTATTCACAGAACATTGGGTTTTTTTGTCTTAAAAAAAACAATATTTAAACAAATTTTAATCTTAGAAAGTTGCCAAACAAGCTCGGCAGACCCCGAGATAGAGAGGAAGCAGGCTAAGGGGGGGGGGGGGGGAAGAAATCAGGACCATTGCTTTTGAATCCTAAGGGACGTGAGGCATGCCCAGCGCCTGTATGAGAAGACAGCACTGAGGGGCTGGTGAGCAGACAGCTCTGTCCATACAGTGCTTGCCTTGTAAGCACAAGACCTGAGTCCAGTCCTCAAAACTCAAGTACAAAAGCCAGGCATGGTAACCCTCAGCTGGAGAGGTGGAGGGAGGAAGCTCCCTGGGGTTCACTACCAGCCACCTTAGTAGAAGCAGGGAGAGCCTGGTCCCAGTGACAGACCCTGTCTTAAAGAAATGAGATGGATGGTTCCTGAAGACTGGTACCAGAGGTTGTCCTCTCATTCATATGCACATGTGCAACCCCTCATCCCACCCACACGTAACAGAAGGTGAGGTCCTCATAGTAGGTGTGGCTTTTGCTGAGTCCACTTGAGTTCTTTGCATGGTATCTTCCCACCCACTTGCTCTGCGTTGTGTAAGGGGTGAGGATCTATTTAATGACTAAGTGTGTTCACATACACATTCAGAGACACTGCCAGGCTATGGCAATAATCTAGACAGTGTTTATTGAGTACTTGTTCTGCACTTTGTTGGAACAAGGGTTCCAACATGGGGACAGCATGACTGTGAAACTTTACTCTCCCCCTTTTCTCTGAGGACTGACTGGTGACCTGGGGAGCCACATATGAGCAAAAACAAAACAATAACAAAAAACATGAAGTTAACATAAAATTGCAATCAGGATATGCGTCGTACGAACATAGGCTGAGAGATCAGAAAGACTGTGGTGAAGAAGAGATACCTAAGCTATGATCTAACATTAGTAAGAACTCAAGGAAGGAGGTTGTGCAAAGGTCCTGTGGTGGACAGGGGATTCGTTCTTTCTGGGAACAGGAAAAAGGTGTGCGTCCATAGCACAAGACACGACTGAGAAAGGAAGCAGGTCTGGGGACAAGCAAGTTCTTGTGGACCATGCTGAGGGTTTTATCCTTTATCCTAGCAGTCATAGGAGGCTGAGACTCGTTGAGAGATGGTGGAATTTATTCCCAGGAAAGGTGATGGGAAGATGGAGGAAGGAACTGTAATTTAAGATACTTTAATAACAAATTAAGGAGGACTTAGCATGTGTGTTATTGTACGCTTTCTTACCTCCCTGTTGCTATTCTGAATAAATAAACTTATGGCTTGAAACAAGAGTGATGAACTCAATTCGAAATAAGAGATGAGCTAAAATTCAAAGTATCTGCAAAGTTGGTTTCTTCTAATGGTCCTGGGGAGAATTCATTCCTTATCTCTTTTAGCTTCTAGTGGCTGCTGGAATTCCCTCTTGTCTCGCTTTTGTCTTCACTGGGCCTTCTCTCATCTGTCATGAAATATTCCTCTGCCTCTCTCCCAAAAAGAACCTTGTGGTTACATCTCTGATATTGTGATAATCAAAAATACTCTTATTTCAAGCTCCTTAATTTTTTCATGTCTTTAATATCCTTTTTGCTAATAAATCAATGTTCATAGTTTTTTTATTAATGAGTATGTTTGGGATCATTATTTAGTTGGTTATAGAAGGGAACAGGGCCTGGGACACGAATGTTGCCTGGGATTCTGGATTGCAAACTGGATGCATAGTGCTGAGATGAAATTGGAGTCACCGGTAAAGTCTGTTTGATCATGCTGAGTTGGATATCTCCGTGATATCTGAGAATAATAACTGTCTCTCAATTTGTAAATATAAGTCTGGTGTCCAAAAGAAAGCTCAGATCTAGAGACACATTTTGGGAACCAACATAGTAGGGTGCAAATAATATGCTCTACAAGGATGATTGCCCAGGAAAGAATACAAAGAAAAGTAGAGAAGTGTTTGGAACTAAACCTTGAAGGACTTAGAGGGGAATGATGAAATAAAGAGAATTGTCAGGGAGCATCGGGGGCAAGCAAGCATAAGGAGTTATTACCGTGGATTCTACTTGCCTCGGGCTATTTCCACACACTCTTGTAATGATGCTCTCGGCCACCTCAGGCCATCACCTGCATCCCAAAATTAACATAGCATCTCAGGACCCTCACCTAAACGAAGCTATGTGTAGGTACCACTAAATTCCTCTCCTTGAAATAAACATCAACGAGTCCCCTTTCTTTGAGAGTCTCTATTCAGATGTATCCTAGCATATACATAGGTACAGAAGTAAGGAGGTAAATATAGCCTAGACTTGTTTGGGGGTACATGCTTAGTAAGATAAATGGTCTCCTCTTACTTTTAAGGCAAAATCCCTGTTTGTCATTTACCTTGGATACATTGTTAAAATCAGATGCATCAGAAGAAGGAATAAGAGCAGTAGAAAAATAGTTAGGTGACTAAACTTGTCAGTCATTCTAGAGAACCGCTGCCCCCTGCTACTGTGCTGTGCCATCACTTTGTTTCTGAAAACAGTCTCCTTACCAGTGTGTAATGTTTGCCTCTTCCAGTTCTTTGAATAAGATACAAAAGAATCGGGAACCACCGAGTTCAACACTGATCACCACTAACAAATTCAGAGAGGCAGAAAGGTTTGTGGCAGAAAGTGAAAGAGGAGGTGATTTCAGGAAGGCAATGGTTCAGTGTTTTTCTCAAAAGTCTGAAGGTTCAGTTAAGTTGAGAGTTGCAATTGTCCATGAACTCTGCCACATGGACACCAGTTGCAAGAGTCTCTGAAACCAACACACATCCGTCAGAGTAATGATCCATGGGAAGCAAGAAGGTAGTTTGGTTCTATGCCACCAAGTATTCAGTGTTGGTTCAAACTTCAGGAGTCTGACCCCGAATAACTATTTTAGGCATATTTAAGCACAATGCAATTTGGTGAAAACTTTCCTGGTGGTAATAACTCAATGCAATCCTGTGTGCACAATAAAACTTAAGATATGGCTACATAAAAGCTCTTTATAAAGTACCTGTGACATCTTCCATGATGATGGGTTCTACATATTGACCACATACGACACCTTCCATAAAGATAGGTTCTATAACTGGCAAACTGATGATCAGGGTCTGGGGAGGATCTTGTATGGTCTTGGCCAAACAGATAGTGCAAAGGAAACCAGGATAGAAACTAAATTTGCCCCAAGCCTTCTGGATGGATAACAGGTTATGACTCCTTCCCTTTGAAGGAAAAAACCCTGTGTGTTTAACTTTCCTGGTTCCCACAGTGCTTATCTGTGAGTAGAAGAACCTCAATGCCTCCCACAAACCCCTATGGCAGGGCTGGAGAGAAGCCAGGTTAGACAGGGAGCAGGCAAAGTGTGGATAAATAGAAAGAAAACACAAGACAAGAGGGGTAAATTCCTCCGTGTTCACGTTAGTGTTTTCTCTTTGCTCATTACATTTTTACACTGGCCTTTCTGATCACACATACTTACTGCTACTTTTTCAGGGAAGAGATCCTGGCTCCTGGAGTCTCTCCTTTAAAAGTCCTCATTGCCCCATGTCTTTCGCTTGTCCAGTTATGGTTTGAATGTGAAGTAGCTGATATTAAAGTCCGAACCTCCTGTTGGTGCTGTTGGGAGAATGGTGACCAGCCAGTGAAGGCGCGGCGCGTCTAGGCAGAAAGCAGGGGCTAGGAAGACCTAGGTTTTCCTTATAAATCCTCACTTTCCTCTTTTCTGTTGCCATTCCACCCAGGTACCTGGCAAGGGAGGCGGGACTTAGCTGGAGGAAGGCCACTGGGGGTATATCCTTGAGGATATCCCATCTCTAGCCTCTTCCTGCTTCTTGTCTGACATGAGGTGACAACCTCCTCAGCCCCACACTCCCACTGCCAAGCAAAATGGCTGAATATTCTGAAGCTGTGACTAATCTGACCTTTAAGTCAGATTATATATATAATTATATATATATAAAATTTAAGTCAGATTATATATATAATTATATATATAATTTAAGTCAGATATATATATATATATATATATATATATAATTGGTCGCTTGACAGGTTACTAACAAGGTAACCCTAATCAATGACGACGGAAACATTCATATGTGTGATGATTTTGTTTATGACATTCTTTGCCCCTTAGAAATGCGATCCAGTTTATTTTCTGATTATTGATTTTCCAGAACACAGCCCCAAATTGGCACATAGTAGGCACGTGAATGGCTTTTGTGAACAGCCCAATGATCTGATGAATGCTTCAGTTGTAAGAAGGATGGAATACTTTCTACCATGCTCACCCAGGCTTTGGTATCATTTGTGCAGAGCTTTGAATCCAGAGCCTTTTGTTTCTTAGTAACATGCCTTAATGTAGATTATCTGACTAACTCTGGGCATCCTGGTTTTCACAGCTACACCGTGGGATGATTGCCTTGATCTATATAATACCATCTACCTGGCTGAGTCTGATGCATTTTGCCCTCAATGCAATTCCACCTTGTCAAGAGCTGACAATCAGACACACAAAGCAGGTGAGGCACATGAATTTTGTAAATGTATCCCTTTAGGATGGAAAGCGGAAAGAGAGAACGTGTGTGGCAGTGGAGAGTGTCACCACGAAGTGGGTGCTTAATGAGTCCCATTTAGTGGTTGTGTTGGGCTTATTTTGCCCTTAGCACACGTGCTTGAACTCATGTAGCTGGTGAGGCAGGATTTTCTAATTAGAGAAGATGGTCTAGTGAAAGCCTGTACGTGTCCACGCTGATGAGGGTTCAACACATCTGAGCAAAGACTTGGTGGACCTTGTTTTCCTTCGTGAGGGCCTCACTTTCCCCTTTCCTGTTGCCATTCCAGCTGTATACTCACAAAGAAAGCCAAAACATTTTTTTTTTCTGGATGGAACCCACACCTCTGAGATCACATGGCGAGATGGGTTGCTTGCTGGCAATCTCTAGTAATTTCAGTTTATTGGTCTGGGCCCCTGTAATTAAACAGTCATGTTCATTAGCATTTCTGCTTGTATGCCTTCCCTTTTTATGTTAGAGTTGAAGCTCAAAGTAATTATTTATATGATTTCTCAATTTGTTTTGGTTTCTGTTTTCCCAAAGTGATACTTTTGCAAAATTCATACACAGCACTTGTTTTGCTATGTCTGATTGTCAGCTCTTGACAAGGAAGAAATAACCGTGAGAGCAAAATCATCAGATGGAGTCTGTGTTCTGAATGTTAGGTAATTGTAAGAATGAGCTCCTTCTGAAGAATTTGCAAAGGGATTTCCAAACTTCATGTACACTTGTGTGTGTGTGTGTGTGTGTGTGTGTTATAAATCTGGGAGCATATAAAATTATTGTTGAACAATGATTTAACTTGGTTTGAGCATCATAATGAGCAGATAGTTTTCTTCCTAATATTATGCAAGAATAGCAGAGTCTTCATCAAGAGGCAAGTGGGGAGTCACAGGGCTCAGTTTGGGGCCCCCTTTTCCCTTCCAGTAGACCCTTTTTATGATTGATGGGGATAATTCCTTCCTAGGGCATTTGTGGAACATATCTAAGCAGCTGTCAATCAAGATAAGGCAAACTGTGGTTCTTGCCTCTGGAACATTTATTACCCTTTCCCATTCATGGTAGACAAAAGTCAAACCGATCAGTGCATCAGTAAAAGACATCCCAGACACAAGAGCAGCGGGAAGGAGAGCACAGTGCCACACTGGTGACATTTATAACAAAGGATGCTGATGGACAGATGTGTTAATGCTAAGGAAGTAGAGATGAAGAGGAAAAATGAAAACAAAGAAAGGGAGGAAAGGACCATCGACAATGTTTTTGGTGGCAGTTTCTCTTTGTAGCTGTAGTAACCTGAAAGCTTTGATAGCTGGCTTTTCTTTCCAGCCCCCATCTTACAGATATAAAGGTAGAGACTCAGGGAACATTGAGTGACTCAGTGATATAACCAGGAGCATTCATTATATTATAGACAGGTCTTAAATGCCATCGGTCTCCCCAAAGCCTGTGCACCTTCTGCTATTGCTTTTAGCCGCTCGTAACAGCAATTAACATGCTATTTGGGAGACAAAATTATTGACCGGCAACTCCAGATTTACTGACCTATCAGTATATGCTGAATTTTCAGTTGCGTGGCTACATAATGCTCAGTGAAATGTGGGGTGAGTATGGACTTGGAACCAGGATGATACAGTCAGAAACCTTCCGGAAGACGATGCAGCTAGTGCAAATGTAGGTACCACTGTGATATCACCGCAAAAATGAAGAAAAGGAGAAACAGAATCATGCATGGAAAGTGGGGGTGAGTTGGGATATTATGAATGATGGATGCTCGTCCAGGGGCAGCCTGAGAGAGTGGAGCTGCATCAGCTGCCATGAGTCCCACGTCCTGTTCTCAGAAGAATCCCAGGTGTGTCCAGCAGGATACGTGAAACCCATATAGGAAGCACTGAGCCACGGGTTCAGAGCAGCAGGGTCATCAGTGACACGGAAAAGAAGGAGTGTGGGCTTTGAAATGAGAAAAACCCTTTGGTGTGCAGATATTAGCTCTACTGCTTAGCTGTGTGTGGCTCTGAACCGGCGACCTTTAGCTTCCTGGAGCTCAAGTTCATCTTCTGTCCGATGGAACAGAACAGTAGGACTTCCTGGTAGTACAATGAAGAGTTTGTAAGTTCGTATCTGCAGAAAGGCTAGAGCAACACTTGACACACTGGCTTGAGGAACACTCCAGAAATATTTGAGGAAAGACGAAAAGGAAAAGAATTCAAGTGAGGAAATCAAAAGAGTCTTCAAGGAGTAGAGGGTCCTTGAAAGAAACAGGGTTTCCCAGGTTTTCATGTGAACAAACTCCAGAGGTGTGTCCAGGACGAGGCAGGCAGAGGTTCCTGGGTACTTTATGATGTTCTGGGAGGCTATGGAAAGGAGCCTATGAATCTATACCATGGTCAATGATCCAGTTAGAAGTAATTAGCCACTATGGGCCAGTCTGCCTGCTGGATGTCTGCCTTGTTCCCACCTCCAAGCCAAAGAACCGTCCGACACCATCAGTTTGGGAGAGGCTGAAAGACTTGTGCAGATTGTGCCGAGTCATGCTGAGTCATGCTGAGTCATGTTTAGTCATGCGTGAGAATGGGTGGCCTAACCTCATTGGGCTTCCAGCTTTTGCAGCCCGTTTTGAAACCGGGACATTTAGGATGAGCCCTCAGAACGAAGCTGTACTGCCAAGACTCACTGGCCTGTTCACACTCAGGGCGATTGACTGCCATATGCCATTGAGCCTCCCAATGAAGACGTATGTGTGGCTCATAGAGGCTGCGATTTTTGACATGTCACCTCCAGCATAAACATTTCAAATTCCACAGCTCGCTGTGGAAAGGATTTGGAAGAAGGAGATGAAAGTTATCATTTATTTAGGGGGCTTTATCAGCAGAGGGCTTCTCCAGCTTTTAATAAATGAAATGTGTTGTACGTACGTCAGGATCACTGAGGCATGAGAGACCATGTCTGCCTATGAAGGGCTTTGAATAATTTACATCTTGGAAGGGTATTTTATGACAGTACTTATAATCTTCTTATTTGTTCAAAATCAACATTTACAGCTGATGTCTTTGAACTGATGCGGCAGGTGAACTTATTTCTTTATTAAGTGACAGGAATCAAGCATGCTCCAGAAAGGGAGGTTTCATTGGAATTGATTCTTTTTTGGATATCAATATTTTATTCTCCGAAAACAGCCAATAAATAATAGAGGTTAGCTATTAAATTTTCATTTTAATTAATATATTAGTAGAAGGAACTCTTTTAATTTGAAAGGGCACGAGAGTGAGCTTTGGGATTTTACAGAGGTGCCCTTATTAGATGCCTCCATCTCTGATTACCAACTGGCCTCTCTGTATAGGCCTGAAATTTGTTAGTGGGAGCTGTAGTCGGTACAAGAGGCTCTTCCAGGTAATATGACCTTGGAGAGCCCAAACGAAGAAACATACTAGACTGGAGTGTCGGCAAAATAGGATGAGGACATCTTGCTTCTACCAGCTCTTTGATGTTGATGTTTGGGACATGCAGGGCAATGCATCATTTCTCCCAAGAGTCCAAAGGACTCTCTGGGCACCACCATGAAGCACTCAAGGGGTAATCACCGCTAGCGTGTCCCTGTGAGGAGCAGCCTGGCTCAGGTGAAGGAGCCTGATCACTGGTGCTCCTCAACACTGGTGTCAGGGGAGAAATTTGTCTCCTCCTCTGAGCTTCTCTTTTTTCTGCTGTGGAATAGATTAACGATGTTTTCCCCATAAGTTTGTAGTGACAAATATGCAGTTTCCATAAGCAGCACTTTAGCTGTTTAGAAAGATGCTCTAAATATCCTAAACTGAGAGGTCCTGGTGCTCAAAGTCGTTCCACCAGGGAATACTAATGTGGACCTTCGGAATGGATAGCTTTTCATCACTAACAAAACACCAGAGACCATCAGCTTACAAAGCAAAAATGTTTATTGTGTCTCAGTTTTTGGAGGCTCCTAGTTTGAGATGGGGAATGAGGGCCTGCTTGCTTTGGACCTGTAACTAAGCAACCCTTTGTAACAGGAGTGCATGGTGCAGTAAAACTGTTCATATTCTGACCAGGAACCAAAAAGGATGAAAAGAAAACAGAGTTCTCCAATCCCACTCAAGGGCATACCTTCATGATATCTGGTCTTCCCATAAGGCCCTATCTTGGGGGAGATTTCACTATTTCCTTATAAGGTCACTCTGAGGAATAAGCCTTTAACACATAGGCTTTTGGGGGGATATTCAAGATCCAAAGTACAATTGCATTAAAACAACTCCTGGACATTGTGGGTTCTTCATGCCACTAAACCAACAAGCGAAGAAGGGGTCTTTTGACTGGTCTAGTGAATGACCATCTCAATTACCTTGACAAATCAGGCTGCTGGTATACAACATTGGATGTGGCTCAGGAGAATATAAGACCAGGAGTTTCCTGGGGAAACTTTTAATTGTCCGTTTCCCAGAGTCTTGGCTAACACAATGGTGACACCCCAACAAAACCAAGGCCATAAGGGACTGGTCCCCTCTCAGAGCTGAAAGACTGCTTTACCTTCAAGGTAGAGAAAGCTTTTTAGAATGAGGGGAAGAAGGTTGTGGAATGTTCAACAGGAGAAACTTGGTGAACCCCCGTGACCAGAGGACTCAGGGATTGACACCTTACTGACATCATTCAGCCGTCATTAGACTTCATGCATTGGATTATATTGGGCACACAGCCTTTTGACCTGGATAAAGTAGGAATGTCCTTTGCTTTCGGTCATAGGGACCAATCTTTCTGGAATATCAGCAATTCTACATTTTAGCTTCCTCTCGCTTGTGGTCAATGTGCATGAACAGGAGGACAGACAGAAAAGGAGAAAGTGTTTGGGTGTTTGTTCCCTGTGTGCCACTCCTGTTGGATCTATGAATTGGCTGTGGCTGTTGTCATAAAGTACACTGCCTTCACCACAGTCTTCTTTGGGTCTAGTTATAGGACTATCCAGTCTGTTCCTGCCCCATTTTCAGGGCTGTAGTAGAGATAGTAGAGATGGCTGTCCCTGTCACAAGTCTAGGGAAGAGATCAGGCAAGACAAGAGCCAGGCCAGTGGAGAGATCTGGGCTCTGATTTCCATTTCCTGAATCCTGCTTAGTGACATCAATAACTTTTCAGGGTTGAAGTCCCTTCTGCTATGCTTCCTTCATAAGCAAATCCATAATTCATTACGAGGTTTAGAATGTGTACACAATTTATGGCTATATAAGAGAGATCTGGGAACAGGTGTGTAAGTTAAGGACGGATGCTGCCGAATCCCACCGCCTCCAGCAGATGTGCATGCAGTCCCTTTGCTTATGCAACCCAGCAGGTGTTAGCTTTCCCATTGCCCTCTGCCGGTCAGCAGGCCAGAGAGGAGGCCAGGAAGCAAAGACCCAATCAGGCTTCTGTGGCTATACTTGAGGAGGTGTTTACTTCACGTAATTAAGGGGAGTAGGTCGCTGAGAGCTCTTTTCTCACTTTACAATCAAAAGCAATACATTAGGCATGCTGCCTCCCGAACTCCTTCAGTAGCCAGTTGGACAGCTGCCTGAAGAATGAGCGCTGATTAGAGCGATGGATAAAAAGTCCTGTCCAAGCTCATGATGCTAACTGTCTTTGATGGGGAAACAGCACTGTTCCCTTTAGGCACCCAAGTGAGACTTTGAGGAAAGACGGAAATGGTCACAGGACAAGGGCATGCATATGGCAGCCAGCAGAGTCTCTGGGACATTGATTCAAGATCAGCACAAAGTTGATTATTATTCTTCCAGAGTGCTGCTCTGAGTGTGGTTTTGCTATGTTAGAGGATTCAAAGTGAATAGGACTTGGCTTCGAGATGCTAGAGCTAAGCCAAAGATCTCAAGGGGGAAACAAGTCAGTGGAGTATGGTATATAATCACAAGATAGGGAGAAATCAGGACTGGGAAAAAAGGAGATGCTAAACTCAGTGAAATGCATCTGAACTCCCCCTGCCACTGAGTCCTCAGAATCTCACCAGATATATGAATGGATGGAAGAAATGAATGAATAGATGGATGAATGAATGGACAGATGCCAAAAAGGCAATCACATTGCTAAAGACACATCCAGGAAGTCTCCTGTACACACGATTTGCGAACCAAGTTCATACCACGCTGGCCAAAGATGGGAGGGAAGAGGTTGATGACTACAGAAAGACTAGTCCACAGAAGGAGGCTGGACCATGACACATTTGGTGCAGGTGGCACCAAGTATCCCAAATATAGCCCCGACTTTCCATCTTTGGTGGTAACCTTTGGGACATAATTAGATAGCATTGGGAACTCATTGGGAGATGTCTTACCCTCCATCATGCCAAGAGTGCTGGGATTAGGATGTTTGTAATATCTACCAAGCCCCATGGGGGGTGGCAAACACCACATGTAATTCTGTTTTCTAACCTGTTATTTCAAAAGTTTAGTGTACTTGGACTGGGAAAAGTAAACTAGCAAGTTAGATGAGGCATATTTGGGACATATTTTGGTTACTTTTTGGTAACACGAAAAAGGGATCACATGTCTTAACCTAATCAGGCAGCCAGCCAGGGGCTTCTCTGAACTCTGCCTTTACATAGGAGGATGAGACTACTCACACTTAGGCTTCTTCTACTTTAGCTTCCCCTTCTCAAAAGTTGAATGAAATTATTCACCTGATTTATCAGGAGAACATCACTTAATTCTTTTCCAGTGAAGTGCCCCTCCTCCCAACAGCCCCAATCAAGGGAGTGCGAAATCACGGCTTCGAGAGCTGACAGTGTCACCTGAAGCACAACATGGTTTGAAGTCTGTTGTTTGATCTTGAAAATCACATTTTTTCTTTTAAATCGCTCCTCAGAATATCTGAGTTGGCTTCATATTTGTATATTCTAAATAACTTACTAGGAAGCCTATCCTGATGAGGAGAGCTGGGCACTCTCACCTTTGGACATGAAAAAGAGACAAAGTAACACTGGACATGGTATTTTGAAAGTTCAAATTATCAAACTGTCCATATCACGTTGTAAATAAAGTTTTATTGGATATAGAACTGAGATTAGTGGGAAGAAAGTGAAGCAGAGCTAGGCCACTATAGGAAGGAATGCTATCTGCATTTAACATTTTGCTACTTGGTTCTCCATGGATTTGAGAGTATTAGTTTGGAGGTTTGTAAAGATCGCATTAAAGTACATCTTGATTACTGAGTTTTTGATACCCATAAGTTTCGTTCTGAAGTTTTCTTCTCATTTTCTCATAGTGTACACGATTGTCGTTAGTGTCATTCTCTATTAACAATGACATACCTGCAAGATGCTGCTGCATGGGACTCCTTGAGCCTTGTATTAGGGACCAGAACACCATCGTGTGACACACAAGTGCAGTGCCCAGGTATCCCTGTGGAGATTCCTTGGGTCATGTCACACAGCCTGACATACAGGAGTCCTTGGTAAATACCATATCTAAATGCCATGTGCTGGTGTGTCTTTCCTCTACCAGTTCATCAGTATTTTCTGGGGCTTCCTTACAGAAGTGTTTCAACAAGATGAGGGGCTGGGAACAAGCCATCTTCCTCCTGCCCAGGTCCAGTGTTCTGTGGTTCTCCAAGGCTGTAGGTAGTCAGGTGTGAGCAGAATGACTAGAGGATGCTTCTAGGCGGATCCCAGGTCAGGTGTTCTGTGCGTCACGGACTGGGGAAAAGTCAACATGAGAAATCCTTGATACTGAAAACAGATATATTAAAATGGGCTTCCAAGGCGTAGGAGGGCGGGACAAAATGCTGATCGCTCTCTTTAAGGCTCTGCAGAGCACACGAGCCTTACACTGAGTGGTGGAGCAGTGGCAGGAGAGCCTGGAGAGCGCTGCATCCTTCCAGACTGAAAGAAAGATCCTGTGTGCACTGAGGTCTGGCAATGTGAGTCAGAGGATGACACGCTAGACAGTGTGTGAGCAGACAACACAGAGATGTCTTGGAAGGCTCGTCTGGTCTGTAGCGCTTCCTTGGCAAGGTGGTCTTGACAGATGTGCTTTAAATGATAGAAAACTTTAAGAACTCAAAGAAGCCTCCTACAACATGCTGCTTCAGATGAATAGAGGAGAGGTCACTAACTGTGTATGGCAGTTGGGGGATAGCGTGGCTAAGGGGAAAACAGGGATGGTGGTGCCTTTGGGGAGCTATTGCCATGCTGAGGCTTGATCAGCAAGGGGAGCTAGCAATAGTTTCTGGAAACTAGAAGAAGCTGCCTTATTGGAGAGGGCTTCCTGCTGGGACTGCGGCTTTCAGAATGAGTCTAGCTGTTCTCAGCCTGTGGATGGAAGGTTGAACCATGCGGTCACAGTTCACACTGCTGCCTTCCTTCCTTCTACCGTGCAGGTTCTTCTCAGTGCCTGCCATGGGAAGGACCTAAAGGGGAGCTTCAGTTGGTGTCATGCATCCAGCTAGTGTCCCCTTCCAGAGCAAGCTGGAGATGAAGTAAGAAGAGGACGCACGCAGGTGGAGGTGGGTGCAGTATCAGACGTAGGTGGTGGCCGGGAGAATGTCCGTGTGGCTAAAGACTAAGGGTTATTGAGTCTCCACTCACTGAGCTTTTAACACATGAACTCATTACTTAGAACTCCATTCAGGAAGCCATCATTACTTGTACTTTGTCAAATAAACGGAAGGTGGCAAGACTGAGATCCAGAACCTGCTATGATTCATCTCAGCTTGGTGGCAGAATCTGCTATGATATTTTTAGAGAAGGATTTGGCTCCTCTATTGTGTTCCCTGCAGGGTGATTCCCATCTTATGCTGTAATTTCAGCCTCTGGTGTCTGGGAAGTGGCTCATTGACTCGGGAGAAATATAACCCCAGACAGGAATGCTAGTGGGATGCACATGTCTGGGTAGGCTGGAAATGGAGCGGGGGCAGGATCTTGCCCAAATGAGATGTATGGGCATGGTCCCTGCCAACCCCTGGAGTTGTGAGCAAGGCCCTGAGTGTGGGCAGACTGTGATAGATCTGGGGACTCCCAGGTACAAAATTCAGGGTGACCAAGGGTCAAGACAATCATTTCTATGTGTACGTGTGCTTCCAATCAAGCATTTTTCCTGATTGCCAATAAAGTGCCAAGTCTTGTGGGAGGTTGTGAGTTTGAATGGGAACACTCAACAACAGATCCTTTGTTCCATTCTCATCTGTCCTTTAAGTCCATCCTCCATCACTGAACTCTCAACTTCTGCCAATCAATGATGTGCCCTTATAAGGCACAGCAGGATGGGTGCTATTGCCACCATTCTCCTCATAAGACAGGGGCACTAAGGGCTTGAATTCAGTGAAGGAGTGCGAAGGGGACAGGCAGGCAATATCCCCAGATGGTCCTGTAAGGAAGTCCAGCTCTGCCATTCTTGGTCAGATTTCCTTGACTTTTGTTTCTAGACCCACTAGAAACTTCCCCCACTTGGCTGTTTGGAAGAAGATTGTCCTTGGGAAGCCTAGAGGATGCTCATGGTGCCTAGGCACTCTGCATTCCAATTGTCATCATCATGCCATCATTTTAAACTCCCCTCTCTCTTTCTTTCTCCCTTCTTAATTCTCTTGCCAGTCAAATGCTTCTATCATTTGACTGGGGCTCCTCAAATACCAGTGTCTGATAAGAGTGCTCAGCCATGCTGGGCCTGCTATGGAGTTTTCAGAGCACCACACTGGGTAGAAAAGGAGGTCTCAAGAGACAGAGGGAGAATTGTGTCTAGTGATATTTGTGTGTGTGTGTGTGTGTGTGTTGTCTCCTTCCTTTTCCTTTCCTTTCCTTTCCCTTCTCATGCTTCTCTTTCCTTTCCTTCCCCTATCCCTCTTTACTCCATTGAGGACCTAGGAAAACCACCACATAATGTCTAATATTCCGATAGACTCCTGAATATTTCTTAATAGCCCAAGGTGCCTGCATTTAGTTGTGCAGGTGTGCAGCCTGAAGCTCAGATGTGGGACACCTCTGAGGTTGTCTCATTCAGATTACTACAGGTCTGTCTGACACTGAATCCCCGAGCCCCTGTTTCCTGCCCACCCTTTATATGTCGAGATGATATGGTCTTCTTTTGTTGTCTCTGCTTTTCAGTTTGGCATTTCTAAAGGGATTTTCCCTTTCCCCTGGTGTTTCCAAGCTGTCCCTGAGGCTGAGAAGGTCAGACTTTGTCTCTTCCAAGAGACTGACTCTTGGGAAATTCAAAGTCAGTCTGTATGGTCCTGAGATGGGAAGAGACTGGATAAAGAGAGCGAGTGGATCAGTCAGGGCCCGAGGATGAAGGAAGAACGCAGAGAAGTCCACTGGAAGATGATGCAGCTTCATGGGACATCCCCATTGGCCTAGAGCAGGGATGCAGGAAAGCCATGAGTGTCAGGCTGCCCTTGGGAAGTGTGTGCTCCATCTGGAAAGGGGCGATCAGGAGCACTCAAGCAGTGATTAATAAAGCTCTCAACCCCACTGCACAGACATTTTTATTAGCAGTTGCATGTACAGATGTAGCAATTTTTAGAACAGGAGAGCAGTGACATATACCCTGGGGCTGCTACTCCTGCAGTCTCCGTTCTGTAGCTCAGGCTGTGAGCGGAAGGAAGGGATCCTGCCTCATCTTCCCACGCTGGGCTGGAGTCCCACAAGGAACGGCATCTGGCTTTCATTACCGTCTTGCTCACAGACTCACCTGCAGGGCTGTAAAATCCTCACAACTGCTGTATTTTGTCTCCAGTCAAAATCTGCCAAAAACCAACATACTCTTCTTTCTAGCAGGTACCTAGCTAAGGCTGAGGTCGCTCTTCTGGGGAGGACACTGAGAACCATTGCCATAGGACCTTCGATCCTGGCTTCTGTAAGAGTCACCTGCAGAGCCTTGAAAGAGTCCCCAAAACCTGAGTCTTATTGTAGAGTGGCTGCAGTGAGGAGGCATATATGGTACTCCCCAGAGCCCCCAGCTGATTCTGCTGTACCAATTTACATACATTCTAACTCTGAGTTGCCCACTCCTCAAATACCCCGCTGGCTGGCACAAGATTGAGAATGCCAGTTTTTGACCACAATGGGGGGCGGGCATCCAACAAAGAACTTCTACAGACGACATACCACGCACCTTCTTGACTTGTTTGTTTGATGTGTTGAATCAGCCAACAACCTTTTACTGAGCAAACATCGTGTGCCAAGAGTTGGACTGAGCACCAGATTCAAAGGAACAAAACAGATCATGGATATCCATGGTATAAGCTGGGGGCTGCTTTGTTGGAGAACAAAAGGATCATAATGGTTAAATATTGATTATACATGTGCAGGTTAATGTGAGTTCATCTGTTTCCCCACCCAGGTACTAACCAGGCCCAACCCTGCTTGGCTTCTGGGATCAAACAGCATTGGGTGTGTTCAGGGTGGTACGGCCATAGACAAGTTCACCCATTTTCAAGAAGCCTCCCTGTGTTGTCCTAGGGTTCTTCTGATCCTGGCTAGACAGAAAACAGCTCTAGCCTTCAGACAGCATTGACACCCCTAGGAAACTGATCAAATAAGTGATGTTGTCCACTATGGAAGAAGTGCACCTTTCCTCCCACATAGGTGTCAGGCATGCATGTGACGGTGACTTTGCCACCCTGACCCCATGTACTTAGCTTATGGAAAATTGTCATATATGGAAAGCCAGCCAGGTCAGGTTAATGCAGTTTTTCTATGACAATTAGCATTATTAAGTGTAATCATCTATGTATATTTAACATATTGTTTGTTTTTATCAACAAAGGTTCAAGTCATGAGGTAGAGCCCACGGTGAACTTTGAGAGTTTTCACATGGTTCCAATGTTCTGGTGCATATTTACTTTGGACACTGGAAGTTAAGGGGACCTCGGTACTCATTTTCTCTAGTACTGTAAGTATAGGAAGGAAGGAAATCCTGTGAGCTCAGTTGCAGAGGAAGCATTGCGGTCCCGTCAGTGTACAGAGTGAGGCTATGGCAGAGATGCTAAAGTGCATCCTTGTAGGACATCTGACATGTCTGCATGTGGGCGAGGGCATGGCGCTCTTCACCTGGCTTCCCTTCATGTCGTTTCTCCCTGCCTCCACACAATGATATGACCGATGTTTCCTGAGACGTCAATCCTGCGGTTAAATTTTACTTTTTGGGGGGATGCTTCAGTCAGTCAAGTGCTTGTTGCATAAGACTGAAGACCTGAGATCTACGCCCAGCATCCACGTAAAACAAAAACAGCTGGGCACAGCAGCATATGCCTGTAACCCTGGGGCTTTTTGAGCAGCCAAGTCAGGTGAATCAGTGAGCTTCAGGATCTGTGGGGCGGAGCCGTCAAGGTTGAGAATGACACCGCAGACACTTGGCGTCTACTAGTGGTCTCCACATGCATATACAATAGATGTAATTTTGCCTATTAGAGCAACCTTAGAGAATCGAAAAAACACTCAGCTTGAGGAGGGGCGCAGGAAAGACAGTATCAGGTTTATTTATTTATTTTTGGTTTTTCGAGACAGGGTTTTATTGTAGTTTTAGAGCCTGTCCTGGAACTAGCTCTTGTAGTCCAGGCTGACCTCGAACTCACAGAGATCCGCCTGCCTCTGCCTCCCAAGTGCTGGGATTAAAGGCGTGCGCCACCACCGCCCAGCCAGTATCAGGTTTATATGCTTGACTCACATTCTAGCTCTCATTCAGGGGAGGGACTGAGCTGCCTGTCACTTGGCAAATCAGTCATTTGAGGCAAACATGTGAGTTTTCAGTTTCCATAGGTGTGGTTTCCTCTAACCACATAGCACAATGCATATAGACGAATTACAAGAGAACTCTCAGAAGGTGCGATGATGTGGTCCCTTTCTACGTTGTTCTCTGTTGGATCCTGTGTCTGTGATGGGAGAAAGAGTGAGCCAGACTTTACCACTGGGATTCTGATGTATCTGTAACGCCCCTTGTTTTTCTTGGAAGAGTGGGCTTCCTGTTAACTAGACAAGGTTCCCTAGAGGTTTGCTTTTAGCCCCCAACAAAGTAAGAAGCATCCTTTGCTGGAGAGTGAAGCTGCTGGCTCCTCTTATTCCAGTGTCTCTTAGTAGCAGAGTTAAATGCCACAGTGCCTAGAGACGTGTCTAGGTGGGTAAGGTGCCGCTGTATAAGCATGGAGACACGAGTTTGAATTCCTAGCACCCATGTAAAAGTTGGGTGCAGTGGCACATGTCTGGAATCATAGAATTGGAGGTGCAAAGACCGATCTTGGGGCTCACTGGCCAGTCAATGTATCCAGAATAGTAAGCTTCACGGAGGCACACATAGGTTAGTAAACCTGGGCACATGCGCATGAACACACACACACACACACACACACACACACACACACACACACACACACTATTAAACATTTGCTGACGAATTGGGTCAGCAAGATAAATAACCAGACCAGCTCAAGAACAACAGTTAAATTTTAATAGTCGAAAAGGGGAAACTCACACTACAAGAGTGGGGGGTCTGAAATCCAATAGGTCCAGCGAGCACCGTGCAGAGAGAGCAGCTTCCAGTACTTCTACTTGGGCCCCAGGTAGCCACACTCTAATTCGATGTGATTGGTTGATAGTTTCCCCATCAAACATTAACTATGATGATTGGCATCACTCATGGTGTTCAGGTCTGTGCATCTTTGCATACTTGAAAATTTGAAGACATTTGAGCATTTCAAGACCCTACCTTTAAGACCTTATGTTGTCTTTTTATGCTGCATGGCCTTCAGGAATTCCCTTCTCTTCTCTGGGTTCCAGTTGCTAATCTGTCAAAGACAAGATGGAATGATTGGTCTTCACATCCAACGGGCTACAAACATGCGTATTTACTTCAAACTCCAGGCTCTTGCCATTAAAAAGATGGATGAAGACAGTACTGATCTAGAAATTCTTCTGAAAGGTCATTTGTTTCATGGATGAGAATCCCAAGGGTTAGAAAGAAGAGGAATGACTTGATCCTCATTCTCATCGTACATGGCTTTCAGACTGTCATGAGTTCAGATCCCACCTCCGCCATTCAATCATCAAAATTATAGCAGCTGTTGTAATTGCTGTTTATTCCATCAGAGACTTAGTTTTTCTCTCTATAAACTAAGGGAGAGAAAACCTTGCCCTCCTTATAGTGTGAGAGATGCCTCCAGCAATCTAGTCTGGAAACCAAATGAAGGCTGGATGGGGCTTAATCCTTCCTGTTCATCTTTTCTTCCTGGCCCCTCGTTCTTAGCACAAGGCACAGCACATAATGACACTTATTAATTATGGAATAGCAGCAATACCTGGCGATGGGGGCTCAGCCCTTCATGTGCCCCATGCACAGAACATACTTAGATGATCAGTGAAGGGTGCCACAAGGACCCAATGTGGCCACCCGTGGTACGTGCTCATTTTCAAAGCCAGGCCACCCCTTTCAGTCCTGAAATGAAGGCAGAGAGCTTTTTGTGCCTTCTATAGACTTTTAAGTTAATTGCGTTAGGTGGAGTCCTTTTGCTTTTGTATTTTTTAGAAATAATACTTCAAAGGGCAAATCTCTGCCAGTTGGGATCCTGCCAGCCATGCTAATCCTTGGGCAGGAGGAGTAGACAGACTCCAGGTTGGGAGAGCCTGATGGAAACCCCCGAATTAAAGGCTATTGGGTGGGCTAGCCTTGGAAGCCAATCACCAAATATAGAAAGACTCGCCCTTATTGTGCAGTTTCATCATTGGATGGGCTCCGTGCCCCTCGTTACTTAGTGAATGATTGCATCCTCTTTACTGCATCATGAGGACAGTGGCTTTGGGGCCATCACTCATCTTGTGACACACTCATGCTGTCTTCATGTTAGCGCAGTACTCATTGCGAGCAGTGAGACAGCTGTGGCCATTACTCTAGAGTTTTCTAGTCTTTGCCACATTCTTACTCTGGGGTACTGGGCTTGTATTGGGGATGAAGAAGGGAAAGTCCAGAGAACGTGTCTCTTGCTCAAGGGCTGATAGCTGAGTGGCCATACAGCAAGCCACAAGAGGGTCTTGGAATCGGTATATTGTTTAGTCCACAAGGTTGGCTCCCTGAATCATTTCCCTGCCTGAGTGTTGTACCCTTGATGGTGGCCTTTGTTCTCAGTGAAGTGAATGTTGTCTTCCACCACTTGTTCTATTAAACCATGACCTTCAGTTCTGAGCCCACACTTCAAGAAGCTCCAGGAACTTCTCCCATCTCACCTCCACCTCTTGCCTTCACTCCAGGACCCCAGTCTATCCTTTAACTCCCTGGCATCACGTCCTGCCTTGTTTCCTCCTCTTGCCTTCACTCAGGTTCTGTTCTAACACAGCTTGCTTCTCCACTTCCCACAAACACTGAATCCCACTACAACTGCTAACGCCAACATTTTCCTGGGCAATGTATCATTGTTTCCTCATAGACTCTGTTTCTAGTGGCATGTCTCTATCTCTGCTTTTCCGTACAGTTTCATTCCTTAGTGCTGGTAATCTTCAGTAACAGAAGGGCCTGGAGTCCTAGTGGGCTGGCTAACAGGCAGACCGCAGGGGCTCCCAAATAGAGGTCTTCATGAAGACTGAGGGTTTGTCTTTCTAACAAGCACTCAGTTTCTGCTGCTGCTCATGATTTTCTTTTTGTAAGCACTGCTGTAGATTTCTAGTCAATACATTTTTTTTTTGTCAAGAATCTGCTAGTGTTTAAAGAATAAGAATACACTCTGCCTTTGAGGATCCCATGGTCCAGGTAGCAGTTCAAGCTCAGTTGCAGCCTGGAATCCTCTGGGGAGCTTTAAAAAGGATATGTATACTTGCCACCACTCTGAGCAATTGGTCAAAATCTCTGAAGCCGGGCCTGGCATTGTTATCCTTGTTAACTCCTCAGAGGAGGCTTAAATGAAGCCAACCAGGGTTGAGAACTACTGGGAGGGCCCATCTTGTAAGCAGGGAACCACTTCGCTAAAGTCAGCAGGTTATTTCACTTTCCTCAGAGAAGTGTTAGGAGGAATGATTTGGGCAAGGTGTCCTCAAACCTGGGTTTTAGTTCTGACTCAGTGTTCAATATCCAGAAAAATATCTCAGCCTCTCTGGTCCTAGTTTCGGGTTTGGGGTTGTGGTGAGTCTGAAGACTCTGACAGACGTTCCCATATCAACACTGATGGTTCTAATGTGAGAGTGAGTCTCTCAAAAGTTCTTTATTGTCAACACCTGACTACATCTGGATTCTGAGATGATGGCTATTCCTGTTACTAACCTGACTACATCTGGATTTAACCAAAACAACAAATGACTGGGCATATATAGGAGGGGCTCTTTCTTAATTAAATTATTTGAACTGGGAAGGCCATTTCCAATCAGGATCTTGGAGGTGGGAGGATCCACCTTTAGTCTGGGCCATATCTTCTGCTGTCAGCATGTGTAGAGGACATGGAATAAGGAAAATTGACTTTCTCTTTGCCTGCTTTCCCTCACTGTGGCTGGTACGTCCATTCCTTCACTTAGAGCCTACTTCTTTGGGATTCTGGAGTATGCTGAAGACCAGCTGAGATATCCAGTCTTGAGGTCTGCCCAGCTACTGAATTATTGGACCTTCTGTTGGTAGACAGACATTGTGGACATAGCTGGACCACAGCCTGTAATCCATTCTAATAAATCCCTTTCATATATATGAAAAGAACCCTAACTAATACAATCTCTGTCATGCTATAGAGATTTCTAAACTAAGGCTAGGATGTTATTGCATATGAAAGCAAACCAGGAAATACAATGAAACTGCTTAGCAGCAGTAGTACCACGCCAGATATATGAATTTTATATCCCCCACACTGTCTGGGAGAAATTGTGTGGCTTTGCCAGTGGGGCTTTCTGTGTATTAAGAAGTGGGTCTTAGCTAAGCTGTGGACCAGCAATGCTATCCATCATCAGCATTCCCTAAGAGCTTCTTAGAAATGCAGGGTGTTGAGCCATGCCCAATCAGACTACTGAATCAGAAGCACTTGGGTGGGCCCAGCAATCAGGTGGTCATGAGGTGCACTTGTTAATATAAAGTAGAGAAAGGCTGCTGTGATGGGAAGAGCCCCTCTGCCCCACTCCACCCTTGTATCAGGATGATGGCAACTGCTGTGCACAACCGCAAAATAACTAGTTTTACAGTTTGTTCGACAAGAGGGTTTGGAAGTGTGTCTGTTGCACTCACTGGCATTTTCTGCTAACATCACATAATGCTTGTTTTTTTGATTTTCATTTGGCTTTGGAATTTGATATCCTTTCTTTAATTAACATAGATAAAAGAAAGCATCACCACCCAGCAGGATGGTTACTTTTCTTTAAATGTACACATGTCCAGTGATGTTAAAAGACATTACTGTTGTGATGATCTTTGCACAGCTCCAGGGACTGAGTGAGGTTACAGTGGAGGACAGACATTTGAATAGGTGTTGTTCTGTGCAAAGGATGAGCCAAGTCAACAGCGGCCCATGGCTGTGGTTGGAAAAGCGGTGGACATGAAAGGCGGGTGAATGGCTGCATTGTGTCAAAGCAGTTGAAAGGGAAAGGCCCTTTTACCTTCCACACAAGAGGGATGTCTACAAGGATTCCAGGTCTGCTTTTATGAATATGAGGATCTAAGACGCATTGCAGTTGTGAGCTGTGGGGGGACAATGTCACCTTGATCCGCCAATTTACGGCTGCCAGCAGTCAAAAGAGGCAAACATCTTCACAGGCTTCTCAACCCACTTTCGTTTGATCACCCAAAGAGGTGCCTGCGACAATAGGCGTTGGATGTGACATTGATGTCACATATATTTGCTCCAGCTAAAAGGAACAGGTGTCTTTGAAGAGCCCAGAACTAAGAAAGGGTTCTAAATCTCCAGATCCCTGGTACCTGAGCAAGTAAAAAAACAGGGTTTTGTATCACTCTGACTCTTGTTTGACCAAAGTTTCTCCAAATGAAGAAATTTCTCCAAGTCCCAAATCTATCACCAATTGGAGTCTTGGGCCTCTACATTTGCCTGATCACCTCAGGTAGGTCCCCCAACCTCTGTGTCTCATTGAGCTTCAATGTCCATTCATACGCAAAGGTGTCTTTGAATTCTATCCCAAGACCATAGTACACCCTCCCAAACATTGAGCAACAGCATTTTTCTGCCTTGTCTGTTTAATTGGTGTCTGGCAGGTTCCCACACCCCCTTCAGTCTAGCTCTGGAAACATCTGTCTTTTTTACCCACCAATAGAGTCTCAAAAGGGTACCAAACCTGTTAGACAAAATATCAAAGTTATGAATTCTGATTTAATAAATGTGCCTTTGAGAGATGATTCATGGCGTGTATGATGGCTTTCAATTGCTTTCTCTAACGGTTCATGCTTCATTTCATTAAGAGCTCCAGTCAATGCCAGCTGACTAATTATCACAGTGCTCGTCAGCTTTTGTTTCACAAGCACGTGTGTAGGACCTGCCTGGGAGTTGGCCATATAGACATTTATTGAAAATGCAAATAAAATTGATAAGTGTTTTTATAAGTGTTAGACTCCCACGGATACTGGCGATCATTCTTTTCTAAAAAGAGATTTGTGTGTTTTTATTCTATGTCTGTGAGAGCTTACCTGCAGAGGTATGTCTAGCACATACATGAAGTTCCCTCACAGGTCAGAAGAGGGTGTTAGATCCTTTGGAAGTGAAGCTACGGATAGTTGTTCTTATAGGGGACCAAGTACTCTTAGCTGCCGAGCCATCTCTGCAGTCCCTGGGAATCATTTCTTTGCTTAAATCATGCCCAATGGGAGCGTCCAAGACCAGGAGGCTTCTAGACAAGACACAGACCTGTCTCTAGGAAGCCTGTGCTCTAAGGGCTGCAGAGCTACGGTGGGAATGACTCCACTCTGAGGAATGGCGGTTTTTGTTTTTTTTTTTTAATTTTAATAAAGAAGTCCAGATCCTTTTGAAAACAAATAAATAAGGAACCCTTCCATCAGGGACCACTGGGAACCACATATGTGGTGGCTAGTCCTGGGAGCAGGAGCCATTCACATAGTCATCAGTTGTCCCTCTTGATCACAATTTGGCTTATTCCTCCGGGCCAGGAGTCCTTAGAAAGGGTGTGCCGGGCTCAGGGAAACTCTTACTAGGTTATTTCCTAGTTTATCTCGACGTTTTCATTTGACTAAGTGTGGCTTATAGCGACTGACAAAGGTAGCCTTGAAGTGGAGGAACATTTGCTGCAGGGCATTGTGGGAGCCTAAGCCGAGTGAAGGGGCGCCGGTAGGGGGCGCGTCAGAGGAATGGCTCAGTGGCTGCCTTCCTGCTGGGAGTAAAGCTCTGAGAGATGGCTGAGCTTCCACAGAGTCAGAGAGCTTCTGAAGTGCACGTCTAGTTAAAGGAGCTTTGGCCACTCTTCCTGAGAGACATTTCTCTGCTAGAACAGACCTTTCATGAGGCAAGGCAGGTGGACACCCTGGTGACTGGGAGACGACGTGTTTGTCTATTCAGCCAGGGGTATTCATCCTGATCCCATCATTTTGGGGGTGAGTTTAGTTAGACCCAAGCGCCTTTACTTTCCTCACCTTCCCGATAATGACCGTTTCTTGAGAACCGAGTGAGTTAAAGGTAGTTTAGGACTAATGCCAATAACAAAATTACCAATTATTATAGTCAAATTGGGCACGTCTCTGTGTATGCTTGTCACTTCCCACAGGCAAGTACTCCACAGATTACAAAGCACATCTGCATTTCAGGTCTCCTGCGAGTCTTGCAGGTCTTCTGCAGAAGAGTGGGAGCTGTATTCTGCAGGCGAGGAAGGTCTGCCCACCCAATAGGAGCACAGCTCAGCCCAGATTGCTTATAGGTCAGCTCTCTTTCTTCCATCCCAGTCAGGGGAGCCACTGAGCAGGTGGCAAGCAGTGTCCTGATTGGCTGGTTGAGTGCTAGTTTGCACTCGAGGCATAATGACCTTTCAGTTCAACGGTATTATTTATTCTCTTCAAATAATTTTGACCCGATGCTATTTCGTGGTGATAAATTAGTTAACTAAAACATGTCATGGGGCCAGTGAAATAGCTCAGTGCAGAGAGGTGCCTGTTGCCGAGTTGATGACCTGAATTCCGTCCCTGGGTCTCACATGGTGGAGGGAAAGAACTGGCTCCTACAAGTTGTCCTCTTACCATCACATGTATGTACTAGAATGTACACATGTTCACACATATGCCATGCCCGTAAAACAAACAAACAAATGTAAAAAAATAAGAAATGTTCACAGAAAGTTATGACTAAATGAAAGAATGTATTTTCTTTCCCTTCTTTCTTTCTTGTTACAAAAAAAGGAAAAAAATAGCTGCATGTGGTTGTTCACACAAATAATTTCAGTACTTGGGAGGCAGAGGCAGGTGGACCTCTGCGAGTTCAAGGTCAGTCTACATTGCGAGTTCCAGGACAACCAGAGCTACATAGTACAACCTTGTCTCAAATGAAATTAAACAACAAAACTTCCCATAAATAAATGAATCTAAAATAACGTTGTAATATTTGTGTATTTCTTTCATGTCTGTCCCGTACTTGAGCATGCTGAATGGGATGTGGAGTTATAACAGGAGTTATGCTGCATGCATGGAGTTTTTCAAAGGTGTACAACATTTGTATAATGTGTTCTTGTATTCTTTCCATTTTAAACATCACGAAAGTTTTGAGACCCATATCAACTCTTTTGACTTACTCGTCCAGATTCTTAATTTTAAAACTCTTTTCTCATTCTTCCATTATATTCTGTCCCAGCTCATCGGTAAGAGCTACTATTAATTATCAGCTGGACCAAATTTAGAGCCAGGCTTCTAAGTTTGTTGTGAGAGATTATATTGATCAAGGTGGGACACCTCCCACCATTCCCTAGGCAGGGGACATCTGGACTACATTAGATGGAGAGAATGAACTGAGTGCTAGTACTGCGTGCATTTGTTGCTGTGTCCCTGATTATGATTGTAGTTATGATTGTGTGTCCTATGATGGACAGTGACTTGAAACTGTGATCTGAAAGAAACCCTTTCCCCATCTCTTGCTTTTTTTCAAGGCATTTTATTCCAGCATCAGGAAAAGAAACCACAACACTATCTATCAGCTATGTATGTATGTATGTATGTATGTATGTATGTATCTATCTATCTATCTATCTATCATCTATCTATCTATCTATTATCTATCTATCTATCTATCTATCATCTATCTATCTATCTATCTATCTATCATCTATCATCTATCTATCTATCTATCTATCTATCTATCTATCTATCTATCTATCTATCTATCTATCATCTATCTATTATCTATCTATCTATCATCTATCTATTTATTATCTATCTATCTATCTATCTATCTATCTATCTATCTATCTATCATCTATAAGTCATGACATCATCTATCATGTGTCCTATCATCCATCTATTGTTCATCCGTCTACCTACACAAAGCTCTTATCTGACTTGAATGCTTCATCTCAGCCAGTGACATTTTAAGTAGAATAATTCTTTGCTGTGGGCTTTTCCTTTGTACTTCAGGATATTTATCACCATGCTTTGCCTATAACCTCCACATTCTCGTAACAGTTCCCACCTATTTCCGGCTGTTATAAACTCAAATATTTTCAAACTTGACCAGTTTTAGCCCAAGGGAAAGAATAAATCCTGGTTGATGACCACTGTTTTAGATCCATTTTTGAGGTTTACAGTTTAGACACATGAATCCACATCAATATCTTCAGTTCCAACCCAGAACCTCCCATCCAATCTCCCTTTCTTTGTGTATACATGCTTTCCTTAAAAAAGTAAAAAAACTTACTGTTATTCATTTCAATGTAATTTTTGATTTGCTTAAACTTCCTGAATGTAATCAGTGTCCTTATTATGCTGTGTACGTCTCTAACTCCTCAGACCCCGACTGCCATCTGAAGAGCTCCTCGCATCTTATTCCTTGGTCTCATGGTCATGCCGAGCCTCTAATTGCTTTCATACATATTTTTCACTGATAAGTTTTGAATACCACAAAGGCAGATAGCAAACTTGTTCCATTCCTGTCTAATTCTTTGATACCTAGCATAGTGCCGGTATGTAGTTGGAACTCGTCATTTGTCTGATGAATAACTGGATGTATGTATGCTCAGCTGTTGATCCCATGGCAGCATGGAAGCATTGCCCCCAAGCGTATCATTGCCTTATACCCATCTTCCAGTAGGAAAAGCTGAGGCTGAGCTCTGTGTCTCTGATACTGTACTCCTTTGCAAACTGCAAAGTGGTCTTTGGCTCAAATCCAGCTCTATGCTCTTGTACCCCAACAGGCAATATGCCCTTTCTGACCATGTCGTTTTGCAGGGTTTAAGAGCCAAATTTCTAGCTGCCAGCAAGTCTTTATTTATGTCTCTGTTTGATAACAGGGAAGCTCTCTTCTTCTGTCCCTTCCTGCCTGACCTCATCCTTAACAATCCCACTATCGCGCTGCTCCCTCCCCCACCCCTCTTCGGCAGCCAGTGATATTTGCTCTTCTTTTGGAGCTTGCCTGGGGTAGACCGATGATGTGGAAAAGGACTATTTCTCTGGCACCCTGAAGGGTTTTCAAATAGATCTCCTTTATTGAAGTTCAAAGACACCTGACTATCTCGCACCAACACTGATAACCTAAAGGAGGGGGAGCGGGGATGTTGGGATGTTGCTCCACTCTGTCTTTCATCTGAACCTGATGCCACGGCTTCCCTTGTACGTAGTGCAAATAATTCTGAACCTTCTGCCTGCCTCCTACAGTCCCTTGCAGTGTGGAATGCTGACTTTCTATAGACCTAAGGAGTATCTCTGTGGTGCTGGTGGTGTCAGGTACAATATGCCAGCAAACAAAGAGCCCATTAGAAAATGGCCTTGACCCAGAAGTATCAGTTCCATTTTAAAATTTCATTGTTTTTCCCTTTTCCCTATGTCAAAAATCTCAGAACCTGTCACAACCTCTGCAAAATATAGCAGAGTTTGAAGACATGCAAAAGACACTTTGACCTTGACCATGCAAAAAAAGGGTTCCTTCTTAATGAGGGAAACTGCAGGGCCGGAAGAGAGAGAGAGCGCACTTGACATCAGGAGAGCCATCTTCCAGTATGTACTAGAAACCTGACCTTGGAGTCTCAGGGGTCTTTCTTTCTGTGGGGCTGGGTCCTTGGAGACTAATCAGTGTAGGTAGGCCCGCAACAGTCACAGCCTCAGGGTTTGTTCTTTCTTGAAAGTTCTTGAGCTCCAGTGCCCTGGCTTCTGAAATGGGGGTAGCAGTTTGCTTGTCCGAAGGTGACTTGGAAGGACTGAGATGGTGTGTGGTGAGTGCTGGCTGCTGCTGTCTGCGACCAGGGCTCAGGGTCTTCTCATTTTCATTGTATGGCTCAGTCTATATCCTTCTGGAACAAAAAGGGTGGAGAGAGAGGGCCTAGGACAAAACAAAACAAAACAACCTCTTCAGTGGGATTGGCATTTGACAGTCAGCATATCTGCAAGCCCTTTTACTTGCATTTATTTTTTATTGTTATGTTTAACCTCCACAACAGTCTTGTGGGGTAAAATAATGAAGATCATCAATAGGTGACACTTCAAGAAACTGTCCCCTGGGTGAGGGATTTTTGTCAGGCCACAGCCGAGCTATGGTGCCAGAACTTCAGGCCCCATCTCCTCCTGGTTCCAAAGTGGGTGTTCTTTCTACACATCCCCTCCCATTAATATGCCTATTTGATTTATCTATCAAAGTTCACCCACCCTCTGACCCTGAACTGCAATAATGGACTCCCCTAATTCCAAATAGGGGGTCTTTACTATTTATTTGGGAATCCATTGGCAGACCGTATGGATCAGGCCAATGGGTATTGACAAGGAAATAGCTGCAGCATCATCACCCCCACTAAATGTGTTTGATCCAGTGGCTAATAAGGTCATTAGCAAAGGACAGTAATTGTAGGTGTGCCTTGCCCTACGGTTGCCGCCAGATCAATGGTCATTTATCATCTTCCGAGATCTTTGCCTGGGATGCAGGCAATGTCCTCAGGTTGGTGTTGGTATCAATTCCTGGGAAGGTAAACATACTTTATAACCGTCTCAGGTACCAGACACTGCCCTTCAAGGCCTCCCTGTGCTGGGAGCCTGCAGCTGCTCGGGTGCTGTGCCTCAGCCCAGAGAAGGGCCTTGGCATCTCAATATTCTTCACATGAGACAAGCCAGACCCTGAGGGCACACTGGAGATGGCACATTTGATCCTGGAGGCACCCAGCAAGTCTCCTGCTTGAAACAGCACCAGCTAGACAGAATCAATTTCCCATTGACTTTCAGCTCCCTCTCAGACACAGTGTAATTCCCGTCTGAGGGTTTATAAAGGCCATTGACTGTCTTATAAAAGATTTAAACACTCACCTAGTGGCACGCAGGAGCTCTATCTATCATGATGCCTTTTTGACAATTTGTGGGGGTGGGGCTTGTTTGGGGGAGGGATGTTTGAGGTTCCCAGGGCAGCCTTGGTTCAGCCTGCTGGTGGCTGCAGGATCTGCTCAGAGAAAAATGAATGGATCAATTGAAGGGCTCTCCTCATTCATCATGGAGGGGCTCGTCTCTACAAGGAGTCAGACTCCCCTTGCTCCACTTGGAGAGCAAATCACATGCACATGTGACATCAGATAAACCTCACCCCCACATTGCCTCCGCTGCATCCAAGGGCATGCAGCTGGCACCTGAGTGTAGTCAGAGGCTACTTTTCTTTTTTAAATCAGACCCAAGGCATTTCATAGTTAACAGGGGAAGCAACAATGATGCTTGCGGTACCCTTGCATAGCCCTGTACGTAATGTAAGATGAGCATTTCTGTTTTCTCGTTAGGTCCACAGAGTAAATCTGGAAGGCAAGTAAAGACAGCGCTGCCATGATCGTTCTCCGGCTATGGAACTGAGGTTCAAACAGAGTATTAATTTGTACAATTTAATCTTAATTTTCAAGAAAAATCTCAGTTCTCAGGGGCTAAGGAGATGGCCCAGTTAGTAAAACGTTGCCTGTGTGATCATGACGATGTGAGTTTAGATTTCAGCAAAATGCTGGGCATGATGGCACACACTGACAATTCCAGTCCTGGGCAGCCAGACACAGAAGGCTCCCTGGGTGTTGCTGGCCAGCCTAAGAAGCTGGAACAATGAGCTACAGTTAGAGACACTGTCTCAAAATATAAGGTAGACAAATGGCTGAGGAAGGACATCTGACATCACCCTTGAGCCTCCACATGCGCATATGTGCCTGGATACCTGAACATGTGGGAACATGGATGTGCATATGAGCACACACACAGATTAGATAGATATAGATAGATAGGTAGATGATAGATAGATGATAAGTAGATAGACAGATGATAGGTAGATGATAGATGATAGATAGATAGATAGATGATAGATGATAGATAGATAGATAGATAGATAGATAGATAGATAGGTGATAGGTAGATAGATGATAGATAGGTAGATAGATGATAGCATTTTCCCACTCATCTCCTCCTCCCACATATTTTCATATCTATCTATTTTCTAGTCAGCTAGGTAATGACTCCTGGAGACAAAGGGAGGAATAAGATGATAAAATTTCTCTCCCCAAAGAGCTCTTTCCAGGGTGATCTAGTCAGGAAGTTGGGCTTTTGCATTCAGTGCATTCAGATATAACAGTTCTGTGGTCAAGAGATCCAGGAGCACAGGGCGTGTGGTGTTCTGAGATCTATAGGTGTCAGGGCTTGGCGAGAGGACAAAGATGACATGGGGGTGTCAATAAAAGCCTTGAGATATGAGGAAACCCAACACACTTAGGAGACAGGCTGACTAATGTGCATAAGGAGAGGGCAATGACACAGGACAGTGATCTGGCCCTTTGCTTGTAGATGGCAGGCCGACTCCTATCCCTCATGTTCATTGTGCTTTGGTCTCTGGTCTCTGTGTGATTTTCCTATTATACTAATTGTACACTCACCTAAAAGCCTTTCCAGCGTTTCTTCCCATCGCCTGGAACGACTTTCCTATAACTATTCCTGAGACTTAAATCCTCCCCCCAAGTCTTTGCTGAAGCACGATTAATAAAAACTCAGGGATAGAAATTGGGTTCAATCTGAAGACTCGAAAAGCAGAGCACCCAGCCACTGCCTCTTACCTCGACCTCAGTCTGAAAATGGTGATTCTGCCTCCAGAAACCTCAGAATGAAACTGTCTGAGAGCTGTCTCCACCAATCTTATATTCCTCTCTAGCTCTGGAATTAAAGGCATGCACCACCCAGTTTTTATTGCAAACTAGTGTGCTACTGGGATTAAAGGTGTGTGTTATTGCAGCCTGGTCTCTAAGGCTGGCCAGCGTGGCTGTTTTACTCTCTGAATTTCAGGCAAGCTTTATTTATTAAAATAAAAACAAAATGCCTCTACACTTTGCTCCGAGGTCATTTTCTGAGTCAGGCCCATTCTGACCACCTGGTCGATACCTGAAACCCCCTACTCCGCATTTCCAGAACCCAGGACAACCTTTCTCAGCTACCTTTCCCTTTTCCCACAGCACTTGCTTCTCCGCCTCTTCCTCTTCCTCCTCTTCAGTTAGATTCTTACTGCGTAGGCCAGGTCAATCTTGAACTTAGGACTTGCTGCCTGGGACTCCAGGATACTATATTACAGGCCACATCACCACGCCTGCGACACTTATCACCTTCTAACAATAATATAAATTGCCCGCTTGCTAAGGTTATTATTGGTTTCCTTTTCCCTCAGCCAACTTCTCGAGGCAGGGATCAATGTCTGATTTATCTCCAGTGCCTAGGACCCAGCTGCCGTAGACTAGATACTCAGTGAAGATTTGTTGAGTGGGTGAATTAATGAATGGCTGGGCTTTGATGATTGCCAAGGAGAAAGGTACAAGTTCCTTGCTGCAGGTGATGGAGTTCAATGAGGTTAAACAGAGGAGTTATGTAATTATACTTGGTTCAGAGAGGCCCGTACAGTGGGAAGACTAAGAAGAATCAGAAATAATCCAGATGAGGGATAGGAAGGAGGCTCTGGGTTGAGATGGGAGTGTGAGGCTGGGGACAGTAGTTTAGTGGGGATGAATGAACTTGACTTGGGGCTGGTGATGGGCTCAGCAATTAAAAGCACACATTGCTCTTGCAGAAGATCTATATTGGGCAGCTCACAACAGCCTGTAATTCCAGCTCGAAGGGGTCTGATACCTCTTCTGGCCTCTGAGTGCAGACCTGCGCTTGAACACACACACACACACACACACACACACACACACACACACACACACACACTAAAAATAAGAGGCCAGAGAGATAGCTCAGTGGGTAAGAGCATTTGCTACTTTTGCAGAGGATCTGGGTGTCTTCATGATTGCTAACAACATTTGTACATCTAATTCCAGGGGATTCACAACCCACTTCTTGCCTCCAGGGGCATCAGGCACGCACGTGTTGTACAGACATATATGTAGGCAAAACACCCCTGCACTTGGATAAAAACTGATTAAAAACAAAACCCAACTCTTTTAAAAGGTGGATCAGTATTCCATGGGGAGATAGAGTAGGTGGATGTCTGAGTTTGAGAATAACCTGGTTTATATAGCAAAATTTGACTTTCTGGGCTACTTAGAAAATAAGTGGTAGAAGTTTGAGGACAACCTTGTGGAACCTGTTCTTTTCATACACCTTTATGTGGGTTCCAGGGACCACACTGAGGTCAGCAGGCCTCCACTGTGGAGGGCAAGTACTTTTACCCACTCAGTGTTATTTTTTTAATTTAATAGAATTTTTAAAAAATACCAATCCAAGTTCCACTCCCTCCCCTTCTCTCATTCCCTCCACACACCCTCTCACACCACCCCTACACAATCCTCAGAGAGGGTAAGGCACATTGCTTTGTGGAAGGTCCAAGGCCCTCTCTACTATATCTAGGTGAGCAAGGAATACATCCAAACATAATAGGATCCCCAAAAGCCTTTGAGCTGGAGTTCTTCTCCCTCTTCTACCTCTATTATTCTTAGGTTTGGTCTTTTCATGGTGTCCCAGATTTCCTGGATGTTTTGTGTTAAGAATTTGTTGGATTTAATATTTTCTTTGGCCAATGAATCTATTTCCTCTATAGTATCTTCAGCACCTGAGATTCTTTCTTCTATCTCTTGTATTCTGTTTATACTTGTCTCTGTAGTTCCTGCTCATTTACCCAGATTTTTCATATCCAGAATTTCCCCAGTTTGTGTTTTCTTTATTACCCCTATTTCAGTCTTCAAGTTGTGAACTGTTTGCTTCACCTATTTGTTTTTTCTTGAGTTTCTTTGAGGGATTTATTAATTTCTTTCAATTTTGTTTGTATTTTCCTCCATTTCTTTTTTTTGTTTTGTTTTGTTTTGTTCTTCGAGACAGGGTTTCTCTGCAGCTTTAGAGCCTGTCCTGGAGCTAAGTCTTGTAGACCAGGCTGGTCTCGAACTCACAGAGATCCGCCTGCCTCTGCCTCCCGAGTGCTGGGATTAAAGGCATGTGCCACCACCGCCCGGCTTTTCCTCCATTTCTTTAAAGGAGTTTTTCATTTCCTCTTTAAAGGTCTCCGTCATTTTCGTAAAGTTACGCTTAAAGTCGTTTTCTTCTACTTCTTCTGGGTTAGGTTGATCAAGTCTTCCTGTTATGTGACTGCTGGGTCTGGTGTTACCATGTTGCTTTTTAGGTTGTTGGAGGAATTCTTGCATTGGCGCCTACCCATCTCTTCCTTCAAATGTGGCCGGCAGTGTCTTTGCGTCTTGGTTCAATCCTTGCATTCGCTGTCTGAGTGTTTGGGAATTTTTCTTGGTCTGTCTCAGAAAGCCTCTGAGGGCTCTATAAGATCTCTTCTTTCCTGGTTTGCTCTCTTGGTGCTCTCTCTTAATCCCTTCAGTGTTGTAGCAAGTTCTTGGTTTCCTCGGTATTATTGCAAGCTCTCAGCTTTTAGGCAGGGTGTGGCTAGTAGTTTGGGGGGGTCCAGTGGATAGGTTTGGATTTTGGGGGAGCCTACCCACAGGAAACTCCCTGTTGACTGGCTAGAAAGGCTGAGGGAGTTGGGGGAAGGGCCCAGGGATTTGTCCTCTGCTGTGTGGTTGTTCACTTACCTCTTAAGTCCTCTCAGTATTGGAGCAAGCTGTGTTTCACAGTTCCACTGAGGTTGCAGGAGGATAGGCAGGGTTGGAGGCGGGGTGAGGCTAGTAGTTTGTATGGGCGGCTGGATGGGTTTTAGGTTTGAGGGGTGCCTACTCACTGGAAACTCCCTGCTGGCTGACTAGAAAAGCCAAGGGAGTTGGGGGAGGGGCCCGGGGGTTAGTCCCACCATGGAGGTCCTAGAGAGTGGGGTGTCCCACCATATGGTTGTTCACTCACCTGTTAAGTTCCCCGAGTTATTGGAGCAAGCTGTGTTTCAGAGTTCTACCGAAGTTGCAGGAGCCGCTGAATGTTCTTGTTGGCCCTCTAAAATCCAGCCATGCTGACATTGAATATTAACCATCTCACTAAGGAAAATTTATTTGTGGAATCAAGGTCCTCATCGGAAGAAAGGTTATTAACCAACATGGATATCTGCGTGAGAATGGTGGGACTCTCAGGACTGAGAGTTGGGGACAACTATTGGTCACTTTGTGGGTGAAAAGGAGGAATATTTGATTATGGATTTGCAAAGATAATGCCCAGGTCAAGAAAAAAATAACCTTTCATAGCATCTTGGGGTGTATGGTACACTCTGTGGAAAGAAGACCCAGCTGGAAAAATAACATGAAAACCACTCCCCAAAACAACATTTTCAATGTGCAAAAGTGAAAAGCAAAACAAAGACCCATTATCACCATCACCAATGCCCCCACCCACTTTAAGCCATTTCTGATGAGATGTCAGGAAACCTTTGATCTCCTACTAAAAGCATTTTGTGAAAGGAATTTGCTTATGGTTGAAGGGAGCTCATGTTCAGTTAGTCTCAAAGTCACCTTCCGTCAGTCAGCTATGCGTCAGTCAGCTTGCCATCGCTCTCAGGAATAACTGAGACAACAAACTTGTGAAGAGAGCAAGTTTCCAGGGACTTAGCCACAACCACTGGCTCTTACAATCCTTTAACTCCCTTCCATAGCGATTCCTATGGATTCCTGAGCTTTGAGGAGAGGGCTTTGACCTAGACTTTTAGGAACGAGTACTCCAAAGTCCCTTATTGTCTATACATTGTCCAGTTGTGGGTCTCGGTGTTAATCATCCTCTACTGCAAGAAGGAGCTCCCCTGATGAGGGCTGAGGCAAGCACTGGTCTATGGATATAGCATTAGGAGTCACTGTAGTCAGTCCATTGCTGTGTTCGTCTAACAGAGTGATAGTTGTAGGTTCCCCAGAGACCATGACCTATCTAGTTTCAGGTCTTGACTTCATTAACAATGCCAAGTGAGGGTTCCATCCCAGCTGCTGTTGACTACTATAAAATGAACCCCATGGTTTGAGGGCGTTTTGTATTTGTTTGTTTTTGATCATTTTTGCTTTAGCTTTGTTTTGCTTTCTCGCTTTTATTATTTTTTAAGTGAGAAAGAACATGAAGTTGAGTAGGTAGAGAGATGGGAAGGACATATAGGAGGACTTAGGGGAGGGAAACAATATGATCAAAATATATCGTATGAAAAAATATAAAAGCTATTTTTAAATGTAATAAAAACAAAGAGAAAAGGTTTCTGTAGGTTTGCACTCTAGCAAGTCCCAGTGTGTGCTCACTGGGCGCAGGGCACTGCTTCAGGGGGATGGCAGAATAGTAGAACAAACCCACTCTCCTAATGCCCAGGAAGCAAAGAAAGCAGGAGGGGAGTTGGGATCCCCTAGAACCTCTTCAGGGTCCCCCTCACACTAGTCCTGCCTCTTAAAGGTACTACTACCTTAAGTGGCAGCATTCGAGGGACCAGGCACTGATCACACGGCCTTTGGTAGCAGCTGTTACAGCAGCCATGTTCACTACCTTGTGAACATGTGATGCAGTGGAACCAATTTAGGACACAAGAAAGGGCAAGGACGTTTCCATTTTTCTTTTTTTGAGGGGGTGGCATAGGATCAGGGTTAAGATTAGGTGTCTTTGGATGAGCTTGCAAAGCTAAAACACATTACTAGCAGATGGGAAGATGGATAGTATTTAAAAGTTTTATATTAATGCAACAGAGCCAGGACAGATGGGGATTTGAATTACTGGATGAGTGCAATAACGGAAGGGAGTCAGGTACAGCTCCACATTTCACTTACTGAACTTGGGGTAATTTCAAGGGAGGGAAGAAGGCAAGGGGCAGTGGAAGGGAACAGAAGGAGAGGGAAGAAATCAATGGTTGAAGAAACTGGTCAAAAGAGAGAGAAGGGGGCATTTATTTTTAGTTTTGAGATATGGGGGCTCTGAACATACTCATGCAGGTCTTTGGTAAGAGGAAGCTGAGAAATACAGAATGCAACCATGAGAAATGATGAACAAGAGCCCTAGAGGGATGCATGGGTCCAGACGAGAGTGCAAATCTGACGCAGATTCCTCTGAAGTAAGTGGGAAGAGATCTAGAGGCTTCTGTGTCAGTAATAAATCTGAACACAAGAGTTTACCACCAAATCTTTGATCATCACTTTGCAATGGGACTCACGGTCCTTTGCTGTGAGGACTGAGAGAGATGGAGGAGCTGGGGTCCTACTGACAGTGTAACAGATCTGTGTAGAGCAACGGAGGAGGTACACTTGGGGGGAAAGATGTCTCAGCGTCACAGCTGGGATAGGGAATGGCTGGGGTGTTTCTTTACCATGAGGTAGGTTTTAATGGGGCAGGAACAGTGGCAGATGGTTTGGGCTGGCTAAGCAGTGTGTTGGAGAAGCTGTAGAGAGACCTAGAGACCCAGAGACCGATTAATGTGATGAATTACCATGGTGGAATGCAGGGAGGGATTAATCTGGGAACTGGGGCACTAGAAGAACAGCTAAAAGGATGGACACCATGATAAAGTCAAATCAAAGATGTCACCTGATTAAGGGGGCTGTGAAGAAATGGGCTGTATTCAGATGTTGGATTTATGATTTTTAGAGCCAGAAGCTGCTTCTTAGATGATTACGTGTCCCAGAGCATGGGAGGAGAGGAGAGTGGAGGTGACAAACAGCATGATGCTAAGCCCAAAGATAACTGCTTTACACAGATGCTCTCCTTGACTCTCATAACATTCCCTGATTTTGTGTGTGTGTGTGTGTGTGTGTGTGTGTGAGTGTGTGTGTATTCAGGCGCAGGTATGTGTTTGTGTGCATGTGTGTGTGTACGTATGGTGTGTGTGTGTGTGTTCAGGTTACAGGTGTGTGCTCATCAAGTGGAGATTAAAGGACAACCTCCTCTGTCATTCAGGTGCCTTCTACCTTGTCCTCTGGGGACAGAATCTCTCATTTGCTTCCACTTGGAAAATAGCTGGGATTGAGTCAAGTGTAAAATAGTCAGTGACCATTTACAGCCCTATGAGTGGAGATCACATTCCTCCTGCTGGAGGTGTTTCTGGATGATCCGGGATTATTTCTGAGTAATACGTTCATTTCATAATGTCTGTATCAGGAATTAAGTCTCTGGGCTGGCAAGTCTTTGGCTATGTGGGAAGTCAACGTTATGCTTTGATGTTTCTGGGTGCTTCTATTTAGGTAGTATGCTATCTATCTATCTATCTATCTATCTATTTATTTATTCATTTCTATTTAGATAGTATGCTATAGTATATCACGCAACACTTCTTCTCACATATTGAGCCATTTGTTTAGACATAGGACACAGTACAACTGTGTGTAAAGAGCAAAAAGTGTCTAGTGAAGCTATCTGGAGTTTATGTCTTATCTCCAAGTCTTTATGATAAAAATCGCACAGGGTCCTTCTTTAGTCTAATGATATTTCATTATTACACAGGAGGAAACATCTTGCAAAATTTAAGGAGCCAGGACAGGAGAGTTAGTTCAGCCAGCAAAGTGTCCACCATGCAAGCATGAAGTTCACAATTTGATGCTCAGAATCTGTGAAAAAAGCTGGATACAATGGTCAGTACTTGTTATCCTAGAGCTGAGAACTAGCGATAGGTGGATCCCTGCAGCTCACTGGTCATCCATCCTAATCTACTGAATACATATGTGGCTAGTAAGAAATCCTGTGTCACAAAACAAGGTGGAAAAAGCCTACAGGATGATACCCAAGGTTGTCTTTTGGCCTATGCATGTGCATGAGTGTAGGCACACATGTGAACATGTGCACATACACACACATATACAGACCACACACATTACACACACCACACATATCACACACACCACACACAGCACACACAGTGTACTTGCTTAAACACATACAAACATGCATACATACACAATGCAAAGAGCACTGTAGATACTGCTTACAAGTTTATTTCTGTTGTTCTTCAATTTATAAGCCATGACAGGCTTCAAGAACAAATGTAGGGGCTGGAGAGATGGCTCAGAGGTTAAGAGCATTGCCTGCTCTTCCAAAGGTCCTGAGTTCAATTCCCAGCAACCACATGGTGGCTCACAACCATCTGTAATGGGGTCTGGTGCCCTCTTCTGGCCTGCAGGCATACACACAGACAGAATACTGTATACATAATAAATAAATAAATATTTTTTAAAAAGAACAAATGTAATAGATATTCATTTGTTTTTAAAATACAGTTAATCTTTCAGGCCATTAATAGAGCCAGATAGACAATTCCTCAGTGTTTATGTGCTCATTCCTTGCTTTTAAGACTAGCATTTGGATGGTTGGTATGAAGTTTTAGAATCCATTTACAGTGTTTCTTTTTTAGATTTTTTCCTTTAGTTTTTCGAAAAAAATTGTTGCTTTATCATCTTAACTTTAGTGGTGATTAAGTGGACAAAGGCCACATTGCTCTAAGTGTCCATTTAGCAGCCACCTATGATCTCTCAGATCTCATGAGCTGGGGATGGCAAGGAAGTTGGCCTGTCTCCAGAGATAGAACTCATAATTGTCCAATGCTGTCTTCTGCTTTGTCTTCACCTTGCCCACGGCCACACCCATTTTTGGTACCGTATCCTCACTTTGTTTTGTTTTGCTCAAAATCTGTTTGGCTCCTCTCTTAGTTACTGTTCTGTTGCTGTGAAGAGACACCGTAACTTAGGTAACTCTTATGAAGGAAACATTTAACTGACAGCAGGCTTGCTGTTTCAAAGGCTTAGTCTGTTAACATCATGGCAGAGAGTATGGTGCTGGCTGGCATGGTGCTGGAGAAGTAGCTGAAGGCTATATCCTGGTCACAAACAGAGAGAACCTGGGCCTGCCATGGGCTTTTGAAACTTCAAACCCACCCACAGTGAAACACTTCCTCCAGCAAAGCCATACCTACTCTGACATGGCCACACTCACTCCAACAAGTCCTCACCTCCTAGTCCTTCCAAACCAGTTCCACTCCTGGTGACTAAGCATTCAAATATATGAGCCTATAGGGGCCATTCTTATTCAAACCACCACAGCTCCCCATGGCCTAACCATATTCCCCAGAGGCTGGAATGTGCCCTGACTCATTGGCATTATTCTCCCAGTCCCTCTTGTTCAGGGTCTGTGTCCAGGTATTTGTTTATTGTATTTTCCCAGGTATCCTGCAAACTTGGTGTTCCATGATTAGCCCTGAGGCTCACCTACAGCTGCCATCACGAATTTCCATGATTGTTTCTCCGCAGGAATCACTTGCCATCTATATGATGCTCAGTGCCCGGCTTGCCTTGTGTGGATATTTGTCTTAACTGGATCAGAGGAGCACGTATAGATCCATAGCCAGCTGAAGAATCCCCACAAGACAGGTTGCTTTTCAAGATGGTGAAGTCTTTGCATCTGCCTGTGATCTCACATCTCCCTGTTAGGAAAAAAAAATCACCCTTTTATGGGCACACCTGGTTGCTCTGCACAGATCTCATCTATTCTGCAGGCTATGACAAGCTGAGGTACATATTTCACTGTAAGATCACATTGCTTAGCCGGGCGGTGGTGGCGCACGCCTTCAATCCCAGCACTCGGGAGGCAGAGGCAGGTGGATCTCTGTGAGTTCGAGGCCAGCCTGGTCTACAAGAGCTAGTTCCAGGACAGGCTCTAAAAAAACTACAGAGAAACCCTGTCTCGAAAAACCAAAAAAAAAAAAAAAAAAAAAAAAAGAAAAAAAAAAGATCACATTGCTTGTGTTATGGTTACCCAGAGAAAGTTTCCTCAGTAAGGTTTTTCAAGTATATGAACGTTAAAGATTCTCACAGCCGTTGCAAGCATGATATCACAGCACCTGAGGCCGCCTATAATACTAGCCCCGGGCAGGACTGGGCTTGTCATTGTTTAATCATGGATGGGTGGATCCACAAACCAAACTACTGACTATTGGTGGATTCGGAGAGAGGGGAAGTCATTGTGTTTGTGTCCCCATGGATGAGTCCACCAGGTTTCAATGGACAGTTCCAAACTCACAGTCGCCCAGAAGGTCCTGATTAAACTTAATGGGTTACAAAAAAATAGACATGAATGAAAGAAAGGAAGATTTATGGAGGAATAGAGAGTGGCAGGGGAGACGGTGGAGAGTGAGAGCTATCAGAATTCATTATGCACATTTCAGTAATAAGTTATTTAAAATCAACAGAAGGGAGAAAACAGTCACTTGTGTTCTCATGGGTTTCCCAAAGCTTAGAACGTTAAAGCGGGAAAAATCACAAAAGTTGGTGAGTATGCTAGCCCTTCCTGGAGCAGATGCGACCACTACAGCATGAGGTCAGTGGGCAAAATGACTTAGAACCGCGTGCGCGCGCGCACACACACACACACACACACACACCACACACACCACCACACTACTGCTGTAACAAGTTACTTAAAATTAGGTGGCTGAAAATAACGCAAATTAATTATTTTACACTTTGTATGCTCAAGCTATGGTAGGTTTCACCAGGATAAAATCAAGCTATGTTCTTTTCAGAGGTTTCAAGAGAGAATCTATTTACCCTCCCCTGCAACTTTTGGAGGCTGCACACGGTCCTTAGCTATGGCCCCAACTCCATCTTCAAAGCCAGCAATGCCTGCATCTCTCTGGCCTTTTGTTCTTCTCTCATGACAGTGGTAACATCCGAGAAAGCTGCTCCAAAAGAACTCTGGCTTATTCCTCCTGCTTCTACTTTTAATGGCTTCTCTGTTGACCCCAGGTCCTTCTGAATAATACAGGATAATGTATCTGTTTGGTTTCCTAGCATTAAGTCCTTTGCAGTTTTTATTTGCATGTGTGGGTATATATGTATGTGTTTTCTCCCCGCCTCTCTGTGTGTAGAAGTCCGGGAGCACCATCACTGTCTTCCTTGATTATTTTTCCTCTTATTTTCTGAAACAGAATCGCTTATTGAACCTGTAACTCAGTATTTTGACCAGACTGACTAGCCAGTGAACTCCCAGGACTTTCCTGTCTCCACTTACCCAGTGATGGATTACAGATGCATCCAGCACTTGGCTTTTTATGCGGTACTACAATATGAATCCAGATTCTCATGTCTACATAACAAGCAATGAGCCACCTTCCTAGCTCCTACTCCTGCAATCTGCACTACTTTATTTTGCTATATAAACTGAATATATCTGCAGACTCCAAGGAATGGGATATAGACATTGTGGTGGAGCCATTATGCCTGTCACAAATACAGAAGGACAACAGCCTCTAAATCCACTTTATCTCACTGTGGTGAAGACATTTCTACATAAAAGAGATATCCTTTCTGAAATCTCATCTATTGAGAGAATGCAGGCCGTGGCCACAACAGAACTCTTGGTAAATCTGTCATCCCACTAATTATCAATGAATGCCTCCGAAAGATGGATGTCTGCTGCATACATAGAGGTCTGAGACGCTTGGCTCTCTATGGAAGGAAACTCTCCAAAGAGATAAGATGCTTTCATGGAGGCTTCAGAGAGTTTGCAAGGAGACATGGGACACACCCTAGTGCCCGTTTGACAGATAAGGGCATTTCTGCTAGAGAATGTGCATAGTGTAGAGATGTAGGCCAGCACAACATGTGCCAGAAACAGCCAGAGAGGACTCTCCTGCCACGTAGGAGCCCATGGAGGCTTACTGGTATCTGGACTTTTCAAATGATAATTACATGTGGAAAGCTTTGTCCCCAGGTCACTTTTGCTGGCAAGAGTTTTCAAAACCAGAAGGCACATACAGATTTTCTGAAGATATTTATGCCTGGAGTAGAATGAATTTTATTTGGACAAGAGACATGCTTATGTGTACAAAGCAAAGGATAACACAGGATTTGTTACCCGCAAGCCAATCAAAGCCAGAGTTATCTGGGGAAAGGCAACTTGTGTTCAAGGATACAGTAGCATGATTTGTGCCAAATTCTGAAGCAAACTTCCAAAAAGTCCACAGAGACAGATCTTATAACATTATATAGCTAAAGATTTAAGAATCAGAGCAATAAAATAAAATTCTATTTTATGTGGGGGTGAGAATCAGACTGTGTTTGAAATTATCTGAGGTTGAGGACAAGCAGCAGGTAGATAAATTGAACCCCTCAAATTCTGTATGTTGGAGTCATGATCCACAGTGACTTAGGATGTTACTGTACTTAAAATAGACCACTTGAAGAAGTAACGATAGCAAAACATGGTAAAAATGAGCAATGAGTAGGTACTAATCCAATAGGACTGGTGCTCTCATAGGAAGAGAATGCTAGGATACAAACGTACAGAAGGGACACTGTGTGAAGACAGAGGATAAATGGCCATCTATAAGCCAAGAAGGGTGTATTTAGAAGTAAACCATTTCCTGTTTCTTTATCTTGGAGTTTTGGTGTCCGTAACTGTGTGAAGCTGAATATCTGTTGCATGGATGCCCATTGTGGTGCTTTGTTGTAGCGTCTCTGCAAATGATACAGCGGGGGGTGTGGTGGTCTATAAAACCATAGAGCTTGTTGAATGCTATGTCCCCCGAGTGCTCTGATGCAACACTTGGTTCTTCATTCAGAACTAATGGTTTCATTTCCTCACTGCTAAGAAAGCTACGCCAGAGCCCTGAGCTGTCATCTTTCTTGTTTCCTTCAAGATTTGTCTTGGGTTAAGAGTTGTGCTTGCTGGGGATCCTAAGTGTAAGACTTGTTGACATATCATTATTAAGGCTTGTTCCTTTGATGAACTCGGATTAGAGTCTGCCAGGACATCCTACTTTCCAGTTTCCCCAACAGGTGGTTGAGATCTTTGTTGAAACTTGCGATGCTCAACTCTATTTCAGCTTATTTTCCTTCAAATGTCTTTCTGTCTTCCTGGTTTAACCTCAAGAGTGAGCCCCACATCCCCCACATGCTGCCTTCTGTCTTACAGTCTGAATATGAAGAGCAAAGTCTACAATACTCATAAAGAAGTTGGGATTTATCAAGACAAGAGTCTGGGATCTCCTGAAACAGTATATTCATATGTCGCTTGTTGTAGTAGGGTTGGTTAAAGGGTAAGTTTGAAAAGATCATATTGGATACAGGTGGGTCAATTGATTACCGGGACAGGAAGCTTAAAGGAAAGGCAACAGGGGTCAGGCTGTTACTGGCTTCTCTTCGTATGGCTTCTCTCAGATATTCTATCTCATCTGAAGCTCAGAACCATTCCAGCATGAGGAATGCATAGCCCTGGCTTGACTGGCATCCCCATCTTTGTAAAAAGAATTCGGAGGGAGCGGGGTGTCAGATCTATTTTGAAAATTCAAGAGTCAATTAAGACCACAGGTAAATACAGCACAGGAAGCTTGAAGCTCCAGTACACTCTCACAAATCTAGAGGGGAATCAGAGATGAAAGTGTGGACTTTGTCCCCACGTTGTGAGGATGCCTTATGAGGCTTAACTGACTGGGCTTGGGTATAAGCCACAAGCAGCCCGGACTGCCTGTGCCCTTCCCCCACAGCATATGGCAGTGTCCCCTGAGCACCAGCTCACACCCTCTCTCATCACCTTTATTTAGCTTATTTTTTTGTTCATACTCTTTTCTGCATGTGCTACTTCCAGAAAACAAACATCTCTGATGGCCTCTCCCGTGCTAGGTTAGGTAGATTTTTTTTTATATGTATTTTTATCATATCTTTATGTTTTACAACCAGACATAAATTCCAGGACCGAAGAAAACTATATTTCTTTAAGAGTTGTGGCATAAAAAACCCCAGCTCTTTATTTTGTTATTCAAGGTTCTGATCATTAGAGAATATACACGCAGAGAAGAGGGTTGCTGCACAAGGACCCCTTTATCTGCTTTAATAATGCTATAAAATGTCCGAGCCATCAAACCCGGACTGCAGTAACTCTGTTGACGTGTGTTGGCTTGTATCTGGGTGGAACTGGTATCTTTTTCTTGTTAGCCTGTATTTATATCTCAAGATATGCAGATGGGAGGAAAACTGTAAGCTACGCAGCATGGTGTGCAGAATGGGCTCCAGACTCCTTTAGCTATCCCACCTTGTGAAGCGGAACTGCTGACCTGCCTACATTAACTTCTCAAATCAATGGGGAGTAGAGAGGAGAACAGGGGTGCACAGTGGGGTGGAAAACATGGAAAGGGAACCTTCACTGACAGGGCTGTGATAGAGAAGCAGAGGAAAGGAGGGTGTAGGACATGAGCACTGGAGGCCAAAGAGGAGAGGGAGATTCTTCCTAGATAGTATCTCTGCTTGCAAGGGAAATGTTGCACACGGTAATTAGACTGACCAATTGGAGTAGTAGGACAGTCATCTTGTTTGCAAGGGCCAGAACAGAGAGGTGGTAGAGAGAGATCAATAGTTCCCTCCGCGGGCACCTCACCTATATGAGGAAGTGGATGGACTATGGCAAAATATCATTTTCACAAGACAAAGTCAGGGCACAGGGGAAAGACCACATGTAGGTTTTCATCCAAGGCTTCTGGTCTTGTGTCCATAGCAACTAGCAGAAGATTGGCCCAAAGCATATGTTTGCCAGCACATGTTGACAGAATGGACAATGGATAACTGAATGGACAAGAAGTGACCATCAGCTAACAGATTCATAGTTCTCTAGTTTCTACTAGTTGCTAATTGATACTTCAAGGATCTTTTATTCGTAAGTTATTGTCAACCTCACACACTATGCAAACAACTACGGCCTCTTGCAGCCCTTTCTTCCCAGCACATCCACCATAAGTGTCTGTTATCTAGGATTAGTTGCTTCCAGGGAGGTGATGGGATGAAGGTGGCTTGACCTGGGACCAGCACTTAGAATCAGAAGCTTCTTGTTATCATGATGAAGTGAGCTCTGTTTGGAGGCAACTGATCTTGCTGTCTGTCAAAAGATGGTTCAGTAGATATGTTGAATGCATGGGGAAGATGGGAAACCAATGGCAAGTGGGTCCAGTTGTCGGCTTCTTTGTTCATCTACTTATTATGGAATATAGGTAGCATGAATGTTTGGATTTAATGCTCAGTAGGTGGAGGTGGTCACCAGAAATAAACTGGGAGCTCAGAATGCAACCCTAGCCTCAGCAGATAACTGGACAGAGAAGTGGAGGCCAAGACCCAATGCCAGAGTTGATTCACCCAGACAAGGATTAAGAGGAGGCTGTTGAAAAGCAAAGCCACTTTTCCAAAGGCACAGTCTTCAACATGCACACAAGTTTATCACTCTTGACTGACTTTGGCATGAGGGCAGGCTGTTTCCACACACCAGGAGGCCTAGATTAGCTCATTACTATGTGTGGAATATGCTAGAATATACTGTCGAAGTTTCCCTTCATTGTGGCCCTATTTTTTTCAGTTGTGGTGATTCACACTGGCAGAGATAATCCTGGGACTGCCAGACTCTTTAAGGGTGGCTGAAAGCCAACTTGTCAAGGTCATATCTCTTCTTGGCATGGTCTATCCAAGAACTAATAAGAAGTGAATCAACCCAGGCTGCTGCTGAATGGCCACACCAAGTCCAGAGCTTCCCATAAGGTCATCTGAACCTGCTGATTGGTCATCATCACACCCGCACATCCTATGCTGCCTGTTTTTGCTTCCCTTGATTTCCCCTCCTATAGGTTAAATCTGAAGACACTTGAAGATTCTACATGCTAAATATATCATCTGTTGTCTCTAACCTTTCCCTTGGTACAAAGTGTTTTAACCTGGCTTGAGAAGAGCCTAGAGTGAGTTTAGATCATGAAAGGGTAGATAGATCTGGGTACAGTAAGGGAGTGGGAACCCAGCTTGATGATGCTGATGACAGCTGGCTCTAGGGATGTTTAAAGGGATGCTATCATGTAGAATAGATGATGGTTACCCAAAAACATCTGGCTCATGTTATCCAACTGAGCAGTCAAAATCCAGCTACCTCAGAAAACATTTTATTTTAATCAGATGACCCATCCATCAGTAGTTATTTTTGGGTGCTGCGTGGATAATATTTGTAACCTTGAAGTCTAGATATTGTCAGACTGTCACCCACTACCATGGGCTAGGATGGATTTGAGTCAAGCCCCATCTGGAGAAAAGGGAGGGAAACTGCAGAGAATACTATGAGCCTTGAATCCTGACCTTGACTTGTCTGGTTGTTTTGAATAATTCTTTTCTTTCAAGTCTACAACTCTAAAAAGCAAAGAACAGATTTTTTTTACTCCAGATTTAACATTGGAATTGTGGAAAAAAGTCCCAACCATCAAAAAAGAAAAACTAAAAAAAAATCACAGCTTCCTTTGTCCCCTCCCCTCGATCACTAGCAGCTCCTGGCTACCCACTCCACTCCTCACATATCAGTTTCTTAGGAAAACTGTTGTGTTTGTAGTATTGTCCTTGTGGCAGGCATTGTGCTAAGCGGTGCAGAAAACAGCTATCTGAAAAGCACGGTCCCACTCTTGAGTGCCTCTTAGCTTCATGTGGGAAGCAGTCACAAAGTAACAGTAATGACAGGACATTGGGTTCCATTTGGCTTTCTGTAAAGGCTAAAGAATGCTTGGGGCGGGGGTGTCCAGGTAAGGCATTGCTGTCACACATACTCAAAGAATGGCAACAAAGGCTACAAAACCCCACTGTTTTGTTAACTAGAGCAGAAAAGACTCAAGAAGCCAAGCTGTGCTTCCCGATCTCTGTTTCCCAATATACTATGGATACACATGAAAGGAAGCCTTAGGCATCATGCTACCTCAGTATTTCCCATGGCCAAAGCCAGATCTGAGAGTCCTTCATCTCCGAACAGAAGGTGCATATGGGGAATTTAAAGTTGCTTGGTGCTGATGAGGTTATCAACTACAGAATGTCAAGAGTTGAGACTGATCCCCAGGCACATTCCAGGTTATTGAGGAGCACAACCAACGGTGCTGTCTTGCTGCTGACTTCTATACTGTTACTGGGGTAAGCCAGAATTTCTGATGCCTGAGGCTTGTTTCATCAGCTAAAATTGGGTAATCAATAAGATCTACAGTCAACAGGTGCTGGTCAAAATAAAGTCACATGAAGTTGGCCAATCCTAAATTAATGAGAATGAACCCATCGCCTATCGGCCTCAGAAGCAAGACAGTGATCTGTTAGGAGAGGGTCAGGCTGTCTGAGGAGCGCGTGTGCATGTATGCAGCCTTTCAGGCTCGTTTGCTCCATTGATGCCATGGTGCACACAGAATGGAGCCCTCAGCAGCAGAGCTGACAATGAGCCACACTTTAGGCGACATTGTTGATGGAAAAAGTATTACTGTAATACATTTAGTGTACAAAACACGAGCGCTGATTAGCTTAGTGAAAGAAGTATCAGGAAGCTCATTAAAGTAGTACAGTATGTTTGGGTCCTCCGATTGACCCCAAGTATCACCATTAGCATCCAACACCCCACAAAATGCAAATGGAGCTGGAAACCGAATTTTGAAAGTCTGGTTTCTCAAGCTTCTTGGTTCCCATGCCAACCGTGCACTTGGAGTCTGAGTGTGTGGCAAACATCTTGTTCTCCAGCTCTTCCATGAAGTCCTCAAACACATGGTGACACTTTGCACGCTATAGAGGAGAAGCTTCTTTATCAGAAGAAAGCAGCTTTGATGAGACATCCTATTATGGGCAGCTGAGCAGCCAAAAGACTCTGTATTCTTCCAGGTGATGCCTGCCTTCTGTGGGGGTCTCCCTAGTAACAGTCCTTTCCTTTGCTGCTGGTTCAAACGAACTCAGACTTTTTCCTCCTCTCCACTGCCCTCCTAAGCTCCCACCTCTTCTTCTTATTTCACTCCTTTTGTCCCGTAAGAATTTGTTTTCACATCATGAAATGTTATTCCAGCCATGTACAAATAATAAAACCATTCCCAACTCTAAGGTGCATGGTATAATTACATAGTACTATACTGGGCTGTGGTTTGACGACCGGCCCCATCCCCCACTCTATCCATTCTGTGTTCAAGACTTCTAGGTCAGGTGGTTTGAATTTGAATTGGTTCTGCTGTTTCTAGCAGCATGACTTTGGGTAAGGCCTTAGTTCTGTGCCTCAGTTTCCTTGTGTGTGGAATCAGAAGAGTGACATTCTGATTTGGAGTGGGGAGTATTTGATAGTGGAGGGGTGCTTATCGGTACTTAAAGTTTAATTGATTTGGTTTCTTGGCTCCTGTCCACAACTACAGGTTAAGCACCATGGAGACTGCTCTAGATGGGTGCCTGCTCAGCGGTGGGCTAAGGACTCAGCAGATCTGATACATGCTGCCTGCTGCCCATCCATCCCTGAGCTTTGTTCTTGTTGCTTTTATTTTGTTTTACTACCTGGCTGCAGTTTCCCCTCCCCTCTTTCTATTCTCCTGCCCACCCCCACCATCTACTCTTCCTCCTGTTTCTGTTTTAGAAAGGGTGGGTCTCCAACAGATATCTGCCACCCATGATATATGAAGTTGCAGTGAAACTGGGCACTTCCTCTCCTAATAAGGCAGTCTTTCTTAGGATGAAAGGATCCCCAAAGCAGGCAACAAAGTCAGAGATAGCCCCTTCTCCCACTATTAGGAGTCCCACAAGCAGACCAAGTTACACAACAATGACATGTATGCAGAGTGCCTAGTTCAGGCCCATGCAAGCTCCCTTGTTGTTGGTTCGGTCTCTGTGAGCCCCTATGAGCCCAGGTTAGTTGATTCTTTGGGTTTTTCTGTGCTATCCTTGACCTCTCTGGCCCTTACAACCCTTCCTCCCTCTCTTCCCCAGGATTTCCTGAGCTCCATATTTGGCTGCGGATCTCCACATCTGTTTCCATCAGTTGTCGCATCCTGGGAGCTTCTTAAAATGACTTGTAGCCCTGATCTTTCAATGCCTAACCTGCTTTCCTCCCTAAAACATCCTCACTATTGAAACCACCCCTGGAGGTTGTTAGAGACAGACAAATTTCCAGAACCGCCGGATTTGATCAGCCCCGAAGTCTAGTATTCTTCCTTCTTCCCTCTTCTGTGGCCTGCGTGAAACGCTTCAAGCTGTCTGCCATGCCACATCTAAGCCTCTTGCTCTTTCTTTCTATTCACTCGCTTGAAAGTGACTTTCCTCCTAACAATCTTTGTCTTTTTTTCTTTGCCTTAGTTCTGTTATCAGCCTTGTCTTTGCGTTTCAAGAATGACCTTCACGTGGGTGGTCGGCACACGTCCTTCCTGGGTCTTCGTCTTTGAAAGGGCTGGTCTCACAGCCTTTGAACACCCCAACTTGAATGCTGAGTGTGTCTCAAATTCACTAGTACAATGTGTCTGGAATAAAACTCTTGCTTTTGTCTCATGAATATGGTTTGTGTCAGAAACCTGAGATACTCTGCCTCCTCAGGAAGTGATGTCAACAGAGTCGTTTAGAAGGGGGCACAGACTAGCATCAGTAGTCATTAGAATACTGACTCCCTTCTACCTCTGACCATGGGTGTGGCCAGTGTCAAGAAGGGCATGAAGGGCTAGGATGAGAGACCAGCTCATTTTCTGTCCTACCAAATCCAGAAGCTAAATTTCCATTAGTTGAGTCTGTGTCACACACCTATCAAATCCCGTGCATTGATAACTCACCCAAAGTCAGGATCCTCATTGGAAAGGATGTAACTGTTGGGAAGCTGAAAGGGGCTTCTGGGCAAAAAAAAAAGTCCCAGCTTCCCAATTTCTGTTAATTCCATGGCCATCCTTTCTAGATACTTAGATTCTTAGGTGAGAAACACTCAGCAGTTTCTCTTACTGCCTGAGTGTTTCTCACCTAAGAATCTAAGTATCTAAGCAACTGCCACTCAGTTGCTGTTGTGGGGGTGCGGTCCATAAGCCAATGGTATTTGGGTAACTTAGCCCTATGGGAGTGGTCTGAGAACAAGCGCCTCATATGCACTCTCTCTGGGCTGAGAGGAAATGGCAGATCTATGGCTAGAGTTGTCCTTGGTCCTTGAGGAGGGAGGTTATGGTGCCTCAACAGAGAGCTGGTTCCCCCATCGTGGATCACTGGAGGCAGCTGCTGATGCTACCCACACTCTTCCTTGTGTCTTGCAATCATTGTGCACAGATTTGATTTAATAAAAGTTAAAAACCATCTTCAGGATTCCTGCTTTAAGTTCTATTCCTGTTCCTTTTACATTGGCAAATATATGAACTCTTCTTCCCATGTTCATTTTCCCATTTTACTCCTTAATTTTTTTAAATCTTACTGGAAAATTGAACCAATGCCTCACAATGCCCGATAACCACATTATATCCCCATTGCTCTTCACGTTTTATTTAGAGACACTAAGTTTTCCAAGCTGGCCTGAACTCAAGGGGAGCTGACACAGACCTTGAATTGGGATCCTCTTGTACCCCAGGTAGCTGAGATGATCTGCCTTGCCCCTGGGTCAGGCTTTCTCTTTTCAATTCATGCTCAGCATTTTTGTAACTCATTTAAAAAGAGCCTTCTGCCCTATCTACCTCTATCACGTATTCTCCCACAAATCAATACCTAAAATAACATTTCTGTTTTTCAGAAACTTCTCCAAACCTTCTTTGAGACCCTATTATCTATGAAATCTGGCCTTCCAAGAAAGTCTACGCTTATCCTCTTTAGCTGGGCTTGTTCCTAAGTGATTTTCTTTATTGTAGTTATAAATGGGGTTATTTTCTCAATTTCCTTTCCAGACAGTTAATTATTGGCATTTTTTAAAAAAACTGATTTTTCAAGTTGATTTTATACTCTACAGTTTACTGAATTTGTTTGTTAAATGTAACAGATTTTTTAAAATGGGCCATTTAAGATTTTAAACACACAAGATTATGTCATCTACAAATGGAAATCATTTTACTTATTTTATGACTTAGATAACTCAATTTTTTTATCTTGCCTAAATTTTTGGATAGGGTTTCCAGAACTATTTGAATAAAACACCAATATTTGATAAAAAAATTAGGTATAAATAAACAAAAGCAATAAGAAAGACTGATATTTTCTATTGCCTGGAGACAATTGTTAAATCACCCATATACTACTGAAAACAGTCTACAGATCCAGGCAGTCTTTATGAGATCCTGAAGATTTCTTTGGTGCAGAAAAAGGAAAACACACACACAGAGAGACACACGCAGACAACACCCATATATACATGAACACGTAACCTGAAATAGCTGAAGTAATTTAAGTAAAGAAAACAAAACTATACTTTTGAAACAGAATCTATACAATTAACCCTCAAACATGTGATCAGTTAGTTTCTATAAGGGCACCAACAATACCCCATGGAGAAAAAATAATCTTTTTTAAATGAAAAACTTGGCATCTTCTACAGGCAAAAGAATGAAACTGGGCTCTTATTTTTACCTCACACACAATTCAAACAAAATGGATAAAATCTTAATCATAAAACTCATTACCAGGAGTAAGGGAATGACATGGGTAGTAAGGTACCTGCTGAACAAGCCCTGTGGATCTAGGCTTGAGTTCCCAGTGCGCACCCAGAAAATATCGGGCAGGGTTGTCCATGCTCTCACAACAGTGTTGAGGGGCAGGGGAAAAGAGGATTCTGGGACCCTCACTAACCAGTTAGTCTAGCTGAGGGGTGAGCTTCTGTTCCAGTTCTGTGAGAGACTTTATCTCAAGGGAATGATGCGGAGAGCAATAGTAGAAGAGGACCTGATGGTCCTCCTATGGCCTTGGTGTGCACACACCTATACACACACACACACACACACACACACCACACACCACACACACAGAGACATTATCTGTATGGGTGGAGGGGGAGAGGGGAGGGAAGGAGGGAAAAGAGAGAGAAGAGAACAATAAATAAAGAAAAAGACCTGAAACCATAAGCCTTTGGATAAAACAGAGCAAAATCCTTGACATTCACTTCAGCCATGATTTCTTGGGTAACCATACCTGAATCACAGGCCACTAGAATCACAGCCAAGTGGTATCTCACCAAGTTAAAGTCTTCTGCACAGCAAAGGGAACCACCAAAAGAGTGAAGAGGCAACCTATGGGCTTGAAGGAAGTATTTCCAAATTTGCATCTCATAAGGGCTTAATTTCCAAAATATATAAGAAACTCCTACAATCCAATCTTAAAACATTAAAAAAAATGGACAAAAGGCTTAAACATTTCTTCAAAGAAGACATAAAATAGAAACTCCATATATTAAAAACATTTACCGTTACTGATCATCAGGTTAAATTAAAATCAAAGTATCAGGTGGGGTGGATGGAATAAAAGGAGAAGCTATAAGTGAGAAGATCTGATTAAAAATGAGGGGGGAATCTTTCACAAAATTAGGTGTGAATGTAATCAGAAAGCCCTTATAAAATCCCTATATAGGGTCTTCAAAACATTAAGAATAGAAACACTGCTGGGCGGTATTGGTGCATGCCTTTAATCCCTGCGGGGCAGGCAGATCTCTGTAAATTTGAGGCCAGCATAATCTACAGAGTGAATTTCAGGACAACCAGGACTGTTTCACAGAGAAACCCTGTCTTGAAAAACCAAAACGAATGAATGGATGGATGGACGGATGGATGGATGAATAGATATATAAATAAATAAGTAGAAACACCATGTAGTTGCACTTCTGTGTCTACATCCAGAGGATGCAGCTCTGACATGGACATGTTGGTTGAAGAGATTATCTGTACTCTAGTGCTCACTTCAGTGACGGTCCTGGCAACCAAGTTCTAAAGTCAACCTGTGTCCCTCGGAGGATGCCTGGGTAAAGAAAGTATGTGACCAAATGAATGAAACTAGGATATTAACTAAGTGAACTAAGCCAGACGCAGACAGACAAACATCCCACGATCTCCCACATTGAACCATTTACAAATATCAGACTTACAGAAGCAGAGACTTGATTGGAGGTTTCCACAGACGAAGGGCAGGAGACCTTGGAGGTGTTAGACAAAGGCAACAAAATCGTTAGGAGAACGGACAAGTTCAAGAGCTCTACCCCGTGTCCTGGTGATTAGAGAAAATAGTAGTTTTCCCTCTGAAAAACAGTAAGGGAATGGTTGGACTAGTCTCCCTGCTAACAAGGAGCACGTGACCTGCTTTGTATGTCCATGAACATGATTTAGCTAGCCCACGCTGTGTACGCCTACCAAGGCACATTCCATACTATCTTAAGTACAGGCTTCACTTAGCAAAAATTAAAAAGAAATTCTGTCCCACCATTTGTGCCCATAAATATGGAAGACACGCTAAGAAAGATGTCAGTCACACAAGAACCAACAACCATCTCAGATGGAACAGCTACAATTGTCCACACATGGAAGCAGATGATGGAGATTCGTTTCTGAGAGTGGGGGTTGGCATGGGAACTTCTCAATGGCTGTAATGTTTACTGTTACGTAAGATGGATAGGTCCCACAGTGCACAGCGCCACAGGAGATAATAGGCACCTACAACTTGTTAAAAGACTAGATCTCAGGCTAAATGTTCTCCAAGCATGTGCATATGCTCATGGATGTACACACACACACACACACACACACACATGCACACGTGCGCGTGCGCACACGTGTGTGCACATACACACACATGTTTGCAAGAGAATGTATTTATTACCCTGATCATGGTGAAGGTAACCTGACTGTATGCATTTGTCCAAACTCACCAAATTACAGACTTTTTCCTTTTGAGTTCTTTTGTGTCTCAGACATGCCCCAATAAATCCGAGAGTGGGAGGGTACACAATTTGCTCCTGTCTGACCCTGAGTTCCTTTCATAATTATTCCCCACTGATCAATGGTGCTGTCTCCAACATGAACTTGTAATATGAAATGTTCGCTTCTAAATAACTGCGGGGAGAAACTGTGACTCTCGTTCCTCCAGGGTCTCATGTGGCTGGTAAGTTTAGTAATTGTTCTGGTTAATTTAATACAACCTAATGGGATCTAAAAAGCAGGAGTCTCAGTTGAAGAATTGCCACAGTCAGGGTGGCCTGGAAACCTGTCTTTGAGAGATTGTCTTGATTTATGATTAATGTGCTACGGAGGACCCGATTCCCCAGTTGGTACCAGTGAATACCATCCAGTGTACCATCTCTGGGTAAGGGGGATCCGGGTTATGTAAGAAGGCAACTGAGAAAGCCAGGGAACAAGCCAGGAAGCAGAGTTCCTCCATGTTCTCTGCTTCAGTTCTTGTTTGAGCTCCAGCTCTCCTGCTCTGACATTGGTGATGGCCTACGACCTGGAAGTGTAAGTCAAAGAAACCTCCTTTTCCCCAAGTTGCTTTTGGTCATAGCAATTTGTCCCAGCAACAGAGTTAACTAGAAGAGTAATTCTGTTCCTCTCCTTAAGGGAAGGGGAAGGACTGTAATTTTCAGCCTGAGGGACAGGAGCTGACGGCAAAGCAATCTGGAGTCCTGTTCAAAGCCCCACAGAAGCCAGGTTCCTAGCTCCCAGGATGCTCTTAGTGCCTTTGTAAGGGCCCCCGACTGAGACTACAGTCACTCTCAGGACCTTGTGTGGCAAATACAACAAGCGAGGTTTGGGCTCCTGTCACAGGGTGGGGAGAGGCATTGAGTGAGAGAAGCAGGCCTTGAAATGACCTACTTGTTATGTGTGTCACCTGCTGCCTCCCTTGTCAACATAAAGAATCTCTACAGCAAAGGGTACTGGTCACTTTTTACCCCCAAAGATTTAATTTTAGGGTATTGCCTGCGTGTATATGTGGGCAATATGTGTGTGCTTGATGCCTGTTGAGGTCAGAAGAGGGCGCTAGGGTCACTGAAACTGGAGTTAGAGATGGATGTGAGTTGCCATGTGGGTGCTGGGAACAGAACTTGTGTCCTCTGCAAGAGCTAAATTAAGTGCTCTTAAGCGCCAAGCAATTGCTCTAGTTCCATGGCTGTTTTCTTGTTTTATTGCTTCATCTCAGGACCCAGAACTCAGCTTGGTGAGAGCACAATAAACATTTGCTGAATGAATACATGAAATATATGTTTATCATATCAATTATTAGAAGATACAAAACATAGAAATAAATTTCAGCAAATTGAAGTATCTTGACTGTGTAGTTGAGGGTCTTTCCCACTTCAGTTATTTCTTTCAAAAAAATTTTATTAATGTTTTAGCAGGCTTGGCAGGTTTTGTTGTTGTTGCTATCGACTCGTCTGTTTTGTGTTCTAGAAAAATGCTGAGTCCAGCACCGTCTGTGTTATCCAAAGGCACCAAAGGAAGCCTGCAGAGGCTTCTGGCTGGCAGGGGTAGTGAGGTAAGAGCCGGCCACCCAGAAGCCCATGTACAAAGTAGTGTAACTCCAGGTGGGAGCAAGCTTTCTTGAGCTTAGAGTTCTTAAGGGGGTCCCAAGAGAGTGCTGGGACAATCTACTCAGGCCCTGGCATCTCCCTGGGCCATCACTTTTCGGTACTCTTCTTGGTTTTACTTAGTAATAATCAATGGAACTGAAGATTGTTCAAGCCCGAAGCATTTCTATGTAGGGTTTCTTTTTCATTCTTATCTCACCCAGGGTGAGAGGCTTCCAGAGCAGGTCTTTCTGACCCTTCTATTGAGCAATTGATCAAAGTTGTAGAGGCTTCCAGAGCAGGTCTTTCTGACCCTTCTATTGAGCAATTGATCAAAGTTGTAGGTAGCAAGCACTTTGGTGAGGTCTCCTCCTACACTGGTGGCCTGTTCTTGCATTGCTCCGTGTGTGTGTGTGTGTGTGTGTGTGTGTGTGTGTGTGTGTGTGAGAGAGAGAGAGAGAGAGAGAGAGAGAGAGAGAGAGAGAGAGAGAGAGAGAGAGAGAGAGAGAGAGAGTTTTGAAGCCAGGTTTCTTCACTGGGAACTTCACTGGGAACAGCCTGTTGGGTAGGCTGGCTAGTCAGCCTTGGGAATCCACCTGTGTCTACCTTCTCAGTGCTGGGATTAGAAGCCTTTGCTACCATGCCCGTCATTTTCACGTGAGTGCTACAGATCAAATTTAAGTCTTCTTGTTTGCCAGCTTCTAGCACTTTCTTCACTAAACTATCCTCTGAGCTATCCTGTTGAAGAAGCCTCTTCTCCAGAGCTTTTCTTCCTTGGGCTGCTGCAGCGTCATATTCTTGTCTTGGGCTAGCCTTAGACTTCCTATAATAATGCATGAAAGCCAAGCTCCTGTTTACTGAAGACATCAAATATACATTGCAAAAGCTGTGAATATAGCCCCCGCTGCAGTGAGGTACGTTCACTTTTGCCTCCTTAATGGATGAGAGTAAGTGTCTTACCACAGCCTTTCCAGTTTTGAATATTACTCTTTTTTATTAGTCTATGCCAAGTTAAAAGACACCGTGATGGAATTTCATTACTGGCGCCACTTTATTAATTTTTCTTTAATTATCCAAAAGATGGAGCAATTTCCATATGTTAATCAATCATTTGCATTTCGTCTTCTGCAGTTTATCTTAACCTCAATGAATTAATTTTAAAAAATCCGTACTCCCCCAGAAAACCCAATCTAGTTTTTGGCTTTCTATGGACAAATTCACAAAAATAAAACAGTCAGTGGTCAGACCATACTAGTGTATTTGTGTATTGCCATGACATTGTTTTCTTCTTCTTCACCTTATACATGTGAGCTCTCTCTCTCTCTCTCTCTCTCACTCTCTCTCTCTCTCACACACACACACACACACACAAATGTACAGGCTTATGAGCACGTGCATATACCCAAAGATACAATGTGTGCTTATATATAGTCAATTATGTGTGGGGTATATATGCTTGTAAATATTCAATATGTATATGTATTAAATTTAAAGCATGGATTGGACTTTAATGGGAAAGGCTTGGTAACTATAGCTGAAATGAGGGTATTTTCCAATTGGGCCAAATAAGGATCTGTGAGTCAAAATATATTTTGCTTTGCAATGAGAAGAAGCAACAGTTGCTTTATAAACCTTGAGAAATTAGTTTCTGAGTTTAGCATTACATACCATGGGCTGGTCTTTTACAGTAGCACTTGATGCCTCTCTGGTCACTGGTCACTTCCACGGCCAGACGTAGAGGCAGAGTCAGTGTCTAGTGTTTAAGCTATGCCTTTGAAATCTGGAATAGTTTACTGACGCCATTTTGTAGAAAGAGACTGCTCATTAGTTTCCCGGCCACACTGATTTGAATAATCATACAGAAACTATATTAATTACAGCACTGTTTGGTCTACTAGTTCAGGCCTCTTATTAACTAATTCTTACATCTTAAATTAATCCATTTCTATTATTCTGTGTATCACCATGAGTCTGTGGCCTACCGGCAAGTTTCCAAAGCATCTTTCTGCTTCGGCAGCTACATAGCATCTCTCCAACTTTCCTCTCTCTCTCTCTCTCTCTCTCTCTCTCTCTCTCTCTCTCTCTCTCTCTCTCTCTCTCTCTCTCTCTCTCCTCTCTCCTCTCTCTCTGCTCCCCCCCCCCTGCCTGGCTATTTTCTGCCCTGCTATAGGCCAAAGCAGCTTCTTTATTAACCAATGGTAATAAAGCACATTCATAGCACACAGAGGGGAATCTTATAACATCATTCCCTCAAGTGGAGTGTTTCTCAGCTAAAAGCTGAACATGTGATGTGTGCTTTTAATTCAGGCACAGACATTAGCATCCACCAGGGGCTTGCATGAAGTACTCCTTCTGGGTGGGGAGGGCAGTCTCTGGGAGTAGTCAGGGCTTCCACAAGACCTCTTGGCAGTGTTGTCTGGGATCCTACAGAAGCTGACGCTTGCTGACACCTGTGGATGTATGAGAGGCATATTATGGCAGCAACGGGGCTACATTTATCAGGCTCCGACATCAGAGCACTGGGGGTGGTGGGGGACGCAAGCCTATTTTATGACAAAGATGACTTATTCAATAAAACTAGTTTATTAAAGGGCCCCAAAGGCTGCTGATCAATGCTTGAATATGTTGTAGACCTCCCCGCGCGACACCTTATTTGCTGTCCTCTTTGTTACCCACCCCCAATCAAAATCACAGGTACATGGTTGCCCTAGACCTGAAACTTTTGCTTCTGGCTTTTGTATCCACAATTAGCCACAATGAGACCCACTTGTTTGGGAGGAGTTCTGTTTCTGCTCCTGTTCTGATGTTACACATTCTCCAGCTTGCATTGGCCCTAAGGTATCCCTCTGTCCCTGCTGTCTGACATCTCCCCAGCTTTCCCTATGAGTGTCCCATCCTTCCCTTCTCCAAGCGTTCTTCAGTACCTTGCTGCTAGGGACAACTGTCTTAAGCTATTCCTTCAGGACCAGAGAGTCTTCTTTGTAGCTAGCAACCCTCCCACTTGCACACTTGCAACATTTACACCTCTGGTGTTCCACACTTCTAATTTCAGCTTATTCATTGTCTAGACAAGAAATGCTTTAATGTTTGGCTTCTGTCCCATGGGACCCATTCCAAACTGGCTGCTTCCTTGGTATTCCCTGTAGGAGGAAGACATTTGTAACCATAAAATCTTTGGAAGGAAGAAAGCAAAAATATCCATTTAAAACCATTCAGTCCTGGAAATTCAGAGCAGAGTGGTGGAATGGGAAGGAAACTGAGATGCCCTCTCTGAATTGGAGAGACCATGACCTGGAATTGAGGATCAATTTGGGGGTCTGAAGTTGTGGAGAAAAAAAATGAATGTTAACATCAGAGAGTCGCTGAGATAGAGTTACAGAGGCACAGAGATGGACAAGCCATCAAAGATGTGTAAGTCGGGCCCTCAGTACCCTTCACAGAAGGCTGCACATTTTCATTTGCTGTGCTCCCCTCAACCAGGGCAGACCTGCTCTAGATGTGCATATAGTTCGTACATTCTGACTTGTTAAATCAGCAAGCTGAGTTACAAGAACAAGAGTAGAAGGCCTGCTTTCTTTCCTGCAAAAGTAGAAGACCAGGAGCTGGAGAGATGGCTTGGTGATTAAAAGCATTGGCTGCTCTTCCACAGGACCAGAATTTGGTTCCCAGCACCTACCTGGTTAGCCACAGTCTGTAATTCCAGTTCCAGAGGGTCCAGTGTCCTCTTCTGGTTTATGTGGGCACTGCATGCACATGGTGCATATATATACCTGCAGGCAAAACATGCATACACAGAAATTAATAAATCTACAGGAGGACTGGTGGAGTCCCATGGTCCACATGAAATATTTCCTATCAAAATGTTTCCTGGTGTTCTAAAGGCCTGAACTGAGATTAGAAAAAAAGTTATGGAGAGTTTGAGGCCAGCCCGATCTACAGAGCTAGTTCCAGGACAAGCATAGCTGCAACACAGAGAAACCCTGTCTTGAAAAACTGGGGGGAAAAGTGTTATGGAGACATTTCTTTCGACTTCCCTTCATTATACCAGTTTGATGAGGAGCTGGGCTGAGTCCTGGGACAGTGAACACTGTCATAGAAGATACACTCATGAACAAGAGGCACACAAGCTGCTGGCCAATGCTGTGGGGAGAACTACTTAGGTGGCTCAAATAGAGCATTACTATTTAGGACCTGGGTTATAGCTCAGTTAGTAAAGTGCTTGCCTAAGATGCATGAAGCCCGAGTTTGATTTCAACACCTGATGTAACCAGGTGTGGTGGCATATGCCTGTAATTCCAGAACCCTAGAGGTGGGGTGAGAGGAGCAGGAATTTCAGGTCATCCTGGGCTACACAGTAATTTAAAGGGCAATCTGGACTATAGGAGACCTTTTCTAAAAAATGGAATTAAAGAAAAGCTGATGAACATTTCTGGTGGAGAGACAAAGGTGACCGTCAGGGAGGCACACCAAGTTATTAGAGTCTGTCATGTAGGCAAGAAAAGAGGCAAGATGATGGGGCATGTGGATGTGAAGGATGCTAAGTCAAAGATGATGGGACATGTGGATGTGAAGGATGCTAAGTCAAGATGATGGGGGCATGTGGATGTGAAGGATGCTAAGTCAAGATGATGGGACATGTGGATGTGAAGGATGCTAAGTCAAGATGATGGGGCATGTGGATGTGAAGGATGCTAAGTCAAGATGATGGGACATGTGGATGTGAAGGATGCTAAGTCAAGTAGGACAGACTGAGAGTTTGGGGTCTGAAAGTTTGAAGGGATGGAGAGAGGAATGGGGAATTTAGACCCTCCATTATGCTGAAAAGCCAAAGTAACGTGGATGCTTTTTTTTCCCCAGGGAACTTACGGGCATGACTGCAGTTTTTGTTTTTATTAATATATGCCTTCAAAAACAGAAAAAAGAAACAAAAGCATGTCACAGGCAGAAAGCTGAGAAAGACAGATCTGGTTGCTTCAGACAGAATGGCAAGCTATCAGAATCAGCATGCATGCACGCACACACACACACACACACACACACACACACACACACACACACACACACACCAGCAGCAGCAACAGCAGCAACAGATAAGCAAGACAATAAAGGAGGGAAGGATGAATGAGGGACGGGGAAGAATGACTGGATGGGCACAGCTCTGGCAGGAGATAGCAGTGTGCTTTACAGCAAAGCATTTTCACCATCTCCCCTGGTCTGCTCTCCAGGATGATTTCTGTTTTAATGACCTCCTTCTCTTGGAAAATAAATTTCTGTTCAGATGGATTTAAACACCAAATGTGGAACATTATTTAGCTTATTCCGCAGAAGTTACTGGAAATTGTGTTGCAAAAGATAAGGGCAGAATTAGGTCTGAATTCCAGATCTGTCTTATAAGAACACGAGGCTCATGGACCACAGGACACAGAGTTTGGAGGAACTGTAGTAATTGACACACTAATAACTGTCAGCACTGTCCAACCCAAGAAGATGAAGGAGTCGACAACTGGATGCATGTTGTTTATGGTAGTTTTACTCGACACGTTTTAAAGCTCCTACACGGTGGTTATGGAAACTGTGTGCTGCCTTTCTCTGTTCTTCATTTGGAATTTAATGTGGACTCTTTGAAGTTTACTGTCAAGAGAGCAACGAGGCAGCATCATTGTTTCAGGGCTGAATCAGGCTGCTGTAGGAGAAACAAAGTGGGCATTATGGGAGCCGGAGGGAAGTTTCTCAGAGCCAGCCTTCTGGACCAGAAGACACAAGTGTAACCCCAATTCAGGCTCCATCAGGACCTGGCCTGGTCATTTCCACACTCAGGCCTTTCGGGGTGCTTCATTAAGGTTTCATTCTCCCTAGGCAACCAATCCAGCCTTGAAGAAGAGGGGTCATAAAGCAGGCCCCTAAAGAGATATGTAAAGAGGACATTCAGGAGGAACTCAAACATAGCCAGACTGAGCTGGGGACCACGATGCCTTCATCATACTTGGAAAAGGAATCTCTGAAGATAAAGAAGGGGCAAGGTCTGTCCCTTGCTGGAAGAATACTGAACAGTTGGGCGTGGCACAGGTGTCAGTTGGAAGGATGCTGCTTCTGTTTCAGGTTGGTAGAGGTGAGGTGCTGGGAAAACATCTGGTAGGAGCACCAGGATCCTAGGGGCCTCCCAGCCCTGCTCCTGCACCAGGTGTCCACTGCTCCCTATTCGGTCTAGACAGTATGAGAGCAGCAAGTAGGAGCTGCTTACACTGTGCGGCTGCTAGATACCCAGCTAGAGCCACGGGATACTAGAATGTTCTTCAGAGCCAACAGATTTGAAAGAGCCCAATCTCCCACAGGAGGTAGACTGAACTTCCCTCAGACAATTTCTTTTCCTCCTCAGCAGTGCAGAGAATAAACAGCCAAGGGCTGGGGAGACAGTTTAGTGAATAGATACTTGCCTTGCAGACACAAGGATCTGAGTTTGATTACTAGAACCTGCATTCAGTACGAAGTTTCAGAGACAGGAGGATTTTTTGTACTTGCTTCCCCACCAACCTAGCCTCCTTGACAAATCTGAGATTGGCCAATAGACGTTTAACCCAAACGGTAGATGGCTTTCCCAAGGAATGACATCTGAGGTTGTCCTCTGGCTTTTGCCTGCGTGCACACAATTGCACACCACCAGCACACACACTTATGAACTTGCACATGCACGCACACAAAATAAATTGCTAATAAAATAACACAGGCGACACCCTCATATTGAAGGAAAGAAGCCAGACACAAGAGAAAACATACCATACGATTCCATTTTTAAGATGTGGAAGAACTGAACAAAGAAAGGAAAGCTGTAGTCCCTGAGGAGTGGAGAGAGGGGAAAATGTGGTTGGTATGTAAAATGAATAAAAAATTAAAAACAGAAACCAAATAGGATTCTAAAATCAGTATGCTTTCAATAAAAATATGTCCATAACAAAGGAGACAGAATTAGGAGTGGGCTATGGAGAAACTACAGGGGTACAAGTTGGAGTAAGTGTTTGATATAGGACAGACAGAATTTGAAATCCCAAATAGTGATCCGAAAAACCAGGTCAAGGTACCCATGGTGGCAAACCTCTGAGGGCGACAGTTGTGTGATGGGAAGGTGATCTTCAGTCTGTCTTTTCCAAGTCAATAAAAAGAAGTGAGCAGAAGCTGTGTGCCAGCCTGGTACTGGATGGCAGCACCCAGCCAGCTCAGGGCCCTATGACCTCCCCTGGACGCTAGATACTGCCCGCAATTGGTGTCACCAAGTTCAGCAAGATGCCCTCGGAGAAGGTGCTTACACAAGGACATCAGAGAGACCCCAGGAGAACGGGCAGGCTCTGACTCACTCACCTGTTCATCTGGATTGCCCGTCCTTTTGGTCCAAGGTCTCCGAACTCTGGTGAGACACACTCCAAGCTGTGTGGCATCTTGTGTGGCAACACATGGGAGAGCGGAGGAGATAAAGGAGCTAGTAAGTCAGCCTGGCTTTGCCCTTAGAGCTGTACAGCCTCTCCTGACGCTTGCTGGCTTGCTGGAGCCTCCGCCTCCCTTCCCGAACCCACTTGCTATCCGTCACACGTTCTGGCGTGAGGTCACAAGGGCCAGAATTTGCCTGGATCCAAACTACCTGACAGTAGCTCACTTTTCGTTTTGGCGCTCTGCGGATCACTAGGTCCCCGCAGTAACTCTCCGGAATGAGAAGGTTTTCTGTGCCGCGCGGCTGCCCATCCTGCAGCCCGCTCTCTCCGGGCCGTAACCCTCCGTATCTCATGGTCTGGGGGAAGCCCCTACGGTGCCAATGTCGCCTGGTTTATTCGGCCAGGGAAAATTCGTCTGTGCGCAGGCAGGATGCCCACGATATGCCCTGGTCTACTGGCCTCTACAGCTCCCCCAGGAGGCAGTATGATTTCCTTAAATACCCTACTTCAAAAACCGCAAGGATCCCTCCTCCAAGGCGAGATCCCATTCCCTTTACTACTGGGCCACTGAGGGTGGCTGAGGCTGAAGACCTACTGACTTGGAGCCGTCTCCCTTGTCCAAAGACAACAGAGGTGAGGACCAAAGAAGAATTTAAAAAAGGGAGGAAAGAAGAGAAGAGGAGGATGAATGAAGAAAAGGAGAGGGAGAAAGAGGAAGAGGAGGAGAAAACGGTAGGAAAGGAAGAGCAGGAGGCAGTGGAGGAAGAGGCAGAAAATGAGGAGGACAAGGAGAAGAAAAGGGAGAAAATGGAGGGGACAAAGGACAAGAAGAAGAGGAAAAGAGAGGTTTCATGGATGCTGGAGGAGACTGAAGGACGAGACAGTAAGAAGAGAGGGGTGCCTATCAGCCATATGCAAAGAGCAACATCTAGAACCTTGGGGGCTAAGGTGGAAATGATTTCTATGAGGCAGACTTGTAGTCCACAAGAGGTGAATCAGCACCCCCAGAACATACCATCATATGTGGAGGCAACTGCCCTGGTGTGTCACAGGAAGAATTCCTCTGACTTTGGCTGCTGCAGCTCTCACGGGTCTAATGGAGACAACTCTACTGGTGCACCAGGGAACCCCAGTATTCCTGGGCCTGTACAAAAAAAAACTTGGCAAGAGAAAAGCACCCAAGTTGGAACTTCTGTTGCTACCCTCAGGGCCCCTGCCATGCCCAGCACAGCTACAGTGGGATCAAGGTGACCTGCCCCCACCTCCCAAGATTCCACGTATTGACACAGAGAAAACATCAGACACCACAAAGAACACGAAGGGTCAAGCCATCCTGATCTCAGATGAAGTGGATGCCTTACAGCCTATGAAGCAGATGGTGTCAGTCCACACTGCCCCTCAGCCTGCCCTGTCCAGCCCCCAACCTGCTTTAGGGTCTGCAGGCTTTCTGTCCATGTCTACTGATGGGGTTTCCAGTCCTGGGCCTCCTGTCTCCACTCCCTTGTTATGCCAGGCTGCTGGGCCCCTAAACCCATCTGTCCCTTCACCTTCCCTCACACCAAACGCACCCACAATCCCCATTTCTCCTTCAGCTCTCCCTTCTGACCTTCTTCCTCCCTATAGGGCCAGGCCCAGTGTGGAGACCCCACCAGATGCAAAGAAAGACCCTGTCGATTTGGCCATAGCTTTGGCTTCTACCACTTCTCACCCCCACAGATCTGGTGCTGAGCCTTTGTCTTTCAGGTCCCCTTCCTGCAGAATGGAGTCCCCAGTTCCAATGTGTATAGCTGACTCCCCTTCTCCCCCCCTCCCTGCTACCTCTTTAGCCTCTTCCCTCATGAACCCTCCCACAGTCTTTTCTACCACAGCCTCCTGTGCCTGTGAAGACATGATCTGGGAGTTGTCTTTAGAGCCTGCAGTGACGGACATGGATACCACACCCCCTTCTGAGGCCACTGTCGTGAGCTCGCCCACAGTCAGCAGTGATAACACCACTGTCGTGAGCTCGCCCACAGTCAGCAGTGATAACACTCTGCCGTTTGCTCCTAGCCATGGCTGTATGCAGCAGAGGCTGGCTGCAAATTGCCGGCAGTGTCCACTGGCCCACTTGTACTCAGTGTCCCCCGCCATACTCACATTGGGAGCAATCTGTACACTCCTAGGCCCTACCAACGGGTGGGAGCAGGGGGGTGTCTCCCTCTGGAGATCTTGCTGTTTTGATTCAACATGGACTGGGTCCCAGCTCTTTCTCCCACAGTGGCAATAACCCCTCCTCATCCTGCTGAGGACTTTGAATTTATGGATAACCACTCCTCCTTCTAAAGCTGCCCATCTTGCCCTCTTCCACTGCTGTTGACCATGTCTCCAATAGTTGGCCTCCCCAAACAGTTTTGGGGACCTACTATAGCTTACAACTACACTAGAGGTACCACTCAGTCCACCCATGCATTGCTGAATGGGCCTCAGTCTGATGGCGGTGTCTCTATGAGGAATCCATATACTTCAGTAGCGGCAATTGGCCTAACCTCCCTAGCCGGCCAGCCTGCTAGTGGTAGCACAAACTCAACGACAATATGCAAGCTCCAAGCCACCTGCTAACTGCGGCCAGCCTATTGGCACTGTGTGGGCCAGTGGGAAGCATCTATATGTTTCCTACACTGCCACGCCCACTTTAAGCATGGGTTCGGGGGACTGCAGCTCATCATCCACCAATGTCGCTCACATCACATCAGGATTGGCGAGACCTGTGGTGTCCCTGAGTGGAGAGAATGGCCAGTATGGCACGCCCACACAAGGACCACGTGTCCATGCCTCCTCAGTACTACATTGCTAGAAGGAAAGAGAAGGACAATAGAGACGTGGTTCCCCCTATTGTTCTCAAACTTTGCCGCTCAGCTTCGCCACAGTGGTGATGCTGTGCAAGTGGGGGCTGGAGGGCAAGAGGGGTGTATGGGTCACCATACTGCCTTCCCCTGGACTGACTTCCACTCAAGGGGGCTACTTACTCTGGCTTCCAACTGATTAGCACAAATTTTGCTCTTTACAGAACTTCATACCCAAGTGCACGAAATTTGATGTATTCCTTTCTGCAGCTGTCCACAGACCTTTGGACTAAGTGTGGCTACTGCGTAGGTTAGCCTGCATTTTTTTTGAGTGTGTATTGATTATTTTCCTGAGTAGCATTTTGTGTATTCCTAAGTTAGTTTATTCTCGTGTTGGTAGTAGTAGTTTTGTTATTTTCTTAAAAACTTATAACAAATGAAGTTGATACTTCTTATTAATGACTTTGCATTTATGGCGTGGCCCAAGTTTTACAATACTTTGTACTTAATTTTTCAATAATACTGAGGAGATTTCCCACTGAAAGTGTAACTGTAGAGAGGAGTTTGGGTAAACACTAGAATTCCACTCAACCAGCAATGCATTTTTGGGGGGGTTTCCACTGACGTTCTTTTTATTTATTTGTCTTTTGTTGCTGTTGTTTTTGTTTCTCCCCACCACCCCAGTATCTCCTGGACTAGTTTTCTAAGCCATCCAAAATCAAAAGAATGCAATTGGTATAGACAGAAAGAGTTCTATGAGAAGACTTCTATTTCTAGTCTTTATACAATGCTTCTTTGATTTTCCTCCCCACAAAGTAATTATATGGTGAGACTACTGTGTTACAACGTGTGTGTATCTTCGCCAATTTCCTATTAGAAACAGTTTAAAGAAACAAAGGCCTATTTGGGCCCGTGCTTCTACAGGTTTCTGTGGATGGTTCTGGACTTGTTGGCTTTCAGCCTGACGCCAGGCTAGCCATCATGGCAGGAGAAGGATGTGACATAGGGAGCTTCTAACATCATGGAAGCCAGGAGACAGATCAAGAGCCTGGTCAAGATAGTCCCTCAAAGATTCAACCTCTGTTAACTACTTTTTTCCCACCCTAGTCTCCAGCTCCAAAAATTAACACCCTCCCCAAATAGTTGCCACCAGCGGGAAGAATAAGCCTCCAACACACGAGCCTGGGAGAGGTCATTTCCTATGCAAAACATAAAGGCCCAAATCTTGGTGTGTGGCTTGTGTTTGGGAATGCTGCCTCTTTGGAAATTAATTAAACTTAAATAGAGTCTTTAAAATGGGGCTTTAATACAATAGTGCCCTTCTGAGAAGACACCGAAAAGCACTGCTTCCCTCCTCCCTGACCCCTTGAACGGCAAGAGAAGGCAAAACTAGGAGGACAACATGAATAGATGCTCATTAGGAGTGAGGCCCCACCAGAAAGCAAACACAAGGACACTTTTGTCATGGCTATGTAGCCTCCGTGGCTGTGCAGAAAATGAGGGGGCCTATTATTTAGGACATTCAGTCTGGGACATTTTGATAGGGAAGCCTGAGATGACTGTCACACTAGTCCAGGGAAGAAGAATCAAAGTTCTTATCTGAGGGAATGGAGGAAACGTCAAGGGGTGTTTGTTTTTACTATTTCCTCCCATCTCAGCTCTCAGAAAACACCATGATGTCCACAGCGGTGATGGATGCTGCTATCAAGCTAGCAGGAAAGAACCTAAACCCCAAGACTGGGTAGCTGGCTTTCTGACTGCCTATGGTCCCAAGGTTGTGGGGACAGGCCACCTTGCTTTCTGTTAGCATCTTCTCCCTACCCCTGCCTCTCCACTCTACTTCTCTCTCCCTGCTTTTCTCTCAAGATACACTCAGGATCAAGTATGAAACAGAACAGAGACATTAAGGCTCCAGTTTTCTGAATAGAACTCACCTGGGACCTTGAATGTCCAGGAAGTTCATGGACAGATCCCAAGCAAAGAGCCAATAAAGTGATAGTTTAACCCCTAGGACTCCCTCCAATTGTGCATGTGTCGATCTGAACCATACAGCGAACCAAAGCCCAAGAGGAGTAAAATCTATAGCATAGCATGGCTGGGTTCCCAGTGGTCTGGCCACTAACGTGTAAGGCACAAATCCGATAGCTCTACAAACAGTTATTGACAGCGCCCCTAGCTTTAGCTCGGCCTTGTTATAGGGAACTCAAGCCGTTCTACAAGCCGCCTACACCTTCCATACCTACAACACTGCACCTAACACCAGCCGAGTACCCCCTTTCAGATGAGCCTAGGGCATTTCCAAGATAGCCATATACTGGGGAATGGAACTGGCCTAAACACATTTGAAAATGTTAGTATTCAATGTACATTCGTGTTCTTGGACTGAACCAGTGGAGCAGACATATACTACAAAGGTGATTTTATTAGGCTGGCTTCCGTGGTATGGCCTGTGTAGTCCGGCAGTGGCCCCACAAGCAAATCCAGCAGGAGAGCTATGGCCCAGGTTTCCACAAGACATAAAACCCAAACATACCCATCATTAGCTTGAGATTTCAGTCAGCCTGTTTTCCTTTGGTGATTTGTTCAGGTTGGTCCGGGATGTTTTCATTGAGAAGAGCAGTGATTATTTCTGAGAGACCATTCAAGCCTGGCTTGATATATAGCACTATTGTATTTTGTTGTCCTTCTCCCTCCAGGGATAGGTTCCATTGCTATTGTGCAGGTCTGGAAACTGAGGGGAGGAGCTTGTGGGAGGTGGTACCTCTGCTTGGAAGGAGGGGCTGGATGTGACTGTGGGATTTCCATTGCCCCAATTCTCCCATTCCAGCATGGGGCCTGTTCTTCAACTTAAGATATAAATCAAACCATGGTAGATTTTGTGTTCCCAGTTTGGATAAGACTCGCCTTTAAAGAATGACTCCATGTTCTATCCCAGCAAGCTCAGCTCCACCAGCCTCACTTGCTCTTAACGATGGCCAGGGAGCAGGATCATAAATATTGCAAAGTATGTGGCTTGAATGAAACGCCCTATGAACCATAATAAAAACCCCCGTGATTAATTCCAGACGCGCTCTGTTCACATGAGACCTGCAGTGGCTTCCCTGATGAGGATCAATACAGCGTGGCCGAAGTGATCCTAATAGAAGTGTTATTAATCTTTTAATCTTCGGGAAAACGCCAACTTCTCGAATCCGTCACTGGGCCGCCTGCTTTATTTTCTCGCTACAACCTTGAAGGCAGTTTGTTTATCCCCCTGAAATGAAGATCATTAGAGTCTCCTCAAGGATTTATCAATAATAAGACTTGGGGGCGGCCGTCTTTGCAGGGTCCACTGCTAAGAGGCACATTTGTATGCGGAGAGCCAGACCTGGTCGCGGTGACCTTCGCTGTCGGGGGCTATTTTCCCAGCAGACAAATGCCTCTGGAGAAGCAAGTGCTAAAGACAGATATTCATGGGAAGGAGACAAGGAAGCAAGAGTGGGGCCAGAAGCAACAGCACCAACAAACAATCAGGAGGATTTTAGGAAGCCAGGCATGTCCCTTGTTCAAAATGGACAGCAGAAATGGTCTCCATGGCCCTAGCAGGCAGCTGTAGATTTTTTTCCCTGTTGCTTCTATAGGTCTCCAGGGACGCAGCATAGCTAATATCAACTGTTGAGCTTCTGTGGAAAATAAAATGCCACTTGTCCAGTAGAAGTGTCCAGGCCAAAAGGAGGAAGACAAACATCTCTTAGTGTTATGCCAGGGTGTTGGGCCACAGGGGACCACCGGAAGCAGGGGACTTCAGATAGAGAGGAGTTCTCTATCAGCTGAGTTGAGTACCTTTCTTGGAGAGAGAGGTAAGTGGTTCATGCCTGTTGTAGGTGAAAATGCACTTACCAACGCTCCCCCGTAACACCAGGGAGCGGTGCCAGATGCCATGCCTGGGTCCTGGACCTTTCTGTTGGTTTCTACCAGAGGCATCACATAGCCTTCTACAGGGCAAGAGCCTAAGAGGAACCCTCAGTGCCTTTCCGCTCCTTCCCTTCTTAAAGGGACAGAGCATCTCTGGATGGGAGGCGCGGAGTAATCGTGCGTGTCACCAAGTCACACACTTACCTAGTATAGAAAAGGAAAGTGAGTCCCACCACAGGAAAGAAAAGAAATGTGTCTCCCAGAAGATTACCTGGGGGACTATGTCTCCTGGGCATCTGCTCAGGGACCTACCACCATGTGTGCTCCACGACCTAGGCTGCTCCGGGTGCTCTGACTTTCTGAGATCTGCATATCATATCATATCATATCATATCATATCATATCATATCATATCATATCATATCATATATTGTCTATTCAGCCAGCATACAAATACAATGAAGCACAGAGCATCTTAGGGTGGGGAAGAACTAAGGAGCAGGAACAGTATCTTTCATCCAGCTTGACTGGATAGAGCTCAGCTGTGTGACTGTGCCTAGGAGCCAGTGTGCTATGAAAGGCAAGAACAGGCGCGTGAAAACAATTGTGTCTCACTTTCATCTATAAAATATGAAAGTCCGTGCTGCAGGCTAGATCCCAAGCATCCCCCGAAGCGTCCTCCAAAGCATCCCATAATGTGGTGAGAGAAGCTTGCTCCCCAGGGACATCGAGAGAGAACTTTTGGACACTTTAAGAGGTGGAGTTTAACGGGAGGACTTCAGATCAGTGAAAAGGCCATGGAAGGAAATGACCAGGTTCTAGTCTCTTTCTCTTTTGTTTCCAGGCCATATAGAGCAGTTTTGCTCTTCTATGCAAGGTCACGTCACCGTGGGCCCCACATCCATGAAGTCAGTGGATAGTCGGCAGAGACCTCCAAAATTCTGAGCCACATCAGACATTTCCCTTGTACATAGTGATAGTCCTGGGTATTTGTTACAGAGACCAAAAGCTACCGTGATAGACACAGAAATAAGCCACTAGAGGGGCGCAGCAGACACTTAGGGAAATGAATAATAGAGATTTTTCTGACAACAGCAGGAGTGGAAGAAACACCAGTATCAACTAACCTAGATCTTAGAGGGTGGGGAGAACCTGCACCTGCCCCTTGCCTCACCTCCTTCCCTTTGTTTCTTCCATTGTTCTGGGATGGACCTGGGTTCTGATCTGAAAGAGAATCCCTGACTCCTCAGGCTCATCTTTGCCATATCTGGTGTGTTTATCAGTCACATTGAACTGCTTGACGTCCCATGCCTCTCAGCTGAAAATGGTAAGGGCAGCTGGGTACCATTACTGCTTTCACGCATGACCTTGTCACCTGTGGAAAGTAAAGCCTTACTTGGGTTATACAAACCTTGTAAAAAACAAACAAACAAACAAAAAACAGGACTGGTCGGTGGTGGCATGTGCCTTTAATCCCAGCACTCGGGAGGCAGAGGCAGGCGGATCTCTGTGAATTCTGGGCCAGCCTGGTCTACAAGAGCTAGTTCCAGGACAGGCTCTAGAAACTACAGGGAAACCCTGTCTCCATAAACCAAAACCACCAACCAACCAACCAACCAAGACACGGGTTTGAGAGAAAATAAAAGTCATAGTTGTGACTCATCTGACTGCAAAGTCCAGGTAAATGGGGTGGAGCGTTCATGTCAGAGCTCCTATTTCCCATGGTCAGAATTTGCTCCTGAGTACCCACAGTCTTGAGGGCATGGTGCTCAGAATGGTTGGATCATGAGAACATAACAGATAAGGGCGAGAAAGGCCTGGGTGATAACACTGGGGCTTGCTTTTCTCCAGAGTAGCTCTATGTAGGTTTCAGCAACTTCTCCTGGCTCTGGATGGATCATGTGATCCTTTTGCCCCTGGGTGAGACTCGAGACACCACAACAGTCCTGCGTGGAGGGAAAACCATATCCTCCAGAGATCATGAAAGTGGAGGGAAACTTGAGTTTTCAGGATGTTTCTTTCCCAAATTGGCCCTCTGCACCCCGTGGAGCCTTTAACCCTCAGCAGATGGTCTCTGAAGAAGCTCATCAGAGGAAAAGGCAAACAGGCCAGGTGAGAAGCAGTGGTAAAGCCAGGGTGGGGCCCTGTGGAGTGAGGGAGAAGTGTCTTGGCCGTCTGTTCTTGCTTTATTGAAGTGCTTCCCCTGTTATGGGAGTTTAAGCGACCGCTCAAAGCCGGTCAGGCCACGATGAAGGGGCAGGTCAAGCACAGGTCCCATTCCCTGCCTGCTGAGCACGTACCTGTTCAGGCATCTTGGTTCTTTTCCTCTTCAGCCCAGCCATATCCTTGCTGATATGGATTCTTTCTTTACAGAACGGCTATGGTTCTCTGGGTGATTCAGATGCTCCAGCATCCAGGGGCACTGTTTTTTCCTGCAATGCATGCATGAATGTCTTTTTCTTCTCCACCTTAGGGAAGTTCTTGAACCTTCTAGGAGATGCGTTAATGCACAGCTCTCTTTAACCTAGCCATCATAACAGTGACCTTTATTATTGTATTAGCTACAGTTGCTTTTTATTGGGTCATCTGCAGGTACCCGAAAGTTTATTGGCACCTTCACCTGTTTGCCCTCAAAATGACTTTTGGAGGAGACACCATTGATAACTCCATGTAACTGGTCAGGAAACTAAGCCACACTGAGGGTAAAAAATGATTGCAGACCTCCAGGGAGTAAGTGCTGGATCTACAATTTACTCCATATTCTCATGAGTTCCAAGTTAGTTTTCTTATATATTTAGGCGGAGTTTCTGTATATCCCAAGATGGCCTTGAACTTTGGACCCTTATGCCTTAGCCTTTTAAGCACAGGAAATTACAGGTATGCATTACCTTGCCTGTTCTAAGACCAGGTTCTTGACCGGTCTTGTTCTTGACTTATCTTCATTTGGGCTTTAGAGTCGATATCCCATAGTTAAGTTCTTTGTCATGTTGTCTGAGGCATAACACACAGAAGAGAGAATGGGATTTGGAATCAGACAGATTCTTTGGGAATCATCCGCTGGGCTTAGGACCACAGCATTCTGGGTAATCTATTTTGGACTTTTGTTCCTCCATTTTTCTTCTATGAAATATAGAGAGTTTATGTACCTCAGGGTTGGACGAGGTGAGGCTTAGCAGATACCAAGCATGACTGACCATTCTGACAATCTCTCACTGTTCACAGTCTTAGCTAATATTTATTAAACACTCACTCTGTGGCATATGCTACCTTATGTGATTCATATGGACTAATTCATTTAACTCATAAAAATGCAGACAGTGGAGTGACTATATACATTTCAGGTAAATTAGACTTAAGCCCTCAAGAAATGTTATGGAAGTTCAAGGGGAATATTTGATCATGGTGTGAAGGTAAGTCCAGAAGGAAGTTACATACGTAAGTTCTCTCTCTCTCTCTCTCTCTCTCTCTCTCTCTCTCTCTCTCACACACACACACACACACACAAACACACACACACACACAGAGAGAGAGAGAGAGAGAGAGAGAGAGAGAGAGAGAGAGACAAGTCTGCTCTCCTCACTTCTGTACAATTTAAGCAACACATTCCATTTAAAATACTATCAAAATAAATAAAACATTGAAGAATAAATTTAACAAAACAAGTGAAAATTTTGTAATTGGAAAACAATAAAAGCAGGCAGGAGGAAGGAGGAACCTCTAAGAATTGGAAGTTAATAAAAAGTGACGAGTAGAAAAACAGTAGGGAAATAAGTCAGTGCAATAAAATGTTATTTCATCCAAAGGACCTGTAAAATTGACAAATATCTATTAGGAAGATTCAAATTGCTAAAATGAGAAATGAAGGAGTGGATAAAGTTATGCTATTAATAACTGTAGGTCAACAGTGCAGAAAGCTGGGAAGAAATAAAAGAGATACCACAAACTACTAAAACTGACTCCAGAAAACAAAATAGGTCATAAAAACTTTACCACACGAGAAGGTTGAATTGGTAATAAAACGATTCCTGTAAAGGATGGCCCAATTTCAGATTGTTTCATGGGTCAATGCTACTAGATATTCAAAGAATTAATGACAATCATTTCTAATGCTTTCACAAGTTAAAAGTAGTACAATTTCCACCTATCCCTGAGAGGCCAGCATTACTCTTCTATTATACCCAAGCCAGACAAAGATATTGCCAGAAAAGAAGAGATTAATATCTCATGATAAAATTATAACAAAATCATAACAAACCAAATTCAATAATGTATAAAAAAGATTATACACAGTGACCAAGTGGGACTCGTTCTAGGAATGCACAGTTGGTTTAACATTTAAAGATCAATTAGTGTGATATAGTACATTAATAAAACAAAGGTCGGGAAGCACATGATCAAAAATTTGACAAAATTCAACACCTCTTCACAATCAAAATACTCAACCAAAGGAGGGTCGTTTCCTCGATCTGATGAAGAACATTCGTCTTAATTATGAAGAGTGAACATTGCCTTTAAGAGCAGAGGTGTCCACTCTCATCACTTTTATACAGTATTGGGTTTAATCAACACATTCCATTTAAAATAGTATCAAAATGAATATAATACTGAAGAACAAAAATTTTGTACTCTGAAAACTATAAAATATCTTTAAAGGACATTAGAAAAAGATCTAATAAATGGAAAGGCAGCCTGAGATGGTAGAAAAACTGCTCATGAAGGAAGTTTTCAATTATTATCCTATGGACCTTTAGAAATGGTGTTATAGCCCTTTAGTATGGAGAAGAAAATATCCACAAGTAAAAGAAGTTGAACATCCTATCTCACACGTATTACAAAAATTGCCACAAATAAGTCAAATAGCTAACGTGGCAGTTAAAACTATGAAACTCATTGAAAAAGGTATAAGTCTCAAAACATTGTATTAAGATGTGTTAAGACATTGTATGAAGACACTTTTAAAAATGTCTTTGCAGTCCCTCTCGTGAGTAAGTGATAAGCGTTGCCATGCTTCAGCCATTCTAGTTCTAGGAATTTGCCAAGTATAAATGCACAGCTGTTCATATAAAACTTGTACATAAATCATTATAGCAGCATCAGCCATCATGGCCCATCAGTGTAAATAATTCAAATGTCCTCTAATCCATTGACGGACAGTGTGTGGTATATCTATTCAATAGAATATTGTTCAGAAATATAAAACAGGAGGGTACTGAAGGCATGGCTCACTGTGTAAAAGTTCTTGCCTCAGAAGGCTGAGGACCTGAGTCTCCATTTAATCTCTGGAAATATAACATGAATGTCTGTAATTGAGTGTTCACGGAAGCTTCCAGGCCAGATAAGCTGGCAAACACAGTGGAAAAACAACAAAATGGCCATGTCCCAAACAAGTTGGGTGCTGAAGACTGGCACCAGAGGCTGTCCTTAGACTTCACATGTATGCCGTGGACAACATGTTCCTACATTCCCACACTGGAACACACACACACAACACACACACACACAGACACACACACACCGCTCATACAGATATGGAAACAAAAAATAAATAAGCAGTGAAATAAAGTTAAATGACCAAACATCGGATGAAGACTTTGTAAACACTATGCACAGTGAAAGAACCAATTCACAACCATGTTTATATGTTAGGTTTATGTGAAATGTCCAGATTCAGCAAATACATAGAGATACAAATATGGAATTAGTGGTTATCTAGATTGGTTCCTGGTGGAGCAGTGGCTGAGGACATGATAGTTAAGACTTTATATAGCTTTAGGGGGTGTATGATGCTTTGACTCTAATTGCCATGTTGACAAACAACCGAGAATCACCTGGGAAGAGTCTCAGTGAGAGACTGTCTACATTAGCTTGGCCTGTGAGCACATCTGTGAGAGGGGTTGTCTTAAGTTAATTGATGGAGGAAAACCAAATCCACTGTGGGAGGCATCATTCCCTAGGAGGATTCCTGAGTGCCGGTAAGAGTGGAAATATATCAAGCTAGGCACAAGCAAGCAACAAAGCGTGTGAGCGTCTATTTATCTCTGTCTTTCTGCTCTTGCCTGGGATGGAGATGCCGACCTGCTGTTTGACGCTCTTGCCTTGACTTCTCCGTTGTGATAGATTGTAAGTGAGAAAGATGCTCTAGCATAGAAAGCTTTCTCCCAGATGTTCCTTTTTGCCAGCAAATGTCATCATAGCAATAGAAGTGACAGTAGGACAGAGAGGTAATGGACTTCATATCTGAGATGTCGAGCCAGTAAAGCGGTGGGGACACCAAGGGATCTCCTTGATTCTACTTGCAGATTCTGCAGCTCACCTCAGGATCAGGGTTGCCACAAGCATTTAAGGGGTGTCTTTTTGTCGAACGAAATGGCAAACAAGTACGCAGTTGAAGGCCTGTCTTAATCTTGACTCGTGCCATCCAGCAAAGCTCGAGACTTTGTTTGAAGACTGAGCTGATATGTGACACTCAGAAATGTTTGTTCATGAGCCACGAGTAAGTTTACTCTGCTTTGCTTTGGGTCATTCTGTGTGGCAGCAAGTGCTCGCTGCTAAGCTCCATCCTCAAACCCTCTCTTCACTCTAAACAACATTTTTTTTTTTTTAATTTTAACTTTTGAAACAGGACCTCATTGATTTCCTGAGACTGGTCTTGAATTTGCTCTGTCACCTATGTAGGCATTCAATTTAGCATCTTTTTTTTTTTTTTTTTAAACTTAGCCTCCCAAGTAGATGAGACTATCAGCCTGCACCAGGAGCCCTGGCCTAGGTCCAGCACTTTTGATCAATGACTGTTTGACTTTGGAAGGCCACACTAGGCAGGGGGGCAACATTAGCTGCTGCTGAGAATGGGGCAGTGATGAAAATGTTCCAGTGGCCACCTAATTATTAATCAGAATCAACAGTAGGGAAGAGCAATGTTAATCAAAGATTGCTCGCATTTTAGTGTGACTGATATAAACTATGCCTTCGCATGCCCTCTGCTCCGTGATCATTATTAAAAAGGAAACCGAATCTAACCTAGGGCTGGTCATGCCTATATTCTGTGATTCTATTAAATAATGACCCGAGAGTGTAGCTCCAAAACAACTTAGGAGTTCTCAGAAGCATTCAGTGGTCCAGGATAGAGAAGGTAGTGTGGAACTGGGTTAGGAAGGATGGCTCTGGGTGGGGACTAGATTCCCATTTTGGCTTGGGCATTGTAGAAGGGCTATAACCATTGGCAAATTATTTAATCCTGAGCTTCAGTTATGGTGTCTGTCAATTCAGTGATAATGGGAAAACTTTGTCAATTATCTTAAAGGGGAAATGAGATAATGCAATGTAAGTCCCTGTGTGTGGTAGAACTAATGTTTGAAAAATGTGTGCTGTTCTTGGGGTTATGAAGATAGAGCATCATTCAGGTCAGTGGCACTGACGATGGTCCGCATCCATCATCAAGGATGTTGGAGGCAGAAGGCTGCCTGTGGCTACTCTAGATACATCCCGTAAATTTTTTTGGACAAAGAGGCAAATGGAACTCGGAGGGCTGAGATCAATTCCCCAGTGACCTCCCAGTAGAACAGTTGTTTGAACATGCTCATCTCGACCCGTCTGCCTTCTTCCTTCCCTGCCCTCCTCATGTATTGTACACCACAGAAAAGGCATACATTAGGTTACGAGTCCGGCCCGGTATTGGTGAGGGACTTAATTAACCAGTCAACTTTGCATCCTCATTAACCATCTCTTTTCCAAGTGCTCTGTTCTCTCAGTGGAAAGTCTGTTGGGAATCTGGGGTCGAAGCCAAGAGGATTCTTAGCCAAGATGCTTGATAACGGAACTCATCATTCTCTGTGACTTCCAGTGAGGGTGGACAACTCTTCACTTGTCTACAACATCCCTGAATGGAAGGCGAGCTGGAAATGCCAGTTCTCTTTGGGGTGCCAATGCCGTTGTGTGGCGCGGTGGTCCTGGTTTACTTCTGGCGGCTTCTCCATCTTGTGAAAACCTAAGGCTTTACTTTTCTACTCTCAATTGTCAAGTTCCTGCCGTGCTTCACAATTTGTGTCCTGCTTCCTACAAAACGCACTGTGTTTACGCCTGGCCTTGCAATTCAGATTTAAGCAGCAGGGACTTAACCACGGAAATATCAAGTCATAATTACTCACTTTCTTTTCCTTCTTTTGCAAGTGAATAAACTGAAGCTCCTAGCAGTAAGTTGTTTGAGGCCAGACAGATCATGAGAGGCAGGACTCAGATGCTGGAGAGCCTAGTGGATGAGGGAAGAAGTGACAGAGATAAGAAATCGCTCTTATCTCTGTCCTCTGCATTGATTCTTGGCTCCCCTTTTGACCTGGGATGAAGCAGGTACACAGAACGAGAAAGCACACATGGGACTCACTCTTCCGTACTCTGGAAGTGCATCCTCGAGGGAGGAAGGATGAGTGAATTCTAATGGCAAGGAGGAAAGAGTGCTCCTGGCAGAATGAATAGTTCCCTGAGAACACTGAAGGTACTCAGTGCTTGCTCTTCCAATATGTTTTCTACAAGCAATCTCGAGGTATCCACCCTACTGGAGAATCTTGGAAGTGGAACCTCTAAAATAAGCTAGAAGATCTCAGAGTTCAGGAACTCCTGATTTCGCTGAGCTCTGGTTCTACTTTGCCCACAGCTCCCACTTTAGATATCACTCTGTATTTTAACGTTAGGAACCTCAGATCTTCAAATAAGGAGCAAGAAAGAATCTTGACCCCAGTCAGCAGATTGCAGAGAAGGTGATGACGGGAATAATCTTATGGAAGAGAGTGTGTCAGGGGACCCTGTGAGGCTGAAGGCAGACATGGTTCTCATTGGAAGCCGCTCAGAAGCCTGTGATATGACAAGCTGTAGATTCTAGAAGATATTTAGACAGAAAGGAGGTAAATAAATATTAAAGGGAATTAATGAATTAGTTAAGCAAAAGACATGGTAAGAGAGATAGAGAGAACAGACAGAGAATGAATGCAAGCCTCCATTCATGAAGGTACTAGTTCCTGTGACCTAGGTGCTTAAGAATCTGCTTCTTTTGTATTCTTGAACTCCCCCACCAATCAAGCAGGTAAGTGCTTTTCTATGTGTTTCACAGTTGGAGAAAGATAAATCTGGGGAGCTCTGGAGACTTTCCCAAGGTCACACAGTCAGGACACCAGAGCAGAGCAGGACCCAGTGCCTCCAAAGCCCGAAGCCTGTGCTCTTCTTCAGTAGCAACTGCTCTTTCCTCTCCATCATGACTCAGGAGAAAAGTCAATTTTCCATGGTTGCGCTTGTTTGCTGAAAGGAGCAATTCCCTTTCCTCTATCTCTAATTTTCCTCCAACTAATTGCAAATTAGTGGTAATTTTCAAATGAAAAGAGGGATCCAGCATGCCATCCATTTGTGCTTACCCAGCAAGACCCTGGACTTGTGACAGCTCTGTCACCATGGCAACCCTGCCTACAGGCCTTTCTGGGATCCTTGGCAGAGCTGCCTGGGCTCTGGAGGTGGGGCTGCTGGCCCTCCAGGTTAGCCTAGTCTGTTGCTTGAATGCCCCTGCAAGAGCACAAAGGCTCCCTGGTTAAAAAAAGCTCCGTGAGTCTTATTTACTGCTCCCTTTGATGTCTCCTGTTTGGGAGGAGGTTCAAAATTAAAATAAAAAGAAGAGGAAGAAGAAAGTAGAAAAATTACAACAAACGCAATTTAGAGGAGGGTGAAAAACTCCTTCAAACATGAGGGCATTATCATCTTCCTCACTCACTGCTTGGGGTTGTTGGGATAAGTTCCCTGCTCCAAAGTCTGGGGATGCAGAGGGCCCTAGAGTCAAGATCATTGTTTGTCCTTGTTCACAAAAGAGTTATGATGGGAGATTTGTTCATTATTTCAAGCCCAGAGTCTCTGCAGTAGGGAGTCCCAGACCTAAAGGGGAAGGCCCGTGCAAAGCATTGTTCTATTAACTTGAGGTTGCGTGTATGTTCCTTATCCACAGCAAACGTTTACTGGGTACTTACTTTGTACTCTGAGGATAAAGGAATGAAGGATCCATGTTTCCTGATGTGAAGCAGCTGTTGACAAGTGAGAGGGTTAGATGGATGGGTGCCCAACGCTGCCTGCTTTGTGTGGTAGAAACAGGGTCAGCTTAATCAGCTACACGTGTGAATGTAGAGACGGTCTGGTTTGGGAAAGAAATAACAAATGGCTCAAAAAAAAGAAAAAAAAGAAATGAAACCCAGACAAAGAGTCCAGTAAGTGCAAAAGTATGAAGGTCAAATAGGAGTTAATATATCTTGGTAATTCCAAGAATGGCTACTCTTACCACTCAGAGTTAGCAAAATATGTTGAACTGCCATGGGAATGAATCAAGTACTTGGAATATGGATGGGAGAGAATGGCTTAGTGTGGGAATCAGAGGAAACCGGAGTGAGTGAAGTTCACGGACATCAGAGCCTTAGGCTCGGGGACATGGCAAAGTGTTGCGGAATATTTGTTTATGCTCTGAAGATGGGTCTTTGCCAAGGCATCTTCTGACTGGTTTAATAAAGAGCTGAATGGCCAATAGCAAGGAAGGAGGAGAATAGGTGGGATTTCTGGTGAAAGAAGAGGAGGCAGAATCTAGACATGTAGGAGATGCCTGCCGACACAGAGGGAGACAGTTGGATATACAGAATGGGACAGGGTAATGAGCCACGAGCCATATGGCAGAACATAGATTAATAGAAACGGGTTATTTAAGTTATAAGAGCTGGTTGAGGACAAGCTAAGGCCATGTTTTCATAATTAATAAGTCCCCATGCCATTGTTTATGAGCTGGTGGGACCAAAAGGAAAGTTCTACTACAGAAAATTCTTGCTCAGGAGACGGACATGTGTTGACAGTGTGTGCAGAAAATGTCCACCGTAGCCTTCTCCCCCGGGGACTGATGGCCTGAAGATTGCCCCTACAGAGACTACTCCCATCGAGATTAGCTAAACCTGTCTTCTTAACCTTGTCTCCTTGTTTGTCTGTATATAACATTTCTGCCTCATGTTCAGCTTTATATAATAAGCACACTGAGCTTCTAAGTGCTGTGAATTTTCAAGCATACAGTCCAGACCACCTTCTCGGCCAGTGTGTTGGTCTTTCCCCCCATTCTGTCACCAGCCCCTGTCAGGTCCAAGTCCCTGTATGGAGTCCTGCTGTATGTGGACGTGTGGTTGGAGAAAGCGTTTGCCATAAAAGCATAAGAACCTGAGTTTGATCCCCCAGAGCCTGTATTACAAGCTGGGCTTGTGATCCTAGCACTGAGGCAGAGGCAGGTGAATCCCTGGGACTTGTAGTCTAATCAAGTCACTGGGTGAGCTCCAGGTTCCATAGAGATCCTGTCTCAAAATCTAAGGCAAGCATGTTGGTTGGTTTTTGTTCATTTGACACATGCTACGGTCATCTGGGAAGAGGGAAACTCAGTTGAGAAACTGTCTCTGTCAATGGGGATATCTTCTTGATTAATGATTGATACAGGGGAACCCAGGCTAACCTGGGAAGTTGGTCCTAGATTGTTTGAAAAAGCAAACTGAGTCAAGAAAAGCAAGTCATTAAGTGGTGTCCCTTCATGGTCTCTTCTTCAGTTCCTGTCTCCATGTTCCTGCTTTCTATTCCTGCCTCGGTTTCCCTTGATAATGGGCTGTGACTTATAAGCCAAATAAACCTGCTCATGACCAAATGGCTTTTAGTCCTGGTGTTCATCACAGCAATATAAAGCAAGCTAGGGCAGGATCAATTGAAGAAGCCACCTAATAGCAGCATGTGACTTTTAAATGTGTGGTCACAATCATGCACATATCAAAACGTCTGGTCCAGCACTGACCGGGACTCAGGCCTCTACAGGATCTGTTGTTTACTCAAAACAAGATGGAGGACTGGGGCTGACATCAGCATCACGTTATCACAGTGACCAGAAAACTCATAAAGGCTGAGTTAAGGCCATAACTTTCTCATTTAGGGGTTTGCAGGAACCACAGGCAGCTTCCCTTGCCTCATCCCCAGTGTCGATTTCAAGGGAATCCCTCCTGTGGATATGAGCACTCAATTAAAGATGAGGAATTAGAGCATTGGTAGGTAATCTGAGCTGGAGCCTCTCTGTGCAGGCTAAGGATTTGCATTTGTTGGGAGGTGAGGTGCCAAGGTGACGTGGATGAAATTAGAACTTGGAGAGAAAGATGGGGTGCTGATGGAGTAGCATGAACTCCTAGAGATCTCCAAGCCCAGACCACACCTGTTCAAGGGACAGATGATGAATGCACTGAAGATCTGGCCTTTTCACAGCCAGGAGCCTCCTGGGTTATAGTCTCGATGGAGTTCTGCCCCACCCCACGTCAGCTGTTGTGAGCTTTACTCCACCTTTCTCACCTCTGTGTTTTTCTAACCAAGGTTAAAACTCACAGTGCATTGCAATTGCACAGCTTTGGATGACTGTATCATGTATCTAAACTTCAACAAGATATAGCACATCCCCATCTCCGTAGCTTCTTCCACCCTTTCCATGGTCCTTGTTTCCCATGGGCAGTCCCGGTACTGTGATGCTTATACTAGTTTTGGACTTCATGTAAATGGAACATCCTTGTGTCCTCTTTGGCACAGATTCCTTTGGTGTGGCTGCTGTCTATTGACCATGGTTCTCTATTTCAGAAAGCAATCAGGGCACATGCAGGAACTCATCAACCCCATACCTAAATTTCTTCGGGACTCATTTTGCCTATGCAGGATTCATGTCACTTCCATGAGACTCTCTTTGACAACAGCGCCCTATCTCTCAGTGCCATGCAGGTGAGGTAGAAAGGACTGGCGAACAAGAAGGATGGAAGGTTATAGGGGCTCCGAAAGTAATACCTCAGATGATCCCCAGTGTCCAGTTTGAATGGCCCAGGCTCTGGGCCTACACTGTCTTCTCAGTAGCATGATGCTGTCCTTCATATGGGAATCAGAATGAGAGGAGGCTGGTGAAATTATAATAGGGTTCCTGACACTAAAACATGCTTAGCCTTCACTCGGGATACACCAGGTTAAAGGAACACAGAGACAGATGCCAGCTGTGTAGGAAAGCTTACAAGGTGTCTCATCCCATTCCCCAAAGAAAACGATAATTTTAGGGAAAATTTGCAGAGGCTTAGTAGACGATGGATAGGCAGTGTTTTAAGTGCTTTGCATACATGTTTCATTTGACTTCACACAATTCTGACAATACATGAGTGGCGGAAGACAGTGGCCATGCTGGGACTTCATCCAGGAAGTCTACGTTTTGCTACTGGTCTTTCCTGGAAACAGGTCTTTTGAGGTACAGCCCCAATCTGGGTAGGCTTTAAGAGGGCATGGGTAACCCAGGAAATGTATCCACTGATCCTCTACCTCAAAATATGTTTAACAATCAGAGGGCTGAGCTTGGTTCTTTTAAGTAACAAGGGGAAGGGGTGTGTGTGGGGGGGGGGGCGGGGAGCTCAGCAATGAATTTTGTAGCCAAGCAATCAACTGGAACAAATCTTCCTTCACAAATGGGGTTTATACTTAAGGAGAAGAGTACATGCGCTGAAGAGCCCCATTAAGGATTAATCAGAGACAGAGTGTTCCTCCAGCATGGCATTCGGGGTACTTGTCTTGCGTTTGCATTAAAAAGTAGGATCAGGTTTTACTAAAAGCAGATGACAATTGTGGTCTGCTAAGTGACAGAGGGAACAGCATTTTCCAGAACATTGCCACTAATGATTTCAGTTGCTGGATGGGGGAATAGGAAGATGGTACCCTGGAGTTAAAAGCCTATCCCGCACACTGGGTCCTTCAAGGAGCCTGACGGGTGCTGGTTATGTCCTGCTTTCTTCTACCCTCCCCTCTCTTCCCCTTCTCCTCTTTATCTTTTGGAGGTAAGATTTCCTGCATCTGGTCTCAAACTTTCACGTAGCTGACAATGACCTATCAAGAACTTCTGACCCTCCTGCCTTCATCCCCCTAATGCTGGGACAGTGAACTTGTACCACCACACTCAGGATGCTGGATATTGTGTACTGAGCTTAGGACTTTGTGTGTGCTAGGCAAGCATTGTCCCAGCTACGCTACATTTCCAGCCTCTCTTCTTTTCTTAATAGGGATGTTCTTACTTGGCCTAGGCTCCAAGTCTTTATATATACAAGGAATTCTTATTGTGAGTGGCAGACCTTTTAAATTTTGCCATTATACTTTGGGAGTCATGTATGCTTGCAAATTCCCTCCCATGCATTAGTGAATACTTAGAAGTCTTTCCCACTTCTTTATGTTCTTTGGATCTAACCTTTTGAAATCTCAATTACCTTGCTTAGTCAGTGAGGATAACCGATTCAATAGAATTCCTCAGGGAATAAATGATGTGATGTAGTATTCCCCAGCAAAGGGCTGGCGTGTGTGAAGCCCTCCGTTTATGTTCAGTCTCTCTGTCCTTGATACTTCTGTTCATGTGAACTCCGAGAAAGGGTTCCTTAATTTATTTTCTCTTTGCTGAAGCCCACAAAGCTGTCTCCTGGGGATCTGGGAGAGGTACTGATAGCTTCCTGCCTCTCCCAGTGTCGTACTTCCCCGCAGTTCTCCGCAGTAAACCTGCTCCCTATAAAATTCTAAACAGTAGATTTCTCATGGTCATAGAACTGCTAGTTATTATGGGTAATGCTAAATCAAATATGGTAAAATAGACACCACTTCTTTTCAGAGACTACGTATTATTTTAAACATTAGATTTCTGGAATATAGATGACAATTAATAATAATTTTCCAATAAACAAAGGAAAGTTGTGTTTTTTTGCACTTATATCTGCTATGCAAAGAAGTTCCAATTCCTATCACCCATCCAACTGACAGATGAGGAAGTAGCCCCAAGAAGATTAAATGACTTCCAAGTGAAGGACATCAAAGAACTGGTATCTGAGACTTGGCCCACCCATGTCCAGACCCTATCAGGGCCCCAGACCACACCCCCTCCTTGTGAGTCCTTAGAAAGGTCTGCTCTTGGGGTTTGCCTTGACATCACTTGCAGATCCCAGCCTGAGGGGTGAACCTGAATTCATGACGCACACTCGGGTCTTCCGTGACTCGTGCTCCCGGAATTTCATTAGGCTGACCTGTAACTGTTGTGGTAAGTGTTTCCACAGCTAGAAATTATTATTAGGCAAGTGAGGCAAGGTCAGCCTTTCTCGTTCAAAGCCCTGGAAGCAGACTCCGGAGATTTCCCAGCAGACAGGGGGGCTGGGATCTGATTAATTATGGACTGTGTTGGTGTCATGTTGACAACACTATTTCCTGCTGTGAATTTTGAAGTCCCAGTTGGGTCATCTTTCCTGAGCATGAAAAATTATCACCCTTCTACTGATTGTTTTGCAAATGATTCAATTTTAAATCACTAATGACTATTGATAGCTGATCTTTTTTTTACCAGGGCAGCAGAAGCTGGACCTTATTTTATCATAACTTCCTTCACTAGGTTGGGCTAATGCCTTTATCCTCAACTCAAGGACATTCGGCACTAACTGCTTAAAAATTGCAATTACTGTATTTTAAGAACTTGTAAGTAGAAAGTAGGTAGTGTAGCCAGATGCCCACAGTATGTTTGACCCTTTTATCCGCTGTGTTATCTAATGTAACAATTCTGGGAGTCATTGTCTTCTCCGTCACCTCCTTTTCTCCTTCTTCAATATTGAGAATTGAACACAGGTCATGTCCCGGAATTGAGGCGAATCTCCAGAGAGTTTTATTTACTTATATACATTGTTTAAAGTTTGAGACAAAGTTTTGCTAAGTTATTCATGCATTTCTCAAACTTCCCCTGTAATTCAGGCAGACCTTGAATTTGTGATCTTCAGCCTGCAACTCTGGAATTAAAGGCCTGTGCTGTCACTGTTTATGGCTTGTGACAATGTCTCATTGTTTCTAAGTAGCTTAGGTAGCTGACATACAATAGTATGTTAGGCTTTGCCAAACAAATATAACCAACTGGATGGGGGAATGGAAGATAAAGAGATTGATAGGTAAGTTAGGGATTGGAATAGAGGTAGAGATTAATAGAAACAAGTTAGTTGTAGGGGATGAGACCACAGTATGTTCGCAAGCTTAGGGTGTAGGAAGGGTCATGGTAAAATTCCCCCAAATGTGCAAGTCTGAGGATGAGGGAAGCCAACAGTGTAATGCTCAAACTGAGTCCGAAGGCCAAAGAACCAAAAGCTGGTGTTTGGTGGCAGGAGAGGATAGAAAACTTAAGGAAAAGAGGCAAAATTTGTTCTTCTCCACATGTAGGTTGAGCCCCCAAATTCTCAGTGGTTTAGGTAGAGCCCCCTGAATTCTCAGTGTCTTAGGGAGATCCCGTGATCTCTCAGTGGTTTAGGTGGGGCATCTGAAATCTCCATGCTTTAGGTGGGTCCTCTGGAATTTGTGAGAGAAGTCTGATCTTCTTTACTCAGTCTACTGATACAAATGTCTTCATAGATGTACTCAGAAATAAAGTTTCACCAGTGTCCTGGGCATGTTATACTAGGTACATAGTGAACCATAGAAGAGGCTCTTAATAAGGAGAACTGATGAAGCCATACACAGATGCAAGAATACTGATGTCCCTCCTAAGGGAGTTACTAATAGGAAGGAAGGGGAAGGGAAGAGAGTTTATCTACCCTTAGGAAAACTTAATTGGAAGTATTTCTTAAAGCCTTAAAATGCATATGCAGAACCACTGATGTCTATAACTTCAAAGTCTGTGACTCAAGACCAGGAGTTTCCCTCTATACTTTGGGGAGTCTGCTTTTACTCCCCTGTCTTGGTTAGTTAGAATGAGGTCAGTCATGTGATTTCTAGAGGTTAGTCATTGTCATTTAAGACCCCCACTCCACCCTGAAGCATCCGGATAAGTTTTTTTCCATGGCTCTACTTCTCTCACAGGGAATCTGCCTCAGTAAGGAAAGGATTGCAAGGTTGGGCTTCTTATCCTGGCTTCCCTTTTCCTAACAATCCCTTCTTTGGCCAGGTTACCCCTTAAAATCTAAATTCCTTTTGTGACTCAAAATGTAAGGAGTCCACCAGTAGATGAATATTCAATTGCAGTTCCTAGTGACTGGTGTACAGTGTGGGGCTTTTACATTTAATCTCCAAGCAAAGACCTTTCCCCAGTTTGTCTCCTACCATGTGCCTATCCCTTTGCAAACACTGTGGAACAGCATCAAGAGGGTGACCTGAAATTAACCCTCAAGATTGTCTCATAGGGGGGACCACGGACATTCCACAACTCCCCGCGCCACCTGCACACTTCCTGCTCTTCCTGCAGGGGTTATTCTCCCCGGATACTGCCTCTCTCTTCCTGTCCCTTCCCAGCTTGCACCCAGAATCCTCCCCCCCCCCCCCCCCCCCGCCTCATCCTCCCGTCTTTGGGGCCACAAAATCCCACAGCTCACCCTGTTTGGGCGCTGTGGACCTGGAATTGAGTGCACCCAGGCCGGTGGGAGGTCCCCTCCTTCATTAGACTGCCTGGGGCAAGGGAGGCCTTTGTCAGAGAGCTGCTTGGCCTGCAAGGGGACCTGACAGTCTGCCAGAGGATCCATCATTCATTGGGAACCTTCACCTGGCATTGGATGGAGAAAATGACAGAGCCCCACATAGGAGCACCGGACTGAGCTCCCAAGGTCCCGATGAGGAGCAAAAGGAGGGAGATCATGAGCAAGGAAGTCAGGACCGTGAGGAGTGCGTTTACCCATTGAGACGGTGGGACAGATCTAACGGGAGACCACCAAGTCCAGTTGGAATGGAACTGATGGAACAGGGGACCAAACCGGGCTCTCTGAATGTGGCTGACGGTGGAGGAGGACTGAGAAACCAAGGACAACGGCAATGAATGTGAACTCTACAGCATGGACGGGCTCACTGTGAGCCTTAACCTTCACCTGGCGATGGATGGAGATAGAGACAGAGCCCCACATTGGAGCACCGGACTGAGCTCCCAAAGTTCTGATGAGGAGCGGATGGAGAGAGATCATGAGAAAGAAAGTCAGAACCATGAGGGATGCGTTCACCCACTGAGACGGCAGGACAGAACTAATGGGAGACCACCAAGTCCACTTGGAATGGGACTGATGGAACATGCGACCAAATCGGACTCTCTGAGGGTGGCTGATGGTGGAGGCTGACCGAGGAGCCAAGGACAATGGCGATGGGCTTGGTCTCTACGACATGGACGGGCTCTGTGTGAGCCTTGTCAGTTTGGTTGCTCACCTTCCTGGACCTGGGGGGAGTTGGGAAGACCTTGGACTCAACATAGTGTAGAGAACCCTGATGGCTGTTTGGCCTCAAGAGGGAGGGAGTGGGGGTGTGGGTGGAGGGGAGGGGAGGGAAGGGGGAGGAGGAGGGGAGGAGATGGCAATTTTTAATAAAAAATAAATAAACTGGAAAAAAAAGAAAAAAAAAGAAAAAAAGATTGTCTCATAGGTAACATCCTTTAGAGATGATGAAAGAGCTACCACAGGGCTGTAGAACTTCATTGCAAAACAATTGAAAGTCATGATTATGGACCTTCGGAAAAAGCCAGAGTCTCACCTTGAAAAGTAATGCCATCTCAGTGAACTGACACCATCAGCTTGTTTATGGAGGCTGTCCCGAGGCCCCTCTCTGTCTGCATATGTGTAAACATCCCACTTGAAAGCCATGCTGATTTAATACTCATTCTGAAGCTGGTTACTTGACTTATAAACAAACCCTGGGTACCACCAGTTAAATGCCCGCCCTGCTTCCCTGTTATACCAAGGACTGTTCGTCAGCTACATTTTAGGATATCAAAGCAAATGCCACTTGGAAAGAGTCGATCTTTTTCTTGCAATATACCAGACTGTCACTTAAGCCCATGTATTTACTTGGTTGGTTTACTATACACAAGCCAAATGCATGGCTTAGTATTGGCTCTTCTTCCGTTCAGTGTTATAGAAAAGTAGCAGTGAACAGCAGCTCCTGGCCTGAGCTGGTGATCTGTGCTGCTATTTCATTCGATGGTTCTTTAAGGTCAGCTGGTCCCAGGCTGCATCCTACAACTTCCCTGCTACCACCTTCTCTGTGGTCTCACTTTCCTTTGGTCACCTGAGATCTACTGCAGTCCCAGAATATTCACATGCATGTGCCCATGGAGACCTGAGGGCTTTCTTGGGTGTCTTTCTTTGAGGCTTTTCACCTTAGCTTTTGCTACGGGGTCTGTCACTAAACCTGGAGGTCGTGGATTCAGCTAGATTGGCTGGCTTATAAGCACCGGGAAGCTACCTGTGTCTGCACTGCCTGTCCTCCCAACTCAGGTGTTACAGAGGCATGCTTCCCTTTTTTTCTGTAGGTCCTAGGGACCCAAACTCAACAGACACTTCACTGATGGAGCAATTTCTCCAAGAACTTGCAAGGTCTTTTTGCAAAAAGGGATGGTATAAGGACCTTCAAAAGCCCTTTGTTATGTGCAGGGCAGAGAGTAACAGACGGGGAAACCGAGATCCAGATGGTCTGGGTTACTGAAGGCCTCCCCTCTAAACTACCGGGGGGCAGACTTGGAAATGCCTCTGCATTTCCAAGACGTTCCTTTACTACCTCTTCTCAGGGTGCATTTTTGTTTTGAGACGCATGGTTCTCACTGTTATGAGAAAGGCTTAATGCAATTTTGATGCTGAGTTAAATATGCTCCCCGCTTTCTGTCTTTCATAAAAGCCTAAAGCAGTCAGGTGTGTGAATCTTCATCCCAGAGTAACCTCTACTCCTCGCGTCAATGACAGTGCCGCACATCTCAGAGATCGGGACAATCAGAGCAACGGGCCCCGGATCAATTGAACCGCAGCTTGTTGATAATTATTTCTTCCCCTTTTCAGCAAACTCCTATTAGTTGGTTCAAGGTTTGCATTTGCAGAGGGCTCTGTGCTCTGCATATAATGCTGCTCACCTCCTTTGCTCCGGGTCCAAACCCGAGTGCTGCAATCAGGCTTATAGCCACCATCAGGTTCTTCCACACCCTCCCACACTTCCACCCAGCCAATCAATCACCAGGGGCTTTCTGCCCTTCAGAAGACCTTCCTAATGCTTTCTGCTTCCACTCCCTTTATTTTAGCCTTGCTGCATTTCTGCATCTGCTCCCTCCTATGTATTCACCTGCCCTAGTCTCTCAGCATCCTGCCTGCAGAGAGCCACCTTCTGTGTCCCATCTAATCCATTGTCCTCAGCACAGTTAGCAAACTTTCTGTGAATGCAAATGCCCCACTTTCTGCATAGGAAGTAGAAGGGATTCGTTGTTGTGGCAGAAGTCACACGGAGATGTGATCAGAGGCTATTGCTCTGGCTCTGTGATCATCCCCTTGTGTCTGTGTCACCCCAAAGAATGGAATACAAGCTCACTGAGAGCAAGGATTATATGGAATTTATGCTCATAGTCTTAGCAATACACACCATTCTAATAAGCCTAATGTGAAGGCTTAATTGTGAATGAAGGAGATCAGCTAAGTGAGGAAGGACCCTGAGGTCACAGGAGGAAGATAGAAGATAACACTGGCTTCTAGATCTGAACCTAAGGAAGGTATCTGGGAAAACAGCCAAAAGGTCAGGGCCCAACAGGTCAAGATATATGTGGATGATAGCCTGGTAGTGGTGACCTTAGTACATCAATAGATGGTAAACAGAAAGACACTCACGAGTTTTCACTGGACATCTAAATACATGTGAGGCCCCTAGTCCAGGCCCCTGGCATGTCACTATTCCTTACAGTGCTGAGCTCCTAAGGAGCTTGCTTAATCAGTATGAGTCTCAGTTTCTCAAAACGTCCTGAAAGAAAGTGTAAATTAAAAGGAGAGAGATAGCCAGTAACGAAGACTTTATGTTCAATGCACCAGTTCCCTGAATTCGATCCCCATAGCTACAAAAATAAGTAAGTAAATAAATATTAAATCAAGTTGAAAAGAATACTTCTATGGGTAGAAAAAATGGTCCGGGAAAAGAGCATCGGTTCTGGAATCAGAATGGGCCTTGGTCAGTCTGTTCTATCTGCATGATCTTGGGCAAATTACTTATTATCTATCTACGGGGTATGAGTTTCCATAATCTACAAAAATGGGCAATGCCAACTTCATGTGGAGAAAAAATAAACAGAGTGGGTATAAAGAAGGCAGCACATAATTGGTGGGTAATGGAAAGTGTTGTTACCATTTCTTAGGGAAAACGCAGAACTCCCCCCTTGGAAGCTTCTTTCCAACTGGGCTTATGGTTTATCATACCCAGAGTCACAGCTTACTCTGCTTGGTGTCAGTCTTTACATACAACTTTTTCCTAGCACTGTGGGAATGGTTTCCCCTTGTTTTCCTTTTCCTGAAGAATGAAGAACAATTTTATATCTTTGGCTTTTCATGAGATCTTGACATATGTTAATGTTTGGGGAAATCAGCCTGGAACAGACAGAGAGCTCTTCCCAACATGGGCCTGGAGGCAACAAATAAATTACTTTACAGGAATTGATTCTGTCTCTTCAAGTTAAAACTTAACAAAGAAAACAATCCCCTTCTGTCTTGATGTCCTAGAAGCTGTGGGCACCATTGCCCTCTGGGTCAGAACTCTGCTTGTTCTGCCAGGGAGGGGAGCCACTGTCAAAGGCAACTTGCACCATGTGCCTGGCATCGTGCAAGGCCTCTAGCTCAAGTATTACAGATGACAAACAGAATTTAGCAAGCTTAATTAACTTGCCCAAACTTACCTATGAAATAAATAATCAAATCAATTTGAAAGAAGGTCTGGTAGATTCAATGCCTGTGTTAACTGTTCATCTTCATGGCTGGCCTCAGTACAGAAAAAGAGAGGAAGAGTACTCATGATTTTGTTTAGAGAAAGCATTTGGAACACTTGTCCTTGGTGTACCAAGGATTGTTAAGAAAAATAGAGGTAGGGTACCAAATGAAAAGACTTTGTGGGCTGGTCAGTGTAAGCAGAGACTGATCATTCACTCCCAGCTGGCCCAGACCTTTTATCAGTGAGGCATTCTCATCTTGCTTCCTCTCTGCATCTGGGTGACGACTGCAAGCTGAGCCTTCTTCTTCCGAGAATTCTCCTATTCTGATACCCCACCTATACTTCCTGCCTAGCTACTGGCCAATGAGCATTTTTAACCAATACAAGTGACAAATTCTTTACAGGTAACAAGACCATTGTCCCACAGTAGATCAGTGAACAGGAGGCTATAATTTCCCCATCCTGGAAAAAATTGAGGGTTTTTTTGGTAAACCAATTGTCTTGGGCTCTCTTTAGTAAGAGAATCTGTGCAAAGTGAAGGTGGGCCACATATACCCTATCCAGGTCTAGAGTCAGCTTCTGTCAGGACACTGAGATTATATTTGGGTTTTTGCTGGCTCTTATTCTAGCACAATGTGGTAGGTTGTTGACAAATGGACCGCAAAAATGTCTTCTAAACCTTTGTTATTAGACATTGCATTCTTTCTTTACTCCTTGAATCTGTATTTAGGCTGATGGGTTATTGGGGAAATATGATGTATGGCTAGGTGATATGCTCAGTGGCAGAGAGCTTGACTTGCGTACATGTGGTCCTAGTTCAATCCCTAATACTGAGGAGAAAAAATCCCACAACCATGTTCTTCATTTGATTTCCTATTGAACAATACTTTGAGCAAGTGAGATGACTTAGTGAGTAAAGGTACTCGATGGTCAGGCCTGGCGATCTGAGTTCAATTTCTGAAACCCGTGTAAAAATAAACAAGAGAACTGACTCCGCCATGTTGTCTCCAGCTTTCACACACATGCCGTGGTCTGTGTAGCGCTAACCCATCCCCTTTATCTCACACTACTACCACACCGGCCACCAAACGTCAAAGAGATATGATTCTAAGACTTGAAATCTGCTTGTCCAATGATACTTACCATCATTGAGCTGGTTGTGGAGTCCCTGAGAGGCCACGTGGAACCAAGATGAACAGGTCCAGCCGGGTCCCCCAGACTCACCAGATATCCAACCTCCAAGAATCCCACTCTCCAGGAATGCCCACTACACCCAGAGGATGCATTTCAGCTAAGATGCCAGCGGTCCCAGGGATCAGCTAAGTCAGGTCTCATCAAGAATCCTGTCTAGGGTGATCTACACTTGCTGCTTGAAGTCATTAAGATTTGGAATAATTCTTTAAAAAAAACAAATTAACTAGAACAGTAGAGTGGTGGGGTACCAGGGGATCGAGGGGATTTTTTTCCTGCACTGTCACTGTCTTTTGTACTTGGATGTCAAAATATATCATTTTCTCTGCCTTGAATTACAGCCTGAAAACGATCCTGAAAAATCTGGGTTATAGTCACGGATGAAGGCTGCCTCAACCACGCTCTTTTATTTCCCACCTGAACTCTAGACTCTTGGAACAAAGATGAGATCACAAGATGTTTGATATCCTGGAAAACAGACTAAGCTACATTCTAAAGGTGTTTAAGAGCTTTCAAAGTTTTTGGTTGTTTTGATCTAGGAACTGAAGCTACTTTGTGTTACTATCATGATAGTAGTGGGTATTTGTTCAAAACCTACAGAGATGTTCACTCTTAATAAATTTTACTAAATTTTACAGTGTGGATTATTCTTTAATAAAAGCATTTAGAACAAATAATTTATAGAGATGTAATGAGAATTTGAATAAAATCTTGACCCTCAAATTCCATCATGAAAACCATTGTTCTACTCTGACCATATTTTGTTATACATAACTTATTAAGAAATAAATTTATAATTTTAATTTTAATAAGTCAGTTGAAGACATTCCATGTGATAGAAGTAAAGAAAGGTAAGTTTAGGGACAAAATTACATCTACTGTTAAAAATAGAACAGCTTGAAATAAGATCCATAATATCATTACATAATTCTGAACATGGTGTTCATAGACAATCACTTCCCATACTTGTCATGGAAGTATCTTAAGGTGAAACAGAAGAGAAGGAGCCTAGAATTGGCAGACAGTGGCTGTTATCCCATAAAGATTCTAAAGCAGAGATCATGAAAGTCGCTCAACAAACGATTTCAAAAGTACCATAAGCAAGCGAAAAAAAATAGGAAGCTTCTGAAAAGAAGTAGAAGATGTAATGAAGAATGAAGAGAAATTTTAGAACTCAAAAGCAAAGTAACTGAAATAGAAGGTTGCAATGGGCTCAACAGCAGAGTGGAGATAGTGGAAGAAAGAATTAATAAACGTAGATGCAGAAGGGTGGTTAGGGTAGTGAGAACCGTAGAGAGGAAGTAGACCTAATGCAAAGGAAGCGGGGAGAGTCCTCTAGGATTATAGTAAAGTTCAAAATATCTGCGTAAATTCCAAGAATGAGAAGAGAAAAAAGGTGGGGTCTGAAAACCTCTCAAATAATAATGGAAACCTGCACAAGTTGGCACACAAAATATAGAAAATCAAGACAGAGTGACCTCAGAGAAGGATAAGCACAAAGAGACCCCACTGGACATGATAGTTAGGCCTATATTCCTAGCACTCAGCATGTTGAAGCAGGATTGCTGCCTGTGTTACAGTGTTAGACTTTGTCTTATTTAATAAAGACAAACAAACAAACAAATAAATAGCCATCCCCCAAACATATTGTACTCAGACTTCTGGAAATGGAAGAAAATGAGTCAGGTTGGAAGAGGGCATGGCGAGGGGCCTGCGGCCTTCCAAAGGAGCTCAGACTTTTCCTCAAGGCGGAAGGGGATCATGGAAGGACTTCATATGCAGCAGTGACCTGGTGACATCTGCAATGCAGGAAGCACTCAAGCACCCTTGTAGACCAGGCTGACCCAAACTCAGCAAAGGATGACCTTGAACTTCTGGTCTTCCTGCCCCCAGCTCTTTAATGCAGATACATACCATCATGCAGGGTTTGAATAGTGATGGAGATTAAATCCAGGGCTCCCTGCATGCTAGGCAAGCGCTCTACTAGCCGAGCTACATTTCCAGCCCCATCCTGATACCCTTTTGTATTTGCCAATAAATCCAGTATAAAATAAGCCAAGCCCCTTGAGGACTGAATTTAATCAATACCTGGGTGTTTTCAGAGAATTCAGGTGATTGGTATATGTTCACAAACGATCACACTATTTTGGCTCTGGATCTGCTACTATGTGCCACCCATCCCATGAAGAGTGAGCCTGGTGACAGGTCAAACAGTATTCTGGCCCTTGCTGTCATTTGGTCTGCTTTAGCACTGGATCTGGCAGAGACCCATCCAGCTCCTGAATTGGAAATGCATGGGTCTTCGTGCAGTTTCTTCCCAGCTGCTGTTTAGCAGATGGTAAAATTCCTCTCCAGGTGTTTCATGACCTAACAGGTGTACGTGTGGAAGGCCTTCCCCTTTGCAGAGTGTCTGCGTGTCTGATTTAGTTATTAACAAGATGTGGCGAGTTCGCACCAGAACCAGGAAAACCGGCAGAGGTATGAGTAAAGGGCTAACAGCTCCTTGGAGGGTGTGCTAAAGTAAATGCAAGCCCTCCCTTGCCCTTCCACCCCTCATCCCCACACCTACCAGTCAGGGAAGGCCATAATGCATGAGGTGTCAGTCCTGTGAACTGACTTTGGGAAGAAGGAACTCCTCCTTCTCCCTGCCTTCTTCTCTCCCTCCTTCTCTCAACCTTTCTTTCCCCTCTTTTCTCTCTCCATCCCCTCTCTCTCTCTCTCTCTCTCTCTCTCTCTCTCTCTCTCTCTCTCTCTCTCTCTCTCTCTCTCTCCTTTCTCCCTCCTCCCCCAGCCCCAAGCTCTAGATTCTGAATTTCTAGAGCTTTTACATTTCTCCCAGGCACACCACACACCAGCTCCCTCTCCTTTGATCCCACCCCTCCGCACCTGCCAGCCTGTTGCAAATGTTTGAGCACCTATCTGTGCTAGGCCCCATGTCAATGGATGGGAAGGATGAATAGGTTTATAATGCATACTCCATACCTTCAAGGCATTTGCAGTATGGCAGGAGACAGGAAATGAATAGCTGTAATAAAACATCAAGATTAAATGGGATGAGAGGTCACGCGGAGGAAGCAGAGATCACGTCCCGCTATGTGAAAGCAGAGGTGAGCTGGAACTTGAACTGGAGTTGAAGGAGGGTCTGGATCAAACTGATAAGGAGTCATTAAGAATGCTGACTTTCTCCGGCAGATCTGATGTGCATCCTGATTCTCAGAGGATCAGCTGTGTGTAATTAACAGCGTCACGTCACCACTGCGAGCCTTGGTTTCCGTCTCTGCAGAAGAGACCACATTGACCTTTCTCCGGCATGGTGGGCTGGTCCATCCCTTGCTTGCCTCCTCTTGCTGTCGCAATTCTCATGAGAAGCACCTGTCTATTGAAACCATCCACCACCGGCTACCACCCATCTCCACCCCTTCTCCCCGTCCCGTTCCTTCCAGGCGCCCACTCGACATTGCTTCTCCTCCCAGCCGCCAGACTGTGGCTTCTCAGCTGATTCTGGCTTCCTCTTGCCTTCTTGGCTTCCTCTTGCCTTCTTGGCTTTGACTCGGGTTCTGGCACACTGGGGATCTCGCTCAGGGGTGCCCTGACATTTTTTCAATTGCCTCTCTCAGGTGTGTTTCCTGGGGTTTGGATTCAGGTACTTAGGAGCCTCCTGGGTACATTCGCTCGACCTTCTCACCAACACCTGAGTTCAGTGCACTGACAATCAAACTCTCCACCCAGCCCACTCTCTTAGCCGTTTCCATCACTGTGGGAACAAAGACAGAAGCATGACACTCAGCCTTGGCTCTCCATTCTTTATACTCCGTGGGAAATCCACAGCCAAATTCTGTGGCTTCTACTTTCAGAATCCACCCTGAAAAGTGACCGTTTCTCACCGTCTCCAGTGTTCTCACCCTGGTCCAAGCCACTGTCTTTCCTCGTGTGGATCAGTCTTTCAAATGACACTGTATCTGAGTCGGTACCCAGAATGAGCTCTTCATATTGCCCCATGTTGCGGTGTGCTCTGTCACATGGTGTCAACTTTCTGCCCCCAGAGTGGAAGCTGAGGTCTCATAATGCCCATAAATCCCCACGATGGGCCTTCACACTGTCCTCTCCCCTCTCCTCTACCATTCTGACTTTATCTGCTCCTCTGTTTACCAGTCCTCTGCTCGCTCTGTTCCAACCATGTTGGCTGTTCTTAGGTAATCCTCAAATCTACCAAATATGCCACCACTTCAAAGTCTCAGCATTTAAAAAAAAATCACTTTTAAAAGGCTTATTAATGTGAGCGTTTGTCTGTACGCGGGTCTGTGCACCACCTGTGAGCCTGGTGCCTAGAGAAGCCATTGAATCCCCTAGAATGGGAGCTACAGAGAGTTGTGAGCAACCATATGTGAGAGTTGTGAGAACTGGGAAGCTGACTGGTGTCCTCCACAAGAGCAAATGTACTTCGCTGTTGAGGTCTCCCCAGACCCAAGCTTTAGCATTTTTAACAGTCTAGGATCCTTACCCAGACATCTTCAAGGTCTGGTTTATAGTTCCCTTGAGCGGCCATAACAAAATACCACTTAAACAAATAGAAATTCATTTATCACAGTTATGGAGCTGGGAAGATCCAAGGTCAAGAACAGGCAGGGTTTGGTCACTGGTTATGGCTTCCTGCTTTATAAATGGCTGCTGACACATTGTCCTTTTATAACCTCTCCTCCATGGATGCACAGAGAAAAATTTCTCCCTATTCTTATTCCTATAAGGTCACCAGCTGTATTGGAGTAGTGCCCACCCTTATACTCCTACATCCTGTTCTTTTTCCCCCAACTCGACACAAGCTGCTGTTATCTGGGAAGAGGAACCCCAACTAAGAACACCCCTCCACCATATCGCATGCCTCCACTGTATTGCCCACAGACAAGGCTGTAGAGCATTTCCTTGACTGAAGGCTCCTGCGGAAGGCTCCACCTCACTCTGGGCGGGACCACCCATGGAAGGTGGTCCTGGAGTGTATAAAGAAGCAAACTGAGCAAGCTGGAAAGCAGCATTCCACCATGGCTTCTGTTCTAGGTCCTTCCTCCAGGTTGCTGCTTGAGTTCTTTCTCTGACTTTCCTCAATGATATGCTGTGACCCCAAATTTAAAGGAGATAGAGCCTTTCCTTCTCAGGCTGACACTGGCCAAAGTGTTATAGAACCCTAACTAGCATATATTTTGAAATCTCTATCTCCAAATATAGCCATTTTTTAAGGATTAAGATCACAGCATTTCAATTTGGAGAGAAGCAGATTTCACACACACATACACACACACACACACACACACTCTCTCTCTCTCTTTCATCTCTCTCTCACACATACACACACATTCAAAAAAGATACTATTTATTTTATTTATTTATTTTTTTTTTAAGATAAAGCCAAACAAAATAATTCACACTTTATTCCCATCAATTGTCACACCTAGCAAGATCAATTTATTTTCAAGTCTCAAGTTCTAAACAATTAACAACCCATTCTGTAAAATAGAATGAAAAACTATGACCAAAAGAAGACAAACGAACATTTAGCACATTATCAAAATGAATGGTCTTTTGTTAAAGCCGCATCGTTTCTGTCAGTAGTAACTATATGGAGGCCGCTGGTTGGGGCTATATTGTCCGTACTGTTGTTGGTAGTAAGGCTCTTGTCTCTGCTGTGGGTAATTGTTACCCCATGACCGTCCATGCCACTGATTTGCTCGATTGTCACTTGGCCATCCTCGTCTGTTATCCCTACCTCTAAACTGTCTGTTATCTTGCAGCCAGTTGCCTCTATTTCTCTGGTTACCGCCACCTCTGCTATTCCACTCCTCAACAATCGGAGGGGAGTCAGGGGGACGTTTCAAGTATTCCTGGTACTCTTTGTCGTCTTGTGTGAATCTGTTTGCAAACATCTCTTCAAAATTTGGGATCACTTCAGAAGTATCGCTCATCTTGAAATTCTGTACAATTTTTAAGATCCTTCCGCGGGATGCCCTGGAGAGGCCTCGATCGTCCACACAGCAGCACCCAAAACCTATTTATTTTATTTAATAGCTTGTTAGTAGTACTTAGACAGATGTCCTGGCATGTCACTTCTCTATGACTTAGAGGTTGGTTTGGGTTTTGGGTGTCAATGCCATACTCCATGGCACTTATATATAAGCCTAGTTATTTACGTACTTCTACCCTTATCGATACTGCTTGCCATTGCTTAGACAATGCCTGGCACATGAAAGCATTCATCAAAGGTTATAACTATTATAAGAGAATGGCAAATGAAGGTTCTTTGAGGGAGGGATCTCTGTAAAACCGGAGACAATTTCATACATGCGGAGGAATGCATCTGACCTTTGGGGAAAAGCAAAAGGAAGGTTCCATTGACTTTGGAAACCTTTGTTAAGTGGTCCTGGGAGGCAGCTGAGTGTCCTCTTTAGAGAACCTGGGCAGCAAACAGAGGACAGTGTTCTCAGGTATCAGGTGTCAGTGTCCAAATTGGATTCAGTTCAGTCAACCTGTGCTAAGGAACTGGGGACAGGTAAACCTCAAAGCAGAGAGCACCAAGAAGGAGTTTTCTTTTCTTTTCTTTTCTTTTTTTTTTTTTTTTTTTTTTTTTTTTTTTTTTTTTGATTTTTCGAGACAGGGTTTCTCTGTGGCTTTGGAGCCTGTCCTGGAACTAGCTCTTGTAGACCAGGCTGGCCTCGAACTCACAGAGATCCACCTGCCTCTGCTTCCCGCGTGCTGGGATTAAAGGCGTGCGCCACCACCGCCCGGCAAGGAGTTTTCAAGGGGGTCAATTGGCCCTATTGAATTTTCAGTATCAGACAATTTGTGACCTCTGAGTCTGTCTTTTATACAGTAGTGTATTTCAACAATTTATTTCCCCCTAGAAACCATTGCTTTTTGATCCTTTTGCATATAAGCATCCTAATTACTAAAGAACATTTTGAGAAACCTAAATTAGAAGATTTCCCCATTTCTCTCATTTTCTTGTTCTCTTGTAATGTCTGTGTTATTTCTGTGATAACTTAGTGTGATCTCTCTCTTGTGAACTTTTGCATAGTCTCAGAAGTTCAGTGATTTTTCATTCTCTTGGAGAGAAGTTCAACTTTCCTAATGCTGGAAGAGTAATGAGTTTGAATGGATCTTTGTTCTCATCTTTGAGGCTGAGAAAGCAAGGAAAGTTATGCATTTCTTGAGGTCCATGCTTACTTGCACAGGAGTGTTTCTGTGCAGAGGGTGGGATGCCTACTGTCTCTCATGGAAGCCATAGCATGGCTTTCTCAGGTAGAGGTGTAGAGGTGACCTGGGGTAATCTTCTCCTCTGTTTCCTTCTGGTTGATGGTCAGTCCCCTGCCCTGTCCACCAAACCTCTTCATACCTTCAAACCTTTATATCAGGAAAGTCTGAGGACAATCTCGCCCCAGCTACCCTGGGGAACACTACCACGTGTGCCACATATTTTTATCTTGACTGATCTCTCTGAATTTCAGATTCAATGCCCTTGTGACCATTGCTTTTATTAAGTGACACTGTCTTTGTTCTTTTTTAAACTGGCTCTTGTAGACCAGGCTGGCCTCGAACTCACAGAGATCTGCCTACCTCTGCCTCCCGAGTGCTGGGATTAAAGATGTGTGCCACCACCGCCCAGCCTGAATTTGTTCTTTCTGTACCACAGTTTCATCGGAGCACAACTTGGAATCTCCTAGAAAGCTTAGTCGACATGCAGATTCTTGGCTTTCACCAGTGACCCTCGCACAAAAACCCGAATTCTTTTTATTAATCCCTACTGATGACTTTCTTTTAATAGATGTGTATGTATGTGTGCCAGTATGGAAATTTTGTGCACCATGTGCATGCAGGTGCCCTCAGAACCCAAAAGAAAGCATTGAATCCTGGGCACCGGAGTTAATGTTGTCAGCCATCCATTGTGGGTACTGGGAACAGAACCCAGGTCCTCTGCAAAAGTAGTGGGCATTCTTAAGCCCTAGGCTGTCTCTTTAGATCCCGAAGACTGTTATGGAAGTGGCTCTTTATTTTGCCTTTCCCAGAGAGCTGTTGTCTATATCATTCATTTCATTGAAATATAAATGTATAGACAGTCAATATTTTACATATATTCCAATTATATTTATCGGTCATTTGCAGTGGAAAATTAGAAGGGTGGGGAATTACGGCTGCTGGTATGTTAAGACACCATCTTATTCCATCAGCTCAATACATGAGATAGTTTTTATATTCATTATAAGTTTTTATTAGGACAATAAAACCATGTTGCAGAAAGCTGGAAGATAGGTAGAAAGGTATAATTTCCCCAGTTTGATGCAACAACTGCTTCCATGCTGCTATGGTCCCTGTGGGTCTCTGTGCAGAAGCTCTGTAAATGTGTGTTTTGTCTTTGCGCATGTTCACACCATTTACTGTGATATATAGTCAGAGAGCAGAGGCCGAGATCACAGACTGCTCCGTGCCCCATCCTTCTTGGAGGACCTAGCCCACTAGACCCCCAGGAGGAGATTTACTACAAAGGGCTCATCCTAAGGCACCCCAAGGCCTCCTGCAGCATGAGATGCAGAATAATTTAAGCCAAAATTCCCAGTTTACCGAAGTCATGGGCTTCCCCTGGGCTGGCGTGCATGGCATTTTTCAGTTTAGCCCATGTGTACTGTCACCTCCTGCATGCCACAAGATGAACAAGATTCTGTCACTGCCCCCGAGCTCCCAGGCTGGTAGGGGAGACAGACACATAAATAGCAATTACCACCTGGTGCAGTATGTGTAACACTGGAGTTTGGCACAAGATAGGACCCTGGAGGCAAAGCCGAAACAGTGGCTTTAACCTTAGATCCCTGTGCTTCTACTCCTCCCTCAGACTTGTTCCCTGTGGAGCTGAGGGGCTTGAGAGGATTAAGATCCCAGAAACTCTGTTATGTACAAGAGCCTGTATTACACCGGGGCATCACTTTGTGAGGCGAGTCATGCTCCCCCTTTCTTTCACATTTTATTACATTTTGTTGAAACTCTGAAATATCTAAAATATTCAGAAAAAACAGAAATATGACTAATTAAACATCCATAAATATACCAGAGGGACTCAACAAAGGAATTATTTTACTGCATTTGTTTCCCATTGTCTATAAAGCAGCTAAGACCCTCTGCTGTTGACGTAGTCCAAGTTGAATAGCCCTGTGTGTTTGGTCTCTGATGAGGGCTTTCTGGGCTGTACCGTATCACGACTGTTGACATCACAGAACAGTGACGTGTAAGGGGAGAGACTGCTAAGTGAGACAGGAATGCAAAGACTGCCAAAGCTGCCCTTGTTCCTTCTGTAGTCACAATCCACTTGTAAGAACAAAGCATGGTCCCAGGGCAGAGCCACTAATGACCCAATCACCCTCCTCTAGATGTTGCCTCACAAGAGGTCTACTACTTTCACCTACTAATTGGGAAAACGGTTTTCAACACATGGAACTTCCTGGGGTATCATCAACCCTTAAACTATTCTTCCATGGCAGCCATATTTTCCCAAGTGTTCTTCCTGTTGAGACTAGTTCAAGTGGAGACCGTTTCCATGACAGTGTGCGGATATCCCACAGTGCACTTATGCATCCTGATGCTGTCAGACTTTCTGACTATTGTGGCTTGAGAATACAGAGAGGTCAATTGCATCTTTTCCCCCAGACTTCACTAGCCAATTCCCAAAAGGGTCTCTTTCCTAGCACTCAGTAGTAGGCAGCATCTTGGATTAAGCCTTGTGTGTGAGAGCTCCTTTCTGTATTTTGTATTGTGACATTGATCTATTAGTCTCCTCTTTTTTTTTTTTTTTTTTTTTTTTTTTTTTTTGGTTTTTCGAGACAGGGTTTCTCTGCAGCTTTTTTTTTTTTTTTTTAGAGCCTGTCCTGGAACTAGCTCTTGTAGACCAGGCTGGCCTCGAACTCACAGAGATCTGCCTGCCTCTGCCTCCCGAGTGCTGGGATTAAAGGCGTGCGCCACCACCGCCCGGCTTATTAGTCTCCTCTTATATTGGTGCCACTCTAACTTAATTAACCAAGCTTTCACTCACTCTCAGGCCAAGGAATGCAGATTCTCTGCTTTCTTCTACTTCTTCCAATAAATCCTTAAATTTCCTGGGTCTTTATATTTCTAGGTTTTAATTAGCTTTTCAAGAAACACATGCATGCACATATATGCACATGCGCTGCTTCCTTTTAATTGGAAACCATCTGGGTTTAATTTTGAGTAAGTTACAAAGTTGGAATGTAATTTTATTTTGTTCTAATTTTCTTCTTATAGTGATGGTCAATTGTCCCAGCTTACTTTATTGGCTTTTTATTGATTTATTAATATAGAAGTGGCATTTTTCTTTCACAAGTATAGTTGATCCTGATTATTCATAGATTCTGACTATGCATACTTACTAAAATTTATTTGTAACTCCAAAATCAATACTCATGGTATCATTGCAGCCAGTTTCTGATATGAGCAGAGCAAGGAAATATTTGTGTCAACTGATTGGTATATTCTCAGTCGATGTCAAACAAAGTGACCTGTGCCAGCTTGCTTCAGTACTTTTTGTGTAAACAAGTGTCTCTTCTGGAATCTTTTAATTGTTTTCAAATTTTATTTATTATAATTGTATATATGAAATGTGTGTGTGTATGTGTGTGTGTGTGTGTGTGTACATGCTATGGGGCACATGGAGCAAACTGCTAAGGTTTTATACAACACTTTATATATCAAGGAAGCTGTAACGTGCCTTATTGAATAAATACACATGTTGTAACTCTGTATTGTGTGCTATAATGCTGTGAGTTCAAGGTTAACAAATTAACAGTATATATTAAAAAAATTCTTTACACAGACACACAGAAAACAATGCTACGCCTTGGTGACTGATGGAAATGTTGTGAATGCATTTTACAGGAATCAAACTATATATTTTCCCCATAACCAATAGTTCAGTTGAGTGTTATTGTAAATTTGTAAAACATAGCTATAATCAGTATAAAGAACTGTTTGAATTTGATTATGATTGACTTTCTCTCCTCTCTTTCAAGAGAGGGATTCTCTGTGTATCTTTGGCTGTGCTGGAACTCACTCTGTAGAGCAGGCTGGCCTCAAACTCACAGAGATTGTCTCTGCCTTCTGAAAGGCAAGCGCCACCATGCCTGGCTCTTTTTCTCTCTTTACTTTGAGAATTTCTGGGTGACTTTAACAAACATCATATAGCTTACATTTCCCCAATATACTGTAAGAAATTTGTCTTTTTAAATGGTAGTTAATCTGTTCATGAATAGTGAAGTATACTCACTTGTCTCTCCCTTTTTAGATTTTGTTTTGCATTTACCTGGTTGCTTTGCTTCTCCCCATTTTGTTTTCATGTTTGATTCTCCAATTCTATTTATTTATTTTTGCCATTTATGTTGTTTATATTTTATGCATCTGATTTATTTCCTCGGTAGACATATTGCCCTTAAATTTTTAACATATATGTTTAAATAATAAAGACTAAGCAACTATATTTCTTTCCTTCCCTGTCAAAATACAATTATGTTGCAATACTTAATCTGGCTGCAAATCCAACCAATATTAGAATACTTGCTTGGCATGTGCAAGGCCCTAGATTGAATCCCATGCACACACACACACACACACACACACACACACACACACACACACACACCTAGGTAGATAGACAGACTGCCAGACAGAGAGTTTAAATTATACTTAGTCAGGCATGGTGGCACACACCTTTAATCCCATAGTTTGGGAAGCAGAGGTAGGTAGATAACTCAGTTCAAGGCCTGCCTCACCTACATAGTGAGTTTCAGGGCAGGTAAGGCTATGGAGAGAAACCACGTCTTAAATAAAAGAAGCAGTTGGGCAGTGGTGGTGCAGGCCTTTAATCCCAGCACTTGGGAGGCAGAGGCAGGCGGATCTCTGTGAGCTCAAGGCCAGCCTCAACTATAAGAGCTAGTTCCAGGACTGGCTCCAAAGCAACACAGAGAAACCCTGTCTCAAATAAAACCAAAAACAAACAAACAAAAATAATAAAAAATAAAACAAGCAAATGAAACAAAAGTAAACAATGACAAAAATCATGCATCTAAATACTATCTCAGTATCTGTTATTGAATTGTCCTTATTAAAATTTGAATCTGAAATGCCTCCCACAGGTGAATATTTTGAAACCTTGTTCCATTTCATCTAGTCATACTATTTGGGGTAGGATGTCGAATCTTTCGAAGGTGAAGTCTAGGATGTAGAAAGAAGGACTCTTTGAAGGTTATGTCTGCTGACCCTTGATCTGTGACTCTGCTTTTTGGTCCATCAAGGCATGCCCCTGCACCATGAACTGAACCGCCCCACCTTGCCTTCCCCTCTATGATGGATTGAAATCCTCTGACTCTATAAACAAAGTAGGTCTTCCCTCCCTCCCGCAGATGTTTGCATGAGGTATTTTAGCACAAAACAAGAGTTGCTGGTACGGCCTTTCAAGGCTGTGAAGAATGGATGGTCTCAGCCAGGAGCTCCGTCTCCAGCAGCAGTTTGAGAGAAGAGATTTGGCCTCCTGCTCGTCATCATTCTGTCTTCATCACCTGCTCCTTGCACCAGGACGTCTGGAGCTGATGTTAAATGCAGAATCCTCCCAGTGTCACACCAGGGTGATAAGGAGAAAGCCAGCCCGTCTCGCTGCTGCTCTGCCTTCAGCGCGGCGCTGAGGGATAGCTGTCCTTCCAACTGTTTGCCCATCAGCTGATGGCCTTGCTGAGTAGGGACTTCACATTTTGAACATTTTAGGCAATTTAAAAAAATGTGAAACAGGGAAAGAAAATGATTCCCACTCTACCCGGGAGTCCTGTGGGTCTTCCCAGTCAGACTAATGCCACTATTTAGAAATGATTGGTCATCACTATCCAATGTGGGGCCTTTCTTCCCTCTCCTTTCATTTTTGTCTCTGTGGATTATGGGTGAAATTGGCTCTTGAAACCCTGCTGAATCCTACCTGGAGCTTTAGGTCGGAATTATATCCCTCTTCCAAGGGCAGCTCCTATCAATGGATGTGTGTTTTGTGCCTCGCCTTGGATGAAATGCTTACACACCTGCTAACTCACTTACGCTCATGAACACAAGGCAGAGCCCTTTAAAACCAATTAATTGTCTGTATTTTGTGTCTTAGGAGACAGGGGCAGTGTGAGACCAGAGTCTAGGCAGATTCCTGCTTTAGGCCTTTGCTCAATTCTAGTTCTGCCCTTTCCTCTAAAGCAGGGTCCATGTTCATTAGGTAGTCTCAGAATTGCCTAGGGAGTTGATAAAACTGCACCTGATTGGGTAGTAACCCCTTTCTGCAGTCAGCCCCTCCACAATAGTACCCAGAAAACTGTAGGCTTCCCGTGCTCCCCAGATAGTACAGAATGTCTGGACAAAGAAAGTCACCCTGACAAAGCTTCCAGAAATGTTCAGCCAAAGAGGTCAAAGACCAGCCCAGACAAGAAGTAACCAGCTACATAGTTCTCCTCAGGTAACACCTCCCTGCTTTGCTTTGCTGGTCTCAAGATTGTGTCTCTGACCTGCTTCTGTCAGCATTTCCCTCCTCTGCAGCAAATATGCCTTTGGATTTCAGATTTGTCCAGGGTTTGGGGCTAGCCTGGATTAGACCCTTCCTGAAGGACACTGAAGCAGGACTTGAAGGTCAAGCATCACTGGAAGAGAAGTGTTTAGCCTGGAAAAGGGGATAACAGGACCAGTCAGTTTCTTTGGGGTCTAGGACAGTGTCCTGCATCCCAGCATGCTGGAGCTGAGAGCATTTACAGAAAGAGCCACAAAATAAAGCTGAGGAGAAGCTTCCCCTTGTCTCTTCCTCCCACCTGCTCTACAAAACTGCCCCCAAACCAGAGCCCTCTCCCTTAGTCTTAACAGGGCCAGAATTTTCTCCCCAGCATGCCTGAGCAAGGAATAGAAATGTCTAGGACAAGAGGCCTGCACAGCAAAAGTCCTGCTCCTCTGTCCTTTGCAGTGTTTCTGCCTTCTCTTCTGCTGTGATTCTGAACCCTGGGAGCTATTGCTGTGTTGTATCTATCGGGCTGGCCACAACGTGCTCAGTTGTTCTCACATTTTGATCTATTGTGGGTTTCTGTAATTATTTCTACCTATTGCAAGATACTGCTTTAATTAGTATGAAACCTGTACTTATCTGATAGACAGAGCAGATTATATTTATATATTTAGGAACACACACACACATATGCACATGCATTTGTTACAAAAATTTAAAAAAAAAATAGAGCCCATACCATGAATCTGAGAGAGAACAAGGGAAGGGGTCATGGGATAGATCGGAGGGAGGAGTAGGGAAGAGGAAAAATAATGTAATTGTTTTTTAATTGCAAAATATTTCAAAATTTAAAAAGAGGCATTCACAGAATACATAGACAAGAGGGTTTGTAGGATGGGGCAAGAAACCAGCCAGGTGATTGCAGAGCCACCTGGGCGAAACACTGGCATGGTGCCCGCTTGTGATCCTGGCACTGGGGAGCAAGATAGACAGATTCCTGGGGCTCCTTGGTCTTCTAGTTCAAACAAATGGGTAAATTCCAGGTCCCAGTGAGAACACACACACACACACACACACACACACACACACACACACACACGTCTATCTGTCTGTCTGTCTGTCTGTCTGTCTTTGGAAATACATGTGTGCTGCGGGAGCTCCTTCTGCTCCTTCAGCCAATAGCCTTTAATATACAAGCCCACTTGGGTGTGGTCTCTTTCGCTTTAAAAAGCAGCGGTAGCCCTGTGCACGCGCTTTCTCTCTTGCTTCGGACTCTGCTTCTGGCTACTAGACTTGGTCTAGTAGACCTGGTTGCACAGAGGGCTGTTGTCTAGGACAGTGATCTGTAAGTTTTCCCTTTAAATAAATAACCCTTTTATTAATCGTAATTCCAAACTGGTGTGGGATTGTTTTGTGACTTATACTTTCACATGTGCACTGGTTTAGAGGCCAAACCTCTGATAATGTCACCTGCTCAACCAACCACCTCAATCTGTCTCCTGCTCTTCACTCTCCCAGGTTATGGTTTGAAGGCCTGTTCTCCATTCAGAACAATGCTGCCCAGAAGGATGTTGGTTCCTAGTACATCTTATATACCTCTTGTTCTGAAAGACATTTGAGGAAGCAGCTGTGTCTAAGACTTGCTCATAGACAAGGATCTGGGGCTGGAGGCACAAACTCCAGGCTTGCTGTGAGTTTCTGGCTTTCTGGATCTTGTTTACAAATGTCTGTGATGTAATGAGGCCCGAGTCTTTACCTACCCTGGAGCAGGAGGAGGAAAACGTAATGCAAATGGCAGGGGCTTTGGAAGGAGGAAGTAAGTCATTCTAGAATCCCAGCGAAGCTTTGGGAAAAGCCACAGACCTAACCCTTGCCCAAGAGCTGAGAACCTGAATATGGGCTGGTTTTCCAAGGCAGGAGGGAATTCTGCTATGTCTCCTTTGTTTTAGAAGTCGCTGTATTTTAGAGATTTACAAGCCATTGGGGAATGACTTAAGAAGTTAATAACCTGTTACCATTCTGGAGAATTGCATCTGATGTTGTTTATAGCTGTTTGGCTTATGAAAATAAATACATTAAGATCGAGAGGTAGCCCTTACTCGTGCCTAATACTGAAGGCAGATCATCCAATAATAAGCAAATATCATTCATCTTAAACTCGCATGGGGGAGAACTTAGATTTTAAACAGTCATTGTACTTGTGGGCTTGCAGTTTTTAAAAACTAAAGTGCAAATGGCACAATTAAGCTTTTGTCATGGGAACAGACTATTACTTGTGAGGAGAAAACAAAGTCACTGTGGAAGGCAGTCGGGGGAATGATGCAGACAACATGGGGCTCATAATTAGGGCAGCTCAGATTGGACACTGGATTCTTCTTTGCCGGGGAAGAAACTCCGGGGTCCTTCTGAAGCTGGGCAGTTCACTTCCTTTGCTTGGCCTTACTCTGCTCACTCAGATTATATAGGGATATTTCCTTGAGTGTAGGTATTGAAGCACAGCTGCATTTCTGTCTTTGTTTCTGTATTAACTTGTCGGGAAAAGTGTGTCTGTGTGTGTGTGTGTGTGTGTGTGTGTGTGTGTGTGTGGTGTGCACTTGTGCATGTCTACACATGTGTGTGTGCGCATATGCAAGTATATAGCTACGTTTTTGGGTACACGTCTGTGGAAAAAAGAGGCCAGAGGTCAGCCTCTGGTGCTGTTCCTCAGGAACCACCGTTCATTGTGTTTGTAAAAACACAGGTCCTCTCTCTGGGTCTCCTTGACTTGCCTAGATTGGAAGGCTGGGGAAGTATAGGAATCTGTCTGGCTCTCTTCTCCAGAGCAGGGATTACAAGCACTCACCAACAGGCCTGGCTCTCCTATAGATGCTAGGAACCAAACTTATGTGACTGGAGCTTTATCAACTGAGCTATCTCCACTGTGGTGGATTTTAATGGATAAAACAGAGTTTACAAAGGGGAAGGGATGGGCCACTTGAGTTAGAGAAAATTATGCACTCTTCAGGGAGAGGCTGGGGGAAGGTTAGGAAGCAGGGAGTCTGGGCGATGTGAACAGCATCTCAGCTAGTTCACATACTCTAATTCCCGAGTCCATTCCAAATATGTTTCTGGCTTCAGCCCAAGAAGCCTGACATTGTTCTACTTTTACCTTCGTCCAGTCTCCTTCTGCAGTGCAGCCTGATCCCATGTCACTCACAATTCCCAAAGCCACCGTCTGGGTTGGCCTCCGCTGACTGTCCAGACCTTGTGTCCTGCCTGTGGCCTTCCATCTCAGTCAGCTGTCATGCCACCGTTTTCCTCTTTGTTCTCAAACCCAGTGGCCTCATCTCTCCTCTGAGCCTTCAGAGATGCTGTTCCTGCTGCCTGGCAACCTCAGTTTTATAGAAAGCATCATCCTTCCCTTCTCCACCTCACTCCCCTTCTCCCCTCCCCCCCACACTTGTTCTCTGAGTCCTTTGTTTTGTTATTCTGGACTTCAGTGTAATGTATTCACTCACTACCCATGTCATTACTTGGGGGAGGGGCTGTTGTCTCCCTCATTCAAATCCCTGAAAGGAGGAAGGATGTCCTTCTCATTCCCAGTTGTATTCCCAGTTGCTGTGCTGTGACAGGCACCTCCCAGGTTCCAAAAAAAAAAAAAAAAAAAAAAAAATGTTTCTAGAAAAAAATCGATGAGGGGGCAGATTTCAGAGGCCCTTGTGTGTCAGGCTATAGGCTTTTAACCTGAGCCTGTGAACAATGGGAAGCCAAGAGAGAGAGATTTAACCAGGCCTGTGATGAGCATGGTGTGGGTCTGCCTGACACAGAAAATTAAGTTTAAAATATTTTCAGTAATTTCACTCATTCTCTGCCTTCCCTGGCATGCCTCTGTGGTGGTGTGATGATGGGCGCAAAAAACGATTTTCCTTTTCCAGTAAAACAGAAAACCTATTCCTGCAGGGCCTTACGCATGCGGAATGAAAACAGAGCCGACTGGCTCTGTCCAGACAGGCCAGAACTGGTTAGCAGGGGGGTGGTGGGTCACTGACAGCAGAGGGGACTCTGGTTTGCAATTTTAAGGAGACATAAAATGCTGGCTGGCTTTCACAGAACACCGGGCTGAGCTGCAGAAAACTGTAAAATCTCCCTGTTGCAATATAAATATGGGATGAAAGTTGATTAACCAATTTTATGTTGTTATCTGAGCCTTCAATCCATTTGCACTTGAATTAAAAAGACTGAAATTGAGTTTTGGCTGGACAGGCATTTCTCTACAGGCAACATACTTTGAGAAAAAGAAAGATTTCAGTTGTCTCGTTACCTGAAATCTTTATCTGGCAGAGAATTTTCTATGATGTTGTCCAACTTGGCTTTTGTGGAACAATTGCCAAGGTTTCGTATGAGAACTGGGCCACACCGACTTCCATAGAAAGAGTATCTTCATTGGCTTCTAGGCCTTTATTTCTTAGCTGGATTGTTGCAGTTAGTGTCTGTTCCCCACCCTGCCCCTGGTATACGCATAGTGTCGGGCCATCCCTGTTCCCTGAACTCAGGGATGTGCTTCCAATGTGTCTCCAAAGACCTTACCATCCTGCCAAAGTTCTCCATCTTGTTCATCCATCAAGCTCACCACAGAGTTCTTTGGTATTGATCATCAAAGCCACCCATCTGCACATGGGTACACTTTTGAACTTGCTCCCCTTCCCACCTCCGTCATTCTTCTATGATGACAGCAAGAACCCACACATGTGTTCCCTCCCATTCATATCAGCCTGTCAGGCTTCTATTCACTACCACTTCAAGCTCTGACTGTGTTCATCCTTCAAAGCCTGATCTGGGAAGCAACATAGGGAGGGAGCGTCTTCCAGTTTTCCTGGCAGCATGACTCACTCAACCAAGTACTGTATCAGGAAGAGCCACTTTGGCCAGATGGAAGAGAGACGTGAGCAAGTCTAAAGACATATGGTCTCAGCTCGAAGTGACACCAGCATCTCTGCCACTGGCTTCTGCTCTCCAGTTTTGCATTCTGTATATTGCTAGGCATCTAACCTCTTTGAACTTAGTCTCTGACGCTTACCTATGGCATGGGTTTTGACTTTCAAGTTGTTAGAAAAATTCTCCTTGCTTGTCTTGGACACATTCTTTTGATAGGTATATGACTTGTATTTGCCTCACCTTGAGAAGGGATTAATTTCATATAATCATCCAACTCTCCATGGTTCTCCAAAGACAGCATAAAACCAATCAGTTTGACATTTTTTAAAAAAATATTTTATTTAATGAACTTTTTTCATTTATTTGACATGATCACAGTTACCCCTTCTTCTTCTGTCTGCCCACCACTCCCATCTACCCCCCTTCCCATCCACTCCTTCTCCTCTCCATTCAGAAAGGGTCAGGCCTCCCATGGGCTTGAGCAATGCATGACACATCAAGTTGAGATAGGACCTAGCTCCTCCCCCTGCAAAAAGGTTGGGCAAGGTAATCCAGCATGGGGAACAGTTTGGCCTTTAAGACTATTGCCCTGTGCCTTACATTCTAGTCCTGGACCAGTTGTCTTTGAACACAGTATGAACTTGACATCTCTGCCTAATGGTGACAATCTGTTACTATTTAATAGGCCATTCTTGGTCAGTGAGAATCCTTTAAGTTCACCTTTCAAAATCAGAAATCAAAGCCCAGCTATCCTGAAAAGACATGAATGTGGGCATAGCCGTTAATAGCACTGAGCTTCAAAAAGCCCACTGAAAATGAAATCCATGATCTTGATTTTCATGAGACTCTCATGAGAATTCTGGGCAGCGTGAGGTAGGGCACATTTCTACCCAAGGGCTGTGAGAATGTCACTGAGGCTTCCTTGCCCCCTTACAGATAGTGGCAGCGGTTAGGAGAGTTCTTCTGGTGTCTGGGCTGAGGTGTCGACACACTGTCATATATCGGATTCCCCTAAGAGCCAGTGGGACCAAGGTGTTGAGGGTGTAGTCCCTTCTTGATCGAGTCCCACTTCTGTGGAGCCCACACCATGCCATTACATGACGGCCTATTCTGTGATGAGTTCAAATGGTTTCGGGGATCTTATGCCATTGAGTCTTACTATGGCTTGTGGTTCAGACTTTAGAATTTCCAACATGGCTCAGAGACTTCTCACTTAGATAATCCTTTACCTGAATCAGCTTCATTGTCCTGGAAAGGGGTCTGGGAGTCTTTCACAGAACTCCCAACAGCTTCTTCACGTGCTGCCGAGGAAAATGGCTCTGAGCCATTGCAACGACTGGAATAGACAGCGCCTTCTTTTGCCCATCAAGACACCATCTCCCCGAAACATTGTTGATGTTTATTTCCTAAGTGAGCTTTGATGCATTTCTTTCTCTCCTCACACCTCCTGTTTCTTTAATTGACCAATAAGGGCACTGGGCCAAGAGATCTCGAAGATATGGGAAATGTCTCCATGGTGTAATTGTTATTAGTGAGTATACCAGGAGCATTTACCTACTTCTGTGCACCGTGTTGGGATGCTGACCTAATAGCAACATACAACGCAACATCCCACCTGGAACACATATCAGGCATTCAGAAATAGCCATGCTCCATAAATATTTCATCATGGGTAACTAAAACCTGCTTGAGTGTGTGCTTTCACCATGCCCAACTCCAGATGCTTTGTCCACTAGCACCGCAAATGCCACAGTGACTTAGCTGGGATAGTTCCCGGTGCAGACTCTGAGACAGGAGGTATTTACTCAGAGACTGCCAATGGAAGACATGATGAGCAGCGGGGATCGGGGAACAGAGAAGGGAGAAGCTGTGTTGGGTGTATTACTGGAGTGGTCACTGTTGCCAGCAACTAGATGCAATCTCTAGGGTTGTTTAGAAGCTGAGGGAACATGGATCAAAACTGTCCCCTTCTATGTGTATGGGAGTGAATGCGCTTGTTCATCCACTGCCTTGCAGGCCTGGATTGTGAAGACTCTGTTCAGGGATCAACGGTCTGGATCATTAGTCCATTCAGGCAGCTGCTACGGGGAAGAGTCCCCAGACAGAAACACAGAAGACAATGAGGTATAAGGTCCTCAGGACCAGTGACCTCAGGGATGCATGGATGTCTCTGATATGCTGGAGTTGGCTCCTGTGAGTTCCCAAGAGCTGACTGTCAACCTTTCAGGAATTTTTGCTAACTGGTTATTATGCATAGATATTACTAAAAATTGCATTTAAAAACGTATAATTAAGTAAGTGATATGAAAGGCAAAGGGAATCCAACCTCAAATCTCTTTTAATTACTTTGCTATTTTGTTCATGCTCTCTACTCCGAGGTTGTTGTCACGTAGTAATTTCTTCCTGAGACTTTTCCTGGGGAAATGTAAACAAATGTCTGCTCACCTTGAGTGGGGGAAGTGATGATGGACCAGAGAAACGATTCCATAGCAGTGCAATTTTGTAAGACAGTTTATTGGGGTGACTTACAAGTGAAGCAGCTTGTGACTTATGGGGTGAAGCATGGGTGAGGAGTTATATACAGGGGCATGGATGTCTGAAAGGCAGGAGCGTCACTGAAAAACCAGCCCTGCTTTGAACCTGGTCAGTAAAAAAAAAAAAAAAACGGCAGTTCTGTGACCCTGCACAGCGTTCAGCAGCTCCCTAGGTCACAGTCTTTATTGCCCATGTAGCCTTAGAAAGAAGGGGCCTTGTGAACTTGATACATTTCATGGATTTACTGACAACATACAACGCAACATCCCACCTGGAACACATATCAGGATGTTGTTCACATCCTGACACTCGTGAGTTGTTCAAATCCTGAGTCTAGGGTTGAATACTACAGTTCAGAGGAAACTATTACATAACACATATTCATGCAGTAAAAACACAATGTGACGATGCATATGGACATCAGCCATTTGGGGGACTAATAAGTCATGGAACACGGTAAATAGTATTGTTGCTTTTACTTTCTGCTAACGGGTCATTGGCTGAGTTGTTTACAATAAATGTACTTTAGAACTGTGGCTCTAACAATGTTGCTGTCCTGGCCACAGTTGGGAAATTGTAGATTTGGGAGGTGGCTTATGGATTCAGGAAGGAAGCCTTCACACCCCCTTCAGTCCTGACCCACACCAGCAAAGAAGATGATTCTATGCGGCTTGTCTCTCCTCTGGCTTGACTAAGGTCTAATTCCACACATTTTAAAAGAAGGAAGAAAAATAACATCACATCTGGACCTTCAGCTGTAATGGAGTCTGAGAAAGACAAGATATTAATTATCCCATTGCTGCAATGAAACACCTGACCAAAGCAACTTGAGAAAGAAGGGTTTGCTTTGGTTTAGATCCAGTAGTTATACTTCATCGTAGAAGGGACGTCATGGAGCTGGAGATGGCCGCTCACATTATGTCCACTGTCAGGAAGCAGAGGACAGGCCGAGAATTCTTGTGCTCACCTCACTTTCTCCTTCTCATGCAGCCTGGGATTCTTGCCCACCTAACAGAAATGCCCATGTTTAGGGCTGCTGTTCTCACCTCAATTAACCTAATCTAGATTAGCCCTCAGAGCCATGCCCAGAAATCTGTTTCCATGGTGATTCTAAATCCTGTCAAGTTGGCAGTCAGGATTAAGCATCACAGATGGGTTTTAGATTCACAATACATGCTAGGAGAAATTTGGGGACCAGCAACACTAGGCACCTTCCTGGGGAGCTAGAGAATAGTGACTACATTATCACAGGCCTCTTGCTTTCCTATCCTGGAGCCTAATACAAAGCCAAGTATATAGTGGGAATTGTGTATCAAAAGAAATACTGAATATGGAAAGAGAAATTATGTTTTCTTTTGTTTCATCAAGAATTGAATTCTCCATGAGATTTAGGATCAAGAAAAAAACATGTGGCCCGAAATGAATGCTTCTTCTTGCCTGTTCTTGCCCTCCCTTCCTGCTTCTTCTTGTATCCTGTCTCTCTTTCCTCTATGTCTCTCTGTGTCAATCCTGGCAAACCCTCCCCGTGGGCTCAGCTTCCATCATCAGCAAACAGCCTTTTCCCAAGGCCCCACCAAAGCACTTATCCTCAGTCCACCGTGCAAGCCCGTGCAATGTGTGCTTCCTCTCTTCCAATTACTCACCTCCTCCGAGGCCATCCCTCAGTGCTGTGGGATTCTCAGTTCTGCAGGAGCAAATCATCAAAGCTCAGGTCTGGTGTTAATGGGCAATGTGCTGCAGGAAATGGCTTTCCCCTTTAGGGAGGGCCAAGCTTCTGTCCTTGGGAACCTCCACTGGGAAGCTGGGAGCTCTCTGCTAGGAGGATATGTCTATTTCCCATTCGGTGCTCTCCAGGGCACTGCAGGCTGCAGGAGTTCACGCGCCCTTTTCCAAACATGAAATACATGGCTATTTTGCAACATCACTGCGTCCCACTTCCCCTCACACTTCAGTAGGGCTTTTCATGATGTATTCTGCAGGAAGAGACCTTGGGATTGGGCTGCTAGCTCTGGTTTGTCATGGTGAGGGTCTGGCTTTTTCTTTCTTAGTTGTTCAGGTTAAGGAAGTTCTAAGTGATTGCAGTTCTACCCAGATATTCTTTGGTGAGTACTGAGTACCAATCCTGCTGGTTATTGAGACAGGGGCACAGCCTCTTCATGAAACTGCATAATGTTGGAGCAAAGCCTAAGGATCTCCAGATGAGGCGGGCTCCTTCCTTCGCTGACTTGGAGACACCTGTGCTACTCTTCCATAGCAAACTGCCTGTTCGGCCCCCATCCTGGCAGACAGAATGAGACTCATGCACCTGATGAGTTGCTCTGCTTGAGGAAGGGAAGGCACATAGTCCACACCCCATACCGTTTAAGCTGATTAGGCAGGATTCCCTAGGACATTATTTTCCTTTCCAAGCTGGAGAAAGAATAACAAAGGGCAGGCAAGCATCCCCCTAGAGACCCAAGACACACACACACACACACACACACACACACACACACATGCATATGTATATACACACACAGAGAGTCTTCTGACATCTCCACGTTCTTGAAATCAAATTACGTACTCAGTGTTGTGTCCTGTTTTCAAAAGTTGTGCTTTGCTAAGTCATTTTGAGTTAGTCAGTCAGGTCAGAGTGTGAGGCCAGGTTCTGACATCTGAGAGTGAGGCATTTACTTGCTTGCTCGATTTGACATGCTTACCCCTCCTTCTGCAACAGTAACACTTTTAGCACTGATGAGATACTTTGAATTACATAGCCATTTTCGTGGGATGCCAGACCCATTTCTAACATGCAGAAGAGTGAGTTTGGTTCCCAGCATCCTCATCGGGAGCTCACACACTCCTGGAACGGTAGCTCTGACACCCTCTTCTAGACTCCGCAGGCACCTGCACTCACGTGTGCACACTCCCACGTATACACACAATTAAAAATAAATCTCTTTTTAAATTGCCTTGTATACCATGAAGCAGATGGATTTCCTCTGATCTTGGCAGCCTGCAGTGCAGGTGCTATTTGTACAGTGAGGAAACTCCTACCTAGAGCCTTCGCAGCAGGGCTCCGGAGGGTTTGCCAAGGCATCGCAGGCTGCTTTCTAGTGTCCTTGTTTGCTCTTTAGAATGTTTTGCATTTTTGATATTAATATCACCATCGTTACCAGCATCACCATCATGACCAACACACATCATCATCATTTGTTGTCATAGCAACCATCACCACCGCCACCATCACTATCATATTGTCTTCTTCCTCCTCCACGTCTTCCTCTATCTCATCCTCCTTCCCTTTCTCCCTCATCATTATTCATTAGTCCAGACCTTCCAGAGTCTCTTTTACTTTTTCCTACCTTAGATATTTTCTCTTTATTCCCTGTGCCTCAAACATTTGTTCAGTTCTAACCCCCAGATCTTAGCTCTAGCTCCAGCTTCTTAAATGCCCCTAGAATGCCCCATGTACTCCTTTTTTATTGAACTTTAACTTACACTCAAGGGCATCTTCAGCCCATATTCTCCAGAAATCCTCTTCCTATCTCCAGAGCTGCCTGAGAACCTAGCACAGACGAGAACTTGAGCATTCATCCATTTCACTTAGCATCCCTTCAAATCCACAGGGTTTGGTATATTGGGGAAACTGACATTGCACCTGGGAGAAGGAGCTGGAGCTCCTGCAGCTGTGCCTGGCTGAATGCATGTGGAACTCTCCAGAAGCTCACCCAATGTTCAGAGCTGTGGTTCAGGAATTCAGGTATAGGATCATCATCAGGGGGCTGTTTGGGGGCAGGGTTGGGGAAGTAAACACTTCTGCCTGGAACCCAAATATAAATATGGTTTGCTGAGGTCCTGGGTGTGTACGGTGGGTCTGATGGTAGTTTGTGAACTACTGACTTAAGAGACCCTGTAAGAGTACAGGGTCGTGCTAATAAAGATGGGTGTTTCCTGGTGGTTCCTGGTAGTCTGACCTCCCAACAAACCAACTGCATGGGGATTTCCAAGGATGAGTGGGCCTTGAAAATTCTAGCTAGATAAGTGCTCCGGGGGTGTTTTCTCATCTGGTGCCTTTGAGAAAGCTGACTGAGCTCCAGACCCGCCCAATTAGTACTTAATTGTATCCCGGTTTATCTTCTTCTCCAGTTAGTTCCACACCAATTAAGCTCCTAAGAGACCCATACAATACTGTTTAATTCTGAATGGCCCTGAGAGCTAGGGTAGGAGTGGCTGGTGACTGTAGTATAGAAAACTGGGTGCAGTGTGTGTGTGTGTGTGTGTGTGTGTGTGTGTGTGTGTGTGTGTGTCTCCCGTTCCTCTCAGCTCTATAAGACTGGAACCTTCTTGTTGCTTCAGGGCCACTTCAAGGCTCTCTTACTCCATGAGCTCACAACACATGCCCTTAGTGGGGTGTGAGCTCATGACCCTTTGCTTTTTTTTATGTGGAATTATCTAGGATTAGTGCAGCCCCGAAGGGTGAACTCTAGAAAGTTCCTGGCCTGATACATTTGTTTTTTTCTTTCTACCCTCTTGGGTAAGGGGCACATTTTATCCACCCAGCATGGAAAACAGTAGCTTATATATAATACCAGTTCAATTCTCAGCAGCACTATTAAGAATTAAAATAATACCAGAGCTGGGATGATTTCTCTGTGTTAAGAGCACTTGTTTTTCTTGCAGGGGATTGGATCGAGTTACCAGAACCCTCATGGTGGTTCACAATCATTCAGTTCCAGGAGACTTGACACTCTCTTCTGATCTCTGTGGGCACCAAGCACACATGGTGCACAAACACACATGTGGGAAAAGCAATATATACATAAAATAAATAATCTAAATTTTTTAAAAATAATTAAAGTAACATTGCAAAGAGTAGGAATAGATGTGTGTGTGTGTGTGTGTGTGTGTGTGTGATTCCACTCTGCCCAAAGGCATTCGTTAGTCTTTTTTACTGACCAGTATCCAACCAGTGGGATTAGACATTCGCTTTTCTAATATTTTTGTTTCATTGTTATTGTTTTCTGAAAGAATATAGTTATTCACTTCTCAGAGTAAGTAACTAATTTTTTTTAATGCTATCCCGGACTTGGTCCAGATGCTTCACTATTGAAAGTCTCTGAGTATTTGCTTCTTTGTCACTAAAAATAAAAATGAAAAAAATCATTGTTTTGTAACTCTAACCACCTCTGGAAAATATTTAGTACAGTACACACATGCAGCGAGCTCTCCATAAATTGCTAGCTGCACAATATAACGCAGACAATTTGAGACACAGACAGAAGACAGAGCATATATTTCATTCCTATCAAAGGAAAATCAAAACAAAACAAAACAAAAGGAAATTATCAAAACCCAGTGTGGGTGGCATTGTGACGGAACTGGCGCACACATTTTGGGAGACTGTTTATCAGTGCACCCAAGAGTCATAAATATTTTTACATACCTTTACCACCAAATAGCAGTTCGAGGGATTGCTGCAAAAAGAATGGCTTTTAGAGCAGAGCAATTCAGATGTAGGCATCAGTGTAATTTACAGATCTGAAAAGAAGAAATAACGTCAACGTAAACAGGAACGGCTTTATGTAAATGACTGCAGACATGTAATGGGATATCTCAGCAATTAAAAAGGCTAAAAACAAAGCCCAGGCAAACATCTCCCTGATGGGAAGTGACAAGTATAATGCTAAAGACACTATTCTCTGTACATCTGGGCTAAAATGATGCAGGCTGCTATCTTTGCTTGCTGAGTAAGAGAGGCAGGGAACAGAATGATGTATGTTTGCTTTGTTAGGTTGGTTTTAAATTTATCCTATATATGTAGAATCTCCCTATGTTTTAAATCCTTTTAATAGTTCTGTAAGGTAGCTTTTATTAGCGGCTTCTTGGATGAGGACACAGTATTTTATCAAATCACATGTGTGCAGAAGACAGTGAGCCTTAAGTGACTTTGGAACCTTTAAGAGCTGGTGCCTGGTGGGATGTCTTTAGGTCACTGGGATGTGCCTTTGCGGGAAACCATGGGAGCCCAGCCTCGTTTCTTTTCTTGCTTTGGGTCACTAACCATGATGGGACTAATTTGATCCACTATGCGCTCCCTCCACGATGCACTGCCTTGTCAACAGGACTGGGACCTCCAAACAGTGGCATTTACTCACCGAGGAGATTTGTTATAGTGTTAGAAAGATGACTGACACACACCACTACAAAGAGAACAGATGGCGCCCCATGTGAGCTCAGTCTCCCCACAGGACTGTGAGGACTGCAGTTTCAAGGCCCTAGCTCTGCGATGCTTGTTGACAATTGACAGCTGACAGGCTGGAAGACGGACATTTAAGTCGCAAACAATTTAGCACAGAGTAAGTACTTACTGAAAGCACACGAGGAAGAAGGGACGTACTGTGTTTTGGCATTGAGACTGACCCTTCCCCTTGCCGACTGCAGCCTTCTGCTTCAGCAAGACAACATCTCTGTGGCAGTGGATTAATCTGCAAACCTGACCAGCGGTCCTGACTGGGGAGGCCTTCCCAGAGGGCAGGCTTTCTGTTAGAGAGCCCAGTGAGCTTTGTCCTCACTGAAAGGATAGACCTTTTTAGAAGCCAGAGAGTTCCAGGCATGGCTTGGTAATTGCCCAGCCCCCCGCTAGCGCTTCCATTCTTGGCTTTCACAATGCAGTTCAGTCTCATGATCATTTTTTATCTCCCTCAATGGAGCCTGACATATGACAGCCATCTATATTAGGATCTTAGGCAACCATGGCTCTCCCAGCATTGTCACCCACACTGCCATGGCCTCAGCTCAGCCCCTCATCATTTTTTCTTCGGATAATTACCATGGTCACTAGCTAGTTTCTTAGCATCTTGGCTTACCCACCTCTATTCCATTCTCTGCAGCAGGCAGTTGGCCATTTCTACAGAACAAATTGAGCCATTTCACTTTTTGAAAACCCCACAGGCTCCCTATGGTTGCACAGCAGAATTTCTCAGGCTGACTTAATGAGCTTTCACAAGGTAGGCTGGAATGAGATTCACAGTCTAATGCAACTGGGGAACCCTTGCTTAAGCACACATAACCAAGTGCTTCTGTCCATTGACTACAGGACTTCTCAGAACCTTTACCAAGTTGAAGCACATTGTGAACCTCCAAAGGGATACTGTAAAATCAACTACCATGTTTACCTTCTCAGAAACTGTCTTTGGTTCTACTGAACTCTTTATAACAGTTGAAGAGTCTCTAAGTTCTTTAGTTAAGTGCAGATGTTTCTTTGTTTTCTGACTTCCTGCCCATGTCCCCAGCTCAAACTCCTGTATTTCTTTCACCCCCTTGCTTTCTGATAACTAAGAGCCTGTGTGTCTGTAGTTCTGGTATCTAAAAAGTTTACCCGCTATGCTCTTTGGTAGCCTGCTTAATTCTTATTTACCCTTGAAACTTTAATTTAGCCTTGGATTTTCTGGAAAGTAGCTTCCAATCCTGATCTATGCAGCTCTATTAGGGTTGAATTATATATACCCACTCTTCAACATCTCATGGTTTTCTATTACAGTAACTTTCACTTAGTCTTGTGTGTGTGTGTGTGTGTGTATGTATATAGACACAAGTCTCTCTCTATAACCTTGAACCCAATTCTGCCTGTCTCACTCTCCTAAATTCATGGATGACACTGTGATCCACCACACTGGATGCTTCACAAAGCCAAATAACTGACAGGTTGGATGGGCATTTCTTGTCTTAAATGCTACAGATCAGAAGTATTTTAGACTAGAGAGGGGTTTTCCTTGTATTTGAAAATACTGCACATGTGTTATGACATTTATGTCTGTATTTTCTGGAGGGGACCCAAATCTAACCATAAAATTCATTCATATTTTATTTAGACCTTAAAGCATAGCTTGAAGGTAAGTTCATACAATATTTAAAATAATTTGGTGCACGATTAAAAGTTCGGTGGTGTGGCATTCTTCACATGCGGCATCAGAGCAGTGTTCAAGAAGTTTCAGTGTGGGGGAACATTCTAGAATTCACATATTTCAGATCATATATAGCCCTATTTACGGATCCATAGTATGTATGTACGTATGTATGTATGTATGTATTATGTATCTATCTATCTATCTATCTATCTATCTATCTATCTATCTATCTATCTATCTATCTATCTGTTCATCTATTGCCCATTAGGTTTTGTGATCAAAATAGACAACATAAATAACTTAAAGGAAAAAGCACTTTTTTTGCTCATGGTTTCAGATGGTTCAACTCTTAGTTGCTTGGTCCCATGGTCACAGGCGGTCCATCACAGCACTGGAAGTGTGAGACAAAGCTGCTTTTCACTTCATATAGACAGGAGGCAGAAAGAGGCCAGGAGTAAGGTACTCTTAAAGACCTGCTCCCAGGTCTTTCTTTTAGGGAGGATGCACACCTAAGTTCCTAAAAATCCCTAAAACATTATCAGAGGTTGAGAAAAAGTTCCCAACACCTGAGACACTGTGGAGACAGCTTTAAATGCAAACCCCAACAGGAGACGCAACCTGAACTGAGAGTGAATTTTCCGAGAATGATTGACACAGTGGCGTAGGACTGCCCATGCGGTGCCATCGATAGGTGTCTATCCATTTATTTGTAATTAGATCATGTCTCCCTTTCTGACCATTCCCCACAGCCGTTCCCTGCAAAGCCTGCTCCCGAGACCATGTCAGTTTCCAGGAACAAAACTGTGCCAATTTGATTTATTCCCTGAGAATTTGGACTTCACAGTTGTCAGAAGGTCATTTTCAAGGAAGTACTCCTGCACTCTGGTGGTCTTTCTGTGCGAGAGCAGATGGAGCAGCGGAAGCTGCAGGGAGGGGGGAGGGAGGAAAGCAAAGTCTAGGCACTGTTTGTGGGACAGCGAAGATGAGGAGATGCAGTGGCCTCTATTCTTAAACTCTCTTAGGTTTCTCCTCACAGCGTGGTTGAGGCCCCAGCTACCTTGTTTACCATTGAATTACGAGTCTATTTTTGTAATAAACTTTCTTTTTCCGGTTCAGCTTATTTGAAGGGGTTTTACTGTGTGTTTCCCATGCAGCCTTCACTGAACATCATCAGTTCTTTCTCCTTGGAAGACTTGAAATGCAGAGAACCCTCTCAATATGCATCTCTGTCACAGCCACATTGTGAATATTAATGACAATGCTTAAGCAGGTCGATCGCACATTGAGAATATGAAATATGTGTGTCACTTAAAAACAAATGATTGTCAACATGGCGCCTGGGCTGAATTAGTCTCTCCCAGATTGTCACACTGATGTGAGGGGACGCTAAGGCAATGTGTTTATGCCAGACTTTATGGATCCCAAGGTCAAGACCAAAACATACGGCTTCAGGAAGGTGCTTTCCCACTAATGATTTGTTATCATTAACTTGACTCGCGGGTGGATTTATAGAGAGAAAAATGTTAATAAAGGCCCTCCGAGCTCCACTGCTGCTTTGCGGGGTTGTCATTCCATTAAGCAAATTCAAGGCAACGTAATTGCTACAAGATTCTACATATCCGCAAATGAACTTGTGAATTTATTTGGGAAATGAATGGGTTTTAACTTGGCTTGTTGAATTAATTCTATCTTCCTTTTTTTTTTTCCAGACGATGTTCTGACGAGGGGTTTCTAATAGCTGTGGCAGTCATTCCAAACAGTTTACCCTTGAGATTACAGACAGATAAATTCTGACTCTGTCATGTAGCAGTGGCAGTACCATAGCTGAGTCTTAGTTTCTTCATTTGTCAAATAGGCATAATAATATTTAGTTCGTATGGCTATTCATATATCTCAGGACGAATGTTTGAAGGTAGCATGTGGCGTTGAGGAGATAACTCAGTAAAGTGCTTACAGTGTGGACATGAGGTAGGGCCTGATTCTCAATCCACATAAAAATGTGGTTGCAGGGTCTTACACCTGCAATACCAGTGCTGGCGAGGTTGAGACAGGAGGGTCCCTCAGGCTGGAAGGCCAGCTGGTCTAGGCAAGCTGCTAAACTTCAGATGCAGTGATGGGGCTCTGTGAGAGAACAAAAAAAATGAAGAAGCAATTGAGGAAGACACCCAGAGTCAACCTCTGGCCTGTACATGTCCTTGTCAGCATATACAAATGTACTTGTGCACACATGTTCCCATATACATTGCAGACATACAAAGAGGCTAGTGGGCAATAGTTAGCAACTATTATTTCATAGTTTTACATGTATGTATGTGCGTATACATATGTCATAGGATGTGTGTGGAGCTCAGAGGACAATCTGTAGAATCAATTTGCTTTTTCTATCAAGTGAGTTCTAGAGATGGAACTCAGCTCGCTAGCCTTTACTTGTTGAAGAGACAAAAGTGGTCTGAGAATACTAGTTAGTAAGAAAGAAGCTATAATCATGGTGCCCGGAATGGTAACCTTGTCTCTCTGATGTGTTTCCGTCTGGTTTTCTTTCTAATGTAGCTTCTGAACTCTTGGTATAACAACAAGGTGGTAGCAGGATTGGTTGCTGCCCAAAGTGAGATGGAGTCTTCCACATCAATCAGGGTTTCTGAGACAGACCAAGTCCAGATGTGAATCTGATCAGGCAGTGTGAGCACCTCAAAACCATTAGTTGACTGGATGATCTGGGGTTTGAAATATTTAAATATTTATATTTATGACTGTTTTAATATAGTCCCCTCTCTTAAAGTCTACAATGAATAGCAAACTTATGAAGGCAGCATGCATGATAAAATGCTTGATGAAAATATTTTGGCAAAACATTTCTTCTCATAGAGTATACATTTTATTGGAGAAATAAGTGAGATAGTGGACATCTCAGGAAGTAAAATGCATAGCTTATTGTATAGTGATAACTGATACTGGGGAGAAAGACATATCAGACAAGGAGAACTTGAGATGTCATTACCTGTTGAGAATCACTGATGCAAAGTAGATTGGCTCAGGGCTGCAGAGCAGGCTCAGCAGCTAAGAGCACTTACTGCTTTTCTAGAGGACTTGCCCTTGGTTCCTAGTACCTGCAATGGATAGCTCACAACCATTTGTAATGTGAGATCTAATATCCCTGAGATCCTTGCAAACACACACATACATACACACACACACTCACACACAAATGATAAATATAAATTCTTCAAAGTAGAGGTGCTGGGAGAGGATGCGTTGAGGAGGTGGTATCTGAATAGAGACCAGAAGGAAATGAAGTGGTAGCAACTCAAAGAGACATGAGGGCTGGGTGAAAATAAAGGTTCTAAGGTGGAAGAAGATAAAGAGTGTGAGGAACCAAGAGGAGGCTAAGGGGATGGCAGAGAAGTCAAGGAGAGGCAGAGAGGCAGATGACAAGGGTAGGGCAGGCAGTAGCAGATGTGAAAGATCTTTGGACCATTGAGTGTTGAAACTTCGGCTTTGTCTCTACTATGGTTTGGATAGGAAGTACCCTGCATAGATAGGCTCCTGGGTGTGGACCACTTAGTCCCCAGCTGTCGCCATTACTTTAGAAGGGTATGGAAAACTTAGGAGGTGGGATCTAGCTGGAGGGAGTACATTACTAGGGGTGGGTCTTTAGGGGTCTCTTATCCATGGTCCCTTCCTTTCACCTGTGCTTTCTGATCACCATAGTGTGGATTATTCATAAATCTATTATGCCTTTGAAACGGAGACCTCTTTTTTTTGTCAAGTATTTTGGTCACCGGAAGGTAAAAGTAACTAATTCAGACCCTGAGGATAGAGTCAAAGCAGTAAAACTCCACAGTGTTCACAGGTTCTTATCCTGCTTGGCAGTATCTTCTTGACTGACACCACGCCATATTTGAGCTACTGGTCCCCAGGAATGTGACTAGTGAGACGGAAGTGGGGATGCTGAATCTTTCACTTTCTTTCATTTGAATTAACTTAAATTTAAAAATCATTGCTTGATTCAGATATTGGAAAACTTTTATAACTGCATTTGGACCAACTTGAATGCATGAAGCTAGTTCAACTGTCAGTTTATGAGACCTAAATATAGACCAGGTATTTCTGATAAAAAAAAACTGATGATCAAAACTGAAATATGGCATAATTAGAAAAGACACTGGATTGCAAAAGCAGAGGATGACAAAATTAAGGTTAAAAAAAAGCTCAATTGTATTTTTAGACTAATGTTGGAATAACTATATTTTGAATACATTGGGTCCAATAAAATAAAATAGCATGGATTTCACCTGTTTCTTTTTGCTATTTTGAAATATGTATCTACTAGAAGATTTAAAATTAAAGACATGATTCACATTCTATTTCTATCAGAGAGGGCTGACTTAGGAAAAACCTTCTACCTACCTGGCAAGCACATATTAGCAGACTACTTCACTCATTCATCACCAATGTGCTGGATACTTACAGGGGACAGAACACAGTGCACAGAAAGGAAAATGCAAGACTTAGACTTAAAGGAACAGAAAGTTGTACCTTTATATTTAGGGTTTGAATAGGAAGTACCCTGTATAAGTTCCTGGTACTGACTACTTGGTCTCCAGCTTGTGGCACTACTTTAGAAGGGCACAGAAACCTTATGAGATGGGATCTAGCTCAGGAAACCACATGTATATGTTTATAAACATATATGTATAGAAACAAGAATTGATAAACAAAGAGAATATGCATTTGAAAGCAATGTGTAAGCAAAAACTAAAATAATGAGAAACCATAGTGGGAAAACACAGCATATTGGAGAGGGACCTTAGATGGGTGGTGGAGAAAGACACTCTCTGAAGTTGGAGAGTTACTATTGTCATGAAGGTAATTATCCAAGCTGACCACTGAAGTGTTCCCTACCCCCAACCACAATGCTATAAAGATGATTGCCAATATCTCTGTTCTTCTGGGTAAGTCAATTAGCTATAAAGGACTCTCCCTGAGCGAAGAGGTTGAATCTTAGTCACAGGTGATGTGGGGTTCCCCTCTGTATTCTGTGAATATGTTTCACTACCATTGGTTAATAAAGAACCTGCTTTGACCTATGGAAGGGCAGAATATAACCAGACTAGAAATCTGAACAGAGAGATATATAGGGAGAATAGGCAGAGCCAAAGAGATGTCATGCAGTTGCCAAAGAAGTAACGTATTGGCACAAATAAGTCACCTCCTAGTGGCAATACTCAGATTAATAGAAATGGGTTAATTTAAGATGTAAGAGCTAGCTAGGAATACACCTAAACCATTAGCCAAACAGTGTTGTAATTAATGTAGTTTCTGTGTGATTATTTGGGCCTGGGCAGCTGGGAAACAAAGGCGCCATCTCCACTTACACACAGGTTCATGTGAGATTTCTGGGTCAGGTGCATGAGATCTTGGTAAGGATTTGAATGCTGGTCCTTTGAGAGATGGAAGCACTGAATAGGTGCTGGTTTCATCAAGTTTGATGTGAAGAAAAATTTCAAGGAGGTGAACAGGAACTGAACTGTTGTCAAGTTGAATGAATAATACATATGGAAGAATGGGAATTAATGCCTGTGGGCAGAAACCTGGTGAAAGGGTGGGATATAGCAGGGGAAGAATGCCATGCTTAGAGGTGATGGGTTGTGTGAGCTCTGGGTAGGGGTACTCAGGGCAGGAAGCTTAGCACAAAGGTATGAACTGGGAGCTGCCAACCAAGATTGACTATATACCACCAATGGGTGTGGTTTTCTGAGTTCTGATCCACTGACTCAATGGTCTAAGAGATAAATGATACCTAATTATAAATTAGGAAACTTGCCATTAGAAATGTGATCCCCTGTAATTATAAAAAGCCCCCTACTTCAGAATCTGTAACTTATGAGGGAAAAGATAGGGGAAAAAGCATCTCAATTATGCTTTTGATATGTACTATATGTTGATATTTTGAATGATTGGGTTAACAGGAGATATTGATATTAATTTTATCTGCTTATCTTTTAGTTTAGGGAAAAATAGTTAGAAATTTGTAAATGACAAATACGTTCCCATTGTGTTTTATTGGAGAGCATTGCTGCTTGCTGTCCTGATGTACTTGGGAACTCTACAGGATCTACACAGTCCAGCCCAGGGGTCTTCTCTGAGGTAGTCTTTAGAAGGCTGTCAAGCAGTACATTGCAAGTATATCTAAGGTGTTGGTACTGCACTAGATGCCCAACCATAAGTTCTTATGACGTTAAATCAAGTTTTCTCCTCAAAGGGGAAACAGTTCTGAGTTCATGTTTCCTTGGTTTCTTTCCACACAGAACCTTTATTTAATGCCCCATGTCTCTTTTACTGTGAAGCAGAAACTCTAATTCTAATTTTGAAGATCACGTATGTGTGATATCTGGTCTTTAGTCACATGGGGTAGCTAAGGTTCAAACCTTGACCTTGGGAAAATAGTGATTGTGTTGAATCCTTGACATAAATGTAGAAAGGGGCCTAGATAACTCATGCAACACTGATGGAAATTGAGACTCAGAGAGAGTAGATATTTATCCAAGGTCATGTGATCAACAGCTTTTTTCTTCATCAATTCCCTTCCAGATGGAATCTCATGGGGTAAAGTTAGTTTTCATCCATCTGAGGTCAGACAGCAATGAACCACCATTTTTCTAGATCATTACTGAGACAATAAAACCAAGATTTATTGAGCACTGACCTTGAACCAGGAAAAGGGTGTGAACCAGGCCAGTGTTTCCTTCATAATTCTTTCCACACACACACACATGTGCACACACACATGCACACACACACACACACACACACACACAGATTAGATTCCCTTTCAGTCTCCAAAGACCTCCTGGAAGCCACAGCTGCACATCTGGCTTTTTTCTCATAAGGAGACCAGTGGCTACAGACATCTGCAGCTGCACATGAGCACAGGCCAGGCTGGATGTGCTAGAGAGACTTGCATGACAGCGCTACTATTTGCTCTACCAACCAGGTCTGATCTTCTCCAGGGCTTAGAGCAGAGAGCAGGGAGATAAGGTCTGTCCGAGAGACAGGACCTCCCACATGTTGTTTATAAGCACATCTCCTGACATCTTGTGCATGTCCCCACACTGGCTTCCATCCTAGAAAGCCAGGTCACGTCACACACACACACATACACACACACTTCATTTTGATGTATTCCAGGCTGCTATGTAGAAATGTACAATGGAGCAGCTCAACCTTGTTATGGGGGTGAAGAGGGGGAGAAACACACATGGATAGACCTGAAAAGAGTCCTAACAGTGGTCAAGGATGCCAAGGAGCCCAATCTAGGAGGGAAATTTACTTTGGGGACTCTTGGGGAGGTTCTGAGTGACACAGGTCGGTGGCTGTGGACAGGAGATGGAAGAACATTGGTATGATAACACGTAGGAGGCAGGACAGCCTGTCGGGGCTCTCCTGTCAGTTCTCTGCGACTATAGCTTTGTTGAGTGTTTCACATCCCTAAAAATTACATTCTTTATCTGAAAAGAAGCGCTCTCAAATGATAGCAGTAGTTGATGTCTGGGGGGGTCTGCAGTCTATGAATGACTTTTTAAATGCTAATTTCCATTTCTTTACATTAACATGTTCTTCACAAAGTTTACATTAATTTATAACAATGATATTCGAGCAAAAGGTTTTATTTTTTTTCCTCCAAAAAGATAAGGACTTCCACAGACCAGCTTGCCAACCTGGAGCCAAGATGCCTGTTTCTAAGTCAGCTGCAGACCTTACTATCAGACACTCCATCTTCCTTTATCCCCTATCCCCACATCTTCATCAGAAAACAAACAAGCAAACATGACAATCTGAAGATTTAATGTGATTTATTTCATTTGAATATCAAAAAGTAAAGCAATAAACCAGAAAGTAATAACAGGGAGAGCAGGAGCCCTCTGACTTTGCCTCTCTGGTCCTTACTAATACCCCGTAGATACTTGTCCAATCTCTGGAACGTCATCCTATCGCCTTCGTCTCATACTGTGTGCCATCTCTGCAGCTTCTCCATGCCCAGAGTGTCCCCAAAGCCTCCACCATCCATCATCCTATTGTCTTCATCCCACACTTTGTAGCATCTCACCACTCCTCCATGCCCAGGATGACCCCAAGGCCTCCTATGAATTCTGCATTTCCTGGATTTTCACATATGTGACCGTGAGGGTTCTCAATGCTTGGATGGGAATTCAAATCTCTGAACTCATCATCTTCTTCATCTGCTTTGTCCAGGGACATTAGGAGCAACCAAATCAATCTCATAATATCTATTAGTTTTCCAGGGTGTTTGAAAGGATTGTGTACATGGCCAGTTAGCTCCTTGCACTTAGGAGTGGCTGATTAGGAATATACCATGGTGATGATTTGTGTATCTGTAGTGCTGTTTGTACTATGGACTATAAGTTCTCTGTTTACTCCTGGAAATGGGTCATTAATATTTTGAAATAGAATCATATTAGAGAGTCATTTCTGGAGCCAAAAGGGTCAATTCAGAGGACTCAGTGACCACAGATAACATTGCACAAATTATCTATATCAATGGCAAACACTGGCAAGGATGAAGGCTCCCTGTGTGAAGGAGGCAATGTTTTTCTGCATTGTTACTACTGATGTAAGCTGGTGTAGTCACATTTGAGAGCAATTTGGAGACACTGAGATCTTACATTTTAAGCTTGTAGTTCTACCTATAGATATATAGATCTAGAATAAGGAGACACATGCAGGAATGGAGATCACAGCATCATTTATGGTAGCAAAGTTGGTACCTATCTAAGTACCAAGAGGAAGGTACATGGCAGAAAATTGATATGTACTGTGCAATAAATCTCCCCAAAATACCACTTAACGGCAGGGAAGCAAGTTGCTGAGGATATATGTGGTAGGATATAATTTATATGATGATTAAAATGTAGAAAATAGGACCATAAATTGTCTTTATGCTCATACTGTATTCTTATTACCTTCAGGTGTGTTCATTTAACTGTTATATACAATTCCTTGAGTTTTAAATTTCAATAATTGTAAATTTTCAATCCTAGAATTTATTTCTATTTAGTTCAATTAAACACCTGCCTGTTTGTTTTCTTTGTCTTTGTTATTTTCCAAGTGTTTTCAACTTCTTATTTTCCATTTCTTTCAATATTGTATCTTTCATATATATGCACATATTTATTCTATTTTGGTCTTTTTAATGTCAAGAGACCTTAATGTGAAGAGGGTCAACTATTTCTGCAATTTTCCACAGGCTTTCTTCCCGGTTTTTCTTCTTTCCCATTCTTGATACCATTGAATTTTTGCTGTTTTTTTTTCTTGGTTGTCACTTGTTAATTTCACAGCTAGGGGGTTTCACTAGATGTACCTTTTCTTTTCTACAGAAACTTTCGCATTCTCTTCTTCAAGGTATTCAGAAGCAGTGCTAAACTCAGACACCATTTCTCAGCTTTGGATTTTATCTGCCTCTGGGGTAGAGCACATTCAGACCCCATGTTGGCACTCTACAGGGAGATTAGTCATACTTTCCCAGGGAGACATGTTCAGTGGAGGGAGGACATTTTTAGTGATCCCCTACCTCCCTGCAGCCTAAAGCAAATGCTTTCCCACTGCCTTTGCTAGAAGTGGTTTCCTAGTTCAGTCCAAACTGAAGGAGCAGTGTTCAAGATTCTCTACTTTCTGTGTAGGTATCCATCTTCTGTATGATCAAGGCCACCAGTTCTGATCTCCTCCTTCCCCACTCTATCCACACTGCTTCTCTCCCTCCTCTGTCCCCATTCCTCTACTTCATGCCCTCACTGTCCTCATGCCCCATTCCTCCTCCTCACCCTCTTCATTCCCCTCCCCTCCTTCTCACCCTCTTTCTTCTCTATTCTTCCTCTTCCCCCTCCTTCTTCCCTGCTCCTCCTCCTCACCCTCTTTTTTCCCCTCTCCTCCTTCTCACCTTCTTCCCCTCCTCTTCTTTCCCCACTCCTTCTCACCCTCTTCCTTTTCCTGTTCTTATCCTCCTCCTTCCCCTCCTCCTTCCTCTCTCCTCACCACCCTCTCTTCCTCCTCACCCTCCTCCTTCCCTTTTCCACCTCCTCTTATTCTTTGTTTATTCCTCCTCCTCACCCTCCTATTTCCCTCGTCCTTCTCCTCTTCTAACTCTTGCTTACACAATTATTTTCTTTCTTTTTTGTTGCAGGAACATTCAAGGCCACCTGTGTGCCTGTGTAACAGTGTGGTCACCTCTTGTTTCCCGATTTTATTTCACTTTTAGACCCTATGACTTCCCTCCTTTTAAAAATGAGATTATTGATGGGGTGAAGGGAGATCTAGGGTTTTTTTTTTTTTGTCATAAATGCTTTGTGTGAACTGACCTTCCTCAAAAGGCTACATCGGGGTGGAAGATTCTGCAAAGCAGACTGACTGATGAGAACTCTGAATGCAGGGAAGTTGGAATGTTATAGATGCAGAGTAAAAATGATCTCTAGTTTTAGTTTCCTTTAGAGTCGTTGTGCATCCACCTTCTTTGTCTGGCCTAACAGCCTTTTAGCCACCAGGTAAGACTTTTGGAGCTCATTAGCTTAGCTAAGGATGTCATCAGGTAGCATCTGAAACCTAGAGCAGAGCTCTCTCTCCCTGGCTTTGCTGTACCCACCTACATGACGCTTCCACCAAAATGCTCAAGGCACCTTGATTTATGACTTGCCTTCATCTGTGACTGTAACAATGTGTGTAACTGCTTCCATGCTGGACCATACTATTCAAGGAACAAATCCATGTTCCCAAGCCAGATTCATTTAGGTTGGCTCAGAATAAATTCTCTTTCCCTTTGAGGTGGGAGCTGTCATTTGCACTGATATTTGTAGTGGGACTTTTCATTATATCTAGTGTCCAGATTGTCTGAAGCAGAAGTACACACAAATTCTGTAAAGTGTGAATCTACTTGTGTGGACGCACATGGACATAAAATTATTAAATTTCATATGCTTTAAGTATCTTGAGATAATACAATGTTTATGACAGAACTTTTCTCTGAAAATCATAAAAATAAATGAGTTGAGGAAGAGAGACATAGAGATCTCAAAATTACCAATAATACATTTAAAAAATAATCTTAAGCAAATGTAGAAAATGATGCTAAGATGTCATATGAAGCTGTGTGGTCGTGTGCCTTGGACCTACTATATTATTGTCAACATGGCCCACTGGAAATACTTAACAGGTGAAAAAGGAGAAGGAAAGACAAAAGGAGAAACAAACCAAAGCAGGTGGGAATGGGGAAGCAGAGGAAAATGCCCACAATGCTAGTAAAATTGGGACACAGGAAGTCTCAGAGGATCCCCTGCTGCCATCAGAGCCTGAGTGCTAGGCACCCTCTGCTACCATGAGCATTGGGAACTCCGTGTTGACCCCAGCACTGTTGTTTCTGGACACCCGAGTCCTCATGCCGTCACCCCCACCTCAGTGGTGTGCAGGTACACCCGCTGGCAGAGCCCCGGTCACATCCTGCAACAGCGACACTTGGGATATGATATCAGACGTTTTCACCTTGTGTGTTAAGATTCCATGGACGCAGAGGGGACAGAGGTTCAAATAACAGACAACCAAAATTTAAGCCCTAAAAGCTGACTTGCTTACCACCGTTGAATCTTTTCTACAAGATCCTGACCACTGGTCAGATACTAGGCAGGGGCCTTCAGACACAATAGCCCCTTCCTGCGGCTCTCTCTGCCCACCTTGCTTTGTGACAGAAGGTAACTTCACTCCTACTGAGTGGGTGGCAAAAACATGGATTCACTCTTCCATAGGCAAGCCACAGACAATTCAAAGATTGGAATTCAGAGTGAGTTCAGACCGCTTTGACTCTGGGTTCTTTTTTTCTGAGACTTTTTCCCAGACAAAACTAAAGACAAATGTCCTCCATGCTTATACACACCCGTTTCTTAACTTTTCACCATCACCGGAAGTTCTGGTTTGTCCTCGTGCATGCTTTTCCAGGAGGGTAAGGTTAAAGAAAGGGTGATCTTTCTTCTTTGTTGTACTATAGATGATACGGTCTAATTAATGGGGAGGAACTAAGAGATCTCCCTGGATACCATAGCGAATAGAGACAATGTAAGGGAGTCATTTTCCCAAAGCCAGCTATAAAGATTTTCTTATTGTTTTTTAAATTGTTTCTGATATGGCGTCGGTGAGGGAAATTATCTATTTGAGGCTTTAGGGACTTTTCAGATGGTTCTGCTTAAATACATAGCTCAACAGTTTACAAATGACACAGGCTAATGATCTGCCGTTTGTGATTATGCATGTGGGAAGGGGTGTGGCCAGCATGTGGATGCCCCTGGGCAGCTCTTGTAGGTTTTAATGCTGTAGAAATAGCTTGCGTGTCAATCCCTAAGCCTTCTTCATACCACTTTGGCTCGCTGCATCTGCAAAACCCAGAAATTGGTCCCACATTCTCAAAATTAAAATTCAATAAGAAGCATCCTTTATTCCTCCTACTTTTATGTAGCAGACATGATACTCTGGTGACAAATACAGGTGAATTGAATTTCGTTTCTCTCCGTAATCGTTGTATCCAGCAAACGAATGTCTTAGTGATCAGGGATAAAAATAAGTGTAATGTCTGACCCTGAACTTGAAACTGCGTAACTGCTGCCAAATGCCATTCTATTTTACCGCATATCTGTTTTCCTTTCCACATTTCCTTCTTAGTTCTGCTAAATCTTCATTTACCTGCTAGCATCATAGCTCATTAGAGGGCTGCTTTGGGATGCACTGAAATGAGCAGAGCCAAATTTCATTCATCAGTATTCTCCCCCCAGGCTCTTAAACACTCATTCAAAGCCTTTAGTGTTTCCCTCCAAACCCAAGCTGTAGGCCATACATTGATACATCTCATTTTTCATTCAGAAATCTAACACCTATGGATCTAGCCAAGAGAACGAGGACCTTGCCTAATTTATGAATTGTAGTCAGAACAATAGACTGGTGAATGTTTTTAAAAATTGTATCTTGTTTGTTTGTTGCTTTTTACATTGCAATTAAAATTTCCCCTCCCTCCCATCTTCCCAGTTCCTCTTTGGCCCTCACCCCCCATCCATTTCTCCTCCACTGCTTTTCTTCAGATACGGGTGGGCCTTCCATAAATATCAGCTTGGCATGGTATATCAAGTGACAGTGAGACTAGGCACCTCTTCCTCTATTAAAGCTGGATGAAATAATCTGTTATGAGAAATGGATCCCAAAAGAAGGCAGCAGACTCAGAGTCAGCTCCTGCTTTCACTGTTGGGAGTCTCTCACAAAGACCTGTTGTGGGGTTCCCCTCTGTATGCTGTGAATATCTTTAATAAAGAAGTTACTTTGGGGCTATTACAGTGCAGAATAAGGCAATGAGGGAATTCCAAGCAGACAGAGGAGGAGGAGAGAGTAGGCAGAGTCAGTGAGATGCTATGTAGCCTCCAGAGGAGACAGAAAGAAGCTGCCAGCCGGAACCTTTGCCGGTAAACCACGAGTCTCGTGGTAAAATGTAAAATCATAGAAATGGGCTAATTTATGATATAAGAGCTAGCAATATGCTTAAGTGATTGGCCAAACAGTGTTTTAATTAATATAGCTTCTGAGTGATTATTTCAGGTCTGGGCAGCAGGGAAAGGAATGAGCAGCCTCCGCCAACAGTATGGCATATCAACGTTTGGGGCAGATGCCTACCACCCACTTCGGGTCTGGATGCTTATGTGCCCACTTGGGGTTGGAAGAAAAGTAGCTGAGACCATGCTCGTGGCTCAGCACTCTCTGCCAGGGTGGGTGGCGGGATCAGGTCTGCTAGGCGTGCACAGGCAGAAGAGCACGGCAAATTCCGGTTGCCATACACAGAGATATTTCCAGGCTGCGCACTGCACTGCATGGCAGATTCAGCCTTTACTCAGATGAAAAGGGTTATGTCCTTGATGGTGCTACCCAGAGTTAGGTGGTGAGCGAGGTGGTTCCCACCTGGTGGTTCCAGAACTGGCAGTAATGGTACCTCCGCCATATTGACAGACAGACAGAGGCAGAACACTGCTTACCATTTTAAAGTGCTCCTGGCAGCAACGATCTATTCCTGAGAGAATGTTGAGCACTGAAGACACTCCACTTGGAGCTTGTTTTCTGGCTTTTGGGCAAGGAACTGCCCATGCCTTGACCATTGACAAAATGCAAGATGTTTGGACAGGACAAGCAGCATGCAAGAAAAAAAGGCTGCCAAACCTTGCCAAGACAGGGTAAAACAGTTCTGAAAATTTTCCTGCCTTGGAAAATGGTCTGTCAGTTACTCTAGACCTTAGCCAAAGTTGGTTGCATGGCTAACCATGCACGATAATGCAAGTGAGACTTAAGGTGATTGCCCAGGTATCCAGTTGTCTCTGTCATCTACTGCACATTTTGGAAGTTGCTTGATTGCACTTCCTGCCTACTCAAGTAATACTATCTCCTTGCTCAGACCTTCAATGGGGTTGAAGATTAGATAGTCATGGTTACTCTCCTCTTATGACTTGGCCAAGCCATTTCTAATACAAGACTTAGACTCCTTAGGATAAAATAATTATTGAAAAATTTAGCATATGTTCCTCACTTAATATTGTTTATGCTGGTTGTAATTCTAAATTTTATCCTTGCTGTTGGTCTTATTGTATATAGTTTTATATTAGGCTTAGAACTCTTTAATTCAGACAAAAGGGGGAGGTGCTGTAGGAACTCCTTCAGCCAGTAGCCTTTAAGATAACAGCCCACTTGGGCATGACCTCATGCTGTAAATGCCAATGTAAATTGTATTTTAGCTCTCGCTCCCAGCTTCTGGATTCGGTTCCTATTCCCCATTCTTGCAGAGAGGACTGTGATCTGTGAATCTACCCCTAAATAAATAGCCCTTTTTATACTCAGTTCTGAGTGAGTGTGGGATTATTTTATAACTTCCATCTTCAAAGTCCAAGTTATGCAACTGTAACAAATATGCAGAGGGCCTAGGTCAATTCCACACAGGTTTCCTGGTTGGAGGGTCAGTCTTTGCAAGCCTGTATAAGCCCAGGTCAGTTGGTTCTGTGGGTTTTCCTGTAGAGCCCATGTCACCACTGAGTCCTGAAATTCTTCCTCCCCACATCAGCAGGATTTCCTAAGACCTGCCTAATGTTTGACTGGGGACCTTCACATCTATCTATTTCCATCAGTTCCTGGATGAAGCCTCTCTGATGACAGTTGGGCTAGACATTAGTCTATAAGTACAGCATCATGTTGGTAAAAGTCATTTTATTGACTTTTTTGTTCCATTTGTGTTTGGTTCTATCCTAGGTCTTTGGGATACCCTGCCTCTGGGTCCTGGCCCTCAGATGAGAGCTCCTTCTCAAGGGACCCATGCATTTTTATGTCCCTCATGGCTTAGCATCAGAATATATTATCCTAATTAAACTTATTAAAATATAATTTTTACATAGAGTTACATTTATCTATTCTGTGTGCATGTTTGTGTCCATGTGTGCCAAGGTATCTATGTGGGGGCAAGAAGGCAACTTGTAAAAGTCAGTCTCTCTTGCTTTGCCAGGCTGCAGGATCAAATTCAGTCCTCGTCATTGGTTCCTTTATCTGCTAATATTTCATTGGCCTCAGAAACGGAGTCATAGTAAAGATGGAGTGGATTAGACAGGGAGACCGAGAAGATGGCCTAGTGTGGGGGTGGGTTAGGAGATCAAATCAAAGGACAGATTTAGGATTGTGGAATCTGATGCTTCTTCAAAAGTCAAGCTGAAAACTCAGCTATAGAATTAGTGAAGCAGTGAAGGAGTTAAAGCTACAAAAGGGGAAGCCAGTAGAACTTAGGTCAACCTGAAAAATAGGGATGGGCCCCTTTAAGAAAGGCTGCTCCTTGTTGAGGGGAAGAGGGCTGCGAGTTATCCCTCCATCTATCAGAAGATCACAAGAAGAGAAACAGCCTATCCACGGGAGAACACTCCAGGCAGGACCAATTAGAGAGGAGAGGGAGTCCAGAGACCCTGGAGCCTATAACAAGAGGGACTCAGGACTCAGAGATGACACCCACCTCTAAGCACCCTCACCCCTTGTTCTAAAAATGTTGCTTACTTTAGTTTTTTTTACTCTGTGGCTGGAGCTTCTCAGGTCCCTGCCCATCTCTAATTTTCTTTCACTCTTGTTGGCTGCCCTCAGGTTCTGTAACTCCTGGGAATTTGCACTCTCTGGTAGCTGACTTTCAGATTCTCACCTTAACTCTCCGTTGATTTCCATCAGGGCCCCTCACCATGGCGACTTGCTCTCTCTGGATCTGTCTGTTCTCTCTAGGTCTGGATATGGAGGTCATGGGCAAGCTCTCCAGCTGTCACTCGGTTGGTGGCCCTTTTCTCTTTAGTGGCCCGGTCACTTCACAGTTTTTGTCTGAGTGGGTCTTCTTTCCAGGGTCTGCAACCATTTGCCCACCCTATGGAATGAACTAGACAGTAGCACTTGATGACCACCCCTCACCTTAGTCCCCCCAAATAGAATAGGTCCGGAGAGAAATGAATATTGGGCTAGCGTTGGCATCATTATTGTTAGGTCAACCGTACAAGATGTTTGCTGGTGTTTAGCTGAACTGACAGTCACCTACCCTCCGCTGTCTTCCTCTGTGATTTCAAAGCTTTCATTTGTCTTTTGTAACCACTGCTCAGTTCTGAGTCAGAGGGCTACATCCCATCACTGATGGTGGGGGGGGGTCTTTAAACCAAAGATAATATTGAATCATATACATGAACTCATCAAATTGATACACATTTTGGCATCTCACTTTGTCTCCACCAAAATCAGTGGTTCTCAACCTTCCTAATGCTGTGACCCTTTAATAAGTGCCCATGTTGCGGTGACCTGATCCCTGACTATAAAATTATTTTTGTTGCTACTGTATTATTGCATTTTTGCTACTGTTATGAATCACAATGTAAATATCTAATATACATGATGGTCTTAGGTGACCCCTGTAAAAGGGTCATTCAGCCCCCAAAGGGGTTGTGATCACAAGTTGAGAACCACTGACCTAAATGCTTAAAAGTTTTAAATTAAAGCAGGTCCGTTTTCTTTGTCTCAGCCTGGAATTATCCTAAACATCACTGGTACCCTGCATTCCTAAGGGCTTTGATTTTTCTCAGGTTTCCTTGTGTGTTCTCACTCTTCTGCCCACAGACTGGAATATACAGGATTCATTAACACTTATTAAAAAATTCTCTTGCACACTCAGAAGCGGAGTCAGACAGACCTCTATGAGCTCAAAGACAACCTGATTTGCACAATGAGTTCCAGGCCAACCAGGGCTACATAATAAGACCCTGTCTCACAAATGAAACCAAACAAATATCTTGTCCTGCAAGTCCAGCAAATGAAGCAAGGGACCATGAGGATGACTTATTGTCCTCTAGCTGGTCAAATCAACAGCGAAAAGTTTTAGTATGCTGTAGTCATTCTAATGCAGAGACATGGGATTGGCAGCTCGTACCCTGTCTTGTTACTGAGTAGGTAAATCAGCAGACTGCTCAGTTGAGATGTCGCATGGGCCTGCAGGGATAGAACTTGGGTAAGAGAAGATGAACAATGGGAATGACAAGGAGATGCCAAGCCAGGATGAGGGTGCAGGTGGAGTGGGGAACTTCCTTTGACCCACAGAACACAGGTCTATGAACAGACTGGCCTAAATTTAGGTCAGTGGTGTGTGTAAGAAATAGCCAAGGGAACTGGTGGATGTTTAGAAGGAAAAGAAACTGGATTTTTAAAATTTTTTTTAAAATTTTATCTTACATTTCAACCACAGTTCTCCCTCCTACCCCTACTCTAACTCCCCTCACCTCCCTCACAGCCCACCTCCCATCTACTCTTCCCAACAGGTAAGGACTCCCATAGAGAGTCAACAAAGTCTGGTGCATCAAGTTGGAGCAGGATCAAGCCCCTCCCCACTGCATTGAGGCTGAACATGGCATTCTACCATAGAGAATGGGCTTCAACAAGCTTGTTCATGTACCAGGGATAGATCCTGGTCCTACTGCCAGGGTCTTCTCAGATAGTCCAAGCTTCACCACTGTCTCCCACCTATGGAGGGCCTAGCTTGGTCCCTTGGAGGCTCCACAGCTGTAGGTCTAAGTTCATGAGTTTTTACAAGCTAGGTTCAGCTGTCTCTGTAGATTTCGCCATCATGATCTTGAACCCCCTTGCTCATATATTCCCTCTTCCCTCTCTTCGATTTGATTCCCAGAGCTCAAGCCTGGTGCTTGGTTGTGGAACTCTGCACCTGGTTCCGTCAGTTACCAGATGAAGGCTCTATGATGACAGTTGGGGAGGCCAGTTCAGGTACCCTTTCCACTATTGCTAGGAATCTTAGCTGGGGTCATCCTTGTGAATTATTGGGAATTTCCCTAGCACCAGGCTTCTCCATAACCCCATAGCATCTCTCTCTATCAAGATCTCTCTTTTTTCTCTCTTTCATTTTTCTCCCACTCTGTCCCTCTCCCCCTTAGAAAGAGAGAGCTAGAGCACCCTGAAGTAGAGAGAATTAGCATGAAACTGTGTGGCAGGGGCTGTAGAGTCAGGAATTTTAGATCATTTGATCAGAGACCTTTCATCAATGTAAGGATACCAAGGCATTAGCAGCACGTGGACACATTTGCACGTGACTCAGGATTTGAACTTCATAAAAATGGTGGTCTCTCCACTGCTTTCTCTGGAATTCTTGCCTTGCCTCTAAAACAAAGAACTTGTCAGGCTGACAGAATCCAGTCATGTGATGATTGGGTCCAGTATACTTAGTTAGAAGCGCAGGCAGAAATCGCCAGCTTGAGGCAGGCCTGTGAGCACAGCAAGAGCCTGTCTCATGAACAAGAGCAAAACAAAACACCAAACCAAGTTTGGAAGTAAAAGACAGGGTTCTTACGAACTTGGCCTCAGCGCCCCACATTCAAACCTTCTCCTAGAGCACCCTGGCTTTCTCCTGACATCATGGCTCCCCTCCGCTCCAGCATTTTCTCACACATTGGAAGATTTTTCTTCCAATTCTCTATACTCATCCCATGCAGTTTCCCCGTACTTCCATGCAACTGGTCCTCTCTTCTACCGCTAGGCGATTCCCATTGCTCATTATGATTCTTTCTGGTCGATACTTCCTTGTGTCAAGAAGCCTGTCTCTCTCTCAATGTCAAACTGCCAGTGGCCAAGAGACTGAAGAAATGATGCTTTTATACCCCACTCAGAAGTGACAGGTCTCCTCTCAGGTGTCCTTTTAGGAGTTATCGCTTATCCAAGGTCAGGCCAGGGGCAGCCTGTAACTCTGGCTTTAGTCAGAACCCTTGTTCAACTGGAAAGGGAGTACAGCCAAACCTGAATTGGTAACCATGGAGAATCTATGCAATTACTGCCCTTAAGTCCCTCTGCCACTTACTGAGATGACAATGCTTGGTCAGTTGTAGTTGAGTAATTGAGAAGTCAGCCATTGGCCTGTCTTTACTTACGCTTGCATGACCTGGGAATTTGGCTTCTGTGACTGTGTCAGCAGAGGGAGCCAGCCAAAAGAGACTGGAAGCATCCAATGAAATCCCAATTAGGCTCTGGCCTCAGTTCCAGAACCTTCCCTTAAAAGATTTGGTAAATGGAGACAGAACAGCCCAACCACCTGTCTCCATAAAAACACAGTCTCATGCCAACCTTGCATTTATTCCCATTTTCATACCATTTGTGCCCCCCACCTGCTCCGTGCCAGATTTCCTGGAGGCGTGGGCCTTTCTCTCCCCGAGTCCACGTGATACACCAGTGAGTTCTTGAGTCTCTTTGGCCACCACAGCTGCTGCTGGAAGACTTGAAACCTGACTTCGTGTCTGCTCTTTGTAGATAAAAAGGGAACATGTGTCATTGAGATTCCACAAAGCAAGAATATGGGGAGAGATTTTTAACAACAGACAGGATGTTGTATGGTCACATCTTGTATATTGAAGCATTCCACCTTGGTGGGAAGATAGGAGCTCAGGAGACTCCAGAAGTCTGTGAATCTTAGAAGACTCACAAGGTCCCTTCCCAGAGTTATATAAGCAACAGATACTCACGGAAAGAGTGGAGAGCCTGTCCTGAAGCTGCCTGTAAGCTGCAGAAAACTTTAATGATATTTGAGTTGTCAACCATTCTGGTTGGGCTTTTTGATGATGCAGCAGCCTCTGATTGACCTCCTGCTGTGAGTAACCACATTAACTTAGTAGCTTGCCACATTTTATTTGCTTGAAATTGTTTCTTTGATCTGTCATCAGTACCTTCTATGGGGGGGTTACCAGATGTTTGCTTACATCTGCCATGGAAAAGTCATAAAACATAGGCAAAAATTCAGATTCAGGTGTCTACTATGCCTATGAGTACTGAACCTCGGCTTTTTATAAGAGTCCTTTTATCAGCCAAGCTAGACCTATAGCCTGGATCCTTTATATAAACATCTCCTTCTTCCACCTCCATCTTGCATCCTAGCAACCACTCTTAAATGCTGATATACTTTGTCCATTTGTAGAGCAAGAAGGATGCAAAAAAAAAAAAATCCCAGAAAAAATATCTCCAAATCACATGGTTAGTAAATGCCACAATTGATATTCAATCAGATGCCAAGTCTGGCCTCTAAATTAAAACAGGGCTCTTGAACATTTAGGAGACCAGAATTTTCTTCTTCGCTTCCTTTCCAATTTCATGACCTTATATGAGTGTCTTTACTCAAGTCTAACATTCCCTAAACAGATACCCACAAGCGCCCCACCCATACCCTACCACCCTGGCTAACAGAGTATCTCACAGTCTGGATAGACTTCTGGGGACATTGGGATGAAGGAAAATATGGAGTGCACTCAGGTGGCCAGGGGAAGCAGGTAGAGAGAACTTCTATGAACGAGATGTGCATTGTTGCAAGGAGCACAGATGTGGGGACCATTTTATATTCTTTAAGGTTTAGTGAAATCATCCAAGAAGAGGATGGGCTGAAAGGTTCGGATGCTCGGGGTGGTACCCTTCCCACAGATGGATCTCAATACAGCTTCCCTGCTGATTCTCTAGGTTTCATCTTTATGGGGCTGATTTCTCATTCTTCTAGGTTTTGCCGAAATTCTTTAGGGGAGCCGGGAGTGCCTTCTTCCTCTTCTCAGAAGCTGGCAGGAGTAGGGATTTGTTTTCTCTACTCATCATGACTGTGCATGTGAGCACAACTGGAAACGTGCCGCCCACCATGCACGGCCGCACAGCCAGCTGCCGGTGAATCCCAGGTTTCCATCTGGCTCCGAGCAGGCTGCAGCCACAGAAACGGTAGTGGAGCCTCCTGGGCTTGCTCTTCTGGAAAGTCCTCTAATTCCCCCACCAAAGATGTCCACTGGGGCAGTCACCTAACTTCCCATTGGTCTGTGAGTCAGAGGAAAGTTCCACTGGTTGGAAGGCTGCCTCCAAAGGACCTCTACGGGCCTTCTCTGCCTCTGGTTGCTAATGTATGCTGCTCTGAGTGAAGGGTTTTCCTGCTTCATCCATGTTCGATATATAGGAAATGGAGGATCTTATTTCTCTTGCTAAGTGTGAATCTGAGCAATCCATCCTTGGTGTGATCAAGATGCAAGGTTCATATCAGAGGTTGGGCAGAGAGGAACACATTTTTCGCACCAGACACCTTTCCTTTGAAGGTGATAAGCTGATGTTGCCCCAAAGCCTTTCTTGGGATTTAGGCAGCATGCTGAGATTGACAATATGGACCCTTTTAGGTTTGGAGCCAGAAGATCAGGGTTTGTCCTGGAGCTTAAATGATGATTAGCTTTGATACACGACTGTGAGGGTAGTGTTTCTACATGTGAATATGGAGCTAACCATGCCTACAGCACAGGGCATCACTCATATGTACGTAAGCATCATCCCAAGAAAGGCTCCATTGCATTTATCCTCTCAGAAGAGTATCTCATTGCTGTATAAATTAGGCTAAAATATACATTATATGTGTAGTTACAAAATATGCACATAAAATGAATGTTTTTAACAACTTAAAGAGAGATTTTAACATTCAGTGGTCTTAAGCATAGCTATCCTGTTATGCAACCATCACCATCATTGATTTCCAAACCTTTTTTGTCTTCCCAAATGAAAATCTATACCCACTGAATGTTAACTCTCTATAGTTCTAGTAACTATTGTTCTGTTTCCTGCCTCTCTGAATTCTGTTCTTACATACACTCAAAGGATTCACATGTTGTTTGTCCTTTTATATGTGGCTTATTTTACTTCAGAGTTAATTCACATTGTAGCATGCCTAAGAAACTGCTTTAGAAAAGCTGGTTAATACCTTCTTGTCTTCACAGACCCCATTTTGTTCATCCAGGCCTCTGACAATGAACATTTGGGTTACTTCTCTGAACATAGATTTACAAATACCCATTTGAATGCCTGCTTTCAATTCTTGAGACATATGTCCAGAAGAAGGAATGGATCAGTGATAATTCTACCTTTAACCCTTGGGATGACATTTCTTTTCTTGTAAGAGGTATCATCACAGTTATGAAGTATCTCATCATGCCCTGATTTGCATTTCCTTAATGATTAGTGAAGTTGAGAATCTTGCCATGTGCCTATTGACCTTGGCAGGTAGTCTCTGGAGAAATGTCTATTTGACTTACCTCATTTAGCTCCATAAAGCAGAAAGTATATAACCCATGCAGGGAAACTTCTACACATCACCATTTCCCTTGGTCCAGCATTTTGATTCACTGATTTATTAGACACACTTTCCTTGAGTGTCTACATTATGTCAGACCATCAATAAAGTGCTAGAGACATTGGGATGAGGGAAGTGTGGTGTGTACACTCAAGGATCGAGGAGACAGCAGGTAGAGAGAAAATGCACAAAAAGATGTGCATTATTCCATGGGGTGCAGAGGTGGGGCCATCTGATATTCCTGAAGGTTTGGTGAAATTATCCATGGAAAATATGCTAAGAGTAAGAAGCACACAATAAGAAGAAACAGAAGTCAAGCATTCTAGGCAGGAGGACAGCATGTGGAAAGGTATACTTATGGGAAAACTACATTTGCTGTGGGGATCCACGTTCATGAAAATCACTTCCTCTAGGTGGATACCCTTGAATCCAGAACTATGTACTGGATCAAAGCTTCACTGGGCACAGTATGGATTTGCTCATCAATGATGTCATGTTCCATACCCAGATGTGCCTCCTCCAATAGGGTTGCTGCTGTTCAAAGTCATTCTAGTGTAGACTCTAAGTCCCAGGTGGGCTATAGGCTTATCTCAGAAAATGCTAGAAAAAGAATGAGGAACTATGTGCTTTGGTGAGCCTGATATTGAAAGCTGTATGATGAGGTCATAAATATTTCCATGACAGCTGACCTTACATTCAGCTTTTTTCTGAAGAACAGCCCAGGCTGTAAAATGAACTCAGCACAGAAGTTAGGCTATTTGTTTTTCCACCATTTTTGGAATGAAATATACGAGAACATCTAATAGTCGTCACACTTTCCATGTAAGATGTCACAATGACAGGTTGAAACACCTGGAGGCGTTGTGCCTTTTTAAAATAAACATTTACTGATCAGTCACCTAGTGTCCAGAAGTTTGCTCGACAATTTCACAAGCATCAACACATGATTTCTCTCACATTGTGAGAGACACTGTTCTAATCTTAGATGTGTCAATCAGCCTTCTGCCACGGTGGCGGCATACCCGAGATGATCAATCTAGAAGGAGGAAGGCTTTCTTTTGTGTCACAGCTTTAGAATTTTAGTTCTGAGTTGTCTGGTTCCATGGAGTTGGGTCTGTGATGGAACAAAACCTCATGGTGAGAATATGTGCTGTAGCAAAGCTATTTACCTCCAAGTAGTCAGAAAGCAAAGAGAGAAAGGGCCTAAAGTTCTAATATAATTTTCAAAGGCATGTTGTTGGGGCAGCTGGCCCAATCCCTGGGTTCAGGGGCGTGGCTGCCCCAGGGGAGTAGGGTACCCTTAAAAAGGACCGGGGCCCCAGCAGCATGTCCCTGTCACCCGACTGCCTTCCAGTAGGCTACCTCCTAAAAGGTCTAACACCTCCCAAGCATCCATAGGCTGTTGACCGAGTCTTTAACAAATGGGACTTTGGGGGACATTTAAGATGGAAACTATCAATTTGCATATGAAGAATAGTACCTTGTGCAAGGCATGCCTTGTCCTTGGACTGTTTATCCATCTGCCAGTCTCTAGTTTGCCATTGTAAAAACACAACAATAAGGCATGAGTTGCAAACCAGAAAACAGGTCTCTGTTGGTCTATGCAGTTGCCAGCACCTTGATTGTGGAATTCCTATTTTCTAAAACTGTGAAAAAGTAATTTTTATTGTTCCTATATCACCTAGTAAATGACATTTTGTTATAGCTACTCAGTTACTAAAACAATGAGTCAGGGAGAGAGGTTGTCATGGGCCACTTTAGTGTGGCTGAAATTATTGGTCATCCAGTTCCTTGTTGCTCTAGACCTAGGCCAATGTATAAGTTGCTGCCAACTACTGTGGGTCCAAGAGACTACTTATGTGATCAAGATTTTCTTACCTAAGTGTATCAACTTCTATTGCTGTAGTAACAAATGACTACAAACCTGCAGGTCCCTTTCTTGGTGCTTTTCATTGCCGAGGAACCATGAGATGTTTTCCCTTAATATTTGTCAGTCACTAGGCTGGGTTGCCAGCCCTGTATGGGCAGATGTAACTTAGATAACAATGGAGGGATGCTGGTAGTATTCTTACACTCTGTGACCTGCCTTGATTTCCCCTTCTAGAAGATGTCATCAATAATGATCTCATAAGGTTGAACAGGGGATGGAATACCACAAGGATTAAAGAGAATAAGTAAATCTAGTGATAGGAACATAGGAGTATGTGACAAACATTGGTTCTCCAGAAGCATCTGGTTGGCTAAGAACAGAGTGGTCTGAGAAGGAATGTAAATTGAGGCTGCATTTCCATTTCCCAAACTCCTAGACATGACTAATCACACAGAAACTATATTAATTACAACACTGTTGGACTGGTGGGTCAGGCATATTTCTAGCAAGCTCTTACATCTTAAGTTAACCAATTTCTATTCATCTGTGGCTTACCAGTAAGATTTTGGCATCTTTCTCCTTTAGAAACTGCATGGCATCTCTCTGAATTCACCTTCTTTCTTCCTGCATTCAGTTTAGTTTTCCCACCTAGCTCTATTCTGCCCTCCCATAGGCCAAAGCAGCTTCTTCTTGGCAAAAGATAATAAAACATATTCATAGCATACACAAGGGAATCCCACATCATCTCCCTTTTTCTGTCCAGATAAAACAGAAGGTTTTAACTTTAACACAGTAAAATTACATATAACAAAATAGTTATCGAGCAAGAATTTCAGTTACAATATTTAGTCTATTTGTATCTGGCAAAATTAAAGAAAATAGTCTATCATCTATTTTATCTTTGCAATTCTAAGGTTTCATATCTACTTTATGTTTTATCATAACTAAGGAAAACTATAACTATCTGTCTTTAACTCCTTCAAAGACCCCAGACAGATATAATATTACCTAAACATAAGTGCATTGTAAGTAACTTAAAAAAACTTTAGAATTGACAGAGACATCTTGCTGCCTGGACAGTCACCCATGTTGGGTGTCAAAATGTAGGTATATCAAAGAGCTTCACAGTAGCCTGCAATGGAATATAACAAAGGTTTATTGATTTGGGGATAAACACAGTAAGGGTATCAATCCTCTGTGTACAGTGGAAAACAGTATAGGGCATGCTCATTTTTTGTCTACAGTTATAGTACCTGAGACCATGCCCAATATGGGCCTGTGTCTAAAAGGCTATTGGTTGAAGGGGTTCCCACAACAAAGATATGATGGAGGGTCATTTGTGTCACCAGCATGTAGGTGTAGAACCTGCTCAGGATGCATAAGGAGTCTATCTTCCTTACAAATGGGACAACTGCTTTGTCTGTGGTGGCAGATACTGCAGTGGCTTCTGAAGAAAATCCTGTATCTGTGGAGAAGAACATGGTAGGCATGGCAACCTGAACTCATGTGGGGCTCCATACGATTTTTGCAGATTCTTATAAAGGGTGTTAGTGTCTTAGCTTCTCTGAAGTCTCACCACCACTATAAAAGGTTGGCTCAGCCTCTTCTAAAGATCTTGACCTCCATAATTGTGGTCAAAGCATATAGTGGAGCTCTGGTGTTCTGATGATCTGGGTTCATTTTGGTACCCTGGGTCCAGGAATCCCATGGGTTGTAGCCTCCTTACTAGGTGAAATAAGCCATCTCATACAGAATGACAGGAAGCCATTGTGTGCACAGACTGAGGCAAATGAACACAGGAAATGTTGGGCAATCTAAACTAAAGAAAAAAGGATACTCCAAACCCCTAAAATTTCTCCTTCCATAGGTAGATGGGAATAGCTCATAATGCATAAAAACAGAAAGCCTTCTGCATTATACCATTTGGTTTAATCTGGTTTTCTCTCCTTGCTGTGTGTTTTCTGGCTTAGTCTTGGTTAAGCTCCCATGTGTTTGGGCTATCTTCTGGCTTAGTCTTGAGCCCATGTGTTTGAACTGTCTTCTTGGTTAAAGCCTGAAATCATGCCTGGGCAGCTTCCTAGTTCTCCCAGACCCATCATCCCCACTCATGTTTCCACATAGACTTTGTAGGCTTTCTAGTGGTAGAGAAGGCACTCTTTTCTGCTCTGTTCACTTCTACCCAAACATGGACATACAAATCATCTCCAGCATCACCAGCCCCATTGCTAGGATGCTGTTGATTATCCTTGTGGGCAAAATGTATCCACATTGCTTACTCCATCAATTTTCCATTTATTGTTGAAAAGTCAGGGCTAGTACAGTTGGTTGGTCTGTCATGTTTCTGACCCCCCACACACTTATTATTCCTCTACCAGGCTTGTTTTGTCTCTCCAGTCTTAAGAAAATGTTATTGTAGGGGCTGGAGAGATTGCTTAGTGGTTAAGAGCACTGCTGTTGTAGAAGACCCTCATATAATTCAGATGGCATTTCACATTCCTCTGTGACTCCAGTTTTGGTGCATCTGATATCCTTTTCTGGTCTCTTTGGGCACTAGGGAATCCTGGTGCGCACACATATACAGAAAATAAAATCTAAAAAAATAAAAAAATTTTATTACATACATCAATAATACAAAAATTGATCTCATGGTTCCATTTCAACTCTGCGCATTCACCACACTCATGTTCCCCAGTTTCAAATACTGAAGTCTAACCATATTCATCTTCCATTGCCAGGACACCCTTCATCTCAAAAGCCAACTGCTTCCTGTTTCCCAAGTTCTTTGCTCTATCCTTCCCTCCCTATATGCTCTCTGATATATATATGATAAACATTCTGAACTATCCTTGAGGTTTTGTTTCTTCTCCCTCTTCGGATATAAGTTAAAGTGTGCCAATTTCCTCTTCATTCAAGCCACAAACTTCTCAGCAAAAGATATTAATTTACTCCAAGTTAACATTTATTTAGAATCAGTATTCCAAGCATGAAGGTTACCCTCTAGCCACTCTGGATTTGGGTGTGTGAGGTGTCCTCATCTTCCTTTTCTTTTACTTAACATTGGGACTGAGGCAATTCAGGGACCTGCCAAAGACAGAGATATTTAAGAGTTGCCAAAACAAGATTTAACCTTGATCTGACACTAATCTTCATGCCTCAGCTTCAAACTATACCTGATCAGCTCTTTAAAACAATAATAAGCAATAAAGAGTCTGGTGGAATTCTGTCACCAGGTTTCCAATTCCATTCCATTTAGTTAGAATGGTTTTCATTTTGCTAATTAATAATGCCTGTGTGACCAACCTGTTCACTTGTGTGATTTTTCTGTAGGTCATTTCTTATCAAGTTTGCCTGGCCCTGGAAGCTTCTTATTCCTTAGACTGGGTGATCCATGAATAGCAAGTTGACCTCTGAGTAAGTGAGAGTTTGCAAACACCCTTAGCTTTTCACAAGCCTGGTTTATATCAGGAACCAGACAAAGGATAGATTCTCGAGCTATGCTGGTTCTGGGGGACTCTGAGCTGCACCTCTAACCTCATGTTTCAGAACTTCTAGGGCAGTGGTTCTCAAACTGCATAACACTGCAACCCTTTAATGCAGTTCCTTGTGTTGACCCCCAAATCATAAAATTATTTTCATTGCTACCTTATAACTGTAATTTTGCAACTGCTATGAGTCCTAATGAAAATATCTGATATTTAGGATATCTGATGCAACCCCTTCTGGGGGCCGCGAATCACAGGCTGAGAACCACTGCTCTAGGAGAAACTGAGACTTCTGTGTGGTGACAAAGGTCTTTGAAGGTGACTGGGGAAGATCTAGGTCTAAATACTGTATCCCATGAGGAATAGCATAAACATATGGGGCGTCCAGAGCAGATATCTAAGAGAACCAGAGAAGGTAAGTCTGGGATGCTCTTGAGAAAATGGAGTTTCCCCCCAAAAGGTCAAATTCTTAACTGCTAATGTGACATTGAATTATGAGTCCAGGACACATTTGTTCCTTTCATTTTCTAGCCAATATGAAGCAGAAACTTAGAATGAGAGTATGGGCAAGGGCTCTAGCTTATTTGGAAGAGTGCTTGCCTAGTATGCATAAAACCGTGGTTCAATCTCCAGCCCCGTATAAATAAGTTGTGGTAGCCTATGCCTCTAGAGAGGCAGGAGAATCGGGGTCTGCTTTGGTTACATTGCAATGGCAGCCTGAAATAGATGGACACTGACTCTTTAAATATATATGTATTAAGAAAACTACAAAGCTATTGTAAAAGGAAAATCAGAATGTTTTTCATGCCACCAGGTAGCAAACTGAGCTGCATGATGCTGAGACAAATTATAAATCCAACAGATACAAAACACCTGCAGTCACTGGGATGAGAAGGGCAGGAAAAAAACAACCCCTGATTCAGAACATTTGCAGACCCTTGTCCTTCCTGCTTCTCCGGGGCACTGGGCAGGATGAGATTCTTAATCCCTGTCTCCCTAATCCTGTTCTTCTGAGGGCTAGGGCTTCCAAATCATAGCAAACTCACTCCTTTGTGAGCCATTTCTGATCCATTGCCAGAAGAAGTTGCAAGTCAATACTAAGAATCCAATACTTGCTTCCTAGAGCCCGGGTTTTTGTCTCACATCTGATACACATAAACTGTATGCTCTTGGGTCAAATACCAAACCTTTCTGTTTCCAGTTTGTTTGTTTGTTTTATTTATCTATTTATTTATTTATCTATTTATTTATTTATGTAAAATAATTACAATGATTCCCAAGACACAAGATTTTTGTAAAGGGATAAGATGAGTTACTTCATGGATTAGTAGATCTTTTTTTTTTTCTAGAAAAACTCAGGCAAGAAATACTTTAGACTATGAGGGGTTTTCAGCCTCAGTGTCAATTACTAAGCTCTGCTATTGTAGCTTTAAATTGGCCACAGACAATGAATAAATGAATAGCTAGCTGGCGTTTCCAGTAAAATCTTTTGAAGCAGCTGAAGTCCTTTGTTTGTGGACACCTGAATGAATGCCCATAGAGAACTTAACACATAACCCGGTTCAAGGCATAACACAGGAAAATAATATCTTTACTAGTAGTCCCTTGTGAGGAACTGAAAAAAGCCTCTGCCTGGCTGTGAAGGTGTCTATGAAAGTAGCAGCAGCCCAGGGGACCCTGAAAATCATACAACATTCTTCAACCATCGCGTTGCTCTGTGGAGACTGCTGATGTCGTGAGGTTCCTAGGAAAATCAAAGAGATGTCTGAGGAATAGTACAAGCCAGAATATCCTCTTTCTTTCTTTCTTTCTTTCTTTCTTTCTTTCTTTCTTTCTTTCTTTCTTTCTTTCTTCCTTCCTTCCTTCCTTCCTTCCTTCCTTCCTTTCTTTCTTTCTCTCTCTCTCTCTCTCAGTGTGTGTGTGCGTGTTTGTGTGTGCAAGAGAGAGAGAGAGAGAGAGAGAGAGAGAGAGAGAGAGAGAGAGAACACATGTGTCCATGCATATGTTGGGCAGTTGGGCACATTGATATTCTTGCCCAGGAATATCCTTGCCAAGATGGGATGAACTAGCCATCATCATTGGTCACTTAAATTCTTCACCTGTAACTGGCAGGGAAAGCCTGTCACCATTAGAAAGGTCCTAATCGAAAGCATTGCCCGGAGGTAATTACCATTTCTTCCATCAAAACATGACCAGGATTCTCCTTCTTGACTTCTCAAAGTCATTTGGGTAGAGGGAAGCATGAAGGGAATTGGGAAATCGTTCTTATCATCTAACTCCTTCTCTGCCAAGTTATAGAATGTTCTTGAAGACCTTTTCCTTGACTGTCAGAAGTACCATTTGCCTCTTTCTGCTAAACTGCAGGCTTTGGGATTCCATGGTTAGGACTCAGGAAAATCCTATCAGGCTCCTATATGATGGCAAGATGGGGAGGAGATGAAGATGCTACTATCCCAGGTGACTGGTTAGGGGCCCTTTCTGAGGGTGACCAACTTAGGATCTAATTGAAAGGTCCTAGAGGAAGATAGAAACAAGAATTTCGTGATGGCTATAGACACAATTCCAAATAAATAAGTCTTGGAAGGAGTACAATTATTCAGCCACCCTTTAGAGCTGGCCAGAGACCTATTCCTGAATGAGTGACAAGTTTCCCAGAGAAAGAGGACTGAGCTTCTCAGCGAATCCAGAGCTCTTGGATTGTTTTTCATTGGGGTTTTCCATATGTTCACCCTGAAGCCGAAGAAGTGGAGGGTCAGGGTAGATTTTCCTGGCCCTGGGGCCTGTAAATCAAGGAACATTTCAGGTCAGGAGCCAGAGCTCTCATCCAGTCTGGTGCTGCAACACGACTTCTCATGCCTATACACCATGCTTGTGTCGTGTGTTTGCACTTGGCTTCGGTCACAGTGGCATCTGTCTGCACAGCTTATAGCTGGATCCCCAGTCCTCAGACAGAGCCGGCACACAGAAGTTTGCAGTATTTGTCATACGGATCATTAGTCACAAAGGTAATTTCTCCCAAGCTGTGTTACCAGTGACTTTGATGGGTCTAGAGTCCGGGAGAAGAGGGAGCCTATGTTTACCATGACCTGTGACAAAAACAGCACCTGAAAGGGAAAGGGACAGAGCACCCAACTACAACTTGTAGACATTGTCGAAGGGCCATTCCTTAGGCTGGATTCTCTCATAGCTGATGTTGAATGCAAGGGACTCTTTGGGATGTGACCAGAGACACCCTGTTGAGAAATGGAAAATGAGATAAAAAAGGAGAGAAAGACAACAACGAAGCTATGCATGAACAAGCATGCTCTGGGCAGAGTGTCTGCCCTGGAGGGGGCGGGCTCTGAAAGACATCACAAGAGTGATGTCTCAGTCTGTTCCACAGTGCTAGTACAGAATCCCAAACTATAAATTACTCTACTGTTCATCATTATAAATTACATGGGCCCTGGTAATTTGTACAGAAGCTCATGTTGACTCATGTTCTAGAGTCTGAGGAGTCCATGATCAGCCAGCAGCAGCATCTAGTGAGGGCTTTTCTGGCTTTAACTCATAGTGGAAAGCAGAAGGGCAAGTGGCCCGTCTAGAAAGGGGACAGGGATGGGGCTGCCTTGCCTTATAGCAGGCTACTCTCAGGTTAGTTGTTTAGTCATGCAAGAGCTAGAACTTATAAGAAGAGAAGGACATGAACACGTTCACAAGGACTTGCCCCCACCATGAACCATTCCCACTAGACTCCGTCTCCCTACACTGGTCCATTGAAGACCAGACTTCTGTGCAAGAGTTGGCGAGAACAAACCATATTCAAACCCCAGTGGGTGAGAAGCAAGAGTATTGAGTCCAGCACTATGAAAAGGCCGACTCCAGGGCTGCTACCTTCTTATCCCAAAGACTGGCCTATCTTAGACTTGCCGGCCGTGGTGCAGTCTGAGTGGATACCAGCTGAGCCCCGTTAGTGTGTCTGGGAAGGCAACTATGGACACTGACCAAAATGAGGCTCAAGGTGGCTGAGGACTTCCTGATAAGTAGAAGAGATGGGCTGGTATTTTGTGGAAAGCAGCAACTAAGATTTGGGTATAGTTTTAGCTGGCTGCAGAGCCAGGGTCTTTCTGTTGGAACTTGCTAAGTTCCTATCACTTCTGAGCAGGGGTGTGCGACAGAGGGTCTGGGAAGGAGCAGCCTCCTCTGTGGCTGGAAAAGCCTCTTGGCATATTTCTAGGATATTACTGCCCTAGCATATTCCATTACAATATTCCTCCTTCTGTTCAGAGCAGTTAGCTTTGCCTCATTATTATTTCATTGGGCTGAGCTTTAGTGAAACATGGCCTTTAATTTGTTTATTTAACATTCCTAGTCTGTACTTGCTGATAGAGTATAACTGATTAATTAATTAATTGTGGCTTGCCACGGCTCAGGCTGGATCATGGCACTATTTCAGACACTAATGGGATCTTAGGCAGAGGCAGAGGGGTGATGGAGGGGTATCAGAAGCCTGGATTGGAACCTAAGGCAGGGCTGGGATCAGACAAGACTTCCCAGCTCTGTCCCAGCCAAGGTGCTAAGGTCAACTAGGCTGGATGAGGCAGGTGGTAGGTCCATAGCCACAGACACTGAAAATCTAAAATGAATCTATTGATCAGTAAGGTACCTGCTGAGTTGGGGACTGTGGGCTCCACAATGGTGTCAGCGGGGAAGCCACCTCATCAGGAATATTTCTGACTGTGTTTGCTCTGAGTATTGATTAAATTATTGGCCATTAATAATCAACTCAGGCTTCTTTGTCATGCCTAGGGATTGGTACAAGTCTCCCTTATAAGGATGCTATCTAGGAGCCCTGGACCATTAGTCATCTTATTAATAATATAAAAAGATACTTACAACTTCAGAGATCAGGAGCTGTGTACTGTAAAAAACAATAATAAACACCAAATTTACATATTTCTGAATTTATTACAATAAGCCATGAAGTTAAATAAGTATTTGGAGCAATCACTGTAACAGGCCTCCAGACCTTAGCACAACTGACACCATGTTAGAGGCACCATTCTGACCTTAAAACCCAGCATGTAGGCCTAACATCTTATCAAACTGGAACAAAGACCCAATACATCAGAGACCCAGTCCATAGTTCAAGGCAAGTCCCTAAATGCACTAACCTTGCTTTTTGGCTTCTGTAGTTTGGATTCTTGTTAAATGAAATGTGACTACTAGGATGTGTTGGTTTTGTGTGTGTGTGTGTGTGTGTGTGTGTGTGTGTGTGTGTGTGTGTGTAAAAGACAAAGAGCTAAAAAGTTTGGGCTGAGTGATTTGGGTAAGTTCCCTGTGCTTTTCTTGACTGACATTAAAGACTTTGGGGAGCTCTATTAATGTCTGTGTGGTGGTCTTTGGTAGGCTTGCATTGCGATACTAGGACCCCATTTTACACCCCAGTTATATGTAAGCTCTGGGTTAGGATGAAATGACCACCACTTAACTTTGATTTCTATGTCCAGAAAAATGGAAATGACCATATATAGCTTTCATAATTCATTTTGCCAAATAAGGAGCCCAATCAGGTGTCTTTGGTAGAGAAGGCAGATGACAAGGGCAGGCAATGTGGCCACAGCGACCATTGCTATCACCAAAGTCATGGTCATACTTATCTCAGTGATAAGATACTATCCCTATTGGTGCCAACTGAAAGACTGGGCGCCCCTCCTTGACCATGCTGAATGGGTAAGTGGAGTTCTTTGAGAAAGCAGGTCTTGTGACCTGTAGAATTCTACCTTGCCGTATGTCTTAAGGAGTGTTGAGTAAAACATGTCTCTTTCATGAAGTAGGAATAAATAAACATAAACCAAGTTTTGAATAAAACAAGCAAGAAAATAAAAGGAAGAGTATTTTGGCTCAGTCCAGACCAGAAGAAGGGAAAGATGCAAGGATGGAGGACAGAAAACTGAGCCCTGCCATGGTCATGGCCAGCTCTTTCATGCGGAATGCTTTTGCTCCACATGATGATTGGACTCTTAAACTTTGCCCCAGGATTGACCTGAGCCCCAGCTTACTACTCTATGTGTTGCTAGCCATACTGCAGAAGAACGTGGGTTTTGTGAGGGTCCATTTTCAGACAGGAGGCAGCAGCTTCTGGTGCACAGAGGAAGGAGGCATCCACTATGACCTGGATTCAGAAGAGGCCTCACTGGGCGGTGACATGAAGTGATCTTAAAGGACAAATTGAAATTTCATAGAAAACAGGAAGGGGAAGGCTATCTCTGAATGAGGGAATAATGAAGGCCATGTCTGAAGGAGATGGGCAGGGAGGGAGCCTGGGGTTCTGGGACATCCTTCCCAGACTTGGGAGAAAGAGAAGGTCTTGTAAAACCATGTTCAGTGATCCTGTAATTACCTTCACCCTAGGAAAGAGGATAATGCCAAAATGAAAGCGATTTTTTCCAGGGCATAGATTCCTCCTTGGACTCAGCCCCAGAGACTCAGCATGTCCTGTCTGGCTAGGCCATTCCATTAAAACCCAAGCCTGCAGCAGGGATGCTGACTTTTTCCCAGTGGCCGAGCTTCTTAATGGGCACAGTGCCTGGCACAAGGTCATTCGGAAATAGATATGTGCGGAAGAGCACATTGAATTAAGTGAGTCTGTTGCTTTCCAATTTTGGTTTTTGCCTCTTTCGTTATGAAGGAGCCTTGAGCAAGAAATTCCATCCTTTAACTATGAGATTTGCTGGCTGAAAAATGAAATTTGTAACACACAGGGTTGTGGGACAGATCAAATGAAACGTGGATGTGCCCAGGACAGTTTCTGATGTGCAGTAGCTGCTAAGGCAAGTGTCCCAAGGTCAAGTGCATGCAAGGATGGACAGAGTGTTTCAGATAAGTGCTGAACTCCCAACACCACAGGCACCTTGTCTCCTGGGACTGCATGCATGCAGCTTCTGAGGCCGCTCCCCTAAAGCTCTGGAAACACATATCTTGTCTGTTCCCAGAGTTTTTATTCCCCAAAATAGAGACACAGATCTGATTTCCAGAGAGTTCCATGGAAGCCCCTATCCACTCTACAAGATCCTGGAAAGGAACAATGTTTATTTTCAGTGTGTTGGGCAGGAGTGGGGGTGGAAGTCAGCAGGGACTAACTATAATTATCTGTTTATTTCAGAGATGTGACCTGTGGATGTTTCTGTTCAAACACTAGTGTTTGGCAATGCTCAGCTGGGCAGAAAACTTCCATCTGCTCCTCGGGCTGCTAGTGGACCGACCCTGAAGGGGACAGAGCCTTGCAGTATCACAAATGTGAATTGTTTGGTATTACCCGGAGCAGTTCAGCTGGTTGAAATATCAAGGATAGCTCAAGTACCAACAAATTTGTCTTCTGCTTTTTAATTGACAAGAAGGCAACATTTCTCTCCTTATCAGAAACTCAAGCAGGGACATAGGAGAACCTAAAATATTAATTTAGAAAACCATGGACATATTAAGGGTTAGATAGCTGATTTGCTTTGGGGTCTCCTACACCAAGAGAAATGGTTAAAGAAGACCACTTGTAAAGTAGGGTCATCTCAACGTATCCAGTTGCCTTTGAAGCAACAGCAAAGCTTTAGAGACTGTCCACAGTGGGAAAGATTTTATGGCTTTGATAGGGGAAGAGGTGAGTAAAGATGTAAATGACAGCTAGGATGGGAAATTTCTTTACCCAAGTCAAGTGAGAGAGACTCATGGTTGACATAACAGAGACACCAGTCCCTCTTGAAGGGCAGAGATGGACGATGGAGGAGCCCAGAAGTCTATGTGGTCTACTCAGTGTGGGGTGGAGGGAGGTTGCTTCATGACGGCAGCAGAAATTTGAATAGAGAGAAAGAACTCAAGGCACAGGTAAGGTCATGAAGAGGTTCTGACATGAGAAATGCTGGACCAAAGAGGGCCCTGCATGGGATCTGATTGGTAAACCATCAGCTGGTTAGACAATCCCAGATGCTACTTGCTGCTTTGTCACAAAGCGGATGGGCCACTGGGTGCTAGTCACCCTCCATCTCAGGACCTCATCCTTTTTCTCTGCAATTTGTTCCTCATGTCTGATTAACGGCATGAAATATAAAAATTTTATGTTAAGTTTGGTTCAACCAACACATTCCTCCCATTCTTCTTCTAAACTCTTTGAAAATGACTTCCCATGACCAAGTGGCATTGGGTATAAGGTTAGGAAACTTCCAGAATCTTAAAAACGTATCACTAGATGTGACCAGGCAGCATCATTCCTATTCTTCCCTCAAACTGCTGACTGCGAGTTCACATCAGGAGGATGGCAGTGTGGCACAGTGTGACCGCAGCTGCACCCACTGTAGCATGCTGTGAAAATGAGCCAACTGGGCTCGTGTTCCTGTGTTCCTATGATCTTGAATCACAGATCTGATATCCTGCCATGGAGTCAGGGGTGTGCTGCAGCTGCTCCTATGGCAAAAATGCTCCTGTGAATGACAGGGAATCTCTTGCAGAAACGTATTGCGGTGAACAGATTGGCCCCCTAGGACCTTCACACTGGAATCCTTGGAATCCATGATTATAAGAGCCCCGTGTGGCAAAGGAGAATTACAATTGTGGATGGCACTATGCCTGTTGATCAACTGCCCTTAAGAAAGACATTCTGTGCTAACTGGGTGGCCCAGGGCTGACAAGATGGCTCAGTGAGCAAAGCCTTTTCTGTGCAAGCCTGACAACCTGAGTTCAAAGCCCCAGAACCCACATAGGATGCTCCTATGTCTTTGACTCCAGTGTGTCTCTATGGAGAAATGGGAGAAAGAGATAGGAGAAAACTGAGAGCCTGCTAGTCTGGTGGGAACACGAGTGGACAATAAAAGAGACTTTGGTTGAGACAGGGTAGAAAAGGAGAACTGACACTCCAGGTTGTACACACACACACACACACATGCACACACACACACACACGCACGCACGCACACACGCACGCACGCACACATGCACGCTTGCACGCACGCGCACACACACATGCACGCACACACGCACACACGCACACGCAGACACACACACACACACACACCACAATAATGACAATGATGGTTATGATGTCTGAATGGTCTCAAAATAATCAGAGGGTCCCTAAAAGAACAGAAAACAGACATGAAAGGACAATACATTAGAAAGACTTGGTCTGATGCTGCTGGCTTTGAAGATGGAGGAAGGAGCTTAAACCAAGGAATGTGGGCACACTCTCTACAAGAAAGGGAAAAGAGCAGGGAAGAAATGGACATCAGAGTGTTCCACAGCCCTGCTTCGTCTTAATTTTAGGCCAATGAAACCCATAGGACTGTGCATATGACGACAAATGCATGCTGCTTAAAGTGGTCACGATTACGGTTGCTGCAACAGCAACAGGAAACGAATGTACTTACCTACCCCCTCCAATGCCTCCAATTCTCCTTTAACTCCAGTGGGCCCTCCCATTCACGCATTAATTCATCTGCTCATTCATTAACATCTACATGTATTTATTCATGTATCCTAGGCCTTAGGTTGCTAATGTGTAAATAGTAGAAAAAAAATGTTGTCAGATTATTTTGAGGGTTAAACAGAAAACTAAAGGCTTAGCACATTGACAGGCAGAGTGTAAATGTTCGTGAGTGTTAATTGTCTCTATTTTTATTGTTCCTGTTGTTTAGTCAGCAAACATCACTGGCAGCAGACCTTGTGCCTGCTGTGTCTGAGCTCAAGGCCTTGTTCCGTAGGTAGGAAAGCCGAGCTCTGAAGGGTACCATCCACAAAGCCTCACTTCATCGCTTACATCTTTAATCTTCCTGGCCATTGGTGTCTTTAAGGCAGGCTAGTAGATGCCGTTGGTTAGTCAAACTTCGCGTTGCCCAGGAATAAAACCAGAGGTTTTATTTTTTGAATCGGGAAGAAAGGGAGATGGGACGTGGATAGAATGTTACCCACAATTTCATAAAGCTTTCCAACCAAGGATTGAAGTTGTGGGGAAAGGGAAAGATAATTTAGGCTGTCCCATTTAATCTTTCCACCACCTAACAAAGTCAGCAGTTTTATCTCTACTTTAGTGTGGTGAAACAGAGACTGAGATCACGCTGTTGATACAGGAGAGGCAAACAAAACCCAGAACACTGAGCTGCAAATCTACACGTGTCTAACCACTACTGCCTCCTGCTGGGGGTCTAGCCATTGCTTCCTGCTGGGTGTTGAGAGCTGAGCCTGCATGCAAACCCAGCCTTTGGTAGACCCTTATGTCTCTTCCTCAGCTTTATGTAGCTAAGACCCAGGCAAAGGGGGATTATCCCTGTAGAGTCCCTATATCTGCCTCCTCTTGACTTCAATGATATTGAGAGTCATAAAGAATTGGTCAGTGAATAAAGTGGAGCCTTTATTATCGTTTGAAAATAGTTAGCTGGCTTACTAGCAAGCTCAGAAGTTGAGGTGACATCTCTAGCACATAGTTTGATTCTTTGGTGCCAGTGGTGACTGAGGACAGAGCTTTGGTGTCTGTCTGGGCTCACACCGTAAAGCTCCACTTGCCTCTTCAGACCACACTTCAGTAAGACTGTTTGGGGCCAGAGTGGATGAACTTGAACCCAAATGATACAGCTTTACCTGGGTATCTTCGCGCATAAAAGAAACTCTAACGAGAAGTTGCCTAAACCCAGGCTTGAGATATCTTACTGCTAAGTAAGGCCAGGATACTGGAGTGGCTTCTCTAGTAGGCCTGTGTACCTGACCACAGGGAGGCCATGATGTGGTCCTGTAGAAGGCGCACTCCCTCACCTCCCACTCATTTTACTCCATATGCATAACCTTCCAACACCTTCTCCAGAAAGGTCCTCTCCACGAGAACAGCTAGGGCTTCTGTCATCTCCCCCGAATGGTCCTCTGCGTATTTATTTTTCATGGAGTTGAAGGGGAATTGAAAGGAAAAAAAAAAAACCGGAGAAAATAGAGTTGACTTGATTAAGTGTGTACTCTGAGGCAAGCAGCAGGCTTGTGCTAAGGGCTTTACAATCATTATCTGATTACCACCTTAAAGCAAAGCCATTATATCAAATTTATAGATTAAAAAAAACCTTGCGGCTGTGGAGATTATGTTGCCCACATATAGCCAGCTCCTAGGTCTACAGTCCAGATTCCACCCAGATCTGTTCAGCTGCCAGAGGAGTCTGTGTCATTTTCATTATCTCAACGAGAAACCTCCAATAATCCACATATTTGTCCTTATAAGACTTGGAAATTGGTTGTTTCTTATCATGCCTTGGAGGCAATACAGAAACCTACCATTCCTTTACAGCTATCAGATAAATATTAAATTATGTTTGATTAAAATTTTGTTTGAAAAACCTTTGCCATATTCCGGCGCTGAAAACGAGAATTCCATGCACGCAGCGCCTGATGCCTTCCTGTTAAATAAAGCACTCAATTAACCAGCACATTAAGGTCCTAAACATTTCAGATGAAACAGTTCTCCCTATAAAAATATAAGGGATACCATATGGAGAAGACTTCATAGTGCATTTCACAGAACACTTGGAGGCTGTGAGACTCTCTCCAGTAACAGAGGGAGACTGACTTCTACACACCAATTTATTCTTCTCAACCCCCTCACCCCTCTAATTTTCATTTTCTGCTTGGAGAATGGGAAGAGTGGGGAGCGGGAGAGCCACATTATTCCTGTATTTTCAGTTTCCCAAGGGTGAATGAGGCCAGAGAAATGCACTGTGTGTCCCTGGAGCATAGCAGGAGACACACAGAAGAGCTGCATCATGCCTTTTATTAAGCTTTCCCCGAGAAGGCTATTTGAGGGCCCATTGCAAGAGTTACAACCGATGGACTGGAGACACATTGGGGGTGTTATCATGAGAAGAATATTGTTCGAAACTTACATCACAGGATAAACAAGCCATTGCGGTGGCAGGATGTGCTGCTCTAGTCCACCTGACGCTGGTTTCCCTAAGAGACGATGATAAGACATGAGTTAATCTGTCTCTGACTTTAAAAAAAAAACCCTTTTGATTGGGTCTGTGACACCCACTGCAATTCTTGCCTTTCTCAGGAAGTGAGAAGCCAAGTATACACACATTTCATTGCCTCAACACAATTCCTACAGGGTAATCATAATTTCATCAAACTTAGAGATACAACAGCCAAAGTTCTAAAAATTTTATGACTATATCTATATTATTTAAGTGGTGAGTGGTAGAACCAGTCTTTAAGTTCAGGCAGATGCTTGTCTGGTTGAGGGTATGGCCTTAATGGGCTATGGGTCTGATGGGAAGCACAGCTGTTGATCATTGGTCAAAGCACTCTGCCCTGAGGTACAGGGAACACGACAGATATCCTACTAAGGATCCCAGCCATCCTACCCTCAAGAGAAAGAAGCTGTTATTTGTATCATTTAGAGAAGTTCCAGATTAAAAAATGAGTGTTCTTCCCCCTTCAAACTTCAAGGGAAAGAGGATTGAGTGATTGAATGTAACAAAGTAAATCCCTCAGAAATAAATGAACATTTCATACTGCGCTTCATTTCGGTTTCATGAGTTTCAAATAGCACTTCAAGTGATTAATGTTTTCTTCATTAACCGTAACTAAGTCTGAGAAAAGCCTCTCTCTTTTTCTAACATGGTTTTGGAGGAGACTGAGGGTAGTTCATTGCTAAAGGTAACCCTTTGGCACCTGATGTGCTGGAAGCAGCTCAAATAGTAGAGAAAGTATGGGCCTTGCTGGCAGATTGACATGGGTTTGGTTGTTGGTCCCATAATTTTCTGTATGACCTTAAAAAAACACGACCCCCTTCTACATTATAATATTAGGGTATTCTTGTGACCCTCAAAATCTAGTTCTCTCCTCTATTGTTCATTGCTCAGGAACTGTGTCTCCTGGTTTCATATGTGTTAAAACCGGACTTCCTTTAGGACTTACCTTCATCAAGAGAATGTACCAGAACCTCTTAAAAAAGTTTAAGTAATTCCCCAATAGAAATTGCTTATTATTCCTCCAAAGGGACATGATATTGTCAAGAGACATTTTCCTCATGACCCCAACTGGAGAAATGCTACTGGCAGCTTGTCAGTGAAGGAGAGGGATGCCCCAAAATGGTCTATGATGCAGAAGATAAATAGTTCCCTTCTCTCCATAATCATCCATTCTCCTGTGTTCACATTATTGAGATGAGGAAGCTGTTGTAAATTCTGGAGCTCAGATCTGGTTCCCAGTCTCAAGCTGCCTTACTGGAGAGCTCAAGCAAGGGTACTCCACAGAGATGTCAGGGCCACACTGAGAAGAGACCCGGAGACTTCCTGGAGAGAGCATGAGAAGGACAGCTGTATTAGTTAGTTTGTTTTTCATTGCTATGTCTACCTGGCAAGAAGCAACTAAAGGAAGGAGAGGTTTGTTTAGCCCCACAGTTTCAGAGGAAATTGTTCACCGTGGGGAAGGCACTAGGAGGGTATCAGGTGGCTGGGAATTCTCACATCCAAGCAGAACAGGAATTGGGAAGAGAATACGGGAGCCTAGCTGGCTCTCTCCTAGTTCTGTTTCCACTCAGCCTAGAACACTAGTCCAGGAGACGGTGCCCCCTACATGCAGGGTGGGTCTTCTCTTCTCAGTCAACCCACTGTGTAAATGCCCAGACACACCCAAAGGTGGGCCTCACTAATGTCTTTGGTATTAACACATCCAACTTAAGTATCCACATGAACTGTTACCCCAGCCACCTTACATTTCAGATAAGCCCAGCCCTCCAGCTGGCTCGCTAGCTGAATGTAAGCAGAAAGGAATCATCGGTAAGAATGGTCAAAGAGCTACCCAGTTCAGCTTTCAAAAAAAGACACCATTTACATTTTTATTATTGCTGGCATTTTTTAATGGAATATCTTTTATTTATTTTTGACAATTTCATCCACGTAAACAATCTATCTTGGTTGCACTTCAACTCCCCACAAGAACCTGGACATGTTACTCCCTTTCTTTATGTCCTTTCCTTTGTTTTTGTAATCCACTGAGTCCATTTGCTGCCTTTTGGGATGGTAACTAATCTTACTGGCTTGACCTTATGTAACTCTTCCACAGGGAGCCCACAGCCGCACTGAATTCATGAGTGCAGTGACCACGCCATGTTCTGAAGACAGGATTTCACAGCGTTCCTTTCGTCCTTCAGCTTATTAATGCTATTTTAAGGTACTAAGGTTTGGAGCAGTTGTAATAATTAGATCCAGAGCATCCACTAAAGACGTTATAGTCACAATAAATAAAAGAGTCTTCTGCAAGGGACGCACTTTTCTCCCCCCTCGGGTGCCCTCTTTGGGTCTGGAGCTTTCAGCTCTCTGGCTGGGAAACAGTCAACAGGTACTGGCCGTGTCTGAGAGCTCTCGGTGTAGTGCCTAGTGACAGTGTACTCTCGGCTGACAAGAGCCACCTCATCTAAACCCACAGTCCCTTCCCTTGAGCCATTACATAATGGTTAGTCCATGTGGTTGGAAAGAGAGACTTCACCTCAAAACAGGATTACAAAGGATGCTGGCACTTCTGCTCCTCTCCAGGGCCATTGTTGAGAGCAGCAGCAAAACGCTTCCCATTGTTGGTCCCAGCATCCTGCAGCCCTTCCAGATCATGATCTGAAGAAAGGTGTCACAGTAGCTCCTTGGATAGGAACCTCTGATAAAGGACCTGGCTGGAAGCCCTTCTTTCTCCATCTTTTTCAACTTATATTAAGGTTTAAACTTAAGGTTTTTGCCTTAAAACCACAGTAGTTCAGGCCAAAGTGCCATGTTTGATGGACGCCTTAAACCTTGGTCCCTGCTTTATCATTGGTTTTTGGTCTGATCTTTGTCCAGTTACTCATTGCTTTGACAATAATGATGGAAACAGTAAGTCTTGCTCTGAACCCAAAGAGAGGCATAAAAGTTTGACTAACTCTAGAAAACTTATCAATAGCAAATAAATATGACGAAACATTAATCTGCACCAGCAATGCACAAAGCATAAATTAAATCCACCTTAAGATACCATTTTACACTGACTAAATTAGCAGAACAAAGTAAAAATAAACTCAGATACACAGTACTGATGGCATTGTGGTAAATATTGGTCTTTTTAATCTGATGATTTAAATATAGAAGAAAGCAATATGGTAACACCTGATGGCAGCTATAAATAAGCTACTGCCCTTTGGTCTGTTAATGGTGTTATAAGCATCTATCTGAATAAATTCATTTCAGAGAAGACTTGGGATTTAAATGCAGGTCTTGTGAATTTCACCAGGCTATGCATCATAGACGTAGAGTATTTACTTGTACAGTGATTAACAGGAGCCCAGGGTGGAGCTGGAAGGCAGAGCTAAGAATTGTGTAAGAAAAAAGTGAGTGAAATTGTTGTCTCTCAAAGATTTGCATCCTGACACATCACCCCAGTCACCAGGGAGGCAAACCTGCACCTGAATCCCAAATCATGAAGATCCGACTGTGTGAGGCAAACCTATGCACCTGCGTTTTAAGTGAATTCTCCAAGTGATTCTGTGCCTCCCAAACATGGTCAACCTTGTCAAATTTCTTCCTGTTTGTCCTTTTAAAGAGAGATGGAATTAGAAGACAGTATCTTTTCAAAATTTTTCATGACATTTTGTTATGTTTTTATAATTTTCAGGAGGAAAAAAAAATGTCATCTTCCTTGAACACTCCAGATAAAAGTCATTTTAATTATGGGTATTGTAATAGACCCAGATCAAGGTGCATGGTTTTAACCTCCTCTCTGTGAGTAGGTTAAGTATGAAGAAAGGAATCCTGCTTTCAGAAAAGAACATTATTATCATGATTAATTTTCCTGATAGTAGGTAGTTGTAACATATTTAAGAATCTAAATGTTCTAAAGGTCCCTTGCTTCCATACACACAGAACTTCTGGCTCCTGCTTTGAGGCTGAGTGTGGTTGTCGCTTTGTTGTTGCTTTTCATGGAGGTGCTCTAACAACTGACTAAGAAATACCAAATCTCAAAAGCTTAAAGAAATTGTCTCCTTCTTCTGAAGACAGGAACATACAAATGGCCACTTCAGTAGACCTGAAAGTTAGGCAAAAACATGGAACTTAACAATATCTGGTGCCACCCCAAAAGCTTGTTCTTGGAGCTATGAGTATAAATGAGCTGGATATAATAAAAAGTGATGTATGTCTTGGTCTCAGAAATGTGTTTCAATGACTAAGTGTCTGTGTGATAGCATAAGACATTTCCTGTTCTTTAAGGAAGACAAAATCCTGCCATTAGCAGAAACATGTTTAACTGCAAATTCTGCGTCAGGATGATCTTGGATGAGAAGATGTTTTAAAGGTTAGCCCTTGACGCTAATTAGTGTTCACCAGATACTTAGCCCAATTACTGATGGCAAGGACTAATAAAGCATTAGAGGGCAGGTACGTGTGTACATTTGTGCCCATACACACATACTACGAAAGAATCTCAAAAAGACCCATAATTAGTCAGTAGGCAATATTGTACAGCTGTAGGTGGCACACATTGATGTGGAGGGAGCAAATGACAGACACAGACTTCCTTTCTTGTCTTTGTCATGTCTGGAGAAGATGAAACAATATTTTATCCTTGGTTTCCTGTGCAGTGGGACCAGGTCAGGAAAAGCTGAGTGCCTGCGGTGGCTTTGACTTCAAATAAAGTTGTGCCATCTGTGGTGTCCGGAGCGATCTCAAAGGTTTTACCTTTCCTGACAAAAGGAACAGTGGTTTCAAAAGGACAGTCTAATTAAGAATGATTCTGAAGATTGAGGTTTCATTAAGTAGATTAGGAGTAAGAACAGATTAAAGGAAAAGGATTCAGCAACAAAAGTAATTCTCTTTAAATGTTGTCCTGTTTATAGCTGTGGCTAAGCAGCATATCAGGTTTTTCTAGTTAAGTGTGACTAAATGTCAAAAAAAAAGTTAGACCATGTATTCAACTTTATATATTCACCATCATTTTCTGAATACATAGTAAACATATTTCTTGTTATTTAGAGTGAGTATCCCAAGGATGATCCTTTTCCTCATGTGACAGAGATAGAAATAAGACAAGCACGGGACAGCTGTGCCAGCCTCTTCAGGTCATTTTCATGGATGGACACGCATGTATGCCAGAGGATCTTTTCCTCCTCATGCTTAGAGAAATTTGGGTTTTTAAAAAGAGATATAAGTATTTCATGATGCAGTAGTTCATATCATAGAATCGAACTGAACGTTAGTATCTGTTAAAACCAGGAAAATGAAAATATTGCTTATTGAGTTTTGTGTTTGTGAATTAGTCTTATTTTGGTGTTTCTTAAAGCTTTGCACTCTGATAAGCATTATTCTAGTAACTAGGGATGTTATTAAAAGTTGCAACCCTGTGCCTGCTCACAAGGCCTTTGTAGTTTGGCAGTTGAGTGGTCTTGTTCATAGATATATCTCTTCCAGGATTCTCCACCTCTCGTTGAACCTCATAGAAAGCATTTTTATACAAGCCAAGCCTTGGTTTGGGCATGCGCAAGGAGAGGACGATGGTGCCCTTCCTTGGACAGATCTTAGGAATATCTACACTGCCACCTGTTGACAATTTGCTCCGCCCCCAGGACTCCTACTGCGTTTTGGTTCATTTTCTCTCCGGAAGACATTTTACAGAAAGAGTATGAAACTGAGTCTCTAGACTTGGCTTCCAAGTCCCATGACCTTACAGTTCTGATACATGTTCTTGAGTATTGTATTGTTATTGTAACACCTCTTTCAGATTCTCAACTAAGAAACAGAGAAGATGGCATCTATGTCATTTTCCACACCCATCTTCAGCTGTTCTGAACTCAGGCTCTCCGTGTGAAGAACTCAAGAAGCACAACAGCCCGTATTTCTGTGGCCCTTCTTAAATCCACTGGATCAGATCCTTGGAGTGATGTATAAGTACCAATGGTTATCACATGCTTCAGATGATCTGTTTTTGTTTCAGAAAGATTGCATGTGTGTATGTGTGTATGTGTGTACATATGTGTATGTATCTGTGTGAATGTGTGTGTGTATCTGTGTGTATACGCTTGTGTGTATGTGGTATGCATATGTGTTCTCGTGTATAGGGGTGGATGTTTGTGAGCCAGTGTAAGTGTGCATGCTCCTGAAGAACCAAGCATTTCATATACTGAGCCATCTTCCCAGACTGCCCAAGAGATTTTAATGAGCCATAAGACCAGAGTCATAGTTCTTAATAGTTTAATAATATGAGTATTTGTGTGTCTTTTAAAGATACTATATCAGTGTGTCTTATTATATTATTGTTTTGTTTCTACCATTTAAAAGAAATGTATCAAAATTCTGTATGAAAAAATCTCAAGTGTAATAAAACGAGTAAGTGACATATAGATGAAGCATCCTGTATTTCAACATATTTCAGGTTCGAAGTTTACGATCTTTCTAGACTGAAGGGGTCACAACTACTGAACCAACCCTAAAGGACTGATTTTATCCTATGGAGACCTTGTATCTTAGTCAGTGTTCTATTGCTGTGAAGAATGTATACAACATGACTACAGCAACTCTTATAAAAGAAAGCATTTAATTGGAGCTCACTTGCAGTTTTAGAGGTTTAATCCATTGTCATAATGATGGCAGCAGGCAGGCAGACACGGTGCTGGAAAAGGAACTGAGGGGTCTACATCCAGATCCACAGGCAGCAGGAGGAGAGAAGGCCACTAGGCCTGGATTGGGGTTCTGAAACCCCAAAGCCTGCCCCCAGTGACACACTTCCTCCAACAAGGCCACGCCTACTGCAACCAGGCTATGCTTCCTATTCCTTCTTAAGTAGCACCAATCCCTAATGACCAAACATTCAGATATATGCATCTATAGAGGGCACTCTTATTCAACCACCATGCCTTGAAAGAGGAGCTTGGCGGTGGCTTTTTTTTTTTATATATATATAAATGATGCAAGTAACCCTTAGGGAGGGAAATCATATTACAGAAGTTCCCATACCTTGGAAATGTGTTGTGAGAAAATGTCAAAGGAAAAGGTTGTTTTCCCTAGCTCTTAGTTCTGGCCTGATCTTAGCAACACAAGTGAAAAACCCATAATTTTAAGTCTCAGATGATGTGAATAGAATGATCATCTCGGACGACAGGAATTGGATTGTCAGTTCTGTCAGGAGCTTTTACAGACCTTGCCCTGAATTCACAGACCAGGTGTACAGTAAGGGCTATGTCCTATTCAACAGTAACAGCATTGCAAGGGTTTTCATAGAAAGCTGGTATTTCTGTACAAGGGGGATATTATTAAACTATGTAAAGGAATAAAATATGGATATATGTTACAGCAAGGCTAAATGTAAAAATGATAAGTATAGTAAATGAGATGCTGAAGACTAAATGGTGCATTATTCTATTTATATGAAATGCTCAGATAAAGCAAATCCCTGGGAGGAGCAGGGATTAATTATCAGCAAGCACAAGATCTTGACCTAACAGAAATGTTCTAAAATGCAACAGTGGTTGTGTGCGCTCTCTCTTCCTTTCAGACTGAGTCAGTAAAGGCCCATGAGATTACCATAATATCACTGACCTCTCTTTTCACACTAAGACTTGCTTACAGAATTTAGAAAACCAGAAATAATGGGAAATTACATGAAACCAGATTCAAGAAATTCAAACTAAATTCCACCTCATGGTTTTACTTGAATAAACCTACCTTCCCAGGAGCAAGAATATTCATGTTACCCACTGTGATCTTCTCTTCTTGTAGATGGGTTGCCATCAGGAGACTCCTGTCTAGATATGGGCTAAAAGATGGTGAATGAGGGATGTCTTACACTCGCCACTTGAGAAGCCTGTATCAAATCAGCCACTTGCCACAGATACCCATTGTGGACCACTTTGCAGACAACACTATGTATTTGATGACTCTTGACCCAGATGCCTCAGGGGAGCCACAATCAAGCCTTTCTCCGTTTACCATGTTGTTTCCAGACATATATGTTTGTCCAGTCTTTCTCTAGCCAGGAGTTCTCTTCTGTGTTCTCCTTCATTCTTCTATATGGACCTTAGAGATACTAACGTTGAAATTTTGATTTGATCATACCTACCCTCCTTCTTGCAAGTCAGATGAGACCACAGGCAGCTGATATGCCAGCTATCTCTAAGGGCCCTTCACTTGTATCCTAGTGCTAAGTACACCGATGCTTTTGTCCGGAAATGAAAGAGACATTAGCTTGAGACTCAAAGACTTCCTGTTTTCTTCCGCACAAATTAGTAAGCAGCTGTCTTTTCAAGGAATTGGTATAGTACCAGAATGCATCTGGCATTTTCTTTTTGCACAAATCTCCAGTCTCTCCAGGTTACTTTTATGGAAATGAATCCAAATGCAGGATACACTCATTCATCTATATGCCGGATTACATGTACCTGGTTCATCTATGTGCCGTATTACATGTACCTGGGAAAGTGGCCGGCTATGGACTAGGCCACCCTCTGATACAGATGTTAGGACAACAGTTCTCTCTTTTAAACTCTGGGAATTTAGACCGGTTGCCCAATGCTGGCTCTTTAACATGTCTGCAAAAATAATTACTGGACTGTGGCTGCACCAGTACACTTGACCCAACACTCTATTTTGATACTGACTGGCCCAATACATAGCTACATTACTAATCCTACTTTTAATGTTGGATGCATCCCAATATTTATGATGTAAACATTCAGAGCACTTAACTTGATGGTTAGGACACTCTCATTCTCTGAGAGGTGAAAGAATCATTTCATCTTTAGCAACATTCTTTATTTCATCTTGGCTCCAGTGCTGTGGACCATATTGGAAAATTTAATACAAAGAATCACTTGTGTTTGTTGAACGATTACTCTGTCCCATGACAGAACAGATATCATCCATTTTTCAGTTAACTAAGCTGTCCATAAATCATCACATACTAAATTAACATCGTTTATTCATTTATCTCTTATAGCCAATACAGGATTTTTTTTTACTGTCACTGCTATAAATATTTGGGGTTTAATGATTACTAGGGAGCCATCCTGTGCATTTTAGTGCATATAGTGGCATTCTGGGCATCTACTTTGATAATACCCTCCAAAACTATGACATCAGAAAAGTAATGCCAGCATGGGAGGGAATTTATGCTTGGTATTATAAATGTGCTCAAAACCTATTGCTAGAAAAGTCAACGGCCCCAGGAAAACTTAGTGATGATGTTTGGCTTAATTGTCATGTGGTCAAACTGCTTTCTAACTATTTGTGTTTTTGTGTAGGTTTGCGCTTCTCCCCGCCTTGGTCAGAGAAGCTTCTTAGCACAGCGAGTGATGGTTGATATGGAGGCCTAGAACTGTTCAAAGTGCTCAGAATAAGCCACAGTGAGTGGTGAGCTGTGCTAGAACATCCATGTCAGCTTGTTTCCCTAGAGCTCCAGAGAGCATCTGGGAAGAGGGGGAGAAATAAGAGAATGAGGAGGAGCATTATGAAATTCTGTTCTCTGAATAGGACGTGGCCGTGGCCACCCATGGATTTACAGCACAAGACCTGTACAAAATCAAATCAGTAATAAATTCCAGCATGGAGTCAGGAGGATCTTCTGAAGACCTTGATGGTTACTGGGAGAGGGTGAGTCACTTTTCTTTGGAGGATTAGCTACTGATAGATTGCCCATATGCACCCGGGCAGCACTATTTAGACTCAGTGTATTGCATTAGTTCAGTTTACATTACCAGGCCTAATTTTCCCCCATTAAACACCAGCCCCCATTCATAATCAGCCAAGTGTGCCCTATGTTCCTGTAGCTCAGACAATAAGAGTAAGAGAAGTATGTAAGACAGTAAGTAAGCTGAGAAGAGATCCTCCAGTACTCGTTAACCCAACCCTAGCAGTAGATAAACTCCTTACAGCCAGGGCAAGGCTTCTTATGCTGCTTCTTAAAGAATACAAGTGGTTTCTTATCTTGTGTGAATCCACTATCTGCTATAACCTCCCGAAGCTTTGCTGTTTGGCTCCAATTTGCTCATTTTTACTGTGTCTAGAATTTAGAGATGGAAGTTTTTAAAAACTGAGTACTATGTCAGACTGTGTTGTCCAGATTTATATATTGAAACTGAATTGCCAATATTCATGTGGTAAGAGAGGAGGGTTTAGAAGACAGATAAGTAATGAGTGGATTAGGTCCAGTTAATGGTGAAAGACTTAAATCTTGCCTTTGTGCTGTGTGAGGACATAAAGTCCAAGGTCCAGTGCATATGCAGAAACCAGGCACACTATGTCAGATTTTCCAGTGTCTTGCCCTTGGACTTGTCAACCTCCAGAACACCAAGAAAGAAACACATATTACTTCTAAATTATCCAACTTTGGGTATCTCCTTTTATCATTACAAATAGACTAAGATATTAAGCAAGTGGAAAGAAATGAAGGCATTTTAGCTAGTCTGTTGGCTTCTCAGTCTGACATTTTGGTCCAGTACACGGTAATTTTGATTTCTGCCCCAATACTCTAATGCCCATTAGATAGCTGACAGCTCCGAGTTCCTATGCCCAGAATTCAAGCAGTGAGAGACAGCCTTATATAGCAATTAACGGTGACGCTTGGAAGGGATGGCAAGAAGCTGAAAAAAATTAATTGAAAATTTAACCTTCAAATAAAAAATATACTTAGACCTTAGGTGTCCATTTGTAGGCATCTTGGGCTGCCTGAGAACACTCTCTTGTGTGATTTAAATGTTTCCCACACCATTTCTGATAAATACAGCAATGTTATTTTCCAGGCCAGTCTCCTTAATAAATATATGTGTCAAATATCTCTTTCCTCCCCTGAATGCAAAGACTTTTAATTCCCTGTGTTTGCATGTGCTAACTGGTTGTATAGTGAGACAAACGGCTCTGTCTTTTTCCTTCCTCAGATTTCATAAGAAAAGCCAGTGGGCTTCCAGACAGAGTGAAAAAGGTGCCTTCTTTAATTTTGCATATTGTTAGCTACAATCCAGTGGCTAATGTTTGTTTTATTTCCATCTGTCAAGAGTAATGCCAAAATACTTTGTGTTTGCCTCGAGTTGGCTCAATTAATCCTCTGCTGGAGACAGTTCTGTCATTTCATGTTTGGTTAAGGCTCTGATTCAGTAGCTCCCTAGCAGAGAGCTTGTCTCTGCCAAAGGCAGCAGGATTCATTTCGTGACAATCTTCTAGGGACATCCCACTTGACAAAGACAAAGGGAAAAGTGGGGTAGGGCCTTTCCGCGGAATGCCCACCTGGGGCCAGCCTTACCTCAACTTTGAGAGCAGATGACAGTGCCTTTCTCCAATCAGCCTGCTCTAGATATACCAAAGGAGCTGTTACAGGATCACCGCAAGCAACTGACTTTGTCAGGAGTCAGTGTGGGCCAGATGCCCAAGCTTGCTACCTTCATTTGAGTCCAAATTATGGCCATTAGTTTGCTTGGACTGTCATAACAAAACAGAGACTGGGTGGCTGAAACTAAAAAAAAAAATGTGTTTTCTTCCAGCCCTGCAGGCAGGAAATTAGGATGAAGGTGTTAATGGAGTTTGGTTCTTTGGTGGTGGTGTTGGGTGGGGAAGCCCTTCCGTTTTTGTCTTGTAGGTGACTATCTTCTCTCCTTTCATACTCTGTCAAATTTTCCTTTTTTCATAAGGGCGTTGTTCAGACTGACCCAGGCCCACCTACACAGACACACTGTATTTTAATTATTTTAAATTGCGTATCTCTGAATACAATTATTGTCTGAGAAACTCTGGATTAGGGCTTCAACACATGAATCATTACCATAATAGATGGTGACCTATATGAAGTAAAATAAAGTTAATTAATAATGCAATGAGATAGGAGGGAAAGATTTTAGGTTAAGGAAATCTAAAATCTGTTGCTTTCTTTCTTTGTGATACTGGAGACTAAACCCAGGGCTCACTAGCATGTGAGGCAAGCACTCTCCCTGCCGCGCAGCTACACCGGCAGACCACACTCTGTAGCTTTCCATATATCCTGTAGCTCCGCTTCCCCAGATCAACTGAAGACCATCATCATCTCTGGAGGCATCAGGTTTCACAGACTGTAGGCTTTTGAGTGGGCATGCTTTGTTTTCAGACTGTGACGTCACATCCTTTCGGCAGTGTGAGCAAATGCCTGCTGGTTAAATATCTGCATTTCAGTTACCTCTTTCTTGAACGGGGATCCAAGCAGCAACTACTTCATCCTATTTGGTGTCATTAGGGGTGGTGTAGTAGAAAGACAAGGTATCATGGAGGTGAGAGGCATAGCAATGGTGGGTAAACATGGTGTGAATGCTCTGAATATGGACAGTCTGGGATACTATCTGGAGAGAATGTAAAAGCAATAGTGAATTAAACGGTTAAAATACTGTCTATGGTAAAGTTTCACTTGTTCCATGGCCAACTGCTCCTCCCTTCTGTGAACTAGAACTCACCTACCACCCTGCCTGCCCCCTTTCCTCTCACCTCTCTCAGGCTATTTTGAAAGGGGTTTAACCAAAGATATATCACATGGATACACTTCTTAATTTTTATTCATTTTGCTCACAATTGACAAACTTCATAGAAATTATATATGGTAGAGGAGGTTCATCTATTAAGGTTGCTTTAAAAAGAGAAAGCCTACTGGCCTGTAGTTAGAATATTCCTTTTTCCAAAATGTCTTCAAATTCCTCCCAGTCAGGAGATTTGAATTCTTTTAGCCAGCTCCTAAGACTGGACACTTCCGGGAGATGTCCCTGGAGTGAGCCAGGAACCATGGGCCACTGTTTATTATTACCCACACACCTTCCTAAAGGAGTATCAATCCCCCAGTATCTTTGTGCAAAGAAGCTTTTGTAGAAGTGGAGACTAGAGTTTGTGTGAATAGGGACTTACCAGTCACAGAGGAATAAAAAAGCAAAACAAACAAACAAAGAAACAAAAACAAGTACAGAAAAGCAGAGCCCTGACTGGCTCATTCTGTTGCTCAATGGGAGATATCTGTCTTCACCTAGTATCAGAGTTTGACTTTTGGGTGTGAATAACTCAACTTTTCAGGATGGCTCTCAGTTCAGATCTCCCACAACAGAGGAAACAGATGCCAATGTTGTGTGACCAAAAAGGGTGGCACAATATTGTAAGAAATGACCATTTGATACAATGGGTATATTTGTGAATTTGGGCATATCATAGTAAGGGACGAATATAAATATAAATATTATAGGTTCCGTAATCATATTAGTATGTGCAGGAACTAAACCAGAAAAACACACCAAATAGTTACATTTAGAAGTTCACACAGTCACCCAGGAATGGACCGAGGAAGAACACTTATCTGGATGTTAGGGATAGCGGTTGCTCATCTACTCTGTGTACATTACTGAAATCGTCTACCTGTGTCTCAGTGGGTTAGACCTGAGACTTCCATAATTAACAGCGGATTTTATGGGAGCTGAGGCTGAAGGGTGGGATCTAATTTAGGATTTAATGAAGGTAATTGAAGGATGGTTTAGCACAGTTGAACCTAATCTGAAAGGAAAACTTTATGGAGCTATCTAGACAATTGGCACCCCATAATTCATGTAACCTTTGAATATTACAAAGCAGAGTATTAATAAAAATCTATGAGTTTATTTTCTTTCTAACTAGAACATGGTAAAATGTGCAGTTTCTACTTGCCAAGATAATGGTTTTCACTTAGCTAGATTTTTTTTTTTTTTTTTTTTTTTTTTTTTTTTTTTTTTTTTTTTTTTTTGCCGTGCAATAGCCCTCTTCTTATACTTCTCTGGACATGTGGAGAGTCACCCATGATAACATTCTGTGCATCAGGCCCAAGAGTACAGGTTAGACAGTTTCACAGGTGTCTGCTAGTAGAAATCACTAAATTTGTAAATTGTGAGTAATAGCATTAATACAAAGCCATACTTAAAGGGCTTTCTGTTTGACTCTAATCTGCTCCAGCTTTGTCTTCCCCTCCGGTTTGCTCTGAGGAATCATCTGACTTCTGCCTTCTCTAGTGGTTCATATTTGTCCTGCACGGCTGGAGGTGTGGCACCGAGGAGGGATTTGCCTAGCCGCCATAACTTTTCCAAATGGGAAGCACGAGTAACACGAACAATGTCTTAGCTGCCCAACTGTAGATTCCACTGCTTTTGCTAAGTTTCACAGTCCAGCCCTAACCCTGAACGTTGGCTGGGAAATGGCTTCACACACAGCTATGGAGAACACACACTGAAAAGACCTCTGAAAGGGAGTAATGCTGAGGTATCTGACAGAAATTGTGTGCAGTTTTGGGATTATGGGAATCCACAACCTGTTTTCAAATTGTCCTTTAAGGATTTTCACAAGAAAAGAACACCTTTTCAAAAGCCTCCGTAATCATGCCGTCTTCATGTGTATGAACCTGACCCCTAAACATGCCAGGGGCTAATTCTGCTCACTCCAGCAGTTCTGACACCACACATAATAAATTAAAATATCAAAACTTACAATGAAGAGTAACAAAATAAATTTTCACTAAAATCATTGCCATATGCTGAATGCTGGGAAAAAAATGATTTTCTAATTGTGAACGTAAGAAGAATAGACTTGCAAACCATATGAATGGGATAGATTGTCAGCAGGGAGGAAACTGCCCTTGATGTTTCAAATATGCATCTTCTTTGAGCAATTTGAACCTTTATTTAATCTCTCATTTATTACCTCAAAATTGTACACACTCTGGGCCACTGGGAACTTTGGCAGGCTAAGCACATAGTCTTTGTCCTCAGAGAGCTTGAATCTTTAATTCATTTTCTATGAGAATAAGTATATTTTAGGATCAATAGATACTAATTTAAAAGCATCTGGACAAAACGAAACTAATAGGTAGTGAAACAGGAAAAGAATGCAAGATTTTCAAAACTTGTTCTTTCCTGGAGCAATAAACACACACACACACACACACACACACAGAGAGAGAGAGAGAGAGAGAGAGAGAGAGAGAGAGAGAGAGAGAGAGAGAGAGAGAGAGAGAGAGAGAGAGAGAGAGAGAGAGAGAGAGAGAGAGAGAGAGGGAGGGAGGGAGGGAGGGAGAGAGAGAGAGAGAGAGAGAGGGAGAGAGAGAGAGAGAGTTTATAGTATCTCAACTAACCAGGATCTCTAACAGCCATAAAATATTTACTTATTTATTTATTTAAATTGCCTCTCATTCTAGTCCCAACCCCACCCTGTTCCTTCCTATCATTCCCTTCCACTTTACATTTCTAGAAAAGGGCTGTTGATCATTGTCTCACTTAGCGTTAACTATCAACTTGATACATGTTAGAGTCATTTGAGAAAGTAGTCTCAGCTGAGAGAGTGCCTGTTGCGGGCATGTCTGTGGGAGTTGTTAGGTTGTTGATTGATGTAGGGGGCACACAGCCTACTATAGAAGGCTCTATTTCTTGGGGAGGTGTAAAAACACTAGATGAGCGTGAACCTAGTGAGCCATCAGCAGCCTTTCTCCGTGGTGTCTGCTCTCAGTTCTTGCCCTGACCTCTATCAATGATGTACTGTGTAACCTGTAAGCGGAAATAAAACTCCCCCGCCCCCCTTAACTTGCTTTTGGTCGGGGTGTTTTATCACAGCAAGAGCCATGAAACTAAAACAGGAATCCTGCTTCTTGTTGTGTATGCTCTGGTTGTTTACGCATCCGAGATAAACTCAAGCAATGATAGGATTCCTCCATCTCAGGAGCCAGTCCCGAGAGTAAAGGGCTGTCTTTGGAAGGTGCAGTAAAGTCACTGGCACCAATGCTTGCAATAAAAGGTACTCCTGTGTCTCATTATGTCATTGATCAAAGTGTCAAAGAACAAAACAGAGCTAGGCATAGTGGTCCGTGCCTTTAATCCCAGCACTTGGGAGGCAGAGATAGGCAAATCTCTGTGAGTTTAAAGCCAACCTGGTCTACATAGTGAATTCCAGTATAGCTAGAACTAAACAATGAAGAACCTGTTTTCAAAACAAAACACCGAAACCAAAACAACAACAAAGAGCAAACAAACAAATGGATTAAGACATGACATAAACTTGCTTTGTTCTCAGTGCCTGATTGAGAACCCATCCTTATGAATTGATTAAGTCACTCAGGTATCAATGGGTTATCAATGGACTGGTTCTATTGTAAAAACAAGATTGCACTGTCTTTTAATGTCTTAACATGTATGATCTTTATCTCTGTGACATGGTGCCATAAGCAGGTCCTCTCCAGGGGGTGGGAAGATGATAACCCCATGCTATTGATTTTCCTTAGCTTTAGAAACGTGAGCGAATAAACCTTTGCTTTTAAATTATCCAATCTCTGCTAGCTGTAACAACTGATGGGAACGATGCTGCTGTTCTAGTTGGACTAGAAAATGTCTCACCGAGGTTCATGTGGATGAACATGGAGTCTCTGCCAGCAGTGCTGTATTAGGAGGCTGTAGGAACTTTAGGCTGAAGAGCTTTGCTAGAGGACATGCACAGCCAGGAAAGTTTTATCGCTCAGCTGTACTTCTGTCCCCTATTTGCTTCCTAACTAGAGATGCCACGTGACCAGCCAACTCAGGCTCCTGGCTTGGTCATGGCTTCCCTGCCATTACAGACAGTTGTGTCCCTTCAAACCGTAAAACAGTTTGAATCTCTCCTTCCTGGACTGGCTTTTGTCAGATGGTTTGTCACAGTGCTGAGAGAAGTAACACTAACAGTCCTTGCAGGTGAAACACATTTACACACACTTACACACACATACCCACACCCCCACACACTCATACATACACACATACTCACCACACACCACCCCCACACACATACTTCCATATACATGCACACATACACACACACTCATGCTCACACACATACACACACATACCCCCACACACATACTCACACACACATTCACACACACACACACACACACCATGAAAACAGCATCTTGAAAACCTTGTTAAGTAGGCTTTCAATAGTTGCTTATATGAAGGAGACAAAACCCTACTATGAGTTTTCTGCTTTCCATGATAAGGAACTGAATTAATTGAGTGCAAATGGAGAGACGATGGCAGGAGGGGTTTTTCAAGATAATCAAACAGTGACCATGCAATCGAAATGGTAAATACCCATCCAGTTGGAATGCAAGTGCCTAGATAATTCTCAAGAGATGCTTCTCGATCTTACAGTGCTAATCAAATCAAAATGAAATGAAAGACGGGGAATGAAATTGACAACCTGCTAAATGCTCATCTTAGAAGGGAGGGGAGCTAATAGGAAATCTTAAAGACCAGAGAAAATAATGATTACAACCTGAAAAAAAAGCTTAGGCAGTGTCAAACTTTTAAAGGAGCAAGTTTCTTCCTGATGACTGAATAAGAAAATAGATCAGAAAATAAATACATTCAAATATGTAATTGTGAGAGAACATGGTCAAACTAGATGATCCAGGCAGCCAGTAGCTACACTGACTCTTGTGTTGGGAGTGATGTGCCCAGAGACTGTCCCTAGTTTTCCCATGTGCTCTGTTACCTCACTCAGTCCGTATTGTACAAGAGGAACCCAAGGCACGTGGTGTTAATACCGAGGGCTTCAATCAGGACTGTTCACGTGTGGTACTAGTGCCCAACACTTTAGACAAAGTCCTTGTCTGAGCCTTCACTGGACCAGAGAATGCTCCTAAAATCTTTAATATGGGGCTTCTCAGTTTTCTGCAACAACCAGCCGTGCCACCACCCTGGTGTTACACCAAGAGCCCAGAAGCTGCATTTGGAAGAAAAACAGACGGAAGCCCATCTGACAGATAATATTGCTATTCCAGGCACCATGGCTGCACACGGCTATGACTTCGCCCTCACTTACTAGTGTTCTCAGGCTACTTTTGTCTTCATAGCTTAGAGGCTGGATTCCCTGGGGTCTTCCATCCTAAACCAGGAGTGACATAAAACCAAGGACTGCTGCTCACATTCTGCCTCCCTGAGCAGGCGACACAGATAATGTGCTGTGCCTGCTCATGAAAGCTTTTTAGGACGTGTTTTAAAATTTGACAATATTTCCTAACAGCTAAACATCTCAAGACTTTCGTATTGTGCTCAGTAGTAAATAGTAGGACTGAATAAAAACTAAAGAACAGAGGAAGCTGGATTTAAGATGGGATGAAGGAAATGCAAAAACACAGGAAAAAGGTTTGGTAACATTAGTTCAGACTTTATCCCAAGCCGAGCAATATTAAAAGGAACAAAGGGTGTCATTTTCCAGTCCCCAGTAAAGATCAAGCAGTCATGAAAATTTATGTGCGGAATAGGACTACATCAAAATATATAACTCTAGAAATGGTAGAAATAAAAGGGGAAGTTTACAGAAATATGTTTATTTTAGGAGAGAATGAGACAGTCCTCTTAACCTCAGCAGGTGGGAGAGACTGGAAGCAATAAGTAAACGAGTCAATCTATTATTTATTTATTCTTTTGTATTTAAAAATCTGAGTATATAGCCCAGGTCAGCCTCGATTTCATGATCCTCTTGGCCTCAGCCTTGCAAGTGCCGGGACTCCAAGTATGTATTTTACTAAAATAACAAGCTGGGTTTATACAAGGCAAAATGTTCTATGAAGTGTCATAGAAGATTTATAGAAGTGTACCTTTTTCTACGCCACAGAAATAAGCATAATACATTCTATTTTTGTTGTTGTTGTTTTGTTTATTTTTGAGTTTTTTCTGTTGGACAGGGCTTCTGTTTATAGACAAAGCTGGACTTGAAATCAAAGATCTGCTTGCCTCCGCCTTCAGAGTGCTGGGAGGCTTCAGTGAACCTCCATAGCCTGCTACATAACAAATCCTTTAAATATTTTATACGATGAATATGTAAATAATTAAAATAAAAGTAAAAGCAAATAACAACGAAAATACAATCTTTCACTCAAAGCAAAACCCAAGTTGCAGAACAACGGTCTCTATGCTGCCATTACCAATTACTTAGGTATAAAATGAAGCTAAGAATGTTTTCTAGTGATACATGCTGTGCTGCTGAGCTGTTCTTCAAGGATGAAGGCAAGTTAATTCTGTATTAAGTAGGAAGCAATGAAAGTAAACTGTTCAGTCAATTTAAGGCTGAGAACCCAAAGTCAACTTAGGAAAACAGATAAATGCAAATGGAGAAGATAAGAATGGAAATAAATTGAAATAGAAAATAAATAGAGAAGAGACTAAAGAGATAATTATTGTAGGAAATTTTATGTAAACCTTCTCTCTCTCTTACACACATACAGACACACACACACACTCAGTGAGGAGGGTTAATAGGGAAGAGGGGAGGGAGGTCGGCACAGAGGAAGGAGGAAGGAGAAGATATAAATAACACTAAGAATATCTGGAAAAGTCACAGGGATATATTTTACAAAACTACTTTAAAATATGTATAAGAACAGAAGACATATTAAAAATCATGGTAGAATTTCAAATTTGCATTGGAACCAGTAAGGAACGGAACAGATATTACAGGAGACGGAATCAAAGATGTGCAGGGGCAAACAAGAAAGACATTAGGATCTTTCACACTCTCCCTGCTAGAGTGTTTGGCACATTTATTCTTTGATGATTCGGAATCCTCTCTTTCTGTACATTCCAGCCCTGCTTTGTTTTCACATGTGCCGGCTACTTCCGTGTATAAATAGCCCAGCCTGGTGAATAGCTCCCCATCAGCCTCAAGGCATCTCTTCTTGGTACCTTCACCCTCCCTAACCTCCATCATTTCTTTTGAAGCTAGCTCTGCCTTCCTTTTTTCCTTCCAAACTTTATCCTTTGGGTCCTCTAGTCTGATACAGAAAGGCTCTAAATGAAAGCACTTACACACGTGACCCTCAGAGAAAGGTCAGCACCTGCTGTCCAATAGATCAGGGATATTTTATTTAAAGCTTATACCTTTTAGAAACCTCAATTGAAACTACAAAAGGAAAGAAAGTTTCTTAAAGGGACCTCCCACTCCTTGAGTTGTAAGAAAATAAATAATTGTTTGTCTCATGTTCAGATCTTCAGTTTGGACTACACAGTTTTATAAAGCAAGAGACTGAAATATAAAATTGGAGAGTCCTCCACACAAGCGGTTCCTAGCACCTGACTTTGGATGGTATTTATTACAATATTCACTAAAAAAATCAACCAACAAATTTTATTGGAAGCATTTGAAAAATGATTGAAAGCAGATATTAAGCTTTAAAAATGGTGCTGTCAGAGACTGTGAAGAATTCTCTTTTGGGTATGAGTTAAGACGTGACAATCCTTACTCTAATACTTCAAGTGTATTTTTTCTTGGTTTCTCTCTCATTATTCACTATACTTTTGCATAGTAGATTAGTTTAATTGTTTAAGTGTTCCTGTATGTAAAAATCACCTTAATGATTATCAACCAAGGGACACATTCACATAGCCAACTTTGAGGTGTTTGATACCAGTATGATGAAACCACTGGATTTCTTTGGGAACAAATCACAAGAAAGGTTGGAAAACTGCTTTTAACTCCCAATAACTAATAGTTCATTTGTAGGGATAGTTGTAGGAACTAGGTATGAGAAAGGAGGACATTTATTTGTAATTCTCAGGAGCTAATATGTCTTTTATACCTATAAAGAGTTCTCCAAGTTAAGAAAAGCCTGTGTTTGAACCTTCTACCTAACTTCCTTTCTCAGAGCCAAAAGTGGTTCCATGGATGATGGAGGCATAGCATCTCTCTTTGGTCCTTTTCGTGCCAGTAATGCAGTTTATATAGAATTGTCATGGTGGGAGTAGGAGGACTTCTGGATAGAAGATGCCAGTCATTTGGGGGAAACTTTTCTGAAACCAGACTGCTGGGCCCCAGTTGTAAGGAAGACTCTTCAATTTCAATTGCTTGCTTTCTAACGTTGTAGCGCAAGTTCAAGATCTGCCTCTGGGATAGTTAGTAACTTAAGCTTTTACACCTCAAAAATGGGAGGTTCTTTTGTGGAGTTTATTCTTTCCTTATGTGGTTCAAATTGAGATTCAGCAGCAGCATAAGCCCTAAATAGACTAGCATGGTCTGTTGGATAGTGGGAGGAGCTGAACTTGTTCTGAAAAATCACATGACTAAACACAGATTTGGTGGCTACTACGTGGCATCATTAGGATGACATTATTGATTTTCTTTGCAAAATGAAGAAGACGAGGGGGAAGAAGAAAGAGAGAAAGATGTGTTGGCGTTGGCTGTGGTTGTGGCAGAAGAGAAAAAGAGTTTAAAGAAGACTTAAGAGAACTAGTATATATGTGTTGATCAACTCGACACAAGTTAGAGTCATCTGAAAAGAGGGAACCTCAATTGAGGAAATACCCCAACTGTATAGAACTCTAAGGACACTTAATGACTGACTGGAGGGGAAGGACCCAGTTGATTGAGAGCAATGGAATGCAGTTCCTGTTTAGGTGGTTCTAGAACATACAAGAAAGGACACTGAGCAGGTCAGGGGAGCAAGTCAGCAAGCAGCACTCTTCCATGGTATCTGCTTCAGTTCTTGCCTCCAAGTTTCTGTCCTGAGTTCCTGCCCCAACTTCCCTTTATGATGGACTATAAGCTACAAGGTGAAATAAACCCTTCCTTCTCCAGGTTACTTTGGTCAAGGTGTTGACCACAGCAACTGAAAGTAAAGAAGACAAAGATGTATGTTGCTTTGGGGGTAAATTTGGATGCAATGACGGATGATGATCAGGCAGACACACTGACTTAAAGAACAGGGACTCTTGTTTCATGGCCTAGGCAAAGACTGTGGAAAAACTGAAGCAACAAGGACAAATAACAAGAGCTAACAAGTTTCGTTGTCTTTGGGTTTGGAAGAATGGCACACCGATTTCTGAGGCATTAGTCCTGGCTCAAAGAATATGACACAGAGCACCAGCACTGTGAATTAGGAAGGATTTTGGAAAACTCCTGACCCTATGATAAAGAAAATACAAACTTCCACAACTGGTCCTTTTTGCAAAAATTTGTTTCAGTCTGAAAGAGTAGAGTCAATGCTCTTTAAATATGTCAACCTGACATGACAAAGGCCATATAAAAGAGGGGTTTGCAGTTTGGCATGGGGTTGGTATTTCATATACTGATGTTGAAGTCTCATAGAAGTTTATATAAACACTAAGGCTTCGAGCTTCCAAGGTCATAAACTTTCCAGTCACAAGGATGGTTAGTGAGAGGGGACAGAGGAGAGACAGTGCTGACTTCTAACTTGCTCATTAGACTAATAAATAGGAACAGTTGGCCACAGTACCATGCATCCCAAAGGCATCAATCCCTGAAAGAAAGTTCCCTCCAGACCCAATCTACCCGCTGGGTAAGAGATGTGCCCAGCTCAAAACAGCTTGGAAGCATATTCCTCAGAACCACTGATGAAGCTATGCCTTTACAGCGCTTAAATAGCAGCTCGTGAAACTACATCGGGCTATGTTGTGCACCACCCAAAGCATGGTGTTCTCTGTTACTTGGTTCTGATATCAAATGCAAGAAATCTGTCTTCTTGTGTCTAAAAAGAGTGGCTATTAACTGAGCAGAAACTGTCTCCAACAATAGGTCAATTAATGGCTGCATTTTAAACAGCTTCCTTAAAAACAGCATTAATTACATGCATTTTGGATATCTCTCCTGTGTACCTTATCTATCTGAAATCACTGTTATTCTGGGAAGATATGGAGACTATTATTTCTGAAAGCTTTGCAGATCATATTCTGTTTTTCATCGTAATGAATGCAGAGATAGAATTAGGCTTTAATTATCGCTGGCACCTTTTCACTAGTGGAAATAGACTTTAAAAGGCAGAAAATGAGAAGAATCCATCCTGAGAGGAGAGTTGATAAATGTTCAGAAAGAATATTTATCCAAACATATCTTCACATCCAAATGCTATCTGATCAGAAAGAAAAGAACAGATTCCAAATACAACATGGGCTGTTTCTATTTTCTTATTAATATTCCTTGCACTTTCCTAGTCTAATGGGTTAGGACTGTCATATAAGCCTTTTCTCTGGTGAAAGAAAAGACAGTCAAAGAGACTATTTCCCCCGTTCTTTAAGCATCGCCTCAGCTGTAGCAGCGTTATCTTCCACAGGATTAGGCTCCTCTGCCCTCCTATTTATTTTCCCAACAAGCTGCAGAGAGAACATGGGTGACTTTGGTCCAAAGGGCAGTGAGCAATAATTTTTCACTGCTTATATTATCTGACTGTATGAACGGGGCAAATCTGAGTTCAGAGAGCAAACGTAAGTTGGGTACTTTATGCTGACCTTGCCAGGACCTTCCCAGACATCTGATTTCATGCAATTCCTATAGGTACAGTCTAGGGAATCTCACTATCAGCGCTTTTACATTTGGGCTGGGCAAAGCCTGTGCCATGAAGGGCTGTGCTCTGCGCTACAGAATATTAACAGCATCCTTAGCCTCTACCCACTAGATGCCAGCAGTATCCCTCTCCCTTCAGTTTAGATGACTATAAATGTCTCCAGACATTTGCTAAACATCCCCCAAGGGAACAAACTCACTTCAAGTTAAGAGTCACTCATATGGCTACAACTAGTTGAGGCGGTAGATATTAGATGCTAGCCTGGTTAAGTAGGCACATGATCAGAGAGCCTTAAATTTTACTGTCTACTTGTTTATAACTGATTGTAAGACATGAAATGGTCAGGAAAGAGACTACATATGTTTTAAATTTTAATTACAAATGTCAGTTTGTTCTTATCCATTTACAGCATTCCAGTATTCTGTATCACCAGGCTAAATTTATTTTTGGCTAATCTAATAAAACGAAAAGCAACAATTTTCTTGCTTAAATTTGCATCCCACTGATAACTGTTAAGATGAATGTGTTTTCTTATGCTTATTGACTGATTTTTTGTTTTTAGATTTGCTACCTCTTTTCTCATGCCTCTTTCCATATAGGACTATTATCCTTTACTTTATTGACTTGTGTTTGATGCTTTCTATATATAAACATGTTACAATTGTTACAGAAGAATATTCCTGGAAAAAATAAAGTTGATTTTTCTTTTAACTCTTTGGGAGCCCACCACCGAACTCCTAAATAAATATGCGGAGACTTATTCTCATTAATGAATGCCTGACATTAGCTTGGCTTGTGTCTAGTCAGTTTTTCTATTACCCCCTTTCTCTTTACATCTTTTACATCTTGTCTCTGGATTTTTTACCTTTCATATATATATATATATATATATATATATATATATATATATATATATGTATATATTTCTTTTCTTCCTACTCCATGGCTAGCTGTTGGCTTTGTAGCTGGTCCCTGGTGTCCTCCTCTACTTTTTTTTCCTCTCTCCCTTCTCTGGAGCCTAGATTTCTCCTCCTGTTTATTCTCCCTGCCTGTCAGGCCCACCTATTCCTCTCCAACAGCTATTGGCTGTTAAACTCTTTATTAGACCAATCAGGTGTTTTAGGCAGGCAAAATAACACAGTTTCACAGAGTTAAACAAATGCAACATAAAAGAATGCAACACATTTTTGCATTATTAAACAAATATCCCACAGAATAAACAAATGTAGCACATCTTAAGCTAATATTCTTCAACAACAATATTATGTCAGTATCTTTTGAACCTTCATATATGTCTCTAAGCAATCTTAATTTCAGACAAGGGTTTGTTCATTTTTTCCTCTAAACAAACTGATGCTTCCTCATCAGCAGACTGTAGTGATACTGGACCCTGAGGTCTTGGAGAAGAACAGGTGAGTGTTTATTTACAAATTCTCCTGCACCGAGTCTAGTAGACAGTGTATCTATCAGTAAAGATGTTTTTCTTCCGCATGCAGACTTGGCTTCTACCCATCCACAGATGTCTACTCTTGTGGTTCCTGTCAATGGGAAGAGAAGCCTGACTCTGTTACACCATATACTGACTTACTGTTTCACTTATAACTGCCTTGCTTTATAAATCATCTTAGCACATGCAAAGTTGTTCTCGTTAGAGAGCTTCAAATATCAAAGATAATGTGTAGGTCTTCCTTGATGCTTTAACTCTAAAACCACGCCATCCTTATGCAGTCTCCAGGATACAAGGTTTTCCCTGCAGTCTTTTTTTTAAAAAAAAAAATATTTATTTATTTATTTATTTATTTATTTATTTATTTATTATGTATACAATATTCTGTCTGTGTGTATGCCTGCAGGCCAGAAGAGGGCACCAGACCCTACTACAGATGGTTGTGAGCCACCATGTGGTTGCTGGGAATTGAACTCAGGACCTTTGGAAGAGCAGGCAATGCTCTTAACCTCTGAGCCATCTCTCCAGCCCCTCTTTTTCTTATACTATGACACCATCATTATTTTGTGTATAAAAACACATTTGTGTCTTGAACATGATGATGGGTTATTGTGTTACTTTACACTCTAAGTATATGCACACCTGGAATTCACCCATTTAAATGGTAACTTGGCATTTCATAGTATTGGAGCTTTGGGTCATTTCTTACTCAGAAAAATCACAAGCAATGCTAAGGGAACAGCTTTTCTTGTTTGGCTCTTGAATGTTTCTCAAAGAGTCATATTGTAAAGACTTGGTCCCCAGTCTGATGTGCTATAGGAGGCAGTGGGATCTTCAGGAGATGGTACCTAAGAGAAGTCAGACCACCAGAGGTGTGCATTTAAAGGAGGTATTTATACCCTGAACTATCCATCAATCTTTGCCTCCCAGCTATTATGAGATGAGTATCTCACCTCAGTATAAGTTCCCTGAAATGATCCTACTGGTTATGGACCAAGGGGAGCAGAAGCAAGTACTATGACCTAAAACCTGTAAGAGCATACACCAACAGAATGTTTCTTCTTTAAACTTGACTTAGCTCAAATATTTTGTTACAGTAATGCAAAATTAACACAACAGCCGTATATATCAGCGTCCATTTATCTATAATTGAACTGAATAACGGAAACTGTCAGGATGGAAGTGGTACATGCAGTTTACATTTTAATGAACACATTAGTCTCCAAAATGGCCATCACTTTACAACATTACCATTATTCAATAGCGTGCTAGTCAGTGCTGAGCTGTGACAAAATATCTGGGTAAAATAAAATAAGAAAGGAAGGATTTCCAGAGATTCTGGTTCATCCTGGTATGGAAAATGTGATAAAGCCAGACAGTTCACGTCACTGTGTGGGAAGCATGGCAGAGCCAGGCAGCTCATACTACCACGTTGGGAGGATGGTAGAGCCAAGGCAGCTCACATCACTGTGTTAAAAGGATGCTAGAGTCAGGCAGCTCACATCATGGCAGTCAGGAAACACAGAGAGGGAGGGGAGGAGAAAGGCAAGCACTGTCAGGCTTTCTAAAGAAAAATCTTCTTATTTATCTCCCCCATCTCTCAAGCCATGGAGTAGGGCTGTTTTCACTCAGGTTTGCTGCTCTCTTCAGTACATCTCGGGGAATGCCTGCATGAACACACACAAAGGTGTGCTTTATCCATCTCCTCCTGCTTCTTCATCCAACCAGGTTTACAATAAAGACTCAATTTAGATTTTTAGATGATCCAATGAAAATATTTTTTAAAATATATTTTAATTTACACTTCACTGATTATATGCAAGATGAGTTTATTTTGTATTTTTCTTGTGTTTGTTGACTTTTTTTGCCTTTTCCCATTTGCTTCTTCCTTTCTTGTTCCCACTGCTGCATCGGGTTGTTTTCCTTTTCTTATTGATTTGTATGACTTTTTAAGATGCCTGCATATTAATTCTTCATCAGTTATACACAATGACTGAGATTTGAAGATGCCATGCAACAAGCATTTCAAAGGGCATCAGGTTAAAAAGCTGCTGTCTGAGATAATTAGTGAGCCTTTCCCAGATGCACTGTGCTCCTGTCTCCTTGTCTCTGCTCTTTCCATTCGGATCTGGACATCCAATTACACACTGACATCATCCCTCTTCAGTGATGGTGCTCCCCCCTGAACTCCAGGATCTCCAGCATCCCAGATTGTCCCCCACCTCCCTGCCTCTGAGCTCAGAGATCATGGCCTATGTCTCCTCAAGAGAAGGACGACCGAGCCCTTTCCTCTGTCTGTCCCACCCAAGCCTCTCCTCCCCTAGGGAAATAACCCCAAGTATGCAATACAAAACACTGTGTATACAGAATATTAATAAATGTTGTAGGCGGACAAAAGTGGAGACATAAGTTGGCAAAACACTTACCTGAAACAAATCAAATAACCTTTATCCACTGCAGGCCATTGTTTTCCTCCTAGAGCCTTTGTTATGCCAACCTGCTAAATGACTCTCCAAGAGGGGATGGCTTCAGTACAGCATCTCCCAGATGCATTTGACAAGACAGGACTTTTCCCCTGAGCATCTCTTAGGACCAATCACTATAGAAGATGCTTCAGGGCATTTCGTTGTGAAGTGTGCAACAAGGATACACATTGACAGCTGCCTCATGTGCTTTCTGGAATGTGTTTTGGGGGGAGGAGGACATTCTTTGCCTTCTGTATGTACAGAATATGATGGACAATTTGAGTGTTTTCATATGCGTGTTTCTATACGTATGTAGTGTGTGTGAATCTGAAGTGTATGGGTGAGTATTGTGTGTGTGCAGATGCATGTATGTGCCAATGTGGGCAATACATATAACCTTGTATGTTATACATATAACACTGGACATTGATGTTAAATATCTTCCTCAATTACTCGCCTTATGTATTTAGGTAAGGTCTCTCATTTAAACCTAGAACTCACCAAATTTACTAGATGAGCTTGCCAGCTTGTTCTGTGGAATCCGTTGGTTACATTTCTCAGGCGCTGGGATCTTAATGGGTTGTCAAGCTCATCTAGCTGGGCATTTAAACTCTGGTTTACTATTGAGTTATTTCCTCAGCCCAATTCTGTAAAACCATTTGACTGGATTTACGATTCCGTGAGTGTCAGTGAGAGCATTTGCAGAGCGCATTAACTAGGGAAGAAGATCCACCATTTCTATGGATGGTCTACCCCATAGGCTCGAGACTCTAAACAGAACGGAAGGCAAACAGGAGAGAGCCAGACCATTCCGTGAACTTCCTCTCCCTACTTTCATTCTGTCGTGGGGTAAAGGCTTCCTTCCCTTACCTGCTTCTTGGTGTTTTACTGAAATATATGGAGCCAAGAAAACATGGACCAAAGCCCCTTAATCAGTGAGCAGAATTGAATGCTTCTTTCTTTAACCTGTTCCTTCAGTTATTTTGGCCACAGTCATGACCAAGTGACTGACACAGGAGCACTGGAGCATCATGCCCAGTAAACATCCTCTGGTAAGTGCCAGGTGCCAACTTTTGTCAAGACCTATGTATGAACTGGGGTGAGAGCATCCCAAAGAAGTTTTCATGCAGGAATGAGATAACTCTGGGCAGTCTTAGCCCCACCCCCTGCCAGGGGAAAGCCAGTTGCCCACAGCTGAGTGAAAATGATCATCAGGGGCATTGAGAACAGCTGAATGAGGTAGCAGGCGCATCGGCATAGAACAGGTACTCAGATGTGTAAAAGCAGTATTGTTTGTTTGTGATTTCAGACTTGGCACATTGTGAAGTGTCAAGTGCTCGCTGGTGCCCCAGCCTGTTTGCAGAGAAACAGACAGCATTTAATGCAGCAATGCTTTAGGAGAAGAGACTCCAGTGGCCCCTTCCTCTGGCTTCCTATCAGCTCCTGGTCCCCTACTACATCCTCCCCTGATGCAGCAGCCCCTGTGTAGTGATATTTCATTTCAAGTTTAATAAATAAAGCTTGCCTGAAGATCAGAGAGTAAAACAGCCACACTGGTCAGCCATAGAGACCAGGCAGTGGTGACACACACCTTTAATCTCAGTAGCCACACAGTTCACCATAGAAGCCAGGTGGTAGTGGTTCATGCCTTCAATCTCAGCACTAGAGAAGAATATAAGATGGGAGGAGACAGCTCTCAACTCAGTCTCACTCTGAGGATTCCTGGAGGCAGAATCCCCATTTCAGTCTGAGGTAGAAGTAAGAGCCAGTGGCTGGCTGCTTTGCTTTTCTGATCTTCAGGTCGAACCCCAATATCTGTCTCTGGGTTTTTATTATTCGTGCTCCACTCCTCCCCCATAGGCCCTGTACAGCATGCAATTTCTTTAGGATTTGCAGAAATGCTCCCACCCCACCTTCCAGAGATGCCTATTCATGCAGGTGAGCATCACCTCTTCAGTCTGAAGCTGCCAGGCCTACCTCTTCTCTCTCCCAGTGGCGACTGCTTTCTGCAGCTGACTCAGTGTGTTACCGACTTTGTTCCTAGAGTTCATTCCTATTAGCTCAAACCAGTACTGCAGCTAAGCTCTTGACCCACGTGTGTAAGGCTTGGAGCTCAACCTCCAGTCCTGCTGGGATGTGCACCTTCGGTGCACGGGTCCAGTGGGAGGGAGTTAGGCAACTGGGGACTTTGAATGGGAGGATATTGTAACCCCATCTCATTCTTACCTGTCCTTGGCTTACTGGCTGCGGTAAAGCATGTTGTCGCCCTCCACCGTGCACTCTGCTGTGGTAAGTGGAGCCACCAAGACCCAGAGCAATGAGAGCCAATTGACCATGGACTGAAATTCAAAGACTGTTACCCATACAACCCTTTTACTTTTTCAAGATGATTATTTTAGGTATTTTGTCTCAAGGACAGAAAACTGACTCACCAAACCAATCTGACCTTTGTCTTAAGACTAGACCTTTACTGACAAGGGGGAAAAAGGCAGAGGTGGCCTTGGGAAAAAGAGTAGATTGGTGATCTGTCTTCTGGATCTGGATCTCGGCTCAGCTCTGAAATTCTCCACTGTCAGCCAGGCGGGACCCGGGTGGCATGTACAGGATATTCTACAGTCAGTGAGCGAGCTGAGAGGGTGATGACAACCGCTCTCCAAGCACAATAACCCATTGAAATGTGGGCTTTATGAATCAGAATATGTCTCTTCTATGTCCTCCCGAGACAGGCTGTTGAGATGCATTTTCCTTTAAGGCAATGAAAAGTCATCAGTAATTCATTAAAATCTTCAGGTGATGTTAATTGCTGTTCTAATGATCATTACCTTGTAACATGAGCTTATAGGTATTAATGCACTCTGTTTTATGGGATGTTGTTAATCAACTACTCACACTTGCAGAAGAAACTAAGCCCAGTAGCTTGGTGCTTGGTATCTGCTTGCTTCGTGAGTTTAGACCCGGACAAAGGACTTTCCCAGGAGAGGGCTCAGTGATGAGAAATTAGGCACTTTTTCATGTTTCTCTCACAGGGAGGGCCTGGCCAGTTCCCTTAAACTTCCTGATCATGGTACTCAGTTCTCTGAACTGAGCAGAGTGATAATGCTTCCTTACAGCTGTTTGGCTGATTAAACGAGATAATAGAATTTAGCACATTGTTTTTGAGAAATACCTACCATTGTGTCCGCAAAGAGCTCCAGATGACACACATTTCCATGAGCTCTTTATTTGTGCTCCAGTCCCAACTTTTTTTTTCCTTTCTGGTTCCTCTTCTAATTGGTACCTAGAGAAATGAGGGGGTGGAATTCAGCTTGGTTTGTTGGGATGAGCCGGAACAATGCCTTGGCTCTCTGGAAGTATTTCATTATTACCTGCGTAAATCTATTTGTTGGCTCACAGATTTGTGAAAAATAAAGACTGGAAGCTGAATCCATGAACCGGAGCTAGCTATAGAAACTAACTAGGCAAGATGCTGGGTATCCATGGCCCTCCCTCTTGCCATCTGTAAGCATGGACAGTGACACCCATCTTACTGTTGTGGATCCCCAGTGAGAATCTCTGGGAAGCTTGTTGATTAATAACCTTGGTCTGATATCTGTCCATAGGGATTCCCATCCAGCAGGTCTGGGATGGGATCTGATAATTATGTTCCAAGAAGCTTCCAGGGAGCCTGGATGCTATGTAGATGTCCTGAGGAATACACTTTGAGAAATACTCTGTGTTCATTGGCTGTGTGTGCAAAACACATGGCTCTAGACTTCAGTCATGTTTGATTCATCCACTGGGAGGCCTCAGTGGTGGGAAAACCTGCTAGATTTGAGGTTGAGAAATTTGGGATTGAACTTTAGATTTCCCCAAAAGCAACTGTAGGAGGTTAGAAAAATGACTTCACTCTTCCAGATGCACTCTTTCCTTCTGTGCTTGCAAAGAAGATTTTGTTTTTGAGAGAGAGTTTTATTTCATGTATAAGTGTTTTGCCTGAATGTATATCTGTACACCATGTGCAAGAGTGGTACTCTCTGAGGCCAGAAGAGAGTGTCAGATATGGAGTTACAGATGTCTGGGAGCTGTCTAATAAATGCTGGGAATCGAACCTGGGTCTTCTGAAAGATCAGCCAGTGCTCTTAACCACTGGATTGACTCTCTAGCCTTTATATCCAGGTTTTAAGGGAGCAGCTTAGGAGTGTCTTGAGGTACTGAGAAGAACTGAGAAGCACCTTGCAAATCATTAAATGTCTTCTGAATGCTACATTTCAAAAGTAATGTATTGCTCTTGTTTTTCCAACAAACTCCTCATTTAATGTTTAAGAAGAAGTTTTTTAAAAAATAAAAGGTAATTTATAAGGGGTTAGAATTAAGATGACCTGCTACGGGGACCACTGTAATCACAAAGTCAGCACTGAAAAGGAGCAAGGCCACTAGGGCTCCTTTTGAGCTCTTAGGTGACAGACGTGAGGTCTGAGTTCTGAGTCCTGCTTCCTTAATTCTGCCCAGTGCTGCTTCTGCTACATGCTCCACCCTGGTCTCCCGTGTGGGATCCCAGGCTCCAATCTATTCATACATGTCCCTCCTCTTTTCCTTACTCTCTAGAATGAGTCAGGAAGGGTTCTCCCAGCCTTTCCTTGGACCATTGCCATAGGACTCCTTCTGATGGGAGATGCCCACTTTTCTGGAACTTGAGCCCTGGGCACAATCTGTGATTTTAAAAGATCTGATGACAGGAGGGGCCACCGTCTCTACAGCAGACAGCAAAGCTTAATGCTTCAGAGCTTCCATTCTCTATAAATCCCTATAGCCTCACCTTCATCCTTCTCCTTACCTAGAAAGGTGCTAAAGAGAATACCAGGTTCCCTTGGGTGCTGTAGCAATAGGATGGGAACAAGTAGAAGAAACAGGTATCCATTAAACAGCTCTATGCCTGGTCCTTTGGCTTTGATAGTCTATGGAATCTTCTTGGAAGCCAAAGCCTTCAGGGTTATTGGTGGCTTCATTCTACTAAAATCTAAAGATTACAAATGCAGGGATGTCCTTTCCTTTGCTCATTGGAGGACGCCGAACCCCCGAAATGGGAAGATTTGCAGCCACATTGTCTTCTACTGTCTGGGAACAGACCTTACTGGAAATGATGGTCTTGAGACTACCACCCTCCACCCAAAGCTCACACAGACTGGAAATGACAGAGCAGAAACCTGGCTCTGCCTGACCCTTGCAGTCTGTTCACACCATGCTTGCGTATGGGTAGCTCTGCTCTCCTTTCAGGGACTGGCTGGGCTTCGCTGGCCTGCAGGGAGGGACCTGGTACCAAGGGCTGTTCCTGTCCTTTTTTTGCTCTTCTTTTCTTCTTTCCCACTGAATGTCTCTGGACTTTCCAGCCTCCTCATTAGAATGCAGTTGCATGATTCATCAGCATTATTGGAGAAAGCAGTTAGACACAATAAGGGGGGATTAGTATTTGCAAAGACAAGTAGTATTGAGCTTTCCACCTCATCAAGGGGGCTAAATGCACACATGTTAGCCACACATCCTGACTGCCTGAAATCCCCTGCGGCTGAGCCCGGGTGGCAGATTTCTCCCCCTCCCTCTTCTCGGTCTCTTATATGTTCTTTACATTTCGCCCACAGTCATGAAAGCTAATGGCATCATTTTCATGCATGGACATGGGCCTGCCAGCTGACAGTGGTTAGCAATTCTTATTACAAATATATCTTCTAATTCCCGTGCTAGAATTGTAAAGCTTTTCTATAGTGACACTGAACCAAAATATCGAAATTGCCCAAGCCTTTAAAGAAAGCCGGTGAAAGGTTGTGGGATGCCTTTCAGTAATGCCGCCGAGAGGCTCTGCGGAATACAGATAGATTCTTCCCGCCTTTGCCTGTCACCTCGGATCACCCAGGGACTCAGACTCCAAACTTTCACTGCCTCTGGCAGGGATTGATCCGGGAGAAAGAGAAACAGGAAGGGGGGGGGGGGGCGCAAGCAAGAGAGAAGCTGCTTTGTAAAGAAACTTCGGAAGTAGGTTTGATGGCTGCTACTCTCCGGGTATGGGAGAGACTTTGTAGATTGGAATAGGAAATGATAAGGAAGGCATGTTTCAAAAGCAACCCATGGGCCTCTTTGATTGATTGGTTGGACGACTGCAATGCTAGGGACTGAGCGCAGGACCTCAAGCATGCTAGGTAAGCATTGTACTATGAGCTGCATCTCCAGTCTTCTCTCTCTCTCCCTTCCTCTCCCCCTTTCTCTCTCTCATACGTATGTATATGCATGTGTGTGTGCCCATGCATGCGCACACCTATCTATCTATCTATCTATCTATCTATCTATCTATCTATCTATCTATCTATATCTATCTATCTTTCTTTCTCCACTCTCTTTCACATTCTTCTTTTCTGGTCCTGCTCACTGTAGCATCTTCTTCAAGACCCTGTTCAATAGCTCACTACTATTCATAAAGAAGCATCTCTTTTTCCATTTGTCTCCTTTGGGCACACACTACCCACATCCAAACTTCTATCCCAGAAAAATAAACGCAGGAAAGTAATACATCATGGTTTTGACCCTAGAGGGGTTCCCAGGTTTCCAGGGAGACGCCCCAGTTAGTTCCTTGGGCAGCTGAGGAGAGGGAGCCTGAAAAGACCTAGGAGTCTATCTGAAGTATGTGACTTAGAATGGGGGTGAGGCAGGTTTGTTCTTTTTTTTTTTTTTTTTTTTTTTGGTTTTTCGAGACAGGGTTTCTCTGCAGCTTTTTTAGAGCCTGTCCTGGAACTAGCTCTTGTAGACCAGGCTGGCCTCGAACTCACAGAGATCCGCCTGCCTCTGCCTCCCGAGTGCTGGGATTAAAGGCGTGCGCCACCACCGCCCGGCGGCAGGTTTGTTCTTAAAGGCTCACTTGTTTCACCAATCCAATGGGCAAGTGCCATGAGTGTGTTGGATTTGAGAATTGCTTTTGAGTTAAATGAGCTGATAGAATAAAGAAAAATAAATGAGTATTGTTTTTTTGGACTAAGAATTGGATCTAGGTCATTTACATTGTGTTACACTAAATCCATAATCCTTTATTATTTTTTTAATTACCGTTATCATTGTTTTAGAGATACGATCTTGCTAGGTAACCGAGGCTGTCTCAAATTTGGGAGCCTCTTGTTTCAACCTCCTGGTGTTCAGACAATGCAGAGTGCTACCATACTCAGCTGCTGTTTGCATTTTTAATAGTTGCATCATATGTCATTTTGATGGCTGTCTTCTTTGAAGCCGGGGCTTCTTGAGGGGCCAGCCAGAGCTAAATATAGCTCTCCCACTTGGCTGCTCAGACTTTCCAACTCTAGCCTCTATTATTGGCTGCTGAGTGCTGACTTCCTGCTGCAGACAGCCCTGTCTAATGGCTAGGGAGAGGGAAGGTGGCAACTCTGAAGGAGAATCAAATCCTCAGGCTCAACGAGCTGGATACGAAGAAGGAATTTGTCTCTCCTGTAAATCCCCCTTACCCCATTCCCTGCAGCCTTGCTTGTCCTAGTTTCTATTATCCCCAAACAACAATCATGATCTAAATAAAGACACCAAATGGAAATTTCAATAAATAAGCAGTATGCAGCAAGTAGCATTGTGGTTTTGGTGTATGTGTATCTGTCTGTCTCTGTCTCTGTCTCTGTCTCTCTCTCTCTCTGTGTGTGTGCGTGTGTGTGTGTGCGTGTGTGTGTGTGCGTGTGTGTGTGTGTGTGTGTGTGTGTGAATGTGCGTGTTTTGTTTTGTTTTGAGAGAGGGTCTTAAGACAGCCCTGGCTATATAGACTAGGCTTTCTTATTCAAGAGACCTACCTGCCTGCCTCTACATCCTGAATGCTGGTATTAAAGGTGTGCATCACCATACTCAGTCAATATATAAACTTTACATTGCTACCATTCTGAGTACCATCTCATCTGAGATACGCTTATCAGTTCACCTAGCATATGAGTCATAGCTTTGTTGAATGTATCCATACCATGGATACTCCTGACTGGCATGGTCAGAGTTCCATGATCCAGGACCACCCAAGCAGAGGATCTTCCTCCTGACCATGGCAGATAGTCAGTAGTAGTCAAATAATACAACAATGAATGCCACTCACCTTCCCTCATCTGATCACGTAAACACTGCCTCATCTCTGATCATTCCCAGAAGGGTGTTACAGTCTTCTGTGATGTTTGAGAGAGTCTATTCATACAGCTTTTATTATAACATAGCAAGCTTTCACCATGTATCCCAGAGAGGCTGGTTATTCATTATCATTTTACATTATTGTCCCAAATGCTAGGACAGCAGATTTGCACCACCACGCCCAGCTCTATTTCATTGTTTATTGTTATTAATCTCTTACTGTGTCTAATTTACACATTAAAGTTCACCATATGGAGGGGAAAACACATTTTCTATAGATTTGGGTATCATATGGTTTCAGGCATCTGCTGGGGTCTTTGAGCATGCTTCATGTGATAATGAGGGGTTTGTGTGTTAGTTTCAAGGAAGGCTGGTTGGTGTACTTGGGTCCATGGATCTTTGTGAGGAGGAGATTAGAT